>NW_028258137.1:12137500-12762500 GCF_053883595.1 Heterocephalus glaber | reverse complement strand
ATTTACTGGGCTAATGAGTAGAAGTTTGTTTTTGTTCTAAATATTATAGCATCTAGCAGGGTCTTACACATAAGAGATGTTCCCTGTGTGGTTTGGAGTTGGATGGAGGAGTGGGTAGCTAAATAGGAATTTTTGCAGGAAGCAAAATGTGCGTCCTGTATGTGCTTTACACACTGGTATGGCCCTTGCCTTTTTTTCTGTCAGTCTGTGGCCCTTGATTGAAGATTTTCTAACTTTGTTACACAAACACACACACACACACACACACACAGACTTTTTAGGTGTTTACAATTGTTTATATTCTGTATGGGTTTCATCAGCTTATAGACACATAATCAGAATGAATTCTGGCTCTGTCCCTTTCTCTGCAGGTACCAAAGGCTTAGAATGTTCTCCTTCTACTCCTACCATGAACTCCTACTTTTATAAGTTCATGATCAACCTTCTGCAGAGGTTCAGCAGTGAACGGAAACTCCTAGAGGTCAGAGGCCCCTTCATCATCAGGTTAGCTCCGCGCGCGCCTCCTCTTCCCCACAGAGCCAGGGCTTTGCATTTTGCACCATACATGGTGTCAAAGCAACCATCTGCTCTTTCCCTTCTCTTGCCTCCTTTTTCTGACCTTGTCTGTTCGTATAAGAAATGAAGAAGGTTCCAGCTGCTTACCAGGTTGCTGATGCTACCTGCGTGAGGCAGGACATTGGAAACATTTCCGCAAAACAACTGAATTATCGTTTTGCTTGTTGAGATACGGTTTCTCCCTTCAGGTGAAATGTCTCTTACCTAAATGCCGCCGTCAGTCTCTGGCCTCAAGAACTGTCATCAGCAGCAGCCTGGCTCCCTTTGTCTCATATTCAGCTCCAAGGAGCAGGGTCATCAGAAGAGTGAGCCAGTGTCACCTTCAGATTAATGACAGCTAGATCAGGGGCAAGATTTCTCCAACCTCCCCAGTAAAGCAGGTGGTGATTTCCAGAATCATCCACATGGCCCCACATGCTTGCCAGCACTCATTCTCAGCCCTGTGTGTTAGATTACCAGACAGGCGTACAAAACAAGATGGCTGGGCCTCCCTCCTGGCCAGTGAAATCAGCCCCTCAGGGTGGTGGCCTGAAGTGGTCCAGGGTTCTTGGGGAGCAGACGACTCAAGTAAGGTCCCAAAGACTGGAGAGTTGTGGAGCTTCAAGACAGGAAAGCGTGTGGAGAGCTCATTTTGCTGTAAACCAGAGAGCAAGGGAATCTGGCCCGGCCTGGTGGGTTGTACCAAGGACTGGGGTCACTAGCCCAGAGGGCAGTGGGGAGCACCGGCCGGGCATGGGCAGAGAGGGACACAACTTGGCTGATCTGAAAGATTGCTGTGTTGCTGGAGAGAATGGGTTTGGGAGGCTGAGACTGACAAAAACAGTTCAAGGCTGTTGTCTAAGTGAGACTGGCAGCTTGTGAGGAGTGGGAAGCAGTGAAGGAACTCCGTATTTGTAGGAAATCTAGTTGACTGGGACTGGTTGCTGGAGGCAGAGAGGCGGAAGCGAGTCGGGAGCAACATGCAAGTCCCTGGTTGGAATGGCTGGGTGGATGGTGGCACTGGTCCCTGTAGTAGGAGCCCTGAGAGAGTAACAGGACATGAGGGTGGTCACATGTTTGAGTTTGAATTGCTTTGGGGACATCAAAAAAGAAGATGATGAAGAAGCAGTTTGGTGCACCTGGCTCTTCAAAGGGAAGATCCAAGTTGCAAATCTGGAAATTGATGTTGTAGTCATTCAGTCAACAGATATTTACCGACACCAGCCCTGGTGTTCCAGATGGTTCTGCCCTGTGGAGCTTTCATTTTTAGGGAGTACGAGGAGGCCAACTGAGAAGGGAAGTGGTCTGAGGCCAAGCCTTCAGGAGCTGCAGTATGTGAAGGTTGGGAAAGGAAGGAGGAGCCAGAAGAGGAGGGAGGTAGAATGAAGGGGAAGAAATAGGGAGCTGGCAGGAGGCAGTGAGGGAAGATGAGCCCCACCAGGGACTGCTGTGCTTCAAGAGGAGCTGAAGGAGTGGGGGACCAGAAATGGAGGGGTGGCTAGAGACTTGATCCAGAATCTGGTCTCCAAAGGAGAGGAGAGCCACAGGCTAGCTCGAGGGCCGAGTAGAAAATTGAGGGCGCCCTGTGAATTGTGCCAGAAGACTGCAATGGGAGGGGCTAGAGAGAAGAAGCTAGGCATGAGATACACATCTGGAATTTCAGCTCTTGGGAGGCCAAGACAAGAGGATTCCCTTGAGTTCGAGGCCAGGCTGGGCTATGTAGTGAGTTCAAGACCAGCCTGAACTACATAGTGAGACCCTGTTTCAAAACACAAGGGAGGAAAAAAAAAAAAAGAATAGGACCACAGCAAGAAGGAGCTTCTGATGGACTGGACCCCCAAAAGGATGTCCCGGGGGTGTGGGGAGGCATCACCACCCTCTTCCTTCTCTGAGCTCTTCTCCAGCAGTTCCTGACCTCAGGGTACACATCCCAGCATCCGGCAGAGAGGAGGCCCGTTTGCGGCGGGGTTTACGTGGGGAGACCTCTGGGTTGTCCCGCTTCTCTGTTCCATGTTCTTCTTTCCTGCTAATGGCTTTAAAGAGGGGCCTGCTGGTGGTACATGCAGGCTGCCTCCATGAAGGCACAGGCCTGAGCGAGAAGGCACCCAACGGTTTCACAACCCTTCCACTGCTCCTCTCACCCTCTAATGGTGAGCCCTGAGAAGAAAGGGAGAGAATCTTCTTCGACCGATGAATTAGGAGCCATTGTCTGCAGTCGTGTTTAGCACAGGGCCAGGAGGCGCTGCAGTCTGTGGGAGGACAGAGGCATCCAGAAGTCTTGGAGACAGACATCTGGTGGGGTTCTTGGCACTGAGGGGGATGTGTGATTTCCCCCAGGACCCAGGATCCTCTCCCCTCCCCACACAGCTTCCTCGGGGCTGCACCTTGATGTGGAGTACAGGAGTAGGAACCGGACTCCTGAGCCACAGCCAGGCTAGGGCGGGCTGGACCTCAGTGCCCATATGGTGGACATACGTTTAGGTATGTGTTGAGGTTGGGGAAGCCAATGGCTCCAGAATCCTCGCCTCTCAGCCAGCCTTGCAGAGACCTGCTATGCTTCCGGGCCCTTCTCGGGGTTGCAGGGAGTGGAGGCCCAGCCCACACACGGCAGGAAGATGCTATGTGTGCAGCAGGGTGCAGTGAGTGGGCAGACGAGGCACCTCAGTCCTGCCCACACCCCAGAGCCTGAGGAAGGAAGAACATGACCTCTGGAGTCAGGCTTGGGTTCAGACCCCAGTTCCTCCCATTTGGAAGCATGTCGCCTGTTTCCAAGCCCTTCCTGCTTTGTCCGTGAAATGGAGCTGCTCACAGTGTCGTTCTGTGTTGTGTTAAGCACGATCGTGCGGGCTCCGGCCCCAGTGCTGATGAAGGGGAGCTGTTGTCCAGCCTCCTGACTCGGCCCTGGCCTTCACCTCCCCCGGTGGTCTGTGGGGAGGGGAAACCAGTCCCTCATGAGAGATAAGTGAACCTTCTGTGCCGAGAGCCAGTTCTGCTCTCCTGGTGCCCAGAGCACCCACCAGCACCCTTCCCAGCCCCGCTAAACCAACTCTGCCCGGAGTAGGTGTTGGTGTGCTTTGCTACCCTCCGGCCTCTTCCCACCATCCATGCTAATGCTGGCAGAACAAGCCCAGGCCTTGTCTGCCCGTGAACCACCCCACTTATACGCAGGAGAAAAGGAGAGGAGGGAAAAAGCCAGCCTCTTTGATAAGCTGTGATATGAACTCCGGCATAACCCAACAGCTGTGATCTTTACAAGCCTGCTTCTGTGCTGGGAAGTAGCAAGTCTGAAGACTCTCCACGCTGCCTGCCAACGCGGCCCTCTGGCCAGCGTCCTTTGGCTCCATCAACTGTGCATTTTTTCCCCTCCTCTTCCTCCCTGCTGCCTTGCAAAGAGCACTTGCCAGCTAATGCTTTCATTTTTAATGAGCCACTGTGTACTGTGAATGCACGGGCTTCGACCCGACCGCCCAGCTGATGGTGGATGAGTCCCCGGCACCCTCCCAGGGAAAGGGGGCACCCCTAAGATGAAGCAGGCATCCGGAGAGGATGAACCAGGGCCCAAGTGGGAAAGGAAGAAGCGATCATGGGACTTCCTTCCTGAGACCCCAACCCAGAGAAGCCCAGCACAAGGCTTTTGGTTCATTCTGGTCCTGCTGTCCCTCTCCTGATGGAGACAGACATGGTAGCCTGTCCCATTCACTCCCCAAATGTGGCCCCACTCTTACTGCCCTTCACTGTCCTCCAGCATCCTGGGTTTACATAAGAGCCCTTATGTGGAAAGAGGGGTAATAGGTGGAGTGGGGAGTCGTTTGGTCGTTAAGGTGGGTGGTGGGGGGGCAGGGCAGCCACTAGAAACTGGAGTTGTTTGTAATTTTGGGACTAGAGAGGGGGATGTCGGGAGACAGGAGAAGTAGCTCTTTCATGCTGTAATTGGGAAATTCCACTTTGCTGGCCTTGGCCATTCTGCAGCCCACTTGGACTGACCGTTCCTGAGGCCAGCTCCTCCTCACACCCCAGAATCTCCCAGCTTCCTAGTCTCCGGTGTCCCTTTGCCTGGGGACACGGCCACCGCTTGTGAGCCCAAGCCAGTGGCCAGCCCCCCAAAGCCCACTGTGCTGAGGCTAATAGAAGCCAAAGCAGAGAATAGTGTGAAGTCCAGCCACCCTCATTCAGTGGGCATCTCAGAAAAGCACACATTGCCCCAGGCCCCAGCTTACAAGAGAGCATCTGAGAGACCTACTCAGTTCGCCTCCTCTCATCCTTTTAATGGATCGCATACTTTAGCTCAGAATAAAAATAAACTATGGCAAATGCTCCCCAACCTGAGTCTGTCTGCTTATAGAGGCCCTGGTCCTCCTGATACAGGAAGTGATATTAGGACCTCCAAATGTGATATAAGGGAAATACTATAACTCCCAACCTGTTAGATGTCTGATGCACCGAGTTTGCGTTCTCTAAAATCAAAGAATGAATCTAGGAACAACAGAGATTCAGAGCAGGAAATATTTATTTCGGGGGAAAGATACAGCTCCTGAGAGGCAGGAAGGGGCCCAAAAATGGGTTGCTGAGAACCCCACTTCTCAGGGGAAGTATTACAGAACACAACCACATGGGTACAACGTAGGTTACAGCTGTGATCAATCAGTAAGATTGTTAGTATAGTCGCTTAGGTAATAGTGACCCAGTGGGGAAACAAGTCACATAGCAAGTGAACATGGAAGAAGAAAGAACTTTTCAGGAAGGGGTGAGTCTGGGGGTCTTGGTTTCCCACCAAGGTGACTGATGTCTAGCTAGACTTCATTAGACTGGGTGTTACCACTTATCTTAGGTCTGGCCATTCCATCTTTATGCTGAGGCCTGGCCTCCAGCAGGTGTACCTCTAGACACCCTTGTAATGTGTTTTCGTCCTCTGCACTGACTCTCTCGAGGGCCTGACTGCCTATATAATATTCCCACCTAACTTAGCTATGTACAATACTCCTCCCCAGAGTGCCGACAGGTTTTGACCTCTTGTTATTTTGCAGCCATATCGATTGGGTTCGCCGCTGAGGGAAGGAGACAGGACATTGAACAGGGCTGGAGGAATTCTTCTGAGGAATGTCTTCCTTTCTTCTCAGAGGAAGCTCCTCTTCTGGCTGACTTAATTAAGGTCTGCCCAGCTCCTTGTGTGAATCTCTTGGGTTCCCCCCACGCTGGGGCCCAGCGCAGGGCACTTCTGTTTCAGTGCAAGGCAGCAAAGAGGAGGGTGTGGCAGAAGCCATCTTGCACAACCAGCCCTTGGCTTCCAGTCCACTAATTGGAGCCAACACTGCGGGACTGTGAGTGACAGGGAGGCCTGATCTGACACAAAGGACTGCCTGGAAGAAAAGTCCTACCCTCCAAGGGGAACACATGTCCTTGCAAGGGGCAGTATTCAGAGACCCTGACCCATTCTGCATGTCCGTTATCCCCTAATCCAGGGCAGTGACCAGCATCCCAGCACATCACAGAACCATCTGAGATGGAGCCCTTCTGCCCCTCGCTGACCCAGGAGTAGAAAGAGGGTCGAGCGACCTGGGGCCAGCTCTGGCTTTGCTCTGCCCACTCCAAGCAGTCCCGGCACCGTCCTGCACACTGGCACCCACGGCGAGAGGGCCATCTTTTCCTCTGGCAAATGGAAACCACATGCAATGGGCTGGCATTAATTAGACTCTCCCAGGGCCAGGAGGAGGAGGGGTCTGGGGGGGGCGGGTCGCTGCATAGTGTATTCTGGGAGCCTGGGCTTCAAAGGGCAGCACCCCCATGTTTCAGGGATCCAAGCACTTTGAGCACGGCTGTAGAAGGTTAGAGGCCACAGGTGAACTTGACATGGGGAGAGCACTTGTCCTCCAAGGTGACCCGAGCAGCCGGCTGTTTGCCACTGTGTCCAGGAGCCCCTGTGGAAAGGACAAGGCACAGGGTTGATAGGAAAGCCGCTCACCCCGCACATGGCACGTGGCCTTGGACTTGTCACGTGGCCTTGGACTTGTCACCTCTCCTCCCCTTGCCTCCTTCCAGCCTCCCACTCAGGCACACACTCTATAGTCTACACACCTGAGAGGTACTGACCTGCCCCAGCCCATAGCTCAGGCAGCCAGCAGGGCTGAGGAGCAATTGTCACAAACTGTTTTAGGGGACTGAGAACTTGGTAACAAATGCCTACCTAAGCTTCAGACCTGGTTTCCAGATGGAACTGGCAATACTCTCTGGATCTGACTGTTTATACATTACCTAAGGATGCCAGGAAACTTGGAAAGCTTTGACACTGGTAACTCAGGCAGCTTGGTGAATTAGCGAGTAGCTAAGCTGTATCATAATGCAGCATCTTTTTAACAAGTAGCAGCAGCTTTGGAATTGGCCCCTAGAAGTCACTTTCCATCCTCTTGCCACTTTGGGATAGGCCTGCACCTGAGCCAGGACAGACAAATGTGTACCCTTAGATAGTTTCCAAGTGCTCACCAACTCCTGAAAAGACAACTACAGCATGTGTGTGTCCTGTCCATCTGTTGTACAGTGTGTTTCTTAGGACAAGCTTCCTTTTATCCTGGTATGGTTTCAACACCCTTCTTAGGGCTGCCCTCAAGTGATTGCTTTCAACAGATAGGCACTGAGATCACAGAAACCCCATGCCCAAGCCCCATTCAGAACGATACCCAGAAAGGTTTCTGTCTGGGCATTTGTAAACTGGGCGGGGTCTCACACACCTGTGATCCCAACTCAGGAGGCTGAGGCAGGAGGATCACCACAAGTTCAAGGCCAACTAGGGCCACATAATGAGTTCATGGCCAGCCTGAACTACATAACAAGACCCTGTTTCCAAACAAATAATCACAATACATGGGCATTTGTGAAAGACCCCAGACCAGCTGCCCCTTCCACATAGGAGAGGCCCCGTCGTGGAGCATGGGAAATGGTGGCTCTTGGAGGGACCTGGCCTGGGGGAACCGTGATACCACAGGGAAGGATGCTGTACAGGCCAAATGCCTCTTGCCACCCAGGCTTGGCCAGCCCACAAGGAGGCCCTTGGAATCTGAAGTGGACAGTGGAACTTTCCATAAAAGTTTACTGCTTTTCCAGTCACGAGGATAGAGGCTTTGGGTCTGTTCCTGTTGTCATTGTTGTTGTCTCAACTCTGGATGTCTCTATAACAGCACAGCATTTGCCCCAGCTCAACAGCCACCCGATACCCCCGAGCTGTGCCCCCCCCCCCCCGCCCAGGTCTTGTGTGAGGAAGGGAAAGTGATGGCCAGGGCAGCGAGACTGGCCCCAGGGCCTTACCCAGCCCCCTGCAGAGCAGTCAGCCTGGCCTGGTTCCTCCCGGCAGTGTGGAACACTGAGGAGATCCGTGTGTCCTTCCCTTCCTCCTCCTTGGCCTGTCACTGTCGAAGCCCACTTCTGGTCTCCATCTTGCTTGCACCACTATCTCCTCAGGCCTCGCTGGCGCTTTGACAGTAAATGCCTCTCTCGGTCAGAGCCTCCCTCTGACTCTTGTGCAAGAGGACATGCTCACCCCCGCCTTCCGGCTGATCTGATTCCCTCCTGGCTGAGCACACTCGCACGTCTCCTCCATGTTGGCTCTGCTTGTTCTGAAGCCAAGCTGAGACAGATTCAAGTAACTCAGGGCAGCTGTTGTTTTTTCCTAGCCCTCCACAGGTGTGGTTGAGCCTGGGTGCTCACTCCTGCCTTCTGGAAGCTTCTTCCTCAAGGGCTAAGATGCCATCTCTCTGGCTACTCCCTGAGGAGGAGCGATTCGACCCAGCACTGGTCATGGGCTGCAGTCGCCCACCCCAGCTCCGGCTGGCCTTGTGTCTGCTCTTCACCTCTGGCCATCCGTAAACTTATGGCCTTGGGTAATCCCTTCTGACCCCAGACTGCTGCTCCCATATCCAGTCCTTCCCAGGCAAAGAAAGGACACCTGGCCCTTCTGACTGCTTCAGAGAACCTGCTTTGCAGGCTCCATTGTGTGCCCAGGAGTTCTGACTTGAGACTTGACTTGATTTCAACTTGGTTTTGTCATCTCTTTGGTAAAGCCACCTCCATTTTTTTTTTTCTCCTTCTGGTAGTGGTACTAGAAATTGAAACCAAGGCCTTTGCACTGAGCTACATCCTCAACCCTTTTTTTTAATTTTTATTTTGAGATAGGATCTACTAAGCTGCCCAAGCAGATTTGAACTTGCAGCCCTCCCGCCTCACCCTCCCAGAGTGCTGGAATTACAGGCATGCACCACCATGCCCAACCCACCTCCCTGTCTTAACCACAGTGTGCTTTCTGTTTTAGTGCCACAGATGAGGGAGGCATGGCAGCCTTTCCTCCCTCTGTGCCACTGTGCCTCTTGTGAGTATAAATTTAATGAGTAGTGTACACAAATCATGAGTGGCTCAGCTAATTTTCACTAATTGTCACACCCATAGAATGAGTGCTCAAATCTAAAAATAAAACATTTCTGGCCCCAGGAGGCCCCTTCTGTCTCCTCCAGCTGTCTACCCCCAATCCTCTCCCAGGTCACCCTGTCCTGACTTCTAGTGCTCCTCCTAGGTTCCTTGTACCTGGTTTTGAACTTTCCATACATGCAATCATACAGTTTGTGCTCTTTCACAAATCTGGCTTCTTTTGGTCCACGTTGTGTTTGTGAGATTCCTCTGTTAGTTGTAGCCCTAGTTCACATTTCCGTGGAAGAATCTACTTTATGAAGATGCAATGATTTATTTATCCATTCAGGCATAGGTGGCTATGTGAGTTGTTTTCAGGCTGGTTGTATTATGAATAATGCTGCTATGAACGTTCTCTTGCATTTTTACACATAGACACATTTCTGTATGGTACATGCTAGGAATTGTGGGACTGGCAAGTGGATATTACAGCCATAAGTCTGGGAGATGCTGTCCAAGTTGCTTGTACCAACTTCCACTCCCATTAGGAAGGCAAGAGCGTTCCAGGTGCTCCACATCCACCTCAACACTTGGTATTGTCAGTCTTCAATTTCAGCCATACTCGTAGGTGTGTAGTTTTAATTCACATTTCCCTGAAGACTTAATGAAGTTGGACGGCTTTTCATAGCTTCTTTGCCTTTTGGATATCCTTTGTGACAAGCCTGTTTTTGTTATTTTCTCATTGGAGTTTCAGTATTTTTCTTACTGATTTGTGGAAGTTTTTTGTATATGTTGGATTCAGGTCTTCCTCACTGAATATATTGTAATAATCTTCTCTGTGGTTTGCCTTATTATCACTCTTCGTGGTGTCCATTGATTTTTTTTTTTTTTTTTTTTTTTTTTTTGTACTAGGGATCAAACTCAGGTCCTTGTGCTTGCAAAGCAGGTGGTGGAACCACTGAGCTAAATCCCCGGCCCTCCATTGGTTTTTAATGTAGTCCAGGTGGTCACTTTTTCTTTGCAGTTGTTTGTGTGTGTGTGTGCGTGCGCGTGCACGCTTTTTCAGGGACTTAGAAGCTCCTGGGGCCATGTCCTGGAATTGCCTGTTCCCAGTTGATGTTTGTTAAGCATTCCCAGTGAGCTGGGCACTGAGCACAATTCCTGAAACCCAGAATTGTTATTTCTTAGCTCTGGACAGAGTCTTGAGGACCATGCAGAGAAATACCTCGATTTGCAAACTCTGCAGTGGGTGACAGACATGACCGTGGCCATCTTCCCCACACAAACACAAACACGGCCATCTTCCCCCAAATTGTAAAACGAGTTAAGTTCACAAACTGAGGTGCCACTGTAATTTGTCAGCCTTGTTGTTTTGGTCTCTTCTAAATCAGAGACATGGCCACCACCTCAGGTGACTCACATCTCTGTAGGTTGTGGTCCACAGGGAAGCTCTGACTGTCCCAGAGAGGTCACACATCCCTGGTGGGGGTGGCAGTGGCAGGGTTGGGACTGTGGGTCCTGTGAGTGGCTGACAGCCCTAACAGATCCCACATAGAGTAGGGAAAGGGACTGCTCTTCCCATGACACCAGGCAGTCCAGACAGGGCTACCCCATGGCTGCCTTCCTGAGCAGTTTCCTTTCTTTATTTCTTTCTGTACTTTTTGCAGGGAAGGGGATTCTGGGGGTTGAACTTAGGGCCTTGAAGGCATTATATGTTTCATTTTTGCCAGTGCCGGAGATGGAACCCAGGGCCTTGTGCATGCTAGGCAAATGCCCTGCCACTGAGCCACACCCTCAGCCTTGAGCACTGTTTTCTTAAATGAAAAATGAAGGCAAGGGCCATCACTGTGTCCTCCTGCTGTTTGTGAGGAATAAACAACAAAACATACAGAAAGAGCCTGGTACATAGCTACTGTGCATCATCAGGAGCAGCCAAGAGGGGAGCTGCCCAGGGAGCAGGGCCCTCTCTCCTCTCATTTTGAGCATAGGGAGGCCCAGGAGGCGTGAGGGTTGTCACACAGCTGGGCCTGGCCTCCCTGGCCACCTCTGCTGCTCCCTCTACTCACCTCTTGGAAAGCAGATGTTCTGGGGTTGATTCAGCTTCTCTTGTTTTCTAGAGGAGGGTGAGGGAGAAAGCCGTAGAGTCTGCATTAAACATAGACTGGAATCCCAGCATCCTTCCTTCCACTGCATCCCCCTCCCCACCTGCTGACCCTGCACTTGTTCAGGCCTGCCCATTCCACACACCAGATGGCACAGGACAGAAAACTAATTCTCAACCTCATGTTTTTTTAAAAAAGGTGAGCCAGGTGTGGTGGCGCATGCCTGTAATCCCAGAAGTTGGGAGGCTGAGGCAGGAGGATCACCTCAAGTTCGAGGCCAGCCTGGGCTACGGAGTATGAAATGGATGGATGGATGGATGGATGGATGGATGGATGGATAGATAAATAGATCAGGCCCCCGCTCTCATCAGGACTTGGCCTCCCTCTCCCCTCCTGCACAGTTCTCTCCCTTTGCTCCTGTCAGCCCCATTCTTGCACGGCCCACTTGCGAAGTGGCACGGAGGCTCACTCCTCTCAGCACCCCACCCTTCAGCAACTGTCCTGGGCTTGAGTCTCATCACAGCCTTCAGGGTGGTCAGAAAAGGCCTGGCTGTGTGATGCCCGACTGTAATAGACCCAACTGTGCCCACTTTTGGTGCAGGAGGTCCTGTGCCCACCTTCAGGTACAGGCAGAGAAGCAGTTGCTTGCAGAATTAGAATCCAAGGTAGCGGACACTGGGGGGGAGACTGAATGAGCGTGCCCTTGTGCTCTGGGTTCTAACGCTGACTGCCGGAAAGTGGGAAGTAGGCCCCACAAGGGCCATTTCGGCGCTGGCAGAAGGAGTGTCTCCCTCACCTCCCAGCAGCTACATCCTCCATCCCTCCAGGGGCAGGGGAGGGTGAAGGGAGGTCTGTGACTCAGCACCCTTCTCAGAGACCGGCTGGGAGCAGGCAGTGAGGACCAGGCCGATGGAGTGTGGGCGGCACACGAGGAATCCCACAGGCCTCCCAGCTAATCGCTCCTGTGTGGCTTCCCTCCATCAGCAGCACTGTGCTTGCCTGAGACTAGAGGTGTCAGCGTTGGCAGAACAGGGCTTCTTCCCTTGTGCTATGTGGCACTAGGGGTGGACATAGCCCAGCACCTCCCAGCAGGGTCCACTCAATCCCATCTTCACACATGGGTCCCCAGGTGGTTGCCACGGGGCCATGATTGAAGAGAGATGAGGACAGTCTCAGGCAGATGGCAGCCAGGAGGGGCCTTAAGGATCTCCTGAGTTCTTAAATGCAAGAGGAAACTGAGCCCTCGTTTTCCCCAACTGCCCACTGTGCACTGAGCCAGCAGCCTCCATCATCCCGAGAGGAGGCATTTCCGGTGTGACAGGAGCATTTTAGGTGGCTGAATGCTGGGGAGTTTATAAAAAGAGAGATCACCTAGCTGGGGCGGGGATCCAGGGTTCCCTTACGTCCATTCTGAGGTGTGCCAGGCGCCATGCCAGCCCTGGGCACATAGGGACAGATGGCTGTGGTTCCTGCCTGCACCAAGGTTGCAGTCTAGAGAGACAGGAAGACAGGTGACAAGAAAGAAGTGTGTGACCCAGCCTCACAGTTCCTGCTTGGAAGGAAATGCGGGGCTGGGGGTGCTCAGGTTCAGGCCCAGAGGAGGGGTGCCCCACCGCTTCTGGGCAGCCAGGAAGCTGTGACCTGGATCCGATGTTTTCTCAGAGCATAAAAGTGCCCTAGTTTTCCCTCTCCTCGGGCTCTGCTGAAGCTATGCCAAGAATTGGCTTTTAAAGGCTGCCTGAAATGTGGTCTAGAGCCAACAATCTATAGAGCCAGTGCATTTGTGACCTTGTCAAAAATGCTTACTGAGGAAAATCAAGAAGTGGGATTTGGGATTTTTTTTTCCCCCTTGGATCCATCTCTGTTCCCACCCCTACCCCCATCCCTTTCCAGCCTGGCTTGTCCCTCCCCCAGCACCCTGACAGCGGCCCCATAGCATTTGTGTCTTCCATTTGTCCACACCCTCCCCCATCTCCAGTCCCTCGCCGCCCCCCACATCAGTAATGAAAAATACCAAGTGGGTAAAAATAAGGAGTCCGGTGATAGCCCTGGAAATTAGGCCACAGCTGTCAGGCTGGGCAAGAGCCTTGCGTCTGAGAATGGAACTGCTGGAGGCGAGTGCTCACCATCCTCCCTGCAAGGACAGAGAAGAGCCTCCGCCTGGCACCCAGAAGGGCACTGCCGCTGTGCTAGCCCGGGGAGCACCGAGCAGCCATTTGTCACTGAGCAGACCTGACGTGCGTCCACCAGTGTTGGACCCAGTGCCCACCAGTGGGGACACCACCGTGGGCAGAGCTCGGGTTTGTCAAGATCCCAGTGGCAGCATCGCGGCATGGTGAAGCTCTGTGGGAGCAGATGGGGTGGGGGCAGGGTGCCCAGCCCAGTGGAAGGGTCCAGGAAAGCTTCTGGAGAGAGATGATGTCTAAGCTGCCACAAAAGATCAGTGGAAATGAGCTGGGGGCAGGGAAGGGACAGCGTCTCTGGCACTGCAGGCCATCTTCCCAGGAGTCCAGAGGTGGATCTCAAGCCCTCTGTGAGGCTTGCTGCGTGGCTGTAAGGTGGCAGGGGGACCTGGCCCTGGTTGCCTCACAAGTAGCCCTGTGGTAGGTTCAGAAAGCACTGTCCACCTGGGTAGGGTGCACAGTCCCTGAGAGGTGAAGCTACTGACGGGTGGCCACCTGGAGCCTTTGCACAGGCTGTAGGTGTACGGAGGCTGTGCCAGAGGGACTAGCTTCCCAGCAGCCCCCAGAGCTTCCAGTGAGCTGGAAAGGAAGTGCAGTCCAGAGCCCACCAAGGGAGGATTGAAGTAAATTGGGGTGAGACCCTCACTCAGTCGCTGGCACAGCTGTGGCCTTTAACCCCTCCCCTGCCCATAGCCTCTTAAGACCCCAAAGGCTACTTAGATCTCTTAAGACCCCTTAAGGAGCTGACTCAGACAGCTTGCTTGGCAAGGGATCTTGCTGCTGCATCATTCTGCAAGATTCTGTGCTGCTGGGAGTAAGTTTAAATCCACTCCACTCGTCACTTCCCTTTGCTTGTTTGGCTCTTCAAGGGATGCTGGCTTCCGCAGTTCATTCCAGGCCCTGAGCACTCAGCTGACTTGAATCTCCTGTCTCTCCTGAGTAGAGTAAAGCCAGCTTTTGCTTCTTCCCACCTGGGCTGAGCCCCTCTCTCCATGATGGATGAAGTCTTGCCTCCCCTGTCCAGAAGGAGACCCCCGTCCACCTCTGTTGGGAGCCCCGGCTCTAACAGTTGGCAGAGTCCTGGAATTCCCTTCCTTCCTGCCTTCCTTCCTGCCCTTGAAGCCTGAGCAACTGCCCAATCTGGCTCCTTCTGCTTCTCCCAGGCCCCCCAGTAGCATGGTAATTGCTTTCTGAGGTCTTCAGCTGTGTTTCCCATCTGCAAGCATTTCCATCCCCTGACCCTCTGCTGCAAAACCTATCTGTGCTCTTTCCCCTGGGGGGAACCCCAAGGGTGAGAGGTGATGGAGAAATGCCTGGGCCTGGAGTCTTCTCATTCTGCTGGTGATGCCTAAAATAGATGGCACACCCACTGCCACTTTCTGCTCCCCACCCCCACAGCCCCAGGTCTCCCTCCCATCCAGATGGGGCCCTGGGCCTGGTGTGACAGCCAGAGGCCTGGAGCAGCTGCCAGGTGTTATCTGTCTTCAGTGCTGCCCCAGAGATGCATATCTGTAGTGACCGCTCTCGCTCTGGAAGGTCACAGCCTTGCTTGTGGTGTTAGGAGAGCCCCAGGCTGTCTTCACACGCACACGATCCAGGGTCCTCTTCCAGAGCCAGGGATGGGTTTCTGTCCAGGCAGGAAAAGAGCCATTGAGGGTGCAGGCCAAGCACACAGCTGGGAGAAGAGAGGCCAGGCGGGTGGGAGTGGCCAGGGGCACTGCCATCCAATGGGCAGCAGTGTGGCCTTGGAGGGGGACATCGTCACCACCTGAGACCTTGTGCTATGATTGTCCCCACCTGCCCTCCATCCCTCTTGTTCACCTTGACTGGCTTTGCCCTGCCCCTCAGAAAAGACATGTATGTAGACAACCCCAAAACCCTTTGTACTTAAAATTGGAAGAAGACAATTACATGAAGCACAAGTGATATTTAAAGAGCACCCACAAGGGCAGAGCCCTGGTTTTGTTTACACTCCCAGATCTCACTCTGCTAGTGGCAACATCGCACCCATAATAGCCAGGCCATTAGTGCAAGGCAGCACTTCTGCTCCAAGTGAACGGGGGCTTCGTCACCATTGATAAGACTTCTCTCATCTGGCACTTCTATTTCAGGAGAAAGCCTCCCCCTGTAGTAGGCACTCCTGCCTCAGAGTGGAGCCAGGCCTTTTTTTCCTACTCGTGTTATGCTAATCACTCCTTGCAAACAGGCAGACTTTGTAGGAGGTTTGCCTGGTTTTAGATGAAACATACGCCTTTGAAGCAAAGAGCCACAGTAGCTAAAAATACCATTTCCCGGCTGTTGATCCTCTCATTTGTAAAATGCATGTTTCCATTGTTAAATCTGCAGCAGCCCCTCTCTCGGGAGAGGGGAGCTGTGCCACCACACCACTGGCAGAGCCCCACCTCCTGCTGGGGAGGCGCCACCTCCCCCCAGCCCTGCTCCGGGCTGTGCCACTGTCAGTGCCCGTGAGGGCGTCCAGATGACCTCGGATGTATAGGATTCTGCATACTTTCGTGGCATGGTTTAAAAATACTGAAACCATATAAAACAGAAATAACCATGTAAAATGGGAATAATGCAGAGTATAGTGTAGTGTGCAGAAGACTACCACCACTTCCTCCTCCAGAACGAGCCTCCTCAGCTTCATGAATTTCCCTCCAGAACCTTTTCTGCACATCTGTAAACACAGGGCCTGGTGTGGCTGTGTCCCTAGCAGTGACCCAGACTCGGATCGGCCCGCAGCCTGCCTTGGCTCCCCCTCACCCTCCCTGGACAAGACACATCTCCAAGTCAGACACTGCCCTCTACTTTCCGGGCCAGAGTATGGTAGCTCAGGCGCACAGGCCCCCTCCCCATCCTTCTCTATATGTGGCCACCTGGTTTCTGTGCTCCAGGGGCCAATGGCATGGTCCTGGGGTGCAGGGAAGCGGTCTCTCCTGCCAAGGACAAGCCCTGCCGGGGGTTAGGGGGGTGGCGATCCTGGTCTGGGACTGAGTCCTGGGACTCATCCCCCAGGGTGATTTCCAAGGATGCCTCACATCTGGGGTTCATTCTCATTCTCACACATTTAATCCGGTGAAGATTTCCTGGGCTGCCAAGGAACATTTGGATGAAAAGCCTGTTTCATGCATCTTAAAATTCCCTGAAAATGACTGATCACAAAAGGAATTTTTCTAGCCCCCTGGCAGGCAGTGGGGGAGGGTGAAAATAAGAGACCTCCCTATTTGGCTGTGAATACCTGAAGCTGTTCCCTTCATGCTGCCTTTGTGCCCCCACACCTGCTGTGGCTCTGCCCCACACCTCCCAGCCCTGTGTTGCAGAAGGCTGTGCAGTGCGGCCGCTCTGATGTCTGCTCTTTTGTCGCCAGTAGTGAGGATTAGTGTCTAACTTCCCCTTCTGTTTTCAGCCGTGTATCTCGGTGCCCTTTAAGTGGGCACTTGTGAAGAGCTACCGAAAACCAGCTCAGTTCATAAAATATCACAAAACCCTCAGACTAAAGATGTGAGGACCAGAAAGGCCCTGGTCACTTTAGCTGCTAATTGGGGGGGCTGTCATCATCTATAGATGTCACACACAGCTAGAAAGGCAGGACTGGCAGATGCCAAACAGCAGCTGGAGAGCTGAGCCTCCTCCCCAGGGAGGCTGAGGCCGCAGGGAGGTGAGACCAGTCACGAGGCTGCCAGAGGAAGCTGGCGCCAAAGGTCAGGGCGCCAGGGAGGGTCCCGGGCAGGCACAGGTCTCATCTAAGAGTGGGTCTCTTTTTCCTTTGGTGTGTGAGGAGGAGGAGGTGAGGGGTGTGCGTGGTGGGCAGAGACCAGCAGGGGAGTGGAGGGTGAAACGCCGGGCAGAACCTGGGTGCAGGGTCTGAGGAGGTGAAAGCAGAGCGGTGAGAAGACAGTCACCTGGGGCCTCTGCCTGGATCCCCAAGCTTGGCTGAGCCCCAGCTCTGTGGCTACGTATCTCTGAAACTGCTGGTAAACCCCTTCCGTTTCCACTCAGCCTGGCATCACCGCCACCCACACCCCTCGCCCCTGGTGAGGCAGTTTGGGGCAGCAGGCCTGAGGCCGCCTCGGGAAGCTGAAAAATGCATAGCGCTCACCTCTGAAGGAGGAGGTTTCTCCATGTAGTCCTTAGGTGACTAGCATACAGTTGGGCTTGGGCGCCGTTTGTGGCTTGGGGATCCCCTAGTTCAAGAAGGTTAGTGTGCAGTCCTGGTGGCTGAGGACACTGATGCAACCAGAGGTACCAACAGAAATCAAAATGGCAGCCCCTGGTTGGAACACCCTCCGAGCACACTAAGTCCTCTGGAGGAAGATTGTCTCAGGAATGTGAGCTCTCAGTGGATACCCGACATTACCGGGTCCCACAGCCACAAGGACAGCCCACTTCAGGAAATAGTTTGGGAGAGGGAAGCATTCTCACTTCAGGGCGTGACTCACTGCATGTTGGGGCTGCTCACCCAAGTTAGGCTCACGCTGTCAGGACAGAGGGGCAGGGGCGTCCCACATCGCCATGCTGACTAAGGTAGAAGGAGCGCTGGCCATCTGTAAATGTTTGTAGTTGTGTAAACAGTGGAGGAGTGCACCCTCGGACTGGAACAAAGTGACAAATTTGGGAATAATTGGATGAAGTAGAGGAAAATATGAACAGCGGTAGTAACAAGAAGACATTTGGGTCTGGGGGGTACTCCAGTGGGTAGAAACAGCAGCCCCACCAGGCGACTCTAGGCAGGGCTATTACTCACCCACCCTGTTTCCCAAAAGGCCATGCCATAGTGTAAAGGGAAGTGGCAGAGACACAGGGGTGCCTCTCCCTTCCCTGGCCCAAGATAGACTCCACCTCAGAGGAGCCAGAATGAGGTCACATGCCAGGACGCAGGGGATCTCTGCCCTGGGCCTTCGCACACCATGGTGGGTAGCCCCTGGATGGGTGGGAAGAGAGACTGGGCCTGGGTGTGGAGCTCTGTGTCCTTCTGCAGGTGCCACACCATGTGAGACCGTCTGGCCTAAAGGGGACATGAACTCTGGGTCAGCACCTGAGCTCTGACCCATTGTGTCCCTGGCAGTGTGGCCTTAGACCTGGGCTTCAGTTTCTTCCTGTCTGTGAGGAGGTGTGAAGCACATAGGCCTGGCTAGAAGATGGCAGGGACTCGGAGGGTAGGCAGGTCTGGGGGCAAGAAGCAGCGTGGCAGGCTGTGCCAAGCTCTTCACAGGCTCAGCACGGCCTCCAGAGGAAAGCCTGCTTCGAGCCATAGCCCAAAGGGCTTCAAAGGGAGGGAGAGGTTACATCAGTGGTTCTCTCATGGTCACCAAGGAGACTCCAGGGCAGTCAGGGCTCAGGGGTGCAGTTTCCCTGGCAGTATCGGCCCTGGAGTCAGAGCATCAGCTTTGACCACGTCCCCCTGGGCACCAGAAATCATTATATTAAAATGCCCCACCCTGGACCTCAGGCAGCCGCTGGCCTGAGACCCACACTTGGGAGCTACTGCCCCTGAGAGGTTTCTGGGAACCTGCTGTTGGGAGCCACCCCTGTGACCCTCTCCCCGTGTCTGTTTGGGTCCTGGCTGTGAGCTGAGGATGCAGTTTCCAAACCCTGCTTCCCTTCTGTCCCTGTGGAGTGTGGACCACAGGCCAGCATTGTCCTGGCCAGAGATGGTCAATGTCTGCCACCCACAGAAGTGGCCTCAGCTGGAGAGTGGGGTGGAAGGAGCTAGTTTGTAAATATGCTGCCTTGGAGCCACAGGGAGCTTCTGGAGAAACTCAGGCTCGGCGGGGGGGGGGGTCAGAAGGCCCTTGTGCAAGGGCTGGGGGTAGTGCAGTGGTAGAGCATTTGCACAAGGTCCTAGGTCCAATCCCCAGCCCTGCAAAAAAAGACAGCTCCAATGATGTCTTCGTAGAAAAGTATGCCCAAGTCATGAGGTGAGTCCAGCAGAGGGGCCCTAGAGCCTGCGAGTAGGTATATGGCCAGGCAGCTGCTGAGAAGTCGGCTGCTGGGGCAGCGTGACAGGGACCTAAACAAGGCCTCTGATGTGGGCTGCTTTTGCATTGTCTTAGAAAGGGCCTGGGCTTCAGCACCACCTGTTCTGTGTTGCAAGGATTCTACGTACAGGACATGCCTGATGGTCTGTTATCTATGGCCGCTATTAGGAAGGAAGCGGTGATTCAGGGCTTGGGTGGATCCTAGCACTTCTTGGAGTCGATTGTCATAGAGACAACAGGATTTCCTTTAGCAACCTGTCCCTTTGTTTTCGTTTGCTCTGAGGATTCAGAAGATGAAACTGAAGCACTCAGGCAGTGGGCCTCCATTCCAAGGGCTTCAGTCTGGACTGTGATGGCCTCCAGTCCGGGGCCAGACCCACCCTGCTCCTGCCACATGCACTGTTTGTTCACCACCCTTGTCCTGCCTCTGCTGTCCCTTCCTCCAGTGCCAGAACCCATCTCAACTGAGTCCCCAGTCTTCCCAGTTCAGCCAGTCCAAGAGCCTCCAGCACAAGGGTTGAACCCCGGCCACATTCTGGGGTATCTCCATATGCAGCCTCTTTTCTGAGACACAAACCCAGACCTCATTGTGTCAGACACCTTCTGATTTCCTTTCACACTTCTGAAAGTGTACCAGCCCAAACCAGACAGCTCACAAGAGGCCCAGTAACCCATTCAAAATTCACTTGCCTCCCTTGGCCCCTTAGTGTGCAGCTCCATGTGCCGCCAAACTCCACAACTAAGGTGACCAAGCAACTGTGGCCCTTCCTGGCCACTGACGTTTGGTTCCATGCGTGTCCATCTCCCCACTCCCACAGGGCCCCAGGCTTGGGCCATGGGAAGATCAAGGTCTAGGCCAGTGGTGGTGAACCTATAGCATGTGTGATTTGTTTTTCTTGTAATACAAAAGATGTTAATGTGTGAGTTGTTCCTTCTAAAATCTCAGTATTCAGGTGTAATTGCAGTGTTGACACTTCGCAGGAAATAAGTGGGTTTTGGGTGCAGTTTGGGCACATATTTCTCAGAAGTTTGCCATCACTGCTGTAGGCCCAGAAGGGGCAGGTCTGGAACTTGAGGGGCCAGGCACAGCTTTAGGAAGGCACAGTGGGAACTAGCCACCTGGGAGCAGGAGGGGCTGGGGCTCCCCAAGAAGGAGGGGGTGCTAGAGTGGATGGGCAGTGGGTTACAGGCCAGGCCTGGTGATGAGAGCACATGGAACATAAAGCCCAGCAAGACCCAGGCCAGGCACAAGATGATTTCCGTCCTGGGGAAAAGGTGGAGCCCTGGCCATGCAGGGCTGGCTGGGGAGGAGAGGAAGCAAAAATCGCCTCTCCTGTTCTCCCTTGCTCTCGGCTCAATCCCTAGAGCAAACCCTAAACCTGGAGTGAGGCCTGGCTGCCTCAGGGAGCCCACCTGATTCTCTGCCCCGATGAGTCTTTCCCTGGAAGCCTCTAGATGAGCCCACCAAGCATCTCAGCCTGGCAGGAGCTTCTCCTGGACAGGGGCACAGACATCTTAGAGGACAAAAGGCCCCTTTCTTCCTCACCTTGTCCCCATCGTTTGTCGTTCCCTTTCCACTAACTCCCCGCAAGACTCAGAAAAGCAAACCCTCATGTGGCCTCCTGTTCTTCCTCCTCCTCCCACCCCCACACCCCTAAGAAACTTATAAGTGTATCAGACGCATCAACTGCATTAAACACAATGAATTTTTAAGGCATGAGTTGGCAGGGTTACCATGGCTGCCTTTGCCCTGAGGGGCACACTAGCAAGGATTGATTGAAATAAATAAAACAGATTTACAGTTTTCGTACTGGGGAAGCAGAGAGTTGGAAGGGGAGGGAGTATGGGGGAGGGGCCGGACGCTGTGAAACTGGGCCTTTCTGAACCTCAGATGGAAGGTTGCTCCTTCTGCCACCCAAGGGTTCTGATGACCCAAAAGCTGCTTCCTCTCTTGAAATTCCCACAGGAGCTCAGCTGTCAGTCAGGGACACAGCAGGGAGCAGCCCTCATTTCTAGCCTTGATAGTAGGTCATACTCTGGGGCTGTTGGCTAAGAGACACCAGGCATCTCCTAGGAAAGCACCCTCAACTTCAGATCACTGACGGAGACATACACATCAACTAGTAGCCAGTACAGAGGAAATGAGAGCTCGCCTCTGCATGTGTTGGACTGGCTGGGAATGGAAACAGAGGAAGGAGACCTATGGGCCAGAGGGAGAAGGGAAGGAGACTGAGCCAGGAAGCCAGGGTGGAAGGGGAGACGGAATGACCCAGCCCTGTCCTCAGGACTGATGGCCACCAGGCACCTGCAGCTTGTTGCTTTCCTGCCCACTTGCCCAGCCTGAGGCCTTGCACAGGTAGAGGAGTCTACACCAACCTCTGGGAGAATCCTTGAGCCAGGAGTACCTGCCCCATCACCCGCTAGAGCCCCGGCCCCCAGCATGAAATCACACCCTTCACCCTCCAAAGAGCCAGGCTTGCAGATGGAACCCAGCCCACACCATGAGGCAGAATTGAGTCAGCCTGGGTGGGAGACAGGGCGCCCGGTCATCCTGACGATGCCAGAAAGCAGAGAAGCAGAGCATAAAGAATTAGCCGGATCTGTGTTTAGGGACTGGAGGCTTCTGCTGAGCTTGGGCAACTTGAGGAGATGCCAGACAGACCTTCCGGTATGAACTGGAGCTGTCCACATGCCCCAGCCCAACAGGAGGTACCCAAGAAATCATCCAACCCCCCACCCCGAAAGTGGCCCTAGCGAGGCACAGCTCACAAGAACCAGGCCTGGTGATTGCGCTGAGGATGGCAGGACAGGATCAAGGGGAGAATTTCAGAGCTGGGAGCCCGCCTGGGACTTGCCAGCTGAGGCTCGCTCTGAGTTTTCTGCCTGTTGTGGGCCAGTCAGCACCGAGGGCCACATGAGGGCTGCTGCAGGAACAGGTGGTATTAATAGCACCTAGGAGAGGCTGCAGGCAACAGGTGGGTGTGCCCAGCTCAGCACTGCCAGCTTTTTCTGCCCAGGGAGTGTGGACTCAAGTCTCTCCCCACCTGCCAAGCCAGCTCTTCTGCATTTAGCTGCTGGCCTTTGTGGTGTGGTGACTTTGTTGATCATGACAGTCAGGAATGTCAGAGACTCCTGGGAGGAAATGACCGCACATCCCCACTTTTCCTTAATGTTCCCTGAGTCCTTCTGGTGCCCTTCCAGCACCCTGCAGGCATTCGGGGATTTTCACCGCTCTCTTCCTCCCTACACATCCCCGCCGGAGTCAGGGGTCTCACTGCTTCTGTCTTTTGTCACTCCCTAAAAAAGGCTAAGGAGGAGGGCACCAGTAGGCACTGCTCCCTCCCCAGCCACCCATGCCTCCACACTCAGAGTTGTGACAGTCACAGGCAGCCAGGGACCAAGAGATGTCAGTGTGCCCTTACTGGGTGACACAGCATGAGTGTCCCAAGCACGTGGCCAGGGGACCTGGGAGGAATGAGCTGACAGTCTGAACACCATGTTTGGCCTTAGCAGCTTTGCTGGTCCTGCTCTCAGAGTGTACAAGGAAGTGGGATCATGGGGAAAAGTCTTCCATGAAGCTGTGTGGCACAAATTCAGAATTCTCGTCCCTTGAGAAGGGTACCATGCAGTTGGGCCCCTGCCCTCTAGGACCCACTCTTCTGCCTATCCCCAGCTTCTTGACCTGTGGTGTCCTGTGAGGCACTGCCTGCACTCCTTCCGCTCCAACACAGGCTCCTCATGCTCCGCTCCAGGGCCCCAGCAGAAGCCTCACAACCCCAGGAGCCAGTGAAGTGAGGCGAGCCATGGCTGTGCAATGGCCCTTCTGCTCTGCATACAGCCCCAGTAAGAGCCACAGGGAGGTCTCGTCCTCCAAACCAAAGCTTGGCTTTGCCTGGGTTATCTGTCCAGTCCCTGGAGGAAAAGCAGCATGCGGTCCCCTTCCCACGACCCAGGGTAGGGTGGAAAACTCTGCCCACCCTGCCCATTGGCCATAGGGGTGACTGGTTGATTAGAGTCACCCAGAGCCCAAGGCACCCACATGGCCTGAGGTGCCTTCATCCTCCCACCTGCCCTTGAGCAGGGGGCCCTAAGGGGATGCCTAGCAGGGCTCAGAAGAGCACCTTCCACTCTGGCCCCCTCTGAGGCTATCAGCCATCCAGGGCTGGAGCCTGGCACCTGGTGATACTTGGCCACTGTTGGTGGTTGAAGGAACAGTGACACGAACCCTCTCAGTAGCCTAGCGAGTGTCATGCAGTCAAGACCAGGCAGATGCTACCCAGAGCACTGCCCCTGGCACCAGCAAGGGACTCAGCCTTGGTCTCTGAGGCTGCCCCAAAGAGGCAAATTTCGGTGGCAAGACAGCATTAAGGGGAAGTGGCGGAAGCTGTTCCTGCCCCAGCATGGAACCAAGACCTGGAAGTAGGGGGAGCAGCTGAAGGCCCCAGAGGGTGAGGCTCTGTAGCCCCAGTTGAGACCAGTAACTTCACTGCCACTGAGTAAGGAGCCCTTCCTGAAGTCCTGGCCACTTCCCTCCTGCTCTTCCCTAGGTTATGGCAGCACAAGAGAACCCACTTCATCTGCACAAGTAAGGAGGCCCCCCATTAACCCTGAACCCTCCTAGACCCCCTGCAGGTTCCCGCCCACCCCTCCTCTCCTTGTCCGCAAGCACTTTCCAGGCCATTGTCCCATGATGAACCGCACTTTAATATAGGTATTCAGAACACGGGCAAATGTGTAATGCTTGCAAGCTGTGCTCCATTATTGACTTGGTACTTGGGAGCCAGGCAGGCAGCTCAAGCCGGGCTGGGGCTCAGCAGAGAAGCGATGACGCAGCAGCCCTGTAAGGCAGCCATCTGCCAGGCCTCCCCTGGGCAGGGACGGGCACCAGCAGGCAGAGTGGTGAGGGGAATCTCAGGCTGTGGAAGCTGATGCTTCTGGATGGAAAGCCCCCATTCCTCCTTCCTGGTCAGCTGTGTGATTGCTTGGCACTGTGGGTCCTCTCTGAACCGCAGACTCCTCTTCTCTACAAGGGGCTAATAGTCTTCTACCCCACCCAGGCCGTGTGAGGACCCAGCAGGAAGCCTCACGTGGAAACCAGCTGCCCGTGCAGATCCTGCCATGGATTTGGGGTTGCAGTGAAAACCGGGCCCTCTTTTCTCCCTCCCCACTTTCTTGACTCAGGAGATACTGGCATCCTGTTTGGCTTCACAGCTCTGCAAGGCAGGCCTGCTGCACTACCCAGACTTGCCCCCTTGGATGCCCAGGATAATGCATTGAACCTGGTGAGCACCCAAGACGCACAGAAGCTGCTATTCGTGTCCTCCAGTCCAAGCAGGTTCACGCAGTGCCTGGCACCTATGAAGGGGTGCCCTAGCCTAGTAATACAGTGGCTATTATTCCTCTCTTCCTGGGGCTTTGTGACAAGGTATGTCCTCCCTAGATGACCATGGAGTGAAGCAGGTGTGGCCCCCACCTCTGCTCCCTTCCCCTTGCCACAGCCACAGGCTGGGAGCCACCTGGGGGAGCTGTGGGAGGAGCTGGCCCCAGAACAGCCTCCTGGGGCAAGGTAGGCCATACAGGTCTGGAGATGGTGGGCTCCCCAAGCCAAGCTTTGAGGGGTGCGCCCACTGCTGCATCCTCTGGGTCTTTTCAGAGGGAGGCTCCTAGTGAGGAGATGAGATAGTTGAGATATGGACAGTGTCCCCCGAAATCCATGTGGAATAGACTTGGTCCCCGGGTGGTGTTATTGGGCGCTGCTTGGGATCTGGAGGAGATGAGGCCCTATGGGAGGACATACGTGTGAATGGGATTTGGGGACCTCGGTCTTTCAGTCTTTGCTTCCCGGCTTATAATATGAGCGTCTCGCTCCTCCGTACACTCCCATCATAGTGTACCATTGTCACCAGGGGCCCAGAGCAATAAGGCCTGCAGCTTGGACTTGAACCTCCAGAACCGTGACCTAAGAAAATCTTCTGCTTGTTAATTGCCTCTGGCATTTCACTGTAGTTAGGCAGAGCTGACTACTGCAGGAGGCTCAGGGCTCCAGTCCCTCAGTCTGTCATGGAAGCAAGTGCACCAGATTCTTCTGGGATAAGATGGGCAGGGCAGGGCAGCCCTGGGCTCGGCCTGGCAGGGGTGAGGTGGGAGAGTGCAATGCCTGTGGCTGAGCAGGCCGGATGTGCTGGAGGTGGGTAGGAATGTCTTGAGGCCTCAGTGAAGCCTTTGAGCAGGATGAGCGAGGTCCTTTCACACAGTGATGGAACAGCTCCCAAGTGCCAGGCCCTGCCTTTGCAGTTCACATCCTAGAGGAAGAGTCAGACAGGAACCCACCACACAAGCACACCAGCAAGGCGGAGTGGCAGATGCTCTGAAAGAACCAGCGCCCCCTCTTAGAAGGGGCAGCGGGAGGAGAGGGCACATTTGACCAAGGCCTCCCAGGACCCAGGGAGCTGAGACCTCTGTGGCCGGAAGGAGCCAGCAGCCAGGTGCCAGTCCCTCTGCAGAGCATGCCAGCCCCAGCCGGAGCAGCAGAGCCCAGGCAGTTAGATATGCGAGAGAAGGGTAGTGAGAGCTGAGGCTGGAGAGGAAGCGCAAGGGGTGAGGCCTTGGTGGCAACGGCAGGAGCTTGACTCCGTTAGAACCTGGGGGAGGCCACTGACACAGGCAGAGCAGGGCATCTGGGAAGGAAGGCATGGGTCAGCACATTTTAGGGCTGTCCCAGTTGGTACTGGCAGGCGCCCTGTGGGATTGAGGGAAGTGGCTTCATCCCGAGACAGACCCCGCAAGAGATGGCTGGCACTTGGCCCTGGGCGATGGTGGCTGGGCTGAGACAAGGAAGCTGAGCAGGAGATGCTCAGATGGCAAAGCCCCTGGGCCTGTGGCTAGACCAGGTGGAGGGGCAGGGTGACCGAGGACCTGTTGGTGTGGGCTTGAGTAGCTGGGTGGGCCGTGATTACTGACATGGGAAGGCAAGTCTGTGGGACACAAGAGTTGGTCAGGGCCCTGTGAAGTCTGAAATGCCTGTTGGGTGGCCGGGCAGGGACATCCACCTGGCAGGTGCTGTTCAAGGGTAGCGTCTCCGGAGGCAAGAGAGGAGTGTTACCAGAAAACGCTGACACCCTGACCTAGCACCGTCGGTGCGCCCCTCTTTTGTCCCTCCGTACCCACCCCAGCCTGTCCTCTCCTCACGTGGGCGGCCATCCCACCCTCCAGCTCTGAGGTTCCAGGCTGAGCCGCACTGGCCCGGGGTCCCTGGAGAGTGCTGCCTGGCAGCAGCTCAGCTGTTGGCCTCTGTCATGGAGACGGCAGCAGCTGCAGGCGACGGGCATTTGTGACCATTTGTCAGAAGGCTCCGCTTCTTCCCCAGCCTGCCCTTCTGGAACATTTCTGTCCCACGGCCTTGGAGACAGGGCTCATCTAGGGGTGGGAGGACCAGGAGAGGACAGGAAGCACTGTCTGAGCTTTGCAGAATTTCTCCCACCCCTCTCCAGCAGACTGGCTGTTGTCTCCACTGGGGGGGGGGGGGGGCTCTGGCCTCTGTGCATCCTCCCGGCTGCCCTCCCAGTATCTCCCCATTTAGACAAGGGTTGCCCCCACTTAGGAGATGAGAAAACTGCAGCACAAAAGCATTGAGATCATACAGCTGGTGGTAGGGACCACCAGGCCCTGATGCCTCTGCCCACCCACCCAGCACTAGAACACTGCGTGCAACAGAGAAGAGGCAGCTGGGGTCCCGGCACTGCGCAAGGCCCATGTGCCCCGGTGCCCCAGCCCGGGTGGGATTTCTCTCACGGTCTCTTGCCCAGGCCCGCTGGTTCTATCTGGGGCTAGGCTGGAGACAGCTGCCCCACTGTTTGAGCTTCGTGGTTTGGCCTCTGCATTACCAAATGCGCTGGGATTTTTCCAGGACTGGGGGTGGGGCAGAATCTTCTCCAGCCTGGTTGCAAAGCCATGGCCGGTATTCAGAGGGAAGCAGGAAACTGGTCCTTGATAATGCTGAGGTCCATGTGAGTTTGGAGAAGAGGACAGTTCAGGTTCGTTGCCTCGAAGCGTGGCTTGTGTCATTCAGCATAGGAGACCTTGTCTAGTCTGTGGTGACACTTCCCTGGGACAGGAAGTCAGGCAGGGCGACATCAGCCTCAGACAAGGACCATGCAGGCCACCAGACCCTACTCAACAGGAACCACTGTGTCTCATGCCTACCTTCTCACCTGCCCTTTGCCCACTCCCGCCCCACCCCAGCTGGGAAACCATGGACCCAGGTGGCTTTAGGGTACTCCTCCTCTCAGAGCCAGGCCCCTGAGAGCACATGGCTCAGGCTTCTGTCCTCAAGACCTGCTTGTCACTGTTGATGTCACCTTGCCCCAGGGACCCTGGAAAACCCACTTTTCACCCCCTGGGTTCCTTTTTATAACACAGAGCCTCTTTTCCACAAAGCCCAGTCCTTACCCCCAAGGCACTCTCTAAGGAGAGATACAGCCAAGGGGTCAGTGGAGCCAGGCACCGGCACACCTGGCCCTGCACCTCCCTGCACCAGCTTCCTTTTTTTTTTTTTTTTTTTTGTACCGGGGATCCAACTCGGGATGTTGCACTTGCGAGGCGGGCAACGGAACCACTGAGCTAAATCCCCAGCCCTGTTTTGCACCAGCTTCCTTGTCTGCACACAAAGATGAATCTCAGGGTGACCATCAGGGTCCCCTTTGCCCAACTGTCCTCTGATCCCCTGCCACCTGCAAGCATTGCTCCAGGCTGGGGATCTCCCTGACCTCAGGGCCCCCCACAGGGAGAGGGGGACAGTGACACATGACTCGTATATGGAGAATTTCTCAGATGAAGATGAGCTCTGCCAAGAGAAAGTCCAGAGGGGACAGGAACGTGTTGGCATGGGGGCCACTGGTGATGTGTGTGGGAGCCCATGAAGGTAACCTGGCCGGGGGCCCAAGTGCTTCTCTGGGAGTTGGACATAAATGTAGCCTCTCAGACTGGGGTTCTGGGCCAGGGCTCAGCCAGGTTCAGGGCTATGTAGGGGCCATGGGGCCAGGCCACCTGTGAGCAGCTCCCTGACTCTCCCAATCCACCACCACACAGGCCTCAGCAGCACAGCCCCACCCCAGGATCCTGAAAGGGCAGGTTTCCCGGGACCCTGAAAGCCCTGGGGGAGGCTTCCCAAGTCAAGGCCCAGAGGTACCCAGAGTTGCCCGAGCGTAACCATCAGTGTTTTCCAGGCAGCTGTGTCTCCTGCTGAACGCAGAGAACATCTTTCACTCAATGGCTGACATCCTGCTCCGGGAGGAGGACCTCAAGTTTGCCTCCACCATGGTGCACACCCTCAACACCATCCTGCTCACCTCCACTGAACTCTTCCAGCTGAGAAACCAGCTCAAGGACCTGAAGACTCTGGTACTTGAGTCCCTGGGCTCTGACCCCAGGCACCTAGCCCACCCCTCGGCTGCCCCCAGGAGGCTCATGGGAGGAGACAAGGATAACATGGAGAGCTTCCCTGGTCGAGGGTAAAATACAGAGCCTCTGGGTTGAAGGGCTACATGTAAGCACCAGCCCCGGAGTGAGTTGCCCACTGCCTGGCAAGGTCTCTGCCTGCAGAAGGCTACTTGCCCGGTACAGGGTCCGCATGCCCACCCCAACCCGCCCACATTGCCCCATCCAGACCTTTGCAGGGTGGGGCCTCTGGTTCATAATCCTGCCCCTCTCCCACAGCTGGACACATCTCATAAGCCAGGGTGTCACATTGCTGCCTGCGAGGACCCCCAAAGCCTGGTCAGAGAGAACAGGGAGACAGTCACGGTAGGACAAGGAGACACACAGGTCATAGGTGTCACACAGCCCAGCTGAGGGCTGCAGAGGCCTCCAGCTTCCATCCTGGGTGCTGCAGCCGGGGTTTCTTCCCCAGCCTGGGCTTCTGTCACTTCGCCTCTGTCTCCTCCAGGTCAGACCCTGCAGCCCCTGCCTCCACTCCCCTCCCCAGGACTTTCACGGACACCCAAGCACACGTGTGAGGGCATCTGGGGCCAAGCGGCTCCCAGTGATCCAGGCCACAGCCCTTCCTCCTGTGGTTCCTTCCAGACATTCGCAGAGGCCTTAAGAATTTTCCTCAGCGGCAGAGGCTCCCCAAGCATGGGCTCGGCCACTGGGCTGGTTCCCGAGCACCCTAAGTGGAGGAGCTGGGCTGCCCAGCAGGGAGGAGGTGGTGCCTGGGGATAGAGGAGGACCTGGCCCAGAGAGCCCAGCCCTGTGAGAGCTTCTTCCCTGTCCACACCCCTTCTCCTTCCAGCCCCATGGGCTGTGGGACCACAGAGTTCTGGGAGGACAGCTACTGTCATTTTGCCACAGGCAGAGTTGCCAGCACAAAGGGTAGGCTCACTCCCGACCAGGCCCCCGCCACCACCACCACCACGCTCCTCTGTGGGACTGGGAGGTAATGACAGGGTCTGAGGAAATGTCAGCATTTCCTTTGTGACAGCTCGTTCCCAGCTGGGCTGCCAGACACAACCAGGGTGCTGAGCTGGCGCCCTGACTGCTCCCAAGGGGCCCTGGTTCTCAGCCCCTCCACTCCTTTAACTCCGAGGGTCCTCCGATGGGGAGGAGCAGGGCCTCCTAACTGCTGCCCCTCTTCCCCCAGGAGAGCCAGAACCTGTTCTGCTGCCTCTACCGCTCCTGGTGCCACAACCCCGTCACCACGGTGTCCCTCTGCTTCCTCACCCAGAACTACCGCCACGCCTATGACCTCATCCAGAAGTTGTATCCTTCCTCTTGCTGCTCTTCCACCCCACGCTGAGGGGCAGGAGGTGCCCACCGGCTGTCGTCCTGCCCCTGTCCCTCTGCTCAGTCTCCAGGGTTTGTCACATCGGAGCCACCCCAGGGGCACCGTGAAGGATACATTTGGGACAGCGCTGTTGGCAGTAGACAGGGCCCATCTCAGAACTTCTGGTGGGGATCTGGGCCTGGAAAAGCCTCGGGACCTGGCTGGGGCCAAGTGGGCACAGCCCAGCAGGTGCTGACAGGTGGTACCTGCCCCCTGCCCTGGGGAGGTCACAGCCAGAGCCTGGCAAGCTCTGTAGACGACACAGTGAGCAGCAGGTGGGACAGGAGGGGACACACACACACACACCCCCCTCACCCCCTGGCTCACCAAAAGCAATCCACAGTCAGATTTTTTTTAAACACTAAAAAGCAAACCAGCCTCGTCTGTGAAGCCTGATGGTGCCGCCACCCAGGTCAGAGCACTGTTTTAGGGGCCAGAACTGCCTGGTGCTGATGGCCAGGAGCAGGGCCTGAGGGAGGAGGGCCTGTGAAGTGTCACCATGGAGGATCCGCAGGGACTTGCCCAGCTCCCCTCAGTGTGCCTGCTCTCCTTCTACAACCTAAATTTGCTCTTTTCGGCCACTTCTGTGACCCAGAGACCTGCAGGCCACCACCCAGCTCCACATGGGTGCCACAACCCTGACGGGGGCTGGATGTGGGATGAGCGGGCGTGGGGCCTGCCCTGCCCTGCCCTCCCTGCCTGCCAGGCTTCGGGTCCTTGATAAGAGCCCTCCCAGGCTCAGAAGGACACACAGGACAGAGCTGCGGGAGCGGAACCTGAGCACCCGCACAGGAGGGAACAGCCGTGTCCTGTTCCATTTAGAGGGACAGAAAGGCAAAGAGAATAGACATAGACCCTTTGTAGGCCAGAATCTGCTTAGGGAGAGGCAGGCTCTGCACAGGAAACCAGGACCAGGCAGGAGGCTGTGTGCAGCTCTGAGCTGCTGGGTCGAGCCCCTGGAGTCCAGCCTGGCCCAGCTATCCAGCTCCCTATCACAGACAGGCTGTGCTAGCCCAGGGGAGAGACTTTCCTTGACTGTCCACCCAGCGGGGACCTGGAGGTCACCGTGGACTTCCTCACGGAGGTGGACAAACTGGTACAGCTGATCGAGTGCCCCATCTTTACATGTAAGACCCAGGGTGGGGATGGCTGTGTCTAGAACAGCCCTCGCTGGCCTGGAGTGAGGTGGGGTGGAGCCAAGCCCAGCACCGACCCTGGCTGGGGACAGAGGGAGAGCAGTCAGCCCCCCCCCCCATGCTTCTGGAATGCCAAGAATGTAGGAGAGGGATGACAGGGCTGAGAGGCCAGCTTGAGGGGGTGGGCACATGGCATCAGAACCTGGCCCTTCCTGTGCCCTCGTGGGCACATGGTAACAAGCCAGAGCTGTTGCAGAACCCACCAGAAGGTCACTTTCAGGCCTGCCCCAGGCTCTCCCCAGCACCCTGCCCCCTGCCCTCGTTCTCTGCACTCGTGGGCACCCTTCAGGTGCTCCTGTTTGCCCAGGAGCTGTACCCTCTCCTCTCTGAAAGAAGAGATGGCATGTGCTGAGCAGGAGCTGCCTGATGAGTAACACCCAGGCTGAACGTGCAAAAAAAGTGGCAGCTGGCTGGGGGAGCAGCTCTTGGCGCCTCGACACATAACACCGCCTGCTCCCCAAAGTGGATGACACGCATGTGTTTACAGAGTGGTAGAGAAGCAGGAGGCAGCCTTGCCGGTGGCCACTTTCCTTCCCAAGCCAGTCCCCCAGGCCTCCAGCTCTCTGGCAGACCCCTGACCCACCCAACAGGAGCCATAAGCCTCCTTTCTCCTTAGAGCCCAAAAGCAAATGCAGCAACTCAGGTAATCCTTTCCCCAGTTTCCATTCAAAGGGCCAAGTCTGGGAGCAGCAGGTGCCGTAGTGACTCATGAGAGACGGAAGGGCAGGAAGGAGACCCTGTCCCAAGCAGGCTGACCCTGGAGACACCACACGCATCTGCCTCCAGGGCCTTCCTGGGAAGGGCAGTGACAGCAGAGATGCACCCTGTCTCTGCGCAGCGTCCTTCCCAGTTGTGTTGCCCAGATCCCACAGGTGGTGGCCAGCTGGTGACCAGCTCAGACACAGGGCAGTCCTAGCTTCCCAAGGCCCAAAGGGAAGAAAGACCTCAAAACAGGCCCATGCTTATCCAGTGCTGTGTCAGCAGTCTACACAGAAGACCTCTGTGACCCCAACAGGCATGGGGATTTCTCCCCACCAGCAAGCTAGCAGTCTGCAGGCTCTCGCTAGGTGTCCTCTAATTTGATTCATTCTTGACACAGTCTACCCAGACATAGCAGCAGTTCCCATAGCTTAGGACTGGGTCCCCAAAACTGCTCCCTTTTGCTTCAGATGCCAGTCACAAGCCTGAGATCGTAGTCACTGTGCTTCTGACCAGCTATCAGTCACTGTTCCAACAACACCCAGCTCGGGTTCGTTTATGTCCTGGGGCGGCTCAAAGAACTCAGGGAAACACGTTTACCCATTTCTTACAGAGGATACTACGAAGGATATGGATGCAGAGGCACATAGGTGTGGGCAGGGGCACACACCCGCCAGAACACCTTCGAGCTCTATAGAAGCTGTATAGAAGTTCTCACTGTGTAGCCCATGCTGGCCTTGAACTCATCATCCTCCTGCCTCGGTCTCCCGAGTGCTGGGATTATAGGCATCCCCAGCTAGCCTTTGGATTTTGATAGAGTCTTCATTACTTAGGCATTCTTTTTTCTCCTCTCTCTCTCTCTCTCTCTCTCTCTCTCTCTCTCTCTCTCTCTCTCTCTCTTTAAATTTCTGTTTCTGGGTCCTCACAGTGAGCTACATCCCCAGCCCTTTTTATTTTCTATTGTAAACTGCCCAACCTGCATTCAAACCTGCTTCACCCTCTGGAGTAGCTGGGATTACAGGCATGCACCACCATGCCCACCTCTTTAGGCATTCTTGGTTAAATCGTTGGCTGTTGGTGATCAGCCCAACCTTCGGTCCCTCCTGGAGGTTGTGGGTGGGGCTGAATGTCCCAGCCCTCTAATCCTGGCTGTCAATCCTGATCTGCCCCTTTGCCAAAGCTACTAGGGGCAGGCACCCCTTAGTTGACTCATTAGCTAAAAAGACTTGTTTTGGAGATTCCAAGGATCTTTGGAGTTGTGTGTCAGGAAACAAGAATGAATACCAAATACATAGTTCACAGTATCACAGGTGGCCAGGCCTAGGGACAACTGCAGGTCCCCATTCAAAGCTCCAGCCTGCTGGAGTAAAAGGAGGGGCCATGGAACATCCCAGGCTCAGAAAGGCGCCTTGTTCCCTGCTCCCTGGCTCAACCTCACTCTGGCCCCAAGGCCTGGCTTTCCAGGCTCCCACCATCCTCCCGGACCCCCTGTGCAGCCTCCGCTAAGGGAGCTTTGCCCTCCCCAGGAGACAGTGGCTTATCCTCCCTAAAGGATGCCTGTGACACAGCCCAGAGGCAGGAGAGAGGAGCCAGCAATCTTGGCGCACAGAGAAGAGAGCAGTGAGAACCTATCTCCAGTCCAGTGTCCCCCTGGGGCCTTGGGGAAGCTGCCTGGGGACACAACTGGCCACCAGTGGGGTCCAGGCACCCTGGGTTGGAATAGGCACTGGGCGGAGACCAGGGTGCATTTCCTGCCTCTGTATCCAAGGTGGAGATCCAGAAGCACCTGCCAGACACTGGGCTTTGGCTGTGCCTCACTACACACAAAAGCATTTTCTCTTCCTGCCCTCCCTCAAAGCCATCCTAATCCACTGTCTTTCTCTCTGCTCACCCTATTTATAGCTCTCGTGCTGGCACGTGCACACCCAACTGGGGAATCTGTTACTCTACAAGCCCCCAGCCCTGATTACCAGGGGGGCAGCTGAGCATGGGGGAGGTGGGCCCAGCCTTACAGCAGGTTGGGGGTCATCAGGCTGAGGCACCTTACGGAAAGGTCAGACAGATGGGCAAGTGAGGAGAGATCACGGAAAGGGCTGAGGCCCTCCTGGAGGAGGCCACTGGCCTGGCCGGCCTGGCCCAGCCCGGGTCCTCAGGCTACAGGTGCCACAGTGCAGGGGTCCTGGGTGGCCCTGCACCCCACCACCACCGGGCCGAGGTGTGGGGTCTGGGCTGGGTGTGTTCTGGAACAGTGCGAAAATCCCTGACCCCTGGCCTCTGCCCTGTGCCCTGCTGCAGATCTGCGCCTGCAGCTGCTGGACGTGAAGAACAACCCCTACCTGATCAAGGCGCTGTACGGCCTGCTCATGCTGCTGCCCCAGAGCAGCGCCTTTCAGCTGCTCTCGCACCGGCTCCAGTGCGTGCCCAACCCCGAGCTGCTGCAGACCGAGTGAGTGCCTCTGTGCCCGCCCAGGGAGGGGTGCGGGCAGCCTGCCGAAGCCTCCCCGTTGGTACTGCTGCCCTGTCCATCCCACCGCCCCCTGCCCTTTGGCCTTTTGACACAGCAGTTCTGAAGTGCTTACAAAGTGACCTGAGCAGCAGGGGCTTCCCCAGGCCACCAGGAAGCTCAGTACAACCAGAACTCCGTGGTATTCAGGCATCCCAGCGTCACCCAGCAGAGGCCCGAGAGCTGCAGCACTGGGGAATGAGCTAGGGTCCAGGTGGCATTCAGACCAGAGAGCCAGATACGGCCCCATCCCGGGCTGCAGAGAGGCCCCCGTGCCACTGAGGCACTCCCAGCGCCGCCCGAGGTGGGGTTGGAGGCAGGGATGTGTCCGCAGCTCCCTGCTGAGGTCCTGTCCTCCGGAAAAGCAGATCTCCAGGAGCCCCAGCATGGCATCCTCTGGGCAGGGGGTTGCAGGCTCCCACCCTGAACCCACTGCTGGCCCCAGCCCCAGAGCCTGTTGGGCTGTGTCTATATTTGGTAACCCTTGGAGGCTTTGCCTCATCCACAGGCATTTGGCATCCGAGATGGAAAATTTCACTTGTCAGGTCACCATGGAAACCAGCAGAGCCACTGAGAAGATTTACGCTGAATGGAGTGCACCCAGCTTGCATCAGATGCCCTGTGTGTCTAGAATTCCCTCCTAGGCTGTTGGGGCCACGCAGCAGGACTGGTGCCCTGCTCCAGCGGAGGGCCCCAGTGCTCGGCCTTGGGGTGGATTCAGCTACCTCAGGTGGGCCTGCCTGGCACACGAGCCTCTAGACCGCCGGACTTGGGCACCTACCAGCCCTTCTCCAGAGGTGGGGCAGGGACACCTGATAGGCTGTCCCAGGCTGAGGCCCGGCCCTTCTTTCCTGCCCTGGTCCCAGCCAGCAGCGCTCCGCTGGCAGGACTAGGCCCTTGCCACCTGCATCTCCCCCACTGTGGGTGCCACCCAGATGACCCCAGGGGACAGCACTCAGCACAGTGAGTGTCCCAGAGGAGCAGCAAGGCAGCCGAGGGTTGGGTTTAAATTTGGACCCCTCCATGTGGAGCACTTCCAGCTCCGGAGACCCTGTGGAAAGGTCCTGTAGCCACACCAGGATTGCCACCCTGGCCTTGGCAGCAGCCCTGCTGCCACCCAGTTGGTGTTAGGGGCTCCTGGCAGATGCTGAGGAGGGAGTAGGAGACAAGGCAGGCGGCTTCCCCATGGGGAAGGCTCCCCAAGCTCCGCATGCTGCCTTGTGTCTTGGGAGAGGCAGGAAGGCTCCGAGTTAGACACCTCCCCGAGCCAGGGTAGGACACCTTTGCAGGGGAAGCTGGGAAAAGGAGGATTTCCTCAGCCTCTCCCATGGTCAGAGTCCAGGAAGTCTTTTTTTTTTTGGTACTGGGGATCAAACTCAGGACCTTGTGCTTGCAAAGGAGTCAGCAGAACCACTGACCTAAATCCCCGGCAAGTCCACAAGTCTTAAGCCAAAGGTTTAGCTTACGGTAGAGAATTCTGTCAGTCCATGGGCAGTTCCTAGACCTGGACTAGGATCTGGTTCAGGCTCTGCTGTAGATTGGCTATGTGGCCTCAGGCAAACCCCACACCCTCTCTGGGCTCCTGGGGTCTTCATCAGTAAATGAACATTTGGAGTCCATGGTGTAGGGGCTCTTCCCAACCATAGGTTCCCAGCCTTTTCTCACAAGGGCCTGGGAAGAAACAGCCCCTCCGATGGAGGCATGGGGGCTGTGAGGGAGCAGCAGGCCTCAGCTGAGGGACAGCTTGGGGAGGGGTCCAGTTGCAGGGTTGGGCACAGAGGGACAGTTCACACTTTGGGAAGAAGGCTGACCACCAGTCCAGCCCAGGCAGGGCAGGCAGCTGACAGCTTGGAGCTTCCTGACATCTGGAGGAGCTGCACCTATGGGGGTCTGCATCCTCACAGCACACCAGAGCCCCGAGGACAGTGGCTCTCCCCACAAAGCATCTCCTCAGTGAGGCAAGAGGGGCATGGAGGGCTGGCAGGAGAGGGGCCGGCTCTGTGCGGCTGGCCAGCATCCCTGTCACCCATAGCCCGATTGTGGCTGGAACAGAGAACATGAGAGGTTGAGCAGTAGCCATGCCTGCTGCTACAGCAGGGAGAGGAGGTCTGACCTCCATCCTCCAAAGACCAGGCAACGTCTCCCCTCCCACAGGGACACCCCCTCTGCCACCCTCAGAACCTCGTCCCATCGCTGGGGCAGGATTTGTTTTGTTTTGTTTTTTGGTGGTACCAGGGATTGAACCCAGGACCTTTACACTGAGCTACATCCTCAGCCTTTTATTATTCTTCATTTTGAGACATTCTCACTAAGTCACTAAATTGCCCAAGTTGGGCCCAAACTGGAGCCCTTCCTGCCTCAGCCCCCCAGAGGCCAGGGATTACAGGTGTGAGCTTCTACACCTGATTGAGGGGCAGGACTTTTGCCACTTTGAGGTCCCAGAGAAAGGATGCAGCCCACTCCCAACCCTGCCTCATCCTCCTTAGCACCCCTCATCTTCGAACTCACCCTCGAGTTTGCTAGGAGCGTGGCACCCTGGCCACAGGGCTGCTGTGCAGGGAGGGTCTTCCCCATGGCCGGGGGGGGGGGGGTGAGAGCAGCAACAGCAGGAGCCCAGGGTACCACAGGGCACCACCCAGCGGATACCTCATCTTTGATGAACCAGCCATGACCAGGCCCAGCTCGAGAACGCGGCAGCCACTGTCCAGGCTGTTTTCAGAAAGCAGGGAGTACAAACCAACCAGCCCAGGGCACTAGAGGCTGTGGGGAGCAACCCCTGCCCTGGTCCTGCCCACAGTCTGGCGGGCCTCAGGAGACGCCTTCCAGGCTGTGGTCGTGGTTTTCTGCACTGGGCCAGGCTCCTTGGTGAGGTTGCGTTGCAGGGGGTGGCATCATATTTCCCCCTGTTGAGGACTCCGTGAACTCAAAGGCCCGAGGACTCTGCCTAATGAATAGCCTGCTGTCGCCTGAGACCCCTGTATCAGGGCCACCAGGCTACCAGCTGGCAGCAGACCCTTCCCCTCCACACAGATACTTCTCCAAGCCAGTGAGGCCACAGAGAAAAGGAAGCTCTGCTGGAGGGATGGTTAGGGATGGGACAGAGACCCAAGGGAATCTGGTCCCCCAGGCAGGCCACGCTCCAGCCTGGAGGCAGCATCATGCACACTAGTTCTGCAGTGCACAGCCTGTGCTGCTGTACAGAATACCTGAGGAGGATGGTAGCAATAGTGTAGGAGCCATTGGCATATCCAGTGGTAAGACCAGCTTTCCTTCCTCAGGGACAGGGAGAAACTGTAGGCCCCAGGGCCCCAACGCTCAAAAACAAAGGCCCTGCCAAGTTGAGGGCCGGTGTCCCTAGCCCTCACACTGCCCGGGAGAAAAGGCCAGGCTGCCTCCTCTCCTTTTCTCCAGACCCTGTTCCAGGCTCCAGCTGGCTTCCTGGCTGGCTGCTCTCCCTGGCTTTCACCCCAAAGGGAGCCACTGGTAAACAGGAAATGCTTCCCCATCTGATGCCTGCTCTGGGCGCCGTTGCCAGCCCACAGGCCATGATTTCCAAGCAGCAGTGCTGGCCGTTGCTGTTCCCACTGGCTGTGAGAGAGGGGGTGTGCCTGGGGCTCCCATCTCTTTGGGGCTGGCTGCTGGGGAGGGGTTCCCAGGCATGGCAGACAGGCTCCCGGGGCTGGGCCCCTCCGGCGACCCCATGCACACAGACACTGACTCAGCCCTCTGCTCATCTCCCCAGAGACAGTCTGAAGGCCACCCCCAAGTCCCAGAAAGGCGACTCCACCAGCATTGACTATGAAGAGCTGCTGCAGCACTTTGAGAAAGTCCAGAACCAGCACCTGGAAGTGCGGCACCAGCGGAGCGGGCGCGGGGATCACCTGGACCGGAGGGTCGTCCTCTGATGCGCTGCCCGGCACAGCACAGCATGGCATGGTGAAGGACCCAGCAAAGGGCCTGGGAAGCACTCAAGGGCTCTAGGCCGCCTCCTCGGGAGCTTGAGGACCAGCCCAGGGGAGGGGAGAGACATGGAGACTGCTCTGCCGCCCCGCTCCTCTGGATTCCCATTCCCAGCGCTGTCTGCTGCACCCTGGCTACAGACTGCTGGCTTCCCACCAGGTGGGGCCGAGGCCTCAGCCAACACCCAGCCCCTGGAATCAGTCTTTCTCATGCGCCTCTGTGAAATGAGGTGGAGCCCCTCAGCCTGGGCCCTGGCCTTGTGCAGCTCTGTGTATACATATGTGACATGTGCACGTACCTAGGCGTGTATGTAGCCTGTACGCACACGGGACCAGTGCAGAAATCTCCCGCCCCAATAAAGAAATGACAGAAACGCTAACCTGCACCTGCCTGCTCCTTTCCCACGGCACCTGGGCCTCGAGTGTCCTGCAGGCCTGGTTTCACACTGGCTGCACCACCAGGGCCTGCTCTCCACCTCTATGACCTACTCTCCTCCAGGCCTGCCCTGGCATTCTGGACCCCGCCCTCCAGCCCCAAATCAGACTTCCATCCTGATTCCCCGGGGGTACTGGGACTCATCCCCATTGGGCAGGTGCGAGCTGAGCCTCCAGCTTTTATGGATGGAAAGGAATTGCATGCTGCAGAGCACTCTGCAGATCGCTGGGCAAAGAGAAGAAAGGCCAGTCCAGGGAGGGAGCGAGGGTCGGGTGCTCCAAACCTCGGGTTGGCTCCAAGAGCCTCTCCACACGAACTCCTGGGCCAGGGGTCACCTGTCCCCAGGCCCCTGCAGGCACTGGAGTCGGGGAGGAAGGAGAGTGCCTGCTTTTCCCCAGAGCCCAGCAACGTGCAGCCCCATGAGTGGGTTTTACCTGCCTGGAGCCTCCAGGACGACGGGCTGTACTTGCTGTCACCCACGTGCACATGTGTGCGTCCCCACGCACTGCCCAAGCATCAGGGGTTGCTCTGCTGGTGGGCACGGACCCCCACTGACTAAGAAGAAGGTTGCCCCAGGGCCAGGAGACCACTATCCCCCAAAGCCCGTCACCGGACTCGCCATCCGGGTGACATCGCCGCTCAGAAAAGAACCAGAGAACTTAGCGAGGAGGGTGCCAAGTACCCGCTCCCGAAGCCCCTCGTCACCCCGCCACCGCGCTCGTCTTTGAAAACGCGGGAAGTGCCCCAACCGAGACCCAAGGCTAGGAGGCGTCTCCGCAGACCCGGACCCCGCCGCCCCTCCACTCTCGCCTGAGGACTGGGCGAGCCCCGCCCCCGCCTCCGCCACTGCCACCGCCCCCGCGCCACCGCGACCCGCAGTGGCGCCCGCGCCCGCCGGCCCGCTCGCCGGACCAGTCTGGCAGCGCCCGGGCTCGGATTTCAAAGCCCTGGTTGCTGGCCGTGAATGGGCCTGCGCCCGCCCGGCCTTTCCCACAGCCCCCGCCCGCGCCCCCCCCCCGCGCGCCCACGTGACGCCGGAGCTCGGCGGCTCCGATTACCGCCGCTGCCGCCGCTCAGAGCCCGCGCCCAGGCTGCGCTGCTCGCCGCCCGCTCGCGCCCCCCGGCCCCGCCGCGCCCGCCGCGCCATGGCCCGCGCCGCCCGCCCTCGGCCCGCGACCCCGCAGCGCCGCACGGCAGGACGCTGAGCAGGGCTGCTGGCGGAGGCCCAGAGCGAGCGCCCCGCGGCCCGGCCCCGGTCCCTGCCCTGCGCCGCCCGCGCCCCTGCGCGCCCCGCGCTGCGGCCCGCCCGGCCCGAGCATGGAGACGGCGGAGAAGGAGTGCGGCGCCCTGGGCGGGCTCTTCCAGGCCATCGTCAATGACATGAAGGTAACCGGGGCGCGGCGGGGTCGGGCGCGGGGGTGCGGGGACGGCGGTGTCCTCAGGGGACGCGTGGCGGCGGGTGGCCGTGCCCTGCGGTGGCGGCGAGTCCTTGTCTCGGCGCGCCCTGCTTGCGTCCCCCATGAGCCCAGGTCTTGGGGTGCCTGTCTGGGGGGTGTGGGTGCTCGCGGATTGGGGTATCGGTGCGGTGCCCAGGGTCGCCGCGCGCAGTGCCGCCACGAGCCTGCGCACACTCGGGCGCTCTGCGGCCCAGACCCTCCAACCATGAATGGGATTTGGCTCCAGGGCCGAGTCTCTGTGGCCCTTGAACGCGTCTGGGGTCTCTCCGGCCTCTGCCCTCCTTCCACCACAATCCCCCCCAATCCTCGATGACCCTGGAGCCCAGACAAAGCTATCCCCACAGAAGCAGGAACAGCTAATAAAGCAGAGACGGTTAACTCCTTCCCCCACGGGCTGCGGCCGGACCCTGCGACAGCTGCCCCGCCCCGCCCCCCCCCTCGGCAGCCACCCCGGACTCCGGAGTCTCGGGGCTGGGTGTCCCTGCATCCCGACAATGGGCCTTATCATCACCTGGGAATGCAGGCGGTGAGAAGGTTGGGATTGGAGGCGCAACCCCATGGGAGCGCTTTTCCTGCCCCCACCAACACCCGGGGCTCTGGCACCAAGCCTCCCTCCCCTACGGTGACTACCCAAGGTCAGGTAGGAACAGGCCACCAATTTCTGCGCACCTGCCAGGTGGGGAAACTGAGGCCTTGGAACAGCTCAAGGTCATTAAGGAGAATGTTGGACCCTGCCCTGACTTCAGCTGTCACTGTTCATCTGAGGGTGTTGGGTGGGGGAATGCTCTCCCACAGAGACCAGGGTTTGACAAGACTGCCTACCCCGAGCGAGCAGAGGCCCAGCTCCAGGGACAGGGTGGGGGCAGGAACCAGCGCTCCTACCCTTCTCCTCCGTCCAAGATCACAGGCTGGGTGAAGAATCTGGGTTCCCACAGGCACCCCAAGGGCCCCCTCCCAGCCCCCACCCAGTATACAGCACAGTCCTGCCTGTATACACCACACACTCCAGTGCGACCCACCAAGAGTTCCACACGGGCGCTTTGGGAGGTGGACAGCTGCAGGCAGGCAGGAGCTTGGGGCTCCCTCCCGGTACTGCCAGGGTGGGGGGACAGCCCCAGGGACAGCTGCCAGATCTCTGTCCCACAGGAAGAGGAGGTCTGAACTGGGACTGCCCAGTGAGCAGCATGTGAGGGCGCCCCACCGTGGTGCACTCCCCTGAGACCTCCATCCCTGGCACCTCCACCTGCGGGCCCCTTCTGCCGGCTCTCAGCAGCCTCCGTCCATCCTGTGGCCCACACAGGCCGGGCATCGGGGTCCTTTTCTGGCACTGGCAACCCGGACCACCTCGCCTGGCCATTGCCCTGCTGGCTGAGGGTGGGAGCTCCCCACATGTCCTCCCGCTGGCAGCTGCACAGCATACACTGCAGCAGCAGCCGCATCTGCCCGGAGGGATCCTCGCTGGGTCCCCTCCCTCCCTGCCAATTGCAAGGAACCTGAGGGAGAAGCCAGTAGGGCCCAGGCCAATGGCTCAGACTGGACTGGGAGGCCCTGACTAGGTGATGGGCAGGACTTGCAGTGGGAGGCAAATGGGAGCGCTTCAGGTATGGAGACACCACAAACAGATTTGCCCCTACTGATGACACCCATGTGTTCAGGGACAGAAGACGGGCCTGGGCCACCTGAAGGCCAGTTGGCTGGATTTGAGGGGCAGCTTCCAGCCGCCAGCTGGCCAGCCAGGTCATGAGACTGAGTGTGCCCATGGGAGCCACCAGACCCTGCAGCAGCTCTCCCTGGGCCCCAGCCCTGGGCTGAGGATGGCAGAGGGGAGGAGGGGGCTCCCTAGTTACACCTGAGCCTGGGCACCCAGAGGAGGGGAGGAGCCTGGGGGTTGACCACTGACTACTCAACCCAGAGTGGGCAGGGACTGGCCAGGCCCACAGGCGTGGGCACAGTGTCCCAGCAGAGACCTGCATGGGTCCATCCAGAAAACAGGCTCATAGTCCTTGCCTCCCCTCCAGAGCGACAGTGTCACCCAGACACAGCAGCTCCCCAAAGAGGCAGGCCTGTGGCTCTCAGCTATACTGACCAAGCCCGTGCCACCTGCCAGGCCCTGTGCTGGGTGCTTTCCTGCACCAAATGCCCACGGAGTCCACACTCGACCCGGGTCGGTAGGTGAGGTCCCTCTCCTGACTGTACAGGTGAGGACAGTTAGTTAGGCTCGGGTTGCCTGGCAGGCCCTCTCTCTGGGGCTGGAGCCTGGGCTGCTCCTCTGTACACCACATCTGGGCCACAGCAGCCCCTGTCAGTCCCATCCACCCACTTGGGGACCTTGCCTCCTGGTATCCTGGAAATGGGATCCCTCTAACCCTGACCCTCAGACACCCCACCTCACCACCCCATGGCCTTAGCAAGTCCCTTAGCATCATCACCAAGACTCCATGTCCTCCTCAGTGAAAGGGGGCAGTGCTAGGGTTCATCGTACAGCCTGTGGTGTCAGTGCTGTGGGACCAGCCATTCACTGTAAGCCACAGAGCTGGGCTCCTGCTCAACCCGACAGCCAGGGCCCAGGCCCGGTGAAGGCCAGGATACCCTCCCTGGGGCACCGGCCATTCCAGCCCTTTCTCTTCCCGGTCTCTGGATCCTTTATGAGCTGTGGAGAACAAGGAAAGTATCCCTGGGCCTGCCACCCCCCAGAAGTCCCCTCTCCTTCAGAGGGAGACAGCTCTCTATGAAACCACCCTGAGGCTGCTGCCCCTTGGGTGTCCTGTGCCAGTGTCCTGTCCCAGAACATTTTCTTGGTACCCTGGGGGCGGTCTTAGCAGCTTCCAGGCTGGGTGGGGTCTAGGTGGTGGGAGGGCGCCCCCTTTCAGAAGACCCTGGTGGCCAAAACCTGGGTCAGCTTCCCAGGACCACCAGGGCCAACCCCGAAGGCCCGTTTACGCTCTGCCCGTATGGGGACAGCCCACCCACAGCCACCTCCTCTTGTTCCAGCCTCGGTGCACTTCTCAAATATTTGTTTTCCCTGGACACTGGCTGAGCTAGGCTGGGAGGGGAGGGCGTTTGTGAGGTTCCTGAACCTGGCTGAGTCCTTTCTGCCCCTGGACTCGGCCTGGAGTGGCCAGCTCCCCCCAACCCGCCATGGGGCTGCAGCCAAGTGAGTCTCCTCTGAGGTCTTGGGGGCACAGTCTGTCTTCCCTCCCTTGCCCATGCCCTCCCCATGCCCATCCTCCAAGCAGGGGAAAAGACCCCTTTCCGCCAGGGCTGCCCTTCAAAGGCAAGGCCTCCCCAGTACCCTGAGCCCAAGGGCCAAGCTTCCTCCAGGCCCCGAGTCAGCGGAAGAGGCATTAGCCAGAAAAGCCCCTTAATCAGACTGGACCACTTGGTCGCCAGGATCCCGACTTCCCTACTGGGAAACCCCCTCCCCTCGAGGAGCCCTGGGCCAGGATAAAGGCCACACTGTTTCCCCTGGAGGGGAGGGGAGCAGGGGGGTGGAGAGAGGTGGCTCTGTTGCCCACACAAGGCCCCATTCAGCCCCAGGGCTGGTTGTCCGGGGCAGGCTGGCCAGGCCCTGCAGCAGCCCCGGCCTCCCCTGGCCTGGGAGCCACTGCCACTGGCCTGGGATGGTTGCCGGCCAGCAGCAGCTTCCGGGGCCCCTACCAGCCTGGCTGCTGTGAGCCCTGCCAGCCTCCATGGGAGCTTCTGCCTCCAAGGTGGGCAGGGGACATGGTGCTCAGATCCCTGCCAGACCCCCAGAGGGCCCAGGACACAGGACCTGCCATCTGCTGCTTCCATGTCCCGAGGGAGGACGGGGGCGTGCGGTCGCTGACTGACTTCCTGAGCACCACAACGGGAGGGATGAGCAAAGGCCAAGCCTCCCTCATAGCTGGTGCCCTGTCCTCAAACCTCTGTCCTACCTGACAGCACAGGAGCCTCCTGTCCCCTAGGCCACGACCACTCTTGGAAACTGCCCCAAAGCCTGGCAGTGCAGCCTGTAATCCCAGCACTCAGGAGACTGAAGCAGGAGGGTCACCATAAGTTTGAGACCAGCCTGACATAGCAAGATCCTGTCTCAAAAAACAAAAAAGCTGCCCCAAGTCTGGACAACATGTGGGGAGCCCAGCACCCTGCAGCACCCCTCAAAAACACCTCACTTCCTCTCCCCCTTCCCCGGCAGAGCTCCTACCCCATCTGGGAGGACTTCAACTCCAAGGCCACGAAGCTACATTCTCAGTTGAGGTGAGGCTGCGCAGGGCCCCCCACTGGGGAGGGGCGGGCAAGAAAGGATCCCTCACCCTCTGACCAGCCCCCAACTGTGCGTCTCCCCAGGACCACTGTGCTGGCTGCTGTGGCCTTCCTGGATGCCTTCCAGAAAGTGGCTGACATGGCCACCAACACCCGAGGTGGGCAGGGTCACGGCTGGCCGGGATGCCCAGGGCGGGCTGGCGGTGGGCAGACTGAGTGGAGCGTGGGCCAGGGAAAGGGTGCCAGGCCCCGAGTGGAGACCTCGGGCTCCGCCCCCGATGGAGTGGGCTGTGGGGACAGTGAGCCCCGGTCACAGGAGGCATGCAGGCAGGAGTGGGAGCGGTGGCAGGAATGTTGGACTGTGGGGCTTGCTTCAGTGCTGTGGGCAGCTCAGGTGACCCCTCAGCACGGTCCTTCGCCCTTCTGTATGGTAAGTCTCGGCCTTTTCTCACTCATCCCCTGAGGACCTGGGCTCCTGGTCCTTGGGGTGTTGAGAACGCCTGGCAGGCGCGTGCAGGCCCCCTTATGCCCGCATCTGGGCGCGCCTGGAGGGGCTCCCGCGGGACTGGCCGGGAATTTTCCTGACTGTTCCTTGGGCAACCCTCGGTGCAGGCCTCTCCCAGCTGGGGCAGATGGGAGGCTCCATCCTGACCAGCGGGGCACGCGGCTGGTTCTCGTGTCCCGGGTCAGGGCCCTGCAGGTTTGCCAGGTGGTGGCGCTGATTATGGGCTGAGGTCTTTGCGGGCCAGGGTGCCCCCTCGTGGCCACAGAGGGGACTGCGGAGGCCGCGGGCCCAAGCCCAAACTGCGCTTGCCTCACCAGGGGCCACGCGGGACATCGGCTCGGCGCTCACGCGCATGTGCATGCGCCACCGCAGCATCGAGACCAAGCTGCGGCAGTTCACCAAGTGAGTAGGCGTGGCGAGCGAGTGGGGGGCGTCCTGTGCCCCTGAGATCTCCTCTCCGCAGCCTGACCCCAGTCCCGCCCACAGCGCGCTGCTGGAGAGCCTCATCAACCCGCTGCAGGAGCGCATCGAGGACTGGAAAAAGTCGGCCAACCAGCTGGACAAGGACCACGCGAAAGGTAGGACAAGCCCTCACCCGGGTTCCCCACCCCACGGGGACTCCTATTACAGCCTCTTTTCTTGTTTGTCATTTTTGTCTTTTGAGATAGTTTCTCTCTGTGTAGCTCAGGCTGGCCTCCAACTATCAGTGATCCGAGTGCTGGGATTACAAGTGTGCACCACCACACCCAAATTTATACTTCTTCTCTACCCCCTCCCTGCACAGAGTACAAACGAGCCCGGCACGAGATCAAGAAGAAGTCCTCAGACACGCTGAAGCTGCAGAAGAAAGCACGCAAAGGTAGAGCCCAGAGCGCCCCACTGAGGCCCCGCCCTGCGGGCCCCACTCCAGAGCCCCGGCTGCCTGGTGGGCACCTCCAGGGTGTCATCGCGGCCGGAGGAGCCCCCATCCCCAACACGAAAACCTCCAGCCTGAAGGGTGGGACAGAGGGAGCCACCCTGCGCCCCAGCCCAGCCCAGGCCCTCCCTCGGGGAGGCAGCAGGAGGCCCCCAGGCCCCACCCCACCCCAGGAGTGGCACTGTCCATCTGGCTGTCTTTCACACATTCTTTCTTTCTCTGTCTCTCCTCCTCTCCTCCTCCCACATCCTTCCTGTAGAGCTACTTGGTAAGTCAAATGTCCGTCCCTCCAGCTGCTCCTCCTCTCCTTGTCGCATTTGTCTGTCTCCCCTCAGCTCAGGGCCCTTGGAAGGAACCCCTCCAGGCCAAGGAGGAGCAAGGAAGGCAGTCCGTGCACCGAGGGAGGGGCCTGGGGCACCATCCCCCCCTGGCCAGGGATGAGTCCCAGGCCACTGCTGGGTCAGTCTGCCAGGCCAGGAGGGGTTGGCTGGCTGGGCTGGGCAGGGTGGGAGGCCCCTGTCCCTGCCAGGCCAGCCAGCTCCTTACCTATTACTTCCTGCTTCCCTCACCATCTCTCCACATCATCCTCTTGCCTTTCTCTGTCTCTCTCGCTGCCTCTTTGTGTCGCTGTTGTGTCCTTGTGCGTTGCTCCCTGAGCTCGGTGGGGGCCCACGCTGAAACTGCCTCATACCCACTCCCTGGGCCCAGCTCCGAGCCCTCCTGACCCCCACACGTCTTGTGGGGTCTGGCCTGTAGCTGAGCCACTATCCTGCTCTACTTGCCCCTGCTTCCAAGCCACTTCCTTGTGCCCCATGAGGCGAGGGGCCCCATCCCAGGGCAGCAAGGGCAGCAAGGGTGGCCTGGGCAGGGGAGGCCTCCATGGCCCTGCCCACCCCAGATCCTGTGGCTTCGCAGCGTTGGTGTCTTTCCTGTGCGTGCTTGTCTGTCTTCTCTGCCTGCTCTGGTGGGACCAGCCCTTCCACTAGCCCCACGGCCCACCTTCCCCAGTCCCCTGGTTCCCATGGTAGTGCCCAGCCCCATGGCCAGGGACGCCATCATGGGGGCCAGTGCCATGGGTGCAGCAGACAAGGCTGGCATCCCCAGCACAGCATCCCTCCACACCCCCCAGGGAAAGGAGACCTGCAGCCCCAGCTGGACAGTGCCCTGCAGGACGTCAACGACATGTACCTGCTGCTGGAGGAGACGGAGAAACAGGCAGTGCGCCGGGCCCTCATCGAGGAGCGAGGCCGCTTCTGCACCTTCATCACCTTCCTGCAGCCTGTGGTGGTGGGTCCCCAGGGGACTCAGCAGGGTGGTGCAGGTCCAGGGGAGACCTCTTGACCTCTGGGGACATGGTCTGTGATCCCTGACTAGTTGTATCCAGGGCCACATGCTCCTGGCCCCGAATCAGGCCTCCTAGCTCATCGTGCACCTCTTTGATATGGACGAGTGGTCTTGCCAGCCCCGGAAACACTGTTAGCAGGGTAGGGTAAGGGGAGAAACCTGAGCAGGTCAGGCAGCAGGTAGGCAACAGAATCATCAGGTCTTCCTGGCCGCTTCCTCAGAACGGTGAGCTGACCATGCTGGGAGAGATCACCCACCTGCAGGGCATCATTGACGACCTGGTGGTGCTGACCGCGGAACCCCACAAGCTGCCTCCCGCCAGCGAGCAGGTGCGGTGAGCCCTGGGGCCAAGGGCCAGGGAGCGGGCGGTCCTACCCTCAGCTGGGGTCCATAGAGGAGAGAAGGGGGGCAGATGGGAGAAGAGACCAGATACCATCCAGCAGCCACTGTGGTGCATCCAGGAGCACCTGCCCAGGTGAGGGGTAACTGCCCAGGGCCCCACAGAGGTCCCGGATGGAGAGCAGATGGGTGGAAATCCCAGATCAGATTCCTGGGGCCTGGCCTTTCCAAACCTGGTCATGCCTGGCTGCCGCCCACACCCAGAAACGCTGTCGCCTACCTACCCTAGACCCAAGCACACCTATCTACTTCACCATCCACTGCTCCCACTGCACAGCCCACATGGCATTGTGCTTGTAGGCACTTCCTGTGTGTCCAGCACCTTGCTGAGCCCTTTCCACAGGGCACCACATTGAAGCTTCCTGATGGTGCCTGAGACGCAGGAGGAAACGGAGACTCTGAGAGTAATGAGAAGGCTGTGTGCAGGTTAGAGACTGCCACTAGCCTAGTGACCCCCATCCATGTCCCTGTGCAGGTGATCAAAGACCTGAAGGGCTCAGACTACAGCTGGTCCTACCAGACCCCACCCTCTTCACCTAGCAGCTCCAGCTCCCGGAAGTCCAGCATGTGCAGGTTGGTGAGGGGAGGTCTCAAGAGGAGGAGGTGTAACCCCAGGAAGAAACAGGCCAGCACCCAGCAAAGCTGCATGGCGACTGCTTCCGGTCCCAGAGTTCACACAACTTCACAGCACCCAAGGAATTGTCAAGTAGACAGGGAAACCTTGCCCTGTCATTTGTCCCAAGAGTGCTGCTGGAGCACGCATTTGTTGGCAGGAAGGAGGGGACAGTAGCTTCAGTTACAGAACATTAACTGTGTGCCAAGTGCCATGCATTTTCTTCATTGAATCCTAACAACACTGTGTCAGGCGTAGTGTTGTCTCCATGTCACAGAATGGGAAACTGAGGCACAAGGTCCCAGCATGTAACTGCTGGACTCTACCAGGCCCAGGACAATGTAGGGTCATAGTAAGAAACTGAGATCAGGGAAGGTTTCCAAGGTTTCTGGGAACTAAAGGTGAGGTCACAAGGTGAAGGCTCCTCCAGTCCAGCTGCTTCCTGGAGCTGGAGCCCAAGCAGCCACCACAAGCTCCAGCCCTGGCGTAGGCTGGCCCTGAGGTCTCCCAGAGCCAGGGAAAGGCCCAGGAGCCCACCAACCACCCGGCTGCCTCAGGATGGGGCACCCTTCCTCAGGCTGGCACTGCAGCCAGATCTGGAGGAGACATTTACAAAATGGCCCAGCAGTCACTTCCTTCCTGGGGCTGCTGGAGCCTCTTGCGACCCTGATGGGTGGCCATCCCAGGAAGGAGTGTTGATTTCAGGGTGACCCATGCATGCCAAAGGACAGGCAGGGGTCAGGAGTCTCCAGGGTCACAGTCAGGAGGAAGGCAGCCTGCACTGCCAGGAGACCACCCAGGGCCGAAATGGCTGTGCAGAGGGTATGAGCCATAGAGCACTGGGCAGTCTGCAGGGGAAGGTGACGAAGGAGGTGCCAGAGAGTCACTGCATGCCCAGAGCTAGATGCCCATCTCAGACTGGCAGACTCTGAGACGGCAGTTTAGCAGTGGACACACTAGGGGCATTTGATGCTTGGTGACCCCATTTCCCCATTGTTAACCTGAGGACAAATGTTCTAGTGGCAAAGGAGGAGGCAGAGATTGCCTCGCCCTGGGCATGCCCTGCCAGTGGCTCCCCAGCCCTGAGGCTCTGAAAGGGCACGGCTGGCTGTCCCCTGCTCCACACCATCCCAGAGCCCAGCTCCTCTGCAGTACCCGGGTCTCAGGACCTCATAGTCTGACATTCTCTTTTCCTTCCTCTGCCCCACACCTCTGTCTCCCACCCTCGTCTGTCATCCTCCCCACCACACACACCCCTGTGTTTCCCTGTCTGGCCACTGTGCCCTCCTCCTTCACTCCCTCAGTGCCCCCAGCAGCAGTAGCAGTGCCAAGGGTGGCGGAGCCCCGTGGCCTGGGGGTGCCCAAACATACTCACCCAGTTCCACCTGTCGCTACCGCAGCCTGGCGCAGCCAGCCACCGCCACCACCCGCCTCTCCAGCGTGTCCTCCCACGACTCTGGCTTCGTCTCCCAGGATGCCACCTACTCCAAGCCCCCCTCGCCCATGCCTTCAGACATCACCAGCCAGGTGAGGGGACACCAGGAGGACCCCCTGGGGTGGAGTGCAGCAGCCTCGGGTGCTTCACATGCCGGGCCACAAAGGGCTGTTGAGATGTCCCGGGGCTGCTGTTCCTTCCCATACTGACATTATCGATTTCCATCTCTACCTTTTTTTTGAGACAGGATCTTGATCTATAGTTCAGGCTGGCCTTGAACTCACTATGTAGCCCAGACTGTCCTACAGTTTACAGCAATCCTCCTGCCTCAGCTTCCTGAATGCTGGGATTACAGGCGTGCGCCACCACTCCCAGCAGTCTCTTTGCTTTTAGACTCCCTATGTTATGCTTTAAATGAGTCTTGTAAACAACATATGCCTGTATTTTCTTGTTTCATCCAAGCTAATGATATCATGTCGTGCGTGCGTGCATGTGTGTGTGTGTGTGCTTGTTACTGGGGATGGAACCCAAAGCCTCACACATGCTAGGCAGACATCCCGAGCTATGTCCCCGGTCCAAGCTATGGTCCCTGTATCCCCACTTTCATTCTGTTGCTAGGATTCCAGTTAAGTGTCCGTCACACCGTCTCGTTCTTTCTCTCTAGTTCATATTCTTAACCTCCTTGTTTCTCTGCACTACATTCTGGCTAAATGGTCTTCCAGTCTACTTGTTCTCTAGCTTGCTATTTGACCTGCCCACAGAGGGTTTTTTCTTTTAAGCTTTTATTCTGAGGTGATTTTTTTCCCAGTACCGGGAATCAAACTCAGGACCTCGCACTTGCCCTGAGGTCATTTTAGACTTATGGAAAAGTCGTCAAAAGAGTCCTGAGAGCTCAGATACCCTCCCTATAGTCTTCTGCAGTGTTGACAACTTAGGTAACAATTTTCAAAACCAGGAAATTAGCCCTGGCACAGCACGAGTGCCTGATCCGCAGACTTGTTCCACATTGTGCGAGTTTCCTCTCTGCTGTCCTTTTCTGGCCCAGGAGCCTGTACAGAATCCTGTGTAGCACTGAGTTTCTGTGTCACCTGAGCTCCTCCCGCCTGTGAGTTCCTCAGTCCCATCCTCCTTCCTTTCATAACTTGGACGCTTTGAGGAGCGCTGGTCAGGCATTTTGTAGGATGTCTCTCAGTTGGGGTTGGTCAGATTCTTCCCATTTAGAAGGAGAGGTCAGTCATTGTGCAGTACCACAGAAGTAGCACTGTGCCCTCCCTGGGACATCCAGTCAGCCACGTGCTAGATCTCATCCCTGGTGGCACCATGATCCTTGGCCATGCGGTGTCTGCCAGGCTTCCCCTCTGTAGGGCCCTAAGTTTCTGCTTTGTCATAAATCACGTATCTTGAGGGCGAAGCTTTGAGACTCCCAATATCCTATTCTTCATCAGACTCACTCTCTGACTTCAGCATCCATTAATGATCCTTGCCTGTGACAACAGTGATGTGCCTACTTGCATCATTCCTCCTGCATTTATTAAGTGGAATTCTGCTGTAAAAATATCTCCTCCCTCATTTATTTATGTAGTCCATTACTTATTTATACCAGTATGGACTCAAATATTTCCTTTATTCTATGGGCTATAATCCATTACCACTGAGTCTCTTTAGATCTTTATTGATGTATCCTGTTCGTGCCCCGAGGTAAATATGTCCTACGGGTACAGCTCCATGACTCCACACGCTGACCACACCTGTGTAACCAGCACAAGACCACAGTCTCGTTCAGCCTGACCCCCTTTAGTCTCCTAGCCACTGCTCTACCCAAGGACCACCACTGTGCTGACGACTGGTTCTGCCTTCCTTCCTTTTATCTTTTAAAAAATCTTGTATATATGTATGTATTCACTGTTGCCTCTGTACACATATGGAATCATATAGTAGGTATCCTTTATGCCTGGCTTTTCTTCGGCATTGTGTTGTGAGTCATCTTTTATGTGGTGATGTGTGTCACTCTCACACTGCATAGCCATCTGTCGTATGAATGTATAACTTACCCAGCTCTTCTGCATTTGATGGCCACTTGATAATTTCTAGTTTGGGGGCTTGTGAACGTTCTAGCATTTCTGCACACCCACAGCAGGGTTGGGATTAGGTACTACCAGGCAGTATTCCAGAGTGACTGCACCACTTCAGTCTGATCACAGCATTACCAGTCTATTGCGATGCCACGTCCTCAGCAGCCCTCGGTATTTCATACCTTTTTCATATCGGGCATCCTGATAGGTGTCCAGTAGCCGCCCCTCTGCGGTTTGAATTTGCATGACCCTAATAACAATCAGATGGAATGCCTTTTCATACTTGTAAAGTCCATTTGAATAGCTTTCACAAAGGTCCTGTTCCATCTTTTGTTCATTATTTTCTCTGAAATTGTGTTCTTAGTGATTTGTAGTAAGTACTCTTGACAGACTGTGGATCCAAATCCTTCATCAGATACCTTCTCGAATTCTGCAGGGATTTTTTATCCTTTTAATGGGATCTTTTCATGACTAGACGTTCTCACATCTGTAGTCCAGTTTATCTGTTACAGTATTAAATTGTTTATACTTTTGGTGTCCTGCTTGAAACGTTTTTTCATACTCCCAGGTCAGAAAGATGTTTTCCTCCAGAAAGCCATTTTTTTTTTTTGGTACCTTTTTTACATTTTTCATTTAGATCTGCAGCTTATCTGGAATTGATTGATTGATGATTGACTGAATATGTGTGAATTAGGCTAGGTAGGTCCATGTGGGCCTCTGATTAACCCAGAACAATCTACTGAAAAGGCCATCTGTCATAGCCTCTCTGTTCTGCCGTAACAAAATACTATGAACAACAGAAATGTGTTTCTCACAGTTCTGAAGACTCAGAAGGCCAGGATCAGGGCTCCAGCAGATTTGGAATCTGGTAAGGGACTGTTTGGGGCTTCCCAGAGGAAGAGTCCTCCCGTGGTGGAAGGGGCAGACTAGCTCTGTCCAGCCTTACTTCTGAGGACACCAATCCCATTTGTGATGACTCTAGCCTCGTGATCTCATTACCTCCCAAAGACCCGACCTCCTAATGCCATTGTCTTGAGCGTCAGGGTGTCAGCACGTGAATTTGGAGGGACTCAAGCATCCAGACCGTAGCATCAGTGATTCCTTGTGCGCTGGGTGCATGGCCTTCCTGTCCAGCTGGCTGACAGGTCTGTCCTCGTGCCAGCCGCACCTCTCAATGATTGTGACTGCAGGAAATCTTGACATCTGCTAGTGAAAGTCCTCCAGCCTTATCATTCTACAGAATCACCTTTTCTATATGTGGCCCTTTCTATTTCCTTACGAATTTTAAGATTACCTTGTCAGTATCCACCAAAAACAACAAAACAAAAAATTTCTGGGATTTGGACTGGGAGTGTACATTTTTCTTTTGTTTAGGTCTTCAGTAATCTCAATTATGTTTTGTAGTTTTTATGTAAAGTCCTTAAACATCACTATTTTTTCCAGGTATTTAGTATTTGTTGTTATTATAAATTATATGTTTGTTAGCTGCTGGTTTTTAGAAATACAAATGATTTGGGGGGAGTTGTTTTTTTTATAGTCCAGGCTGGCCTTGAATCACTGTGTATCCCAGGCTGGCCTTGAACTCATGGCAATCCACCTGCCTCAGCCTCCTGAGTGCTGGGATTACAAGCATGCACCATCGCCCCCATCTTACAATTGATTTTTTTTTAAACTAGGGATCAAACTCAGGACCTTTTGCTTGCAAGGTAGGCGGCAGCACCACTAAGCTAAATCCCTGGCCCTACAATTGATTTTTTTTCTGGCCTTGTATCCAATAATTTTCTTAAAATTCACTTACTAATTCTGATAATTTATAGTTTGTTTTGAATTTTTGTGTAATCGCAAGTAGTGGTTGTCTTATTTCTTCCTTTCCAGTCCTTTAGTGTTTTACTTTCTTTTCTTGCTTTATTGCACTGGCTAAGACTTCCAATGCTGAATAGAAGTGCTGATAGTGGGTGTCTGTCTTTTTCCCGACCTGAGAGGGAAAAATATCAATATTTGTTCAGATAGTCTCCATCAGATTAAGGATATTCCTTTCTATTCCTGGTGCTTCAGAGTTTTTTGGGGTTTTGGTTTTCATGAATGGATTTTAAACTTTTCCATTGACTTTTCCAATTTTTTTCCCATTAAGTTTTTTTTTAATTTTAACAATCATACTACTAGAATACTGAGAGTTATTTCCTTTGGAGCCTCACCTTGGTGCTTTGTTCCCTTTTATTTTGGTGATCTTGTTACTGACTCTGAGGATTCTTGTGCTACCAGAAGAATCAAACAGAAGCACTTTGGCGCAGGAACAAGCCTTTGATTCTGTACTCAAGCACAAGGGGGAAAGCTGTGGGGAACAGGAACCCAGCTGACCCAGAGGACAAAGGTGCACAGCTTTTGTAGCCTCCATGGGGTAGGCAGGGACTGGTCTCTTGATGTTGTCGCATGTAGAGGTAACCACTTCATGTGACATGTGTCTCATTACCATGTATGTCTCCACCTCGAGGTGTGATTGTTACTGTGCTAATATGGTGAAGGTAACTGTAAGTTACTTCAGGGGGTATTCTATGCATGCATTTGTCCCTTGCCTTGTGGAATTTGCCCTTATCATCTGGAAAGGTTCCTAATTGGGTTTTGGGGTGAGGCAGATCACCTGCCTCTGTGACTTTGATTTTACTGATCTTGGCTCTGGCTTCTTGGTATCTCTACTAAGCACATAGTCTGAAGGCTGAGCCGAGTCCCCATCCTAGTGTGTTACCCTAATCTCATAACCTTGAAGGCTGGTCCATTGTTTGTGTCTGTTAACCCCAAAAGCGCGAGGGCTGGCCTCACTGCCTCAGTCTTGGCTCATTATAATCTGTGGGAAACCTGCAGATCGAAATCGGGGGTGATATGAGAGCTGGGTCAGAGCTGGGGTGCTGCTGGTCCCCTCCCCACTGCCCTGGCTTAGATTGCTCATCCAGGAGAGCACTTCACTTGGCTCCATCTCTGAGCACAGACCGGAGTCAGCATCTGCCCTGGAAACCCAGCCATGTGCTCTGAGTCCGCCTGTATTTCTCCTTCCTTCATTCACTGTGTGGAGTGGGAGGACCTGCAGGACACCTACCCCCTACTGGGGAGTCCCCCATTCACACTCGGGCCACTCCTAAATGGGGTCCCTCACCCCATTCTCCTTTGAGTCCACAGCTGTCCCAGCTCTCTGGCAGCTCTTTGCTGCTCTCCTTTGCTGGACTCTCTTCCTCAACCACCGAGTGCTCGCTGCCTGGTTGGCTCCTCCTGCCCCTTGGCTGTCCATGTGTGGCTCCAGCCCTGACTGCACTCAGCTCCAGCCTTGTAAATACAGTGCTCAACCACATGGCACCCTCGAGTCACGGGCAGCTCCATTTAGTGTGCACAGGACAGTGCTCGGGACTCCTTGTGCCTCACCTACCACATGCAGGCCATCGGCAGCGAGTACTTAGAATGTGCAGTTCCTGGGCTGGGCCATTTGGCTGGGCAGTGCCCACTATGGCACTCTGGGCCACAGCATCTGCCACACTGCTGTTGGTGGCCATGGCCCATGGCAGGTGCATGCATGCCAGCACTGTGACCACATCTGTTCTCTCCTCTCCTCCCTGCCATCCGCCGGCCCCTGTCTGTAACCACCTGCTCACCTCTGCATGGCAGAAGTCCTCCAGCTCTGCATCCTCTGAGGCTTCGGAAACCTGCCAGTCTGTTAGCGAGTGCAGCTCCCCCACCTCGGTCAGTGCTCCCCGCCCCAAGACTGTCACCAGCTGTCTGCCCTGTGCCCTCCCAACCTGAGGCTGTCACCGCGGGAGGGCCCAGGTTCAGCCAGAGAGCTGTGGGGACATGGCACCCGTCTCCACCAGAGGAGCTGCCTGCCACCACCCGCTGCTGCTGCCTCCCTGCTGGGACACCCTGTTCTGGACCTGGTGGGATGGAGTGGGTCACACCTGCCCTTCTGGGCTCTGGCCTTGCCCATGATTGCAAGCCAGAGGCCCCCTGCAGACCTGGACACCCTTGGCCACGGGCAGCAAGGCCAAGGGGCCCCTGACCTGCCTGCCACACCTCACAGGACTGGACCAAGGCCGGCCCCCATGAGCAGCCCACAGGCACCACCCTGCAGCGGAGGAAGGACCGAGTGGAGCTCCTCCGAGACACAGAGCCAGGATCTGCTAGCACAGGCCCCCTGGGCCCCACTGGGGAGGAGGCACCTCGACCCCGGATGTCCCCTGCCACCATTGCAGCCAAGGTGGGCAGCTAGCTCCCCGGGCAGCCTCTCCAGGGCCCCCCTTTGCTCCAGGCTCAGTACCGGGAGACCCAGCAAGTGGTCCCCAGGGCCATCCCCAGCCACCTTGGCGGTGACCCGGGAGTATGACTGAGGATGTGTGGCATGAGGCTTCAGTCTGCATTTTCTCACCCCAGCATGGCGAGGAGGTGTCGCCCGCCGCCAGCGACCTGGCCATGGTGCTGACCCGAGGCCTGAGCCTGGAGCACCAGAAGAGCAGCCGGGACTCACTGCAGTACTCCAGTGGCTATAGCACACAGACCACCACGCCCTCCTGCTCTGAGGACACCATCCCCTCCCAAGGTGGGCCCTGCAGCCCTGCCCTGCTAGTCGGGCCCTGTTCTGCCCTCTCTGTGTCCCCCCGGGTGGGAGGGATGCAGGCAGCACCCGGACCCCAGGCCTACCACATCCTGTGTCCCTAGGCTCTGACTACGACTGCTACTCTGTGAACGGTGATGCAGACAGCGAGGGGCCCCAGGAGTTTGACAAGTCGTCCACCATCCCGCGCAACAGCAACATCGCCCAGAACTACCGCCGCCTCCTCCAGACCAAGCGCCCGGCCTCCACTGCTGGGCTGCCCACAGCCACAGGCCTGCCCTCGGGTGCACCCCCTGGTGTGGCCACCATCCGCCGCACGCCCTCCACCAAGCCCACCGTGCGCCGCGCCCTGTCCAGCGCTGGCCCCATCCCCATCCGGCCACCCATTGTCCCCGTGAAGACGCCCACGGTGCCCGATTCCCCCGGCTACATGGGGCCCACGAGGGTGGGCAGCGAGGAGTGTGTCTTCTACACAGATGAGGCCGCCTCACCCCTGGCCCCGGACCTCGCCAAGGCCTCCCCGAAAAGGCTGAGCCTGCCCAACACCGCCTGGGGCAGCCCATCCCCCGAGGCAGCCAGCTACCCTGGGCCAGGGACCAGGCTGGCAGCGGAGGACGAGGAGGAGCAGCAGCTGGCCGCCAACAGGCACAGCCTGGTGGAGAAGCTTGGGGAGCTGGTGGCCGGGGCCCACGCCCTGGGCGAGGGCCAGTTCCCCTTCCCCACCGCCCTGTCGGCCACCCCCACCGAGGAGACGCCCACCCCACCCCCTGCTGCCACCAGTGACCCCCCAGCAGAAGACATGCTGGTAGCCATCCGGCGCGGGGTCCGGCTCCGCAGGACCGTCACCAACGACAGGTCGGCACCCCGCATCTTATGATAGTGCCACCCTCCCCACCCTGCATGGCCCTGCTGCAAGCAGGTGGCCCTGGTCTGTGAGCAGTGGCCACGCGGAGAGAAGGTACAGCCAGAGCGAGAACAGCGCAAGGGATGAGGCAAAGCCACTTGACAGAAAAAGACACCCGGGCTGGGTCTCAGGCTCAGCGTTTACCGGGAATTAACTCACAGACCTTGCCAGGACGGAGCCTGCAGGCCTGGAGCTGGTTTCGAAGCCAGTTTTATACTTTTCTTGCCTACTCTGTTCCTCTCTTCCTCCCTGCAGGCCCTGCCTTTTCCAAACTCCAGTGAGTCCACAGGGCCTGGCCAGCCTCCCTCTCGCCATCCTGGCCCCACCTGGCCCAGGGTCCACAGCTCAGCCCCCCTGGCCACTGCTCCCTGGGGTCCTGGGGTCCCAGCTCTCCCTTGAACGCTGAGCCTCTCCTCTCCCTACCTGCATACCCTGCTCTCCCTTACCTTCTCTCTGCCTCTCCCAGGCCCCTCTCCACCTGGGGGATAGGGTGGCTGTGGGGCCCGGAGTTCAGGCAGCTGAGGTAGCTAATTGGGGTCGGGGTGAGGGGAGTGAGGAGGAGCTGGGACGCCAGGCCTTCCCCTGGGGAAGTAGCCCAGGGTCCAGGCGGAGTCTTGGGGAAGAAATGCGTCAAGGGACCTTGTAGGGGAGGCTGGGGGACTTCCTGGCCCCTCACCCAGGAGGAATGGCTGCGGGGGGCTGCCGAGCAGCAGGGCAAGGAGTCCGGAGGCCCCTGGGGTCACCTGGCCAGCGCATAGGAGCCGTTTCAGATGCCACATTCTCATCTGAGCACACTGGGACTTTAACTCTGGCGGCACTTTGGAGCCACAGTTTCAGCAACCTTTAGGGTGGGGCTGGAGCCATAGAGGATGAGAGGCGGGTATTTGATGAGTCTCATAAAGTGGAGCTGACCCCAGACAAGGGCTCTGTGTGGGGCAAGCTGGTGGTACAGGGTGTGTGTCTTGAGTGCCTGAGAGATGGGGCTCCCACAGTGGCCTGGTGGGCCTGTGGCAGGAGGGCAGGATCGGCTCCCCCAAAGCCAGGGGGAAGGTGGGTAGCCACACTAAGGATGGAGAGGGCAGGACCAGGGCCACCTCTGGGCTGGGCTGCTGTGGCATCAGCAAGCTGCAGGCCTGCAGTGGGGAGCGAGTCTGGGGAGGTCAGCTTTGACTCTCTGTCGCCAGAGGAGATGCTCTCCTGGGACAGTCCTCCCAGTGGGGGCTGGGTCAAGGAGTGGGCCACTCTCCTACTCCACAGCCCAGGTCCGGCCAGGTCTGAGCAGGTAAAAGCATGTACGGCTAGGGCACGTGGAGGGATTCCAGGTGGTCCTCGGGTCAGTGGGGAAAGCTGCAGGGCCCCAAGGGTAGTGTCTCCCTGGGGGCCAGGAGAGCAGCGGGCCTCAGTCTGGACGGAGTAGAGTCAGGGCTGCCCAGGCTCCTGGGGACCCAGGATGCCCCTGTGCACATGGGGTCCCCATGGGGTCCCCCGAGGACTGCTGGAGTCCAGTCCGTGCAGATCTGGGAACTGCCCAGCTGAGCACCTTGCCTTCCAAGCTGGACGGATACCAGGGCCCCAGGGGTGGGGGCCAGGAGAGTGGGTGACCAGTCTGGGGCTCCCTGGGGTGGAATTTGCGCTGCACTTACCCCCAGGGACTTTCCTGGGCAGCTGATGGAGCGAGATTCGGGATGTGTGAGGGCACAGCGTGAGGCGCAGCAGCAGGATGGGCAGGCGTGGCCTCTATCGGGAGCGCAGGGGTGGGGGGGGTCTGGGGTTCCCCTCGAGGAGCGATCGCTGCCTCCTGGGGGCTTCACAGGGTGAGCACCGCGGCTCCAGGCTGGGTGGGAAGGGAGGCTGAGGGCTTCCCAGGGAGGGGGCGGGACGGAGCCCCCTCCGCTGTCCCCTCCCCTCAGAGCCCCTAGCTGTACATACTCCATCCTTGTGTGTTCCATGACTGTCCCCACCACCTTCCTGTCACTTATGACCACCTCGTAGGCTACCCCCTCGGGATCCGAGCCCAGCGCCCCACATCACAAACTTTGGTTTGGGGGGCTTCTTTACATTCATTTTATTTTTCATTTTGTACAGAGAAATATTCTTTTCAAAAGCGTCTTTCGACTGAAGTAACTTTTCTGGTGCTGTTGTTAACTTGTTCCTTTTTTTAATTTATTTTCCTACCCCAGGCTGCCCCTCCTGGTTCCAACTCACCCCTTTCCTCCCCTTACCCCACTCCCTCACTCCCCTCCATCTGGACCATTTTGTTTCTTTTCTTTCTGTCGGATTTTGAATACATTCTCCTCCCTGCCCTCTTCATTCCATCCTCCCCTTGATTTAAATAGTCACCGCTACAAGTAACAAATGCACTGTGAAGATTCCAGTATTAATAAAGTCGTACTGTAATTAACACTGCTGCCTCTGCCTGACTTCCCTGCCCCCTTCTTACCCCTGCACCCTGGCCTTGGCCACCCTGGACCCTGGGGACTCTGAGCCAAGCAGGTCCCCTGGCCCAGGGCCAGGAGTGGCCAGGGCTTCGGCCTGGACCTGAGACTTTGAGGTGGTCCCGCTCTGCCCCTGCTGGGGGCTATCTGGGCAGCCAGGGTGCGAGAGAAGATGGCCAACATCCCTGTCATCACTCTGACCCCCCAAGATGCCCCTCAGGCCTGCTGAGGTGCCACGGGCTAGGGTAGGGCTGGGAGAAACTTGATCCTCGAATGTCTGTGAATCATGCTCCATCCACTCCCAAGTCCAGATGCCTATCCCACCACTTGCCCTTGGCCAGCCAAGTTCACCATCACAGATGCAAAGCAAGCCAAACCAAACCAAACCAAAAACAGCGGGTGTTTAATAGAAAAAAAATGAGAATAGCATCCACTGTGGCAAGATGTGGCATTTTGGCTTGGCCCTCAGTGCCACCTGGCTGGAAAGCCACGGTGAGTCCTGGAGTCCTACGTGGTCCCTGCATCTCTGCTGCCGCCTCGAAGCACAGCTCCGGCTCCAGCGACCACAGGAGACTTCAGCACCACCTGCAGCCCAGCCGGGGGCCCCAGCCCCTGCCATTCCACGGGAGATGGAGTCAGGTCAGAAGGCAGAAACCGCTGAGCCCACCTCCAGCTCAGGGGGCTTCTCCGAAGTCTCAGGCCTGGCCCAGCTCCTGGGACTCAAGTCTCCCCACACACGACCAACATACAGGAGCCTCAGGCCCAGAGACCTCAGCCCCGGGGCCCAGCAGCACTTAGGCCCAGGGAGCCGGGCGGGCAGGGGCCAGGCCTAGGTTGGAGGGTACAAGTGGGTGGCTGCACATTGCAACAAGGGCTCTGGACTGTGAGCCTGAGGACTTGGCACCTCACAGTCCTGCCAGTTTAGGACGGGGCTTTGTTTACCTGTAAGGGGCAGAGAGAGAAAAAGACTGCAGGAGACATGAAGCACCACCCCGCCAAGCCACCTTTTTTTTTTTTTTTTTTTGCATTACTGGGGATTGAACCTAGCAAGTGCTGCATTACTACCCCTCCAGTCCTTTTTCAATTTTTATTTTGAGACAGGGTCTTTCTAAATTGCCCTGGCTTGTGAGCTTGTGAGCCTCCTGCTTCAGCCTACCAAATAGCTGGGATTTTAGGCATGCACCATGGCACTCACAAGCCACGCATTCTTTCTTGTCTATACTCAGGGCCCATCTTGGCTTCCAGAAGTGGGCTGTCACTCTGGACAAAAAGTGTGTACCCAGGAGGGTGCCGCCCTGGGCCCAGACACTGGCCTCCTGCCCCTCCCAGCCCCACCCACTGGGAGCTCCTTACAGCAAGAGCAGTACAACAGCTCCATGACCCGGAAGCAGTTGTCCATCAGGGCTTTGGGCCTCACCAGCTTCAGGCTCAGGCCTGGGGTGCTGAGGACCGACAACACGGCTTCCACCTTGGGGCCGATCTCCACATCCTGCAAAGGAGCAAACTGAGCCACACTGCACAAGAACTGTGGGGCCGTCTGGCCTGGTGTTGCCCCAGACTTCCTGTGACCAGGAGCCTATGAACTGTGTCTCAGGTCTCTGGCATATGGGGGCATTCAGTTGTTTTTTTATTTTTGGAGGGTTTTTTTTTTTAGAAATAGGGTCTCTAAACTCTCACAGCAATCCTCCTGCTTCAGCCTCCTGAGTGCTAGAATTATAGGTGTGTACCACCACACCTAGCTCTCCTTTATTTTATTTTATTATTTTGTGATTGGGTCTTACTAAATTGTCCAGGTGGAACTCCAACTTGCTACTCTCCTGCTTCAGCCTCCCAATTGCTGGGATTATAGACATGTGCCACTGCACCTGGCCAATTTGTGCTTTAAGCCTCCAAGTTTGGCCTCATTTGTTAGAGCACCCTAGGAAAAGCCACACAGAATTACCTTGTGACCAAAATCCCACTCCTCAGTGGATGTACCCAAAGAATTGAAAACAGGGACTTAAACACATACTTGTAAATCCATGTTCACAGCAGCATTTTTCCCAACAGCCAAAAGCTAGACACAACCCAAGGCAAACAGATAAACCAGATGTGGCATCTACACGAATGGAATATTATTTGGCCATAAAAAGGAAAGAATTTCTAAGACATGCTATGACATGGAGGAATGTTTTTTAGTGCTGGGATCAAACTCAGGGCCTCACATATGTGAGGCAAGCCTAATGGATTAAAAAAATTTTTTTCTCCATACTGGGGATTTAATCCAGGGCCTTTGTCCTTAGCTCTTTTTTTTTTTTTTTCTTTTGAGTCAGGGTCTCATTAAGTCACTAAGTTGCCCAGACTGAAATCCTCCTCTCTTTCCTCCTGCCTCAGCCTCCCAGAGATCTGGGACTGATGGGTGAATCTGGAAAATATGGGAAGTGCAAGCCACCAGACTTGAAAGGTCAATACTGCATGATTCCCCCTGTATGCAGTACCGAAAAGAGGCAAAAATACGGTGACAAAAAGCAGATGACAGGGGGCTGGGGGTTTAGCTCAGTGGTTCCACCGCCTGCCTCGCAAGCACAAGGTCCCCAAGTTTGATCCCCGGTACCATAAAAAAAAAAAAAAAGCAGATGACAGGTCACCAGGGTTGCAGAGAGGCAGAAAATGGGAAGTGAGTGCTTCATGGATAGTTTCTGTTCAGGGTAATAGAAGGTTCTAGAAATGGGCAAACATGATGGTTGCCTGACACTGTAAATAGAATTAATGTCACTAAGGTGTACAACTTAAAAACGGTCAAATGAAAAAAGAAAGGTCAGATGGCAGATTTTATATTAGAAACATGCTCCCTCGAAGCCCATTCCCCATGGTCCCTATCTAGAATCTGCTTCTTCTTTTTTGTTTTTTTCTTTTTTTTATGAGGAAACTTAACAAAAGCAAGAGGGGGAAATGCAGGACCAGAACAATGTGGACCTGGAATCCCGGCATCTCCAAATAGATGAGGACATTAAATTAAGTTGTAGAATCAATTCTACAGCTACCATAGGTACCATTTCAGACTTCATTTCAACCACTTTTGCTCACAAATGACAGATCTGCCAGGGCATGGAGGCACACCCTGTGACCCCAGCACTCCTGGAGGATGAGGCAGGAGGATTGCAAGTTTAAGCCCAGCCTGGGAAACAGGGACTTAGTGAGACTCTAGCTCAAAATTTTAAAAAGATGAGGATGTGGCCCAATGTGAAGACCCCAGTTGGAATATATATATATATTTATTTTTTTTTTTTCACCCCTGAAGCCCAGAGGTGAAACAACTTGTTCAAAGCTACGTAACTGGAAACAGGTTGGTTTTTCTTTTTATGGTACCAGGGATCAAACTCGGGACCTTCTGCTTGTGAGGCAGGTGGTGTGGAAACAGCTTTATCCAATTCCCAGGCCAGACCTCCTACATTATATGACCACTGGGTGATTAACAAACAAAGAAAATCTGAATGGTAGTTTTTCTCTAAGTGCAATCCATCTTAAAAACTAGGTCGTGGCTACTAACAGTGTCAGAAGAGAGGTGTGAACCAAGAATAGTGGTACACATCTGTAATCCCAGGAGGCTGAGGCAGGAGCATCGCTGTGAATTTGAGGCCAACCTAGGCTACATAGTGAGTGAGTTCAAGGCCAGCTTGGACAACATAGCAAGATGCTAACAAGAAAAACAAGGAAGAACAGAGATGTAAAAGCTGGCTATAGGGCTGGGGTGTAGCTCAGGGGTTCAGTCTCCAGCACCAAAAAATAAAATAACAATAATAAAAGAATCCCTATGTGCACTACTTTAACCAAGAGAGGCCAGCCTGGTGGAGGGGGGGGGGCTCATATCCTGCTTTTCAACTCCCACGTCTTTGTTTTCAGCCAGAAATGCCCTGGAGGGAAAGCAAGGGTGGAAATGTCCCCTCCACACCCCAAGCAGCCCCTCCCCCTCCCCGGGGGCTCCTTTTGCCTGGGCACCTACTTGCCCAGGGGCACGAGCCCCCAAAGAGTCAGCTGGGCACCCCGACTCTGTAGGGATGGGAGGGGCCCCTTCCGGGCCATTGGGCTGGTCGTAGGCAGCTGCAAAAATAGCCACTGCTGCCCAAGCCCTTGCCTCCCGGATGCTCACAGTTGGTGCTGGAAGCTCTGGGCCTGGTGGGCAGATGAGCCCAGGCAGCTGGCCGAGGTGGTGGCAGGTGGGACCCAGGACAGGTGTGCACCAAGGGCCTGAGCAGGGCTGTTGAGGACAGGTGGTCTTCCTGGGGACACGATGATTCCGTCGCCTTACTTTTTTAGTATGACTTGGGCTTTGTGGAGGGTTCAGATCAACCTTGTTGTGTAGGAAGGAGCCTCTTTTTCTTTTTAGTTAACTCAAGCCTTAGTCATCAAGGGTCACACCCTGTGTTGGAGTGCTCTGGGTTTTGACAAATGCACACTGTCATGTGCCCCTATTAATGTGTGATATAGAATAGTTCCACTGTCCTAGAAAATCCCATGCTCCACCTAGTTGTTCTTCCTCCCCACAAAGGAGCCTTGTTTCTTAGACATAGAAAAATTCCTCCAGGCTGGATGGCACGCACTGGGAGGCTGAGGCAGGAGGATTGTGAGTCCCAGCCCAGCCTGAGCGACTCAATCACTTAGAAATAAATACCGTTTCAAAAAAAAGAAAGAAAGGTCTGGGGATATAGTTCAGTACAAAGCCCCTGGGTTCAATCCAAAAGAGAAAGAGAAAAGAAAATTCAGAGGCTCCCATGACTTGCTCAGCAGGCCCCAGAGCCTAGAACAGTCTCAGGCACCCTGCCTGCCCCACCAGGCTCTTCTTCTCCAGGCTCCTTTGCCCGCCCCCTTCCCATTCCTGCACCCTCGGGACACCCCAGAGCTCTCCTGGGCTTCCCTCTTCCCTCTGCAGCTGTGCCCACCCTCTAGCCCCCCAAGCCCACACACTCGAGCCCAGCTCACCCTGAGGTCCCGATACACGTTCATCAGCAGCGTCTGCACCTCCTCCAGGTACTTCCAGGACGGGTGGCCCTCTAGCAGCACGTCCTGCACTGACTCGGTGGTGCTGAGACTCACCAAGACCCACAGGTACCGCAGCTCCTGCTCACTCACCCGGGCCCTCCTCTGCAGAGACAGGAGAGTCCCTGGAACCCCCAGATGAGGCCCATGGGCTGTGACCTCTCATCCCCTGCAAGGGAGCCACCACGGGTACCCACTGGGGCAACCTTGGGCCGGGTCAAGGGCAGAGACAGGGCCCAGAGGGATCGAGGGAGGCAGGGGTCACCCCAGCTGGCAGGGGGTCCTCACCAGCCTGCTGACGTTAGCGATTCTGAGCACCCCCTCATAAGGCACGCTGATCTTGTAGTTGATGGGGAAGTAGTGTTTCTAGGAGGCACAGCAACAAACCATGAGGTCAGAGGCAGGCACGGCTTGGACAGGTAGCCCCAGGCAGGATGAATGGTGAGGTCAGAGGGGGGCCCAGGCTGATCCCCATGACAGCAGAGGGGTCCTCTAGGGAGAAGGCAGGCCTGGCTCCCAACTGGGCTGAAGACAGACTCAGGCAAAGTGAAACCAAAGACCACGACCTCCCTGGTGAGGCTGAGGTTTCAGGTCCAAGATGCGGCCCTGCTATGTCAAGGACCGGGCATCCTGAGCAAGGGACATGCTGTAAAGCTTACTGTGGCAGTGGCTGCACAACTCTGTGGACCCCCAAAACCAAGCAGCTGTACAATTCAAATGGGTGGATTCCGTGGAATTTGATTTATATCTCAATAAAACCATTTTTAGAAGCAGACATATAGAGCCAACTCTTGAAAAAGAACGATACATTTCAATTTGTCAGTCTTTGTCTCTCCCGATAATGATCCTGGGGTTTGAGTCCCTGAGGTCCACTCCAGCAATCAAAGGTCTGGGAGAGGGACAAGGGTTCTGGGAGCTGGCAGGAGGGAGCAGAGGACAGGCTAGACATGGGCTAGGGGTTGGGGAATGGTAGACAGAGAGCTGTGGTGACTCGGGGCTGACACAGGCCAAGGAGGCCCTCCATGTCCAGAGCCCTGCGCCAGGTGAGCTGCTGGGCTTGGGAATGGGGACTTGGCAGGTGTATGTGTGGTTACCATGTACTGAAGCCGGTTCTTGTACTGCAGCTTGTCCCGAAGGTAGCCAGTGGCAGTGCACCCCTTATTCTGAGTCAAAGGCCACACCTTCAGGCCCTCGGTCCCCAAGGCCACACCAAGGAGGATCCCAAGATCTGCAGACCACACCCAACAAGAGCACATGAGCACCAGGCACCGTGTTCCCACCGCCCCAGGGTGCAAAGCTGTACCCACTGTCACCCATTTTCTTGGGTTGCAAGTACTCATGGGAAAGGGGCAGCAGGTGCAGAGCCCCAGGGAGCCTTCCCACCACCCATAGTCCCAGTGCCTTCCTAGGCCTGGGCCCCAGATCAGCAAGGACAGGCAACTGTGAGCTGTCCCGTGGTGACCAGTGTCTACCCCACAGGCCCAAGGCTGGCCTCCAGTCTCCCCCAGCTCCTGGCCCGTGAGACAGGCACGTCCTTCTTCTCCAGCTCAGCCTCTCCTCCAGGGTGACGTGTTCAAAGCCTGTTGCTGGATTTTCCATCCAGAGATCCAGATGTGGATTCTACTTCTAACTCTAAAAGTGACTCTAACGACCTAAAGGACTCTCTTCCCTGCTCTGCCTGACATCCGCCATTAAATGCCCCAGTGGTCTGCAGCACTTTTCCCTTCCGTGGCTGTGGGATGCGAAGCTGATCTCACAAGGACTGTACCTGTGACCAATAAGCGGCCATCCTTTGAAACATTACCTGCCTTTACCACTGGGGGCCACTGTGACCTCAAAAACAGCCCCGGCCGCTCTGGACAGAAAACAACTGACTGCAATTTGAGTAGGGGTTCAGTGGATCAGAGAAGAAAGAACAAAACATAAAAGGCCAAGATGTATGAAAATATCAAACTCACTAATGAAAGAAATAAATTCACATTAAAACAATTAGATAGCTGGACACGGTGGCACCTGCTTGCAGTCTCAGCTTCTCAAGAGGTGAAGGAAGGAAGATCAAAAGTTTGAGGCCAGCCTGGGCAACTCAGTGAGATCCTGTCACAAAATAAAAAATAAAAAGGTCTGGGGGTGTAGCTAACTGCTGGAGAACTTCCCTAACTCACTCAAGGCCCTGGGTTCAATCCCCAATACCATTAAAAAAAATTAGATGCCACTTTTTATCTATTGAAATGGAAAGGTTTTTCATCTATCAAAATGGGACTGTTTGTTTTGTTTTATTAATATCTCATGCTGGGCAAGTAGTGAAGCAGGTGTTGTCATCCTGGAAAGCAATTTGGCAAGTTTTGTTATTAATGGATTTAATCACGTCCACACCCTTTGGCCCACTAAACTCATGAATTGGAAGGAAAACAAGAAAGAGAGTAATAACCAAAATATTTATGGATAAAGACTTACTACTGCCGCATTATTTTATAATAGTGAAAATCTGTAAATGGCCAAGACATTACGTATGAATGAATGTAGCCAGTAAAAATCACATTTCCAAGGAATGACATGTTTACATAATGAGAAAAATATGTAAGATATGCTCAATGACATTTTTTTTTTGGTACCCGGGATGGAACTCAGGACCTTGCACTTGCGAGGCAGGCAGTGGAGCCACTGAGCTAAATCCCCAGCCCCTTTAGTGACATTTTTATAAAGCATGATCCAGCTGTGCGGAATCGCACACTCCTGTAACCTCAGCACTCTGAAAGGCTGAGGCAGGAGCACTGCAAGTTCAACCCCAGTCTACACAACTTAGTGATTTAGCAAGACCTTGCCTCAAAATAAAAAATTTATAAAAGGGGGAGTGGGAGTGCCGAGGCCCTGGGTTCAGCCTCCAGTATTAGAAAATAAAATTTAAAAAGATAAATAAAAGCATGACCTGATACTACCCACATACATAGCAGGACTTGAATTTTGTTCCTTGTTTCCGTGAGTATGTGTGGAAAGAGTTGTAGAAGGAAATACACCAAATCTATGGGAGTTTTTTTTTATGTTCTTTATATTTTGCAGGATATTTTTTATTCTCTACAGTCAATATACATACTTATTCTCAGAAGTAGTAAATAGCCTCATTTTTAAATTTTGTTTTGTTTTTCTAAAAGTAGCCAGGCAGGCTGAGGCACCTCCCTGACCCATCCCTGCCCTGAGTGCTCACTTCCTGGCACCTTGGAAGCTTTTGTCCGTCACCCTGCTGGCCTGGCCACTTTACCTCTTGGTCACCTCCTTTCCTCCCCTAATTTCACCTTACTCAGATCCTGCTAGCCCTGGGCCTTTGCACCTGCCAGGACCCCTCACAGAGCGCCCTTCCTCAACCCTGTCTTCAGGTCTACTGAGCCTTGTGTGGGCTGCAGCCACCTGCCCTTCCCTTCCACAGAACCCTAACAATCACACTTTTTTGCAAGGTTTCAAGTTGGCGATAATCTGTCTTGAACTTCTCCTCTCCCATGTACCTGAGACAGTAGTGGGCCCAAGAAACAGACAAGCACAAACCAAACCTGTGTTTCCCTCTTTGGCATCAATCAGCTTGCCTTCTGTCCCTAACTCATAAAGCCTCTCTGCCTGGCACCCACCCCTGGAGGTCAAGATTGTTCATCCGGGGCTTTTGCTCCTGCTCCACCGAGCCCTGCTATCGCCTCACACTGCAGACCTCTTCCAAAGTCTCACTGGGACTCTTTCCCCCCAGCCCAGGGTCTCCCCTGCTTCTACCAGCACCCCCGACCCCTCTCTCAGGACCACGTCCAGTTCACTCATTACCTGACCAGGCCACTTAACCCTGGCATGAATCCCTAATGCCAGTGTCCACAGCAGGGTCTGCCTCGCTGAACACAGCACGCCTGAATTTTGGGGTTCACCTCCAGCTGTGGAAATGGGAGCTGGCATATGAATGCCCTGGGGAGCTGCTTGAGGCCCTGATAGCCCAGCCCTGCTGCACTCTGACCTAGCAGGTCTAGGGTGAGGCCAGGGCATGTCCCCTTGGGACAAGTTCCCAGGTAAAGTTGTGGCCACTGGTCCGGGGACACACTTTAGGGACCACAGACCAGGGCTCGGGAGGTAGCTCAGTGATACAGTGCTTGCCCAGCAGGCACATGGCCCTGGATCCAATCCTCAGTATTGCAAACAAAACAAAACAAACAAACAAAAGCACAGCCCTAGAGTTACTGGTATCCCGAGGGCCATACCTGACCTACCAGGATTGCACAGAGAAATTCAAATTTCCATGGGAATAAAAAGAGTATTTCTAAAGTGGGTGTGGCAATGCATGGCTATAATCCTAGTTCTCAGGAAGCTGAGCTGGGAGGATTTCAAGTTTGAGGCCAGCCTGGGCTACAGTGAGACTTTTAACTCTCCCCCTACACACACACACACACACACACACACACACACACACACACACAATTAAATAAAATAAATAAAATTAAAGGAGTGTTCCTGTCTACACTGAGTGCAACAGTCACCCCAGGCTGTCCACTCCATCCCCAAGTCCTACTCCAGAAACTGGTTTCTCTGCAGCCTTCAGGACCTGCCAACTGCATGGCCTCAAGACAGGTACTGGGTCTTCAAGAGCCACAGCACCTCAGCCTGGCCCAGCTGAGCACATTGTTGTCCCAGGAAAGCCTGGGGCGAGGCCCCTTGACGTCTGCAGCTGGGCCACCATTTCCATTTTCAGCTTCTTCTCTGCTGCCTCCACCAGGAGAAACGGGGACCAGGCAGAAACAGCACAGTCAAAACCTTGAGTGGGTGACACCTGTCACCCCAGGGCCCGTACAGGCAGGTGCACTGTTGACCCTGGTAAGGAGCCCCCTCCACCCTCCCTGCAGAGATGAGAGCCCGAAGGACAGACTCGAAGGCTGAAGAAAGACTGATGCAGGGCGCTCCCTTCCTGGTGCCCCGGCCCTGGTGGTGGCAGGTAGAAGGGGGCAACCGTGCCCTCCCCAAGTTGACCCTCTGTGCAGTGACAAATGAGGCTTGTCACCCCCACCCTCATGCATCCCCCCAGTTCGTACTCACTGGAAACCCAGAGTGTGACCTTATTTGGGAGTAGGGCCTTTGCAGATGTCACTGAGCGAAGGATCTACAGATGGAAACATCCTCGGCCCTAACTCCAGTGCCTGGTGTCCTGGTGAGAAGAGGAGAGGACACAGAGGCACACAGAGGGAAAGGCAGGCAAAGACCGAGCCAAGGAACATCGGGAGCCACCATTAGCTGCAGACGACAGAAGGAGCCTCCCCAGAGCCGTGGGTTGCGGCATGCCTAGCCCGCACCCCGATTTCACACCTCTAGTCCCAGGTCGGTGAAACAGTACATTCTGTTGTCCTGAGCCACCCAACTTGCACTGCATTCCCCAGCCAGTCCTTGCCCAGCCCTGAGAGCTGCCTCCTGGAGCTTTCGGCCCACTCATTCCCCCTCCACCTTGGGAACCGACCCTCATTCCCTCAGCCCGGATGGCTGCAGGCGACTCCTACCAGTACCACCGGAAGGAGACCTCCAGCCATGCTCCCACCCAGCCCCAGGGCTCGCCGGTATCTCAGGCAGTCTCTGCTCAGCCTTCAAGGCCTCAGCCAGCCGGCCCACTAAGGCTCTGCAGCCTGGCTCCTCCCAGCGCCCCACTGAGCCTCTGCCCACACTGTGCCCTCTGCCTGGACCCTGTCCCCCAGCCCTTCGTCTGCCTGAATGGACACAGCCCTGCCTGTACCGCCTCGCCCACACTGCTTCCCCTGCTCCTCAACACCCGGAAATCCAGAACACTGGGTCACTCCTGGGCACCTAGCTCCGAGCCAGCCGCAGAGCCGAGAGGCGAGGTCCTCACTGCACAGCTGTCACTCTCAGTGGGCCATGGGCGGCCCAGAGAAATGTGTTCAGTCGGAGGAGTTGGTGACACTGAGTCTGGGGCCTGCGGGGCACGTGGTCTGCCCTCCCACCCGCCAGGCACAACAGCTCTCCAGTTCCTCCCTGTTTTTATTCCTGTGCTCATGTGAACTTATTTTTCTTTTTATATACAGCACTGTTAGCTTCCTGCTTTTTGGTTCTGTTTTGTCGTGAAGGGAGGGCCTGAGGGGAGCGGGCTGTCTCTCCGGGCTCCTGGACGCACGTGTCCCACCTGTCTCGGATCCCTGATCCCCACCCCACCGCCAGCCACACCCAGGAGGACAAAAATCTCTCTGCCACCTCCGCCCCACCGTGCTCCCCAGTGCCACTGAGTCCACAGGGGTGAAACGCTGCCACCCACCACAGTGGCTCCCCATTCTGTAGCCACCGACTGCACCCTCCCAGCCAGGGCTCATGCCCAGCTTGCCCTTCTGAGCCTGGGGCCAGGGGCAGGCAGGGCAAAGGGCAGCCGTGGGGTCCCTGTCCCCAAGGCTGCCTACAGTGAGACTGGAAGCATCTCGACTTCTTGCCATCAAGAACACCCTGGTTACCATGGCTACAGCAGAGCCCACTCTGGCCTGAGGCCTCCCAGGGAGGGTCTCCAGGGACCCCAGTACTCACAGTGCAGCCAGGCGAGTCCCCGGGGCATGGTGGTACACTGGGTCCCCCGAGAGCAGTGGAGCTGTCCCCAGCGGTGTGTGCAAAGGCCTGAGCGGTGCCTACATGGCCTTCTATTAGTAGAGGTGGCCACCAAGTCCAGGAAAGGCGGACCAGGAGGTGCTGCCGGACAGCAGGCAGAGGGGGGATGCTCCTGGGCACAGCGGCCCTATCTGCCTGGCAGGGCAGAGGACAGCGTGGGGGCAACGGCTGCCAGTCCCATACAGCCCAGGAGCTGGTGCCAGCCAGCAGCCTCGGGGTCTTCCCTCCAGAGGAAGAGGAGAGTCCCCAGCAGGCCCCTCGGAATCTGGGGCTGGATGGCGCTTTCTCTGATTTCCCCGACTGCAGCTGCTCAGTGTGAAGTCTGGCTCTGGAAAAAGAAGGAGGAGAGAAACTGATTATGTAAGAGCCGTGCTGCCACTCAGCCATCAGCGAGGCACGGAGGACCCGCGGCACTCGCAGTGCCTGCTGCCTGCACCAGGTCACCCTGCCCCTGCTGCTGCCACCTGGGGGACACAGGCTCACACTCAGGACACCGGAACGGCTGCCCCAGCTGGAGTAAGCTGTGGTGACACTGGCTGGCTGGCAGCCTCAGGCGGGGACAAAAGCAAACCAAGAATGCACAGCAGTGGGCGCGCACTCCGGAGGCTGCCTGGACGAGGTGACATCAGATGACTCGGGCTGCAGGTAAGACGGAGAAGCCATAGATGATCCGCCCTCCACTCACCTCCAGACAAAGCCTCCTCCTCAAATCACTCCCAAGGCGCCTCCCCTGCCGGGTGAAGCTCTGACTGTCCAGTTACCTTTGACTTCCAGACAAGCAAAGACGTTTTCTAGTATAATTGTGTCATGAATATTGTCCCAAATATTGCATAGGGTATACTTATGCTAAAAAAAATTATTCATTGATGCCAGGCATGGTGGTGCACACCTGTAATCCCAACACGAGGGAGGCTGAAGCAGGAGGATTGTTGATAGTTTGAGGCCAGCCTGGGTTACATAGAGAGACCCTGTCTCACAAACAAAACAAATTACTCATTGTTTATCTGCTACTCCACATCATAATATATGATATCAAATTTATGTAATATATATTTCATATGTATCTTTTAACTAGATTTGGCAACCTTATGATAATAGGGGAGCCCTTGGGGCTCTCTTTCTGACAGCTCACTAAATTATAGACCCAGGGCCAAGGCCTTTCTGTTCATTAAATCCTCAAAACTATTTAATGAGACCAAAAAAAACCATTTATCAGTGAGGAAACTGAGGCCCAGAAAGGTTAAGATCACGAAGTTTGTAAGAAATATGACAGGATTTTAGACTGGTTGTCCTTCTGGAAAGCCAATGCTCCTGGGGGCCCAGGCTTCTCGTGGTCATCCCATCTGTTGCTTGCTGGACTCTGTGAGGTGCAAAATTCTGTCTCCATTTTGTAGATAAGGCTGAGCTGGCCAGCAGCAGAGCCTGCTCTAGGCCTCAGTTTCTGACTGGCTTCTTGTCCGTCCCGTTAAGCCCTCCTGCCTCCCCTGTGGCCTGGGGAACATTGAGGGTGTGAAGGGCACCAGGTAGGATTTAGGGGTGCTCTCCTTTGTGGCATCCACTGCGCTCCCACAGAATGAACAGGAAGTGCTGGCCCTTGGTCAGAGCACTTCCTGGACACACGAGGCCCTGGGTTCTTTCCCCAGCACCCCAGCCGCCCTGCCCTTACAGTATCCACTCTCTAACTTTCACTACACTAACTTTCAGCTGTTTTTTTTTTTTCCAGGTTTATCAAGGTATAATTTACAGACAGAAAATTCACCTCTTTTCCCATGTATGATTTTAAGAATTTTGACAACTACATAAAGCCATGTAACCATGATAGTAATCACGGCATAAACCATTTCCATGCACCCAAGAAATTCCCCCTGCCACTGCGGCGTGAACACCTCCTCCCACTCAGCGCTAGACACAGCCCGTCTGGTTTCCAGCCAGTGCATTTCCCAGACTACCCCACACTGTCCCACACGATCCTGGGACACAGCCTTTCACCCCTCACTTCTTCCCCTTGGTGTGTGCGCTTGGGTCTCTGCCATGTCATCCCACGTGTCAGTGGTCCGCTCCTGTCCCTTGCTGAGCAGTAGTCCATTGTGTAAATGGACCATTGTGTGTCCACCCACCTGGCTGGCATTTGGGTTGCAGCCAGCCCTTGATGATAATAAACAAAGCCACCACAAGCCTCGGCACATAGGTTTTGGTATGGATGGAAGTTTCCATCCCTCTCAGGTCCCTCTGTAACTTTGTAACCATCTGAGCTCTGCGGCCTGGGCCACCACCACTGCTGCCCTGTCCCTCGGCTCAGACTTCCCCACGCAGGCACACCTCGCCCCAGACACCTCACCCTGCCTCGCCCCACAGCCCCTCCGGCAGACTCCCCACCAGAACAGCCCCGTCGCTGAACCCCAGTGCATGTCCTGACTGCTGGCCTCTGATAAAACCATGCAGGTGAGAGATAGGGTCACCTTTGTGTCGCCTGTATCAAGTCCTGAACCTGGGCACATGTGTGGCCCCACCTCAAGCCCTTCAGAAATGGGGCCACCAAGGTTACCTGGTGACAGAAGCCAAAGCTGGGGTGGGGACAAAAGAAACCAGGTCCCTGGCAGAGGCCTGTGACAGATACAGCCCAAAGGATCCAGGGCCCCTCACAGGCAAGTGAGGCCTAACTCGGAGCCTGTGAATTCCTGGTCATTTTTTTAAATGAAAAAAATAAAACAAAATTTCATAACAAAATGATTATAAAATAACAACAGTTAATACACTGTGTATCATAATCTTAAGAGAATGGCCAAAATGTTACTCAGAGTAGAAGTCATAGGCAAAAAAGACTTTCTTTTCATTTGTTTGTTTTTTGAGACAAAGTCTCGCTATGTAGTCCAGGCTAGCCTTAAACTCACAGTGTGTGCCACCACACCCCACAAAAAAGACTCTTACAGAGAAGAAACAACATAAAAGCACAAAACTTTCCCTCCAATGAACTAAGAGAAACTAGTAATATAAATGAAACAAATTATGATATATTAAAATATTTTGAAACAACGCAATAGATAATTTGTGCAGTTATTTGCCCTTCTCCCTACGTCCTATTTATCTTCTATGTTGCTCTCCATATAGCTGCAAAATATATATAGTATATATAGCCAGGCGTGGTGGCACACGCCTGAGGTCCCAGGACTCGGGAAGCTGAGGCAGAGGATAGCCATGAGGACAAGACCAGCCTGGGTTACACAGTGAGTTAAAGCCAGCCTGAACTACAACCGGAAATATATATTTCTCATATAAGATATATATTCTCGGGGCTGGGTATTTAGCTCAGTGGTGCCATGTCTGCCTCAAAAGCACAAGGTCCTGTGTTTGATCTCCAGTACCGAAAAAAGAAAAAAAGAAGAAGAAGAAGATATATATTCTCATATAAGAGAAACTCTGTGAGCCTCTGCCCCCAAGATAGTGGCCTTCTTGGGCCAGGGATTTAGCTCAGTGGTTCCGCCACCTGCTTTGAAAGCGGAAAGTCTCGAGTTCGTTCCCTGGTACCAAAAAAAAAAAAAGACAGTGGCCTTCCCTAATCCATGGAGGGCCCAGACCCTGCCTCTGTGTCTCTCTCTCTCTCTCTGTCTCATTCTGTCTTTCTCTCTTCTAGCTCTCTCCCAGACGGGGTGAGTGAAGACTAGAAATACCAGGCCTCTCCCATCCCACCCCTGGGCTTCTTACATCATTGAGAAGCTCATGAGGGAACACTTGTGTGGAAAACTTGGTGTGGGCAAAGTGATCTTCATAGTTCAGCGGTGACGAGGCCTTCAAAGTCATAGAAACAACTTTAAAATGAATATTAATTTCCACCGAGTTATGACTTCAGGATACTGGGAGGACCAGGGTCAAGGAGAGGGCAGGTGCATGGGAAGGGGTGGGGTGACAAAGAGCTAAGTCTTCCCTGGTGGGGAGTTAACAGATAAGGGCTTGAATGAAGTTGTGGTAAGAGATGTCACTGAGAAGATGATGGATGGATGGATAGATAGATAGATAGATAGCTTTTTAACATTGAGTCCTGTGTGTGGAAAGCAGAAAGTGGATGAAGGAAACAGGCAGGGCCCTGCTGTTGTTATGTTTGTTACATGGTTGGATGTGGTGGCAGATGCCTGTAATCTCAGCACTCTGGGAGGCTAAGGCAGGAGGGTCACAAATTCAAGTCCAGCCTGGGCAACTTAGCAAGACTATGTCTCAAAATAAAAGATAGTAAAGGTCTCAGGAAACCCTGGGTTCAATTCCCAGTATCCCTGGAAGGAGGAGAAGAAGGAGGAGGGAGAGGAGGAGAAAAAAATTAAAAATAAATCCAGGCATAGTAGTGCATACCTGTAATCCCAGCACTCAGAAGGCTGAGGCAGGAGGATTGACGTAAGTTCAAGGCCAGCCTGGGCTGCATAGTGAGTGTGTGAAGACCTGGCGTCATGTTTTATTACACCTACCATCTATTACACCTACCCTGAGCATTCTTCTCCCCAGAGAGGCCAGGCCTACGTCCAAGGGACAGATTATTCTGTCACCTGCCAGCCTGGCCACCTTCCTGTAACTGGGACAGGGCCATACAGGCCTCAGAGTTGTGCACACAACCCTGCACCCTAGAGGCAGGGAATGAGGACCTGTGGGAGCGGAAGCCGGCTGAGGCTGCAAGGCCGCCTGTGCCCAGCCCAACCTCCTCCTGCGAACCCAACCACATTCCCTTAAGGCTGTGGGAGACACAAAGAGCTGTCACAAGGAATGAGTCACAGACGTCAGGGAGGAGGTGGGAGAAAAACAGGACTGAGTTTAGGCCACAGATAAAGGGAGAGAAACAAAAGCAGATACAGGAACTATTCATTCTGGTCAGTTCCATAGGCTCAGGATTGATATTTCTGAGTAATATTGCCCCTGCCACCCCCATTCTACCAATGGAAATAAGATTTCAATTCTGGGGCATGTGCATGTAGCATGGGACTTACTCTGGCCCACACATAAAATGTCAGCCTCATTCTGAGGGCTGGCTTGGGTCAGACCCTGGCTAGACAAGTCCGTTCTGCAAACAAGTCTATCCCTCCGCCTTGAATCCGGGCTGGGCCATGTGACTTGTTCTGACCAAAGGGACAGGCATTTGTGCATCCTCTTGCTTCTGGGAGGCTTTGCATTATGTAAATAACCCAGGTAGCCTCTTATAGAAGGTACTGCTGAGGCTCCAGACATTTGACTGAGGCCATCCTAGACCAGCTGGCCCAAGCCAAGTCAGCCCTGGGTCTCAGTCAACTCACAGAATTGTGAGAACTAATCTTCTTTTTTTGTTTGTTTGTTTTTTGTTTTTGGTACCGGGGATCGAACTCGGGTCCTTGCACCTGCACAGCAGGCGGTGAAACCACTGAGCTAAATCCCCAGCCCTAATCTTCTTATTTACTTTAAGCCACTAAGTTTTGAGCTTGTTTGTTACACAGCAAAAGCTAACTGATACAACATAAAGGTGTGTCAACTCTGTAGAATGCTCTGTAAAAAGCAAGATGAATTGCAATCCAAGTAAATTTTGGGAGTGGTTCAGGAATATTCTTTTCTCAGAATGCAGCTCAGTCCTGGGCCAGGAGGCCTTCAAGGACAAAGGTCTGCTGTCATTTCCCTAGGGCCTAGCTCAGATTCTTCAGTTGCAGATGAACTTTCTAGAATTTAGGACTTTTTTATTTGCTCTGCCATACTTGATTTTTTTGCAGCATTTTATTATGGAAATTGCCAAACACAAACAAAATGGAATAGCACAACAGACCACCCCATAGCCATTTTTCAGCTTCAAAAATTGTAAATATTCTGTCATTCTAGTTTCACCCTTCCCCCACTTTTTCTCCCTGGGGTATTTTAAAAATATAAGTATAAAATAATATAAGTATTTAAAAATACAAAATCAGAATATAATTATTGCACCTCACCAAATTAATAACTCCTTAATATAATTCAATACAGAATCCATGTTGTTTTCCCTCTTTTTCTAATAACATTTTTTAAAAATTGTTTGTTTAAATCAAGAACCAACTAAGTCATCCCATACAGTACATTTGATTGATGTCTCTTAAGTCTTTTTTCTTTCTTTTGTTTAAAGATATAATTCTAAAAAAAGAAAGAAAGAAATCATTCTCATGCCATAAAACTCACCATTTTAAAGTGTACAATTTGGTGTTTGGGGATGTTTTTATTGTTTGTTTTGTTTTTAGTGCACTCACAAAATTGTGCAACAATCACAACTATCTAACTCCAGAACATTTTCATTGCCCCTAAAATAAAGAATCCATTAGGAGTTGCTCTCTGTTCTCTCTTCCCCCAGCCCCTGGCAATCACTAATATCTTTTCTGTCTGTATGGACGTGCTTGTCCTGGACATTTCATATACAGTGAATCATACAGCGTGTGGTTCTTTCACTAGCAAATGTGTAAGGGTTCACTCACCTGTACCATGCTGTGAATTGAAAGTTTGAGTCTCTCCAAATGTATATGTTGAAGCTCTAGCCCCTACTGCGATGGGATTTGCAGAGGGATCTTTGGGAGGTGACTAGGGTTAGATGAGGTCACAAAGATGGGGCCCTCATGGTGTGATCAGTGCCCTTATAAGAGGAGACATTAGAGCATGTTCCTCCCTGTCCCTCTTTGTCCTCACACAAGGGGGTCACATAGTCACGGGGTGATAGAACGTGCAAGCGGCCATCTGTAATCCAAAGAGACAGTCTTCACCAGAAATCACCCATACTAGCATCCTGATCTCAGACTTCCAGCCCCCAGAACTGTGGGAAAACTCCTTCCTGCTGTTTAAGCCACCTAGTTTTCAGTATCTTGTTATGGTAGCCCCAGCAGACTAAGACAGCACACAGTGGAGCAGGCTATCAGAATATACTTGAGCCCAGAATTGTTTCCAATTTCAGACTGCTTTTTTTTTTTTACTTTGGAATGTTTGCATGTACGTAATCGATAAGCCGGGGTGGGCCCCAAGTCCCAACATGAAATTCATTTATGTTTCACGTACACCTCACACACGCACCCTGGAGGTGACTTTATACAGTATTTCTAGATGCACTTGTGTTCTCACTGAGACTTGTCACAGGCGGCCAGGTGTGGGATTTCGACTTGTGGCATCATGTCAGCATTCAAAACGTTTCAGATTTTGGAACATTTTGGATTTAAGATTTTCAGACTAAAGGATGCTCCACCTGTACTCCATTCCTACTTATGGCCGAATAATACTTCATTGTGTAAATCTGCCACATTTTCTTTTCCATTCATCAGCTGGAGAACATTTGGGTTGTTTCTACTTTTTGGAAATTATGAATGATACTGCAGCAAACACTCAGGCAAGCTTTTGGGTGAAAATGTTTTCAATTCTCAGCCAGGCATGGCAGCACACCCCTGTGATCCCAGCACTAAGGAGGCCGAAGCAGGAGCATTGCTGAGAGTTCAAGGCCAGCCTGGGCTACATTGCAAAATTCTGTCTCAAGAAAACCAAGCCAAAACAAACAAACAATAAAAAAATTTAAAAAAGAAAGAGGGGCCGGGGATTTAGCTCAGCGATTCCACCGCCTGCCTCATAAGCACAAGGTCCTGAGTTCAAACCCCAGTACCAAAAAAAAAAAAAAAAAAGAGAGAGAAAATGTTTTCAACTCTCTTGGGTAGAGTGGTCCCCTTGGGGGATACTACATTCCAGCACCCCTCTGGATATCTGAAACTGCAGATAATCCCAAACCTTATACATACTATGCCCCTCAACCCATTTGTACATAGCTATGATAAAGTTTCATGTATAAATTAGTAAGCAATTAGCAACAATTAGCAGCATTTTACCATAAATCTTAGGAACCTCAGCATATGATATTTTTTTCCTCATTAAGTAGAGAACTTTCACCTTTCCACTTAAAGGAAACATTTCATGGTTTCTCTTCGGCATATCTGAATTCCCAGTTCCACTACCTTTGTGGTCTGGAGCCATTTGTAAGTGGGATAAGGGTTACTTGGACACAAGCATTGTTATACTGAAAGAGTCGATTTGATCATCTAGCAGCTACATACTAAGTGCTAATGGGCAGGTAGTGTATACAGTGTGGATACACTGGGCAAAGGGATGCTGTATATCCCAGGTGGGATGGAGCAGGATGGCAAAAGATGTCATCACACTACACAGGACAGCATGCAATTTAAATCTTATAAACCAGGCATGATAGTGCATGCCTGTAATCTCAGGACTTGGGAGGTGGAGGCAGGAGGATTGCCATGAGCTCTAGGCCAACCTGAGCTACACAGTGAATTCAAACCCCATCTGAACTACATAGTGAGACCCTGTCTCAAAAAATAATTATAATAAATAAAACTTATGAATCATTTATTCCTGGAATTTTCCATCTAATATTTTTGGACCAAAGTTGACCACAAGCAACTAAAACCACAGAAAGCAAAATGGCAGGTAAGGAGGGACTACTGTATACACTTAGGAATGGAATGGCTGGGTCACATGCTAATTTTGTTTAGCTTTTTGAGAAGATGCCAGGCTACATTCCCACAAGCTGTGTAGGAGGATTCAATGTCTTCACAACCTTGTAAACACTTATTATTTGTGGTTTTTTGTTGTGGCCATTATAACTGATATTTCACTATGGTTTTAATTTGTATCTCCTTGACAGCTAATGATGTCAAGCATCTTTTCATATGTTCATTGCCATTTGTATACTTTCTTTTCACTTGTATACTTTCTGTTCAAATTATTTGCCCATTTTTAATTGCATTGTCTTTATATTTTAGTTACAGGTGTTCTTTATACATTCTGGGTACTAGACCTTTATTAGATATATGACTGGCAAGTATTTTCTTCTTTTTTGAGGTACTGGGGATTGAACTCAGGGCCTTTGCACTCAGTGACATCCCCAGCCCTTTTTGTATTTTTTATTTTGAGACAGTATCTCACTAAGTCACTAAGTTGCCCAGGCTGGGCTCAAACTTGCAATCCTCTTGCAAGACTATTATTTCTCTGTTGAAAGTTGTTGGCACTGTTGTCAAAATCAGTTGACTATAAACACAAGGATTTATCATTTCTGTATTCTCAATTCCATTTTTCAAAATTTTTCAGTTTGAGACAGAATCTTGCTAAGTCACTAAGTTGCCTTTGAACTTGTGGTCCTCCTGCCTCAGGCTTCCAGGGGGCTGGGACTGTAAGTCTGGCTCTATTCCATTCCTAAACCTGTTTGTCTACTCCCTGGCCCCCTGTGTGTCTATTCTTATGCCAATAGTACCACACTGTCCTAATTTCTGGAAGTTTTGAGATCTTAGGACTTTAAAAATTCATAATAATTAACTTTCCTTTTTGTTTGCTTATTTATACATTGCCAAGACTACCCTTGACCTTGTGATCCTCCTGCCTCAGCTTCCCAAGTGCTGGGATTACAAGCATGTGCTACCATACCCAGTGACTTTCCCATTCTCCCCCTATGTTTGTTGGAGACATGAAGTGACTTGTTCTGTAGATTTCCCATGTTCTGGATTTGGCTGATCACATCCTTGGATGTCATTTAACTTTTTTTTTTTTTTTTTTTTGGTACCAGGGATCAAACTCGGGACCTTGCGCTTGCAAGGCAGGCACTGAAACCACTGAGCTAAATCCCCGGCCCTAACTTTTTTTTTTAATTTCTGTATTTCTAGTATTTAGATTAAGAGGCTTCATTGGGTTTTTTTTTTTCCAGTACTAGGGATTGAATCAGGGGTGCTCTACCACTGATTTACATCCACAGACACCCCCTCTGCCTTTTTTAAAATTTTATGTTGAGGGCCGAGGATTTGGCTCAGTGGCACCCCGCCTGCCTCACAAGTCAAAGGTCCTGAGTTTGATCCCTGATATGGGGAGGCGGGGGGCGGATTTTATTTTGAGACAATCTCGCAAAGTTGCCCAGGCTGACTTCAAACTTTCGATCCTCCTGCCTCAGCATCTGAGTAGCTGGGATTATAGGCGTATGTGACTGCACCTGGCTGGGCTCAAACAGAATTTTTTTTTTTTTTTTTGGTACCGGGGATTGAACTCAGAACCTTCCACTTGCAAAGAAGGCAGTAACACCACTGAGCTAAATCCCCAGCCCTCAGAATTTTTACAGAAGTTTAATACTTCCTGTGTCATCACAGTAGCAGGTATATAATGTCATGTTCTTTTTGTCTGATTCATCCATTATGAATTTCCCACAAGTTTTATCTTTCACGGGGCACCATAGCCTTGATCCAGGATTTCATCAGAGGCTGACTTCCTGATTCTGTCTTTCCACCTACATTTATTGTTGGTATTCTTCTCTAAAGTAGAACATTCCCTCCTCATCTATTTTCTTATCATCAAATTTGGTCTGAATATAAATAGCAGGATAAAAGCCAGATTCATTCCCTTTCCCAGTTTTCAGAATGAGTTATTCCCTGGTATCCTCTAGACATAAATAATTAGCATTTTAGTATCATTTTGAATTTTTTTTTTTTTGGACCAAGGATCAAACTCAGGACCTTGTGCTTGGGAGGCAGGCGGTGGCACCACTGAGCTAAATCCCCTGCCCTGAAATTACTTTGTTGAAAGTTTTTATGTTTTATTATCTCGTGAAAAATACATACAATCACCATAGATAAAGTAGCTGCAGAGTTTTACTTTTTTAAAAATTTTTTTGTTTTTTAAAGACAGGGTCTCACTATGTGGCTTTGAACTCACTATGGCCTCCAACTCATAGCCGTTCTCCAGCTTCAGCCTCCTCAGTGCTGGCATTACAGGTGTGTGCTACCACACCTGGCAAGTAGCTGCAGAATATTTACTTCTTTCTGCCAACACCAGATTGGCCTTTACAGTCTCCTTGACTGTCCATTCCATGCATTTCTTTCACTTGTTTGTTTGTTTGTTTCTTGAGACAGAATCTCACTATGTGAGTTCAGGCTGTCCCTGAACTCACTATGTAGTCCAAGCTGCCCTGGAACTCAGACCAATCCTCCTGCCTCAGCCTCCCAAGTGCCAGGATTGTAGGCATGCACCACCACATCCGGTTGTTTAATTCACTTTTTTTCCTGGAGTCATCTTTTCCCCCTACCTACCCACCTGTTTTGTTTTTTTTTTTTGCTTGTTTGGTTTTTTTTTTTTGGTTTTTTTTTTTGGTACCGGGGATGGAACTCGGGTCCTTACGCTTATGAGGCAGGCGGTGGAACCACTGAGCTAAATCCCTGCCTCCCCAACCTGTTTTTGAGACAAGTTCTCACTATACAGTCCAGGCTGGGCTTGAATTTGCAACCCTCCTCCCTCTCTTCCTCTTCTTATATATATAGGCCACATCTTTCAAGTCTATTTGAGGGGTTTGGGGTTTTTTTTACATAATCCAAGGAATCATAAATCATCCTAAAGCCAATTATCGTGCCACACACACATGGGTTCTGATTCCAAATACTGAGATGACAGCCAGTGTGATCTTGTGCATTTTGGCTGGTTCTCCCCAACTGCTATCTTAGGTAAAGTTACCTTCCCGGGGCAAAGAACATCAATGACCATTTGCTTCCTTTGAAACAGTTGCTGATCATGAACTTCATGTTCTGGATAGTTACATGACGGTTGGTCCCTAATTAGTTGTTTATTATATCAATCCACTTTAGTTATTCCTAAGCCATGCTGTTGAGGTACAACATGAAGTGAACTTTACAGTCCACCCACTAAGCGTTCCCAGCTTGAGAAGTTTCAACAAACAATACCTTAACACTCCATTCAAGGTACAGAGCATCTCTAGCACCCCCAAATTCCCTTGTACCCCTTTGACGACTATCCTTTTCGCCACATCCCACTGACCCAACTTCTGTCCCTGGAGTTTGACTTTTTTCCAGAATGTTTTATAAATGGAATTATACAGTAACAGCCATTCTTGTCCTGTTTTCTTTCACTTGGCAAATGCTGCAGGGATTCCCCCGTGTGGCTGAGGGGGCTGGAAGTGAGTTCTGTTTCCGGCTGAGTGGTAAGTTTCCCACAGTACCTGCGTGTACTCATCCATGCAGTAGCAGAGGGGTGCTGAGCTGCTTTCAGGCTTCAGCAATGGACAACGAAGCTGCTCTCCACACCTGCATACAGGCTGCGGTGGCTTGGATAGGGTCTGAGTCTGTCCCCCAGGGTTTCCCGTTTCCAAAGCCAGGTCCTGGGCATGGCAGTGCTGAGGGAAGGGTCAGCCTGGGAGAAGTGGAGCCTAGTGCAAGGCAATTAGGTCATGGGGGCTCTGCCCTTGGAAGGCATTTATTTAGTTCTCTTGGGAGAGAGTTTGCAGGAGTGATGACTGCAATGAACCATGAAGCCTGACTGCCTGTTCTCTGGTGTCCTTCTGTGATCGCTCCCTCCCCATACTGTCCTGCCATTGTGATGCCGTTCATCAGGAGGTCCTCACTAGAAGCCAGCCAATGCTGGCAGTACAACCTTGAACCTTCAGAACTGTGAGCAAAATAAACCTGTTTCCTTTACACATGACCCACCCTCGGGTATTTTGCTGTAATGATGGAAGATGGACTAATACACAGTATGAATGTATGTAGTGATTTGTCTTGGATAAGCACCTAGGAGTGAGTTACTGATTATATGATAGCTGGAGAGTTAACAGTAAGAAATTGCTGAGCTGTTTTCCAAAGTGGGTATTCATTACTCTCTTTGATGTTCAAGTCATTTCCTCACTCGGCTACTGAGAGCTCCTTCTAGCTGGTTCCTGTCTTACTGTCAGGGCTTCTGTGATCTTCAGTAGTTTCCTTGCTGTCGGGCATCTTAGGAGGTTCCAGACTTAGCTTGTGCAATTTCTGCCTCAGACTTGAAGTCAGATCCTGCCCCAACCCAGGACCCCTTTCAGTGATAAAAGGCACGAACACCCCACAGCCTGGGCACTGGGTTCATTACTACAGCACTGTCGTTGGTCAAGGCCTTTTCAGGTGGACAGATCTAGAAATTCAACTTTTCTAAGAAAGATGCAGGTAGGGCCGGGGATTTAGCTCAGTGGTTCTACCGCCTGCCTCGCAAGCTAAGGACCCGAGTTCAATCCCCAGTACCAAAAAAAAAAAAAAAAAGAAAGAAAGAAAGAAAAATACAGGTGGATCATTAATTCCTAGATAAATCATTTAGAGTCATCAAGGTTTTAACTTCAATTTAATATTTGGCTCTCTCTCTTTCTCCATCAGTTCTGGGGACTGAACCCAGGGATCACACCAAGCTAAAGTCCCAGCCCTTTTTAAAATATTTTTATTTAGTCATAAGTTCTCACTAAGTCATTATGTTGCCTAGGCTGGGCTCAAATTTACAATCTTCCTACCTCAGCCTCTTAGAGTGCTGGGATTGCAGGTAGGCACCATCATGCCTGGCTTTGTGTCTCTTTTCTTGTAAAGGAAATCTTGTTTCTCAATGACACAAGAGAACTGTCTTTATCTATCTATCTACTTAATAGTTTCAAAATAGTAACACTAATATGTAGAAAAAAAGTCTTTTGTAATTCTTTTTATTTTAGCATTATATTCTGACTGGGTATGTATAGTCAAAAGACCATGGGTTTTGATTTGGGGGGATTTTTTTTTTTGAGACAGGATCTTGCTATGTAGTTCAGCTGGCCTTGAACTCACTGTGTAGCCCATTCTGGCCTTGAACTTGTAGCAGTCCTCCTGCCTCAGCCTCCTGAGTGCTGGAATTACAGGTGTGCGCCACCACACCCAGCTGATATTTAGGGATTTTTAAAATATTTTTCAGTTTTCATTAATCAGTCCTATCCAACCCACAGCTTTTGGCCCTGCACAGCTAGTAATGTGGCTCCACAAGATCACAAACTTCAAACGTGACATGAATGTTACCTGTATTTTTTGTAACTCAACTGAGCAGCACTCAGATGTGGACTCGGTCAAGGTCGAGGGCAGGCAGTGAAGAGAAGGGCAAGGCAAGCCTAGCTCTGCCTCCTGCGCCACTGCACACAGTCAGTGTAAGTCACCAGTGAATCACCACAGCTGTATGACAGCATTCACCCTACCTGCACGTGCACCTAAGACAGGCATTTATCGCTGTTAAGCAAACGTGTACTTTCTCATTTAATTATCAAACTTGGGTATGTGTTATTTCATAAGTTAAAACAGTTTGGGGCCGGGGATTTAGCTCAGTGGTTTCGATGCCTGCTGCGCAAGCGCAAGGACCAGAGTTCAATCCCTGGTACCAAAAAAAAAAAAAAACAGTTTGTTAGCAGCTGTGGCACAGAAATTACAAAAATGTATCAAAGAGTTCTCTGCTCTTGCCTTTTTTTTTTTTTTTTGGTACTGGGGATTGAACTCGGGTCCTTGAGCTTATGCACCAGGCAGCAAAACCACTGAGCTAAATCCCCAGCCCCTGCTCAAGCTATTTTTACAATTACCTACACAACGTTGCTAACGTTAGAAAAATGGTTGGGCCAGGGATTTAGCTCAGTGGTTTTGACGCCTGCTGCACCGATGTAAGCATAAGCAAGGACCTGAGTTCGATCCCCAGTACCAAAAAAAATTTTTTTTTAATTAAAAAAAAGAAAGAAAAAGAAATCGTTGCTGATTAAGTTGTGGAATGTATAGAGTTGCAATCAGGCATTCAACTCAAAGAAAAATTTGCAGCTGGTCATGGTGGAGCTCTTCTGTAACCCCAGCACTCGGGCAGGCCGTGGCAGGAGGATAGCAAGTTGGAGCCCAGCCTGGGAAACTTAGCAATTTAGCGAGACCCTTACTCAAAATAAAGAATACAAAAATAAAAAGGGCTGGGGCTATAGCTCAGTGTGAAGTTCCTGAGTTTGAACCCCAGGAGGGGGAGGGGGACAAAGGAAATTTTGATCACGTCTCTGCTAGACTGTTACAACACCTTCCTTCCCAGCAAAAAATAGCACTTGCTTCACAATCCCACCTTACTCGTGTTGTGGCTTTTCAGCAGTACACACATTTTTTCCCCTTATTTTATTTGATTTTTGAGCAGTATGTACATTTTTGAACAACTATTTTCAATGAAAAAGCACACAAAATTAGATTAAAAATTTGTGACAAGCACTTAGAGAACTCACTAGGAATTTCAATCCCTGCCACCAAACCAGAAATTTGTGGCTACATTTCATAAAAACAAGGTCAAATATCCCACTTGCTTAATCTGTGTTGCCCTCTTTTATGAATGTTATAATAAAAAATATTTTAGAAAAGGAAGTTTTGTTACTCACATACATGGAACTATGGTATATATATATATATATATATATATATTTGTGTGTGTGTGTGTGTGTGTGTGTGTACCTGGGATCAAACTCGTGACCTTCCACTTGCAAGGCAGGCGGCAGAACCACTGAGCTAAATCCCTGGCCCTATGGTATATATTTTACATGCACCCCAAGACAATTCCCCTGCATTGAACATGGCCCAGGAAAGCCAAACCATTGGCCTCCGTGATTTAGGGCATCCCAAAAGAAAAACAGCAACAGGTCTATTCAGAAGTCTGGTTTCCAGTCTCTGGCTTTCCCTGCCATATTTATCCCCTTTCCAGACAGAAAAACATTTTGATTAGTTTTTTGTTTATCCCTCCATTGTTTATATTTTAAAATGAAAACATTTTTTCTTTTTGGTACCAGGGATCGAACTCGGGTTTTTGCTCTTGCGAGGCAGGCGGTGGAACCACTGAGCTAAATCCCCTGCCCAAAAAACATAATTTTCTTATTTCCTTTTTGCCCACTACACATGTTCTTCTGTGCCTTTGTGTGTGTGTGTGTGTGGTACTAGGGATCAAACCTCAGTGCACTCTAGCCCTGAGCTACATCCCCAAACCTTTACATCTTTTATTATAGGACTGGTTCTAGCTAAATTACCCAGCTGGGCTCCAATTTGCAGTCCTTTCGCTTCAGCCTCCTGGGATTATAGATATGTGCTATCATATCCATCTACACCTTAATTTTAAGAAAATTTATTTTAAAATAGCTGGGCATGGTGGCACACACATATAAACACACCAGCACTTAGGAAGCTAAGGCAGGAGGATCACTGTGAGTTTGAGGTCAGCCTGGGCTACATAATGAGTTCAAGGCCAGCCTGAACTACTACATAGCAAGACCCTGTCTCAAAAAAACAATAACAATAAAATAAAACACAGATACAAAGGACATGAAGCAAGCAAATGTACAGTTTAATGAATTATGACGAGGCAATCACATCTTATGACTACCACTATTATGGTTCGTGTCTAGATATCTCCCCAAAGCCTCATGCAATGGGGCTTTTTCAGAGGTGGCTGGGATTAAGTGTGTGTGGTTACTAAATTAGTCCTCTGATTGGTTTGGCATAGTTCTGGGTGTGAGGGCTGGTAGCCTAGATGAAATATAAGGGACACGAAGAGGGTCCTTGCTTGTTGTTTGCTGCTTGCTGCCTTCTGTCTGCCTGCCATGGACTGTTTCTCTTTGATGACCCTCTGCCATGCAGCCCCAGCTTGGACCCAGCTGACTATGAATTGAAACCTCTGCCAACTGTGAGCCAAAATAAACCTTTCCCCTTTTAACTTTGGGTGTTGGGTATTTTGTCTCTGCAACAAGAAAAAGTAACTAAGACAACCACTCATTCAAGAAGTAGAATCTGTCCAGCCTGCTCAGGTGCCCTTCTTGTGCTCCAGCCCAAGCCCAGCTCCCTGTAAACATAACCACCATCCTGACAACTATCACAAACACCTTCTTGGATTTCTTTGTGGTTTTATCAACCAACTGTGCTGCCCTGAACATTATAGTTAGCCATATCCATTTAAAAATGTTGATACCAGGATGAAGGGAGAGGAGGGGAAGGAAGAATGAAGATGTGCCACTCACAGGAACCTACTAACGCCAATGAATGTAAACATTATAGGCTATAACATGAGCTAAGATAAATAATATTAACAGGAACAAAAAATGGATAGGGGAACTGAAGGAGGAGAAAGAGGAGGGGGAGAGGAGGGGATATTTTAAAAAAAAGAAACAAACTATAAACTGTGCATGTAACCATTCTGCAAGAGGATTGTAAACTAGATAAACTACAGACATGTACAAATAAAATTAAAAAATAAATGTCACTGGGGATTTAGCTCAGTGGTTCTTTTTTTTTTTTTTTTTTTTTTTGGTACCGGGGATTGAACTCGGGTCCTTGCGCTTGTGCAGCAGGTGGCGAAATTAGCTCCGTGGTTCTGGTGTCTGCCTCAAAAGCACAAGGTCCCTAGTTCGATTCCCAGTACTAAAAAGAAAAAGAAAAAAGAAAGTGTTGACACCTTTTTTAATCTACTGATTTTCTTCTCTATCTCATCCCATTCTATCCTTTTTTTTTTTTTTTTTTTCCAATACTGGGGATTGAACCCAGGACCTCTACACTTGCTAGACAAGTGCTCTTCCACTGAGCTGCTAGACAAGTGCTCTATTACTGAGCTACATCCCAGGTCCTCCCTTACAACATTTCTGTTTAATAATTAGAATGACTTCGTGTGTCAAATGTGTTAAAAATGTTTTAATTGGGAGGCCATTGGGCAGGGCAGATTTAAGTGTCTACAAAACAAACCCAAGTTCAATGTCAACAGCAAAACACAAGACTTTACCACTCAGAAACCACTGGTTCACCTATTCCTAGAGACTGCACCACTCAGAAACTGCCAACTAACCTCTGACTAAAGATTTCACCGATCAGACACCACCGACTAACCTCTTAACTATAGTCTTTCTACCCCAACCCACCCAAAACATTTTCCTCGGCTTCCTCTTGTGGTCAGTCTATAAAAGCTCCTGCCTGAGCTGCTACAAGGAGCTCTCTGCCTCTTCCGGTTCTGAGTGCTCCCTGAATCAAGAACCATAATTTGTTCAAATAAACTCTATTAAATCTTTTTCTCCCAGGACTGGAGTTTGAACGCAGGGCCTCAAACTTGCCACTGAGCTACATACCCTGCCCTTTTTAAAATGTTTATTCTGAGGCTGGGTGTGGTGGTGCATACCTGTGATTACACTCAAAGGCTGAGACAGGAGGCTCACCAAGAGTTCAAGGCCAGCCTGGGGTACTTAGTAAATTCAAAGGGCTGGGGATTTAGCTCAGTGGTTCCGAGCACCTGCCTGGCAAGCACAAGGTCTCAAGTTTGATCTCCAGTAGCAAAAAAAAAAAAAAAAAGAGAGAGTTCCTTTCCTGAGCAACTACAGAGTCTAGGATCCACTTATTCACAGCACAGCCGCAGTTTCTCTCTCTCATTGTGTGCATTGTAAGTTCAAAGCCAGCCTGAACTACGAAATGAGACTCTGCCTCAAAAAAACAAAAAATAAATAAACAGTGAAATAAAACTTTTACTTTGAGGCAGAGTCTTGCTAAGTCCCCCAAACTGGCATTGAACATGTGATCCTCCTGCCTCAGTGGAGTAGCTAGTATTACAAGTGTGTCCCACCATGCCCAGCTATTATTATTTTGTCTAGTTTTTCTTTTAACAAGTGTCCCCAGGTAGGCTTTGTGGACTGCAGGCTCCTGCTGCAGTTCTGCTGCTCCTCTGTCCTCTTTGCTTCTGCCTCTGGTACCTGGGTCAGACTCAAGTTCAAACCCTTGTCATGACCACAGATGCTGTTGTGTTTAATTCATTGAGACTTGCTAAAGGTGATATTCTAATTTTCTTGCTTTCTGACTGAGTCTTGCCCCATGAGGCAAGCAGTGGCAGTAGCAGAGCAACAGCTTTGCCAAGATGTCTCACAAATAGAACATTGTGCTTTCTTCTTACATCTGGCCTTTCTCTGAAATCAGATAGGATCCAGGCCTGCATGTTTTGCTTTCAATGCCTGCTTCTCAAACCAAGATTCACTGAGTTCTAGACAGGCACTGCCTCTACCCACATGGCCCAGAGCCATCCGATTGACTTTTATCAAGTACACCCTTGGATCCATGGGCCAAGAGAAGTCGCTTAAAATATGTTAGCATCAGCTGATTTTCCTAGAGCAGCGGTTCTCATCTTGGGATGATTTTGTCCCCTGGGGGACATCTGGCAATGTCTGTAGATATTTTTGGTGATCACAACATGGAGGGGGCTACTAGCATCTGCAGGAGGAGGCTAAGGAAACTGCTAAACATCTTACAATGCTCAGGATGACCCCCCCCCACCAAAGAATTTTCTATCCCCAAATGCCACTCATGCCAAAGTTGAGTAACTACATCCCACAGAAATAAGAGTCGAAAAAGACCTCACTCTGAGAATCAGTGTTCTTAACTGCAGGATCCAGTCAGCATATGACATCACCCAACACTGACCATGGTACATGGCCCACATGTAGAGAACACTGTCTAAATAATGACATGATGTAGAACCCAAAGGTGACACAAGCCGTGGCTGCTAAGACACAGCTCTCTGCAGGCCCATCACGGAGTCACCAGGCCCAGTGACGGTGCTGATGAAACTGAACTGGGCACCATCTTTATGCTTAATACTCATTCGGCACCTACTACGATGGTTCCTGTAAGAGGCACACAGGCCAGTGGAGAAGCTAAGCAGGCAATAAAGAAGTGGAAAAGAGCATCATGGGAAAGCGTGTGCAGCTATGGGCTGGGTGAGAAACCACCGATCACACAACCATGGGATGAGCTGGGATGGGGAGACAGGAAAGCCTTCCTAACAACAGCAGTGATTCTAGTTCTCCGGGGGTCTCCACTGGTGGGAGGCAGGAGTAATTCACAGCAGCACACTGCTTCTGGTGGAGTGCATTGATGAAACACTTTTCTTTATCCATGTGCAGTACAGATATTCCTGGTATAGCCACCTTCCCTGTTTAACGACTGCACTTACGACCAAGGTGTGCTGTTTGGAATTATGACCGTCTTTTTTATATATATACAGCTCTATACATCTTGTTTATAGACCCTCAATGTCTTTTTTTTTCACAGTACACCTTGTTTCTATAGTACTATAATTTTTTTTTTTTTTGGTACCAGGGATTGAACTCGGGTCCTTGCGCTTTCAAGCCAGGCGGCGTAACCACTGAGCTAAATCCCTGGCCCTGTACTATAATTTTTAATGTAGTACTATAATTTTTGCTGATTGTACGGTACAGCACGGAACTGTAATTTTCTGTTCTATCATACAATACAGTACTGCATGTAAGAGTTATGCAAATAAAAATAAAGTCATCAAGTTGGAATTTCCTTTCATCATTTCCTTGCTCTGAGTATTGCAATGTTTATACTATATACAATTTCTCATTTAGCAACCAATTCATTTAACAACCTGTTATGAGAGGAGTGGATCACTGGGGATTGAACCCAAGCCCTCACACATACTATGCAAGCATTCTACCACTGAGCTACGTCCCCAGCCCTTTTGCACCTTTTATTTTGAGACAGCGTCATGCTAAGTTGCCCAGGCTTGCCTCAAATTTTCAATCCTCTTGCCTTGGCCTCCCAAATAGCTAGGATTCTAGGTGTGTGCCACTGCACCCAGCTGGATCAAACACTTTTAACTGCAATTTGTAGTGTGGATAAAGAGCTAGATATATACCCTAAAATAATTTTAAAGGAAAAAATACCATATAGCTGAAATATTTATTTCATCGCTGTTTATATTTGAAGAGAAAATAAAAATATGGAACCAACCTAAATTCCAAACCACAGGAAAGTTGTTAACATAATCTGAGAATGAACTGGTATATTACTGAGTGCTGAACCCTTGCCAACTCCTCCACAAACAACATAGCAAAATGATTACATATTATAACTTCCTTAATCTTGTAGGAAGTGTGAAAATTAATCCTCTTGGTCTTTTTGAAAGAATCAAACTGAGAGGACAGAGGGAAGGGGAGGAGAGCTTTCAGTCAATTCTGCTGTGTAAACCAGTGCACTTTTTTCATGTAAGTGCTGGGGATGGGCTTGAGCGTCTGCAGCAAGCGTTCTTCCCTGGAGCCGCATCCCCAGCTGCAGTGGACATCCTTACACCAAAACTAAACAAAATCAAATTCAGGGCAACTCTTACCTCACACTATGTACAAAAATTAACTTGACATGACCGTGGCCTTACTTGTGAAACCTAAAACTATAAAATTTCTAGAAGAAAAGCTAGGATTAAATCTTGCTGGCATTGAGTTGGGCAAAATTTTCTTCGATGTAATACCTGCAAAACAAAGCAAGAAGTGGGCATGGTAGAGCACAGCTGTAGTCCCAGCGTTCGGGAGGCCGAGGTAGGAGGATTGCTGTGAGTTCAAGTCCAGCTTGGGCTACATAGTGAGTTCAAGGCCAGCCTGTACTGCATAGCAAGATCCAATCTCAAAAAAAAAAAAAAATTAAAAAGGCCAAGGAAGGGTCCAGGGGTTTAGCTCAATGGTTCTGCCGCCTGCCTCAAAAGCACAAGGTCATGAGTTCAATCCCCGGTACCAAAACAAAAAGCTTCTCTTTGGGCCGGAGATTTAGCTCAGTGGTATTGCCTCCTGCTGCGCAGGCGCAAGGACCCGAGTTCAATCCCCAGTACCAAAAAAAAAAAAACGGGGGGCCAAGGATTTAGCTCAGTGGTTCTGCCGACTGCCTCACAGGTGCAAGGTCCTGAGTTCGATCCCTGGTACCAAAAAAAAAAAATTTTAAAGGTGGGGATTATAGCACTATTTAGAATAAAATAATGGTATGTGATATGATATAAAAGAGAAAAAAGAATAATGGTATGTGTTTATCAAAGTATGTACTTTTATAGCTATTATCTATTTACAGTAAGAAATGTGGATCTTTCATTTATGGTAGTTAGATAAAGTTTCCTTTTTCCTTTTCTTCTTTTTTTGCCATATGGGGAATTGAACCTAGGAGCACTGAGCTACATCCCCAGATTTTTAATTTTACTTTTGAGATAGGGTCTCGCTAAATTCCCCAGGCTAGGTTCATACTTGCAATCTTCCTGCCTCAGCCTCCCAAGTAGCTGGGATTATAGGCATGTGCCACCACACCCCACTATAACGTTTCCTTTTAACATAAAGTGATTCTGTTTCTAAAATATGAATGACCCTAAGGAAAAACATGCAAGTAAGATACAGTCTCTGAAGGTGCCCTGCCTGGTCTTGAATCCTGGCTCCACCTCGCTTCAGGCTCCTCATCTGTAAAATGGGCTTGATGCAAAATTCTGACCTCAAAGGACTGTGTAAGGGTTCACTGGGTTTCCATGTATAAAAAGCTTAAAACATGAGCTGGCAGAGCTCACACTACCTCAGTATTTACTATTCTTAGTATTATTCACTATTAATAACAGTAAAGATGGGTCTTGGGGAACTTAAGATTTTTCTTTTATTTCTGAATTATTTCCTTTATTGCTGTTGCTTTTGCACTATCAATAGAGATCTGTGAAAAAAAATAGTTACTTGATTGTAAGAGAAAGAAAGAGAGAAAGAGCAGGCCATTGTGGGAATAATCAATGCGGCCCTTGAATGCTCTGAACAGCTCCCGCTTCCAGGAAACTGCTGTTGTCCTTCTAAAAGGACCCCAGTTCTGACCTCTGACCTCTGACCTCCAACATGTGACCTGTGACAAGCAAGAGGACTCAAAGTGGAAAAGCAGAATGTGGTGAATGCGCTCTGGGGCTGGTCTCTGAAAAGAGGACTCTACAGGCCTTTGTGTCCCACAGCAAGACGAAAGGGAGAACAAAACTAAGGAAAAAGGAATGAGTCAGAGTCAGTAGCTGGGGGGAGTCTTTAGCTCTGTCGATGAAACTTCTGCCAAGGGGTTATCCTCCCCTCCCACCATAAAGCAGCTATCACCAAGTAAATAATTATCCGAGCTCACAGAATGTGGAGCAACTGGAACTCTCAGACATTTCCCTGAGAGTAGACATTGGTAAAATGGTATAATCATTTTGGAAGACTGTTTGGCAAATCCAGTACAGTTAGACATTCACCTACCCAATGACCCAGAAATTGCACTCCTCGTATATAGCCTAGAAATGGAAAAGTACATACCCCATAAAGAATAAACATGAATAGCTGGTGCACACCTATAATTCCAGCACTAGGTAGGCTGAGGCAGGAGGATCATCATCAGTTTGAGGCCAGCCAGAGCTGTGTAGTGAGTTAAAGTCCAGTCTGAGCTATATGGTAAGACCCTGTCTCAAAAAAACAACCAAACAAAAGAGTAAATGTGAATATGCATTGCTGCTATATTCATATTATGAACAATATGCAGTTCCCAAAATAGAAAACAACCCCCAGATATCCATCCATAGAAGACATAGAAACCTTAGTATAATCATACCATGGAATACTACTCAGCAATGAAGAGGAACAAATCACTGACCCATGCAGTGGTACAGATGCAATTCAAAGCCATTATTTTGAGGAAAATAGGCCAGACACAAAAGATCACACACTATATAAGTCCACTGATTTGAATGTAAGCATGGGTTGGTTTGTTTTTTAAAGACTAATCTATCCTGATCAAAATCAACTGTGGTTGGGCCAGGGGTTTAGCTCAGTGGTTTTGCTGCCTGCTGTGCAAGTGCAAGGACCCGAGTTCAATCCTTGGTACCAAAAAAAAAAAAATCAACTGTGGTTATCTAGGGCAGGGAGTAGTGGTAGGACGTGGCTGGGAGGGAACATGAGAGAACTTTCTGGGGCATTGGAAATGTTCACTCTCTTGCTTGGAGTGGGTGTCACATGGGTTTACACAATTGACAAAACCCATCTGTCTTAGTCACTTTCCTTGTCACTGGGACATAATACCCAACACCCACAATGTGAAGGAGGAGAGGTTTATTTGGCCTCACAGTTACAATTCATGGTTGGCTGGCTCCAAGGCAGGAAGAGGGTGGTGGAAGGGCCTAGGCAGAGGAAAGCTGCTCATGTCATAGCGGCCAGAAAGCAGAGTGCAGCAAGGAGCTGGGAAGGAAGATAAACCCTTCCGGGTCACGCCTGTAGTCACCCGCCTCTTCCAACCCCACCCCACCTCCCACAAGCAAGTCAGCCATAAGTCTCATAATCCAATCACCTTCCAAAAGCCCAGCCTATGAGCACAAGAGGGCCTTGGGGAACATTCATGATCTACCATAATGTCACCTATGTGGGTTAAACAGTGCTTTCCCCCAAAATTCACATCTACTTGGAATCTCAGAAGGGGCCTTATTGGGAAAGATGGTCTCTATAGGTGTAATTGAATTACAACAAGGTCAGACTGGATTGGGAGAGGCCCTAATCAAAAAAGAGAGAGAAAAAATAGAGACAGCCCAAAGAATACCACATGATGATCAGGACAGAGATTAGAGTGATATATGTACGAGTCAGGAGTGCCAGGAGTTGCCATCACTAGAAGCTGGGAAGAGACAGGCAAAGAGGCTCCCCTGGTGCCTTCCAAGAGATCCTGGCCCTGTGGCCTGTTCGTTCTGGATTCCCTCCCTCCAGTCCTGTGCAGACACAGTTCTACTGTTATAATGAACCACCAGGTTTGAGGTACTTTGCTACGGCAGCTCTACTGACATACTACCAAATTGAATGTTTTGAGATCTATGTTTTATTTTAAGTAAAATATCCTCTGAATTTAAAAACAAAAAGGAGCTCTTCGGAAACAGCAGGCTGGTGACGAAGGCTCCAACCCCACTCAGGCATCACAAATCAGGCAGAAGCCCCGATGAAGCTGGTCTGGCGCTGTCGGAGTTCTCAGGGCTGGCCGAACCCCTCCCTGTGGTGCCCCTTCCTGCTCACTGGCCACGGGAAGCTGTGCCCCTGCCCACAGCACATGCACCCCGCACCCTCTCAACTGCAAACACACGAGGTCCATGGGGCAGCGAGATCTAGAGAGACACTGTGGATGGCTGCTTCATTCCCACGAAAACCAGCCCCTTGGGAGGGAGTCCAGTCCCAAATTATAGACCACAGAAGAGCCTGGCTAGAAGCCAAGGGTGTTGACCTGACCCTCCTTCCAAATTTTCACAATTTTATTATCTGAAGCACCTACCTGCAGGAATCTTTGGCTCTGTTCCTTTGCTTTCTGCAGCCCAGGTACTTACAAAAGGTTTTGTTTTGTTTTGCTCTGTTCTGGTGCAGGGCTTCATGCATGCTAGGCAAGCACTCTACAACAGAGGTACATCCCCAGCTGAGGAATTTTTTTTTCAAATGTCTTTCTTTTGCTTCACAGTAGAAGCCCCACCTGTCTAAGCACACCCTGCAGACATCTGTCACAAGATCAGCATCAGCCAAGCCAGGAAAAGATCCTGGATGCACAGCCCACCTGGCCCAGTCCTTGCTGGAAGCTCCAATTCCCATGAATGCTCCCGCCCCCACATCTGTCGGATGTCCGCCACAGGCCAAGGAATATTTTGTATATTAACTCACTGAATCCCAACATGGCAGAAGGTAGGAAATATTGTTATCATCTCTTTCCTATGAGGAAACTGAGGACAAGAAGGGGAGGTGACCTGCCCAAGGTCACACAAGTCAGGAGCAGAGCAAGGATTTCAGCCCGCTCCGGCCCAGAGGCCACTGTCCTAACCACTGGACTGCCCTGCCAAGTGGATGCCACAAAGGCTTTGCTCTGTTTCTAACCCAGACCCTTTTAACTTATTTTTTTTCACCCTTCCTGAGAAACAGCAGGGCAATGAGTCCCAAGTTTAGTTTTAGAATACCACAGATAGCCTAAGCCCCCTGGGACATTCTCCAAATCCTTACATAAACAAAACTAAGTGTAACAGGATGAAAGTTATTCGGTTGTGCTTTTTCTGAGGGGGTTAGTATATTTTGTTTTGAAATAAACATTTACAAAAACCACAGAGAACTAACTGGAAAAGACTAAGATCAGAATCAGGCAGTTTTTCCCAATTCAATGGGAAACCCCAGTTACGATGGCCCATTACGCCGGGAAGGAATGGAAGCTGGCATTCCTGGGAGAGAATCAAACCAACGGTTCCTTCATTCAGGAAAAGAGGCGTACATAAGACTGTGGGGACCACAGACAGCCCAGAGGAGTCCGTGCCAGCGCTTGGCTCGGTCAAAGGAGCTCCTCCACTTGGACTTGGGAGCCTCCTGAGTAGCTGGGATCACAGGTGTGCGCCATGCTACCTGCCTTCAGGTTACTGATAAGCAGAATTACTGTTTTCCAAATAGATGTGCAGCGCTTGAATTTGTTGATCTTTTAAATATCCAGGAATAAACTTATCAAGAAATGTGCAAGGTATATATTAAAAAACTGTAGCCAGGCATGGCACACATGCTTCTAATCTCAGCTACTTGGGGGGATGAGGCAGGAGGATCACAAATTCAAGGCCAGCCTGGGAAATTTATTGAGAGTCTGTCTCAAAATAAAGACAGGGCTAGGGGTGTAGCTCAGCTCTCCCTGGTACTGGAAAAAAAAAAAAAAAACCCTGTAGACAATACTAAGAAGACATAAACAAACGAAAAAACATACCATGTTCTTGGGTAGGAAAATGTAACCTCATAAATATGTCATCCTCTGAATTTAATGTGCAAATTTAAAGGAATCCTATATATTTTATAAAAGAGGATTTTTAAATTTTTAAAAGAATTTTTAAAAGAGGATGTTTAAATGGCCAATGCACATATAAAAATGTTCTCAACCTTATTATTCATTAAAGAAGTGAAATTAAAAAACTACAAATACCACTAAACACACACCAGAATGACCAAAACTAAAAAGATCAACAAATCCAAGTGTAGCAGATCTATTTGGGTTTTTTTTCTTTGTTTGTTTTTTCAGAACCAGGAATCGAACTCAGGACCTTGTGATTGCCAGGCAGGCGCAGTGCCACTGAACCACATCCCCGCCCCTTGCAAATCTAAAGAAAAGAGTTTGGCAATATTTTCTAAGTTGAACTTGTGCATCTCCCACAGCCCAGTAATTCTGTTCATAAACAAATATCTAACAGGGCCAGGGATTTAGCTCAGTGGTTTCGACACCTGCTGCGGAAGCACAAGGACCTGAGTTCGATTGCCGATACCAAAAAAAAAAAAAAGAGAGAAAACAAATATCTAACAGAAATGTATATACCTGAACCCAAGCACCAAGGTGCACACCTGGAATCCTAGCTACTCAGAAGGCTGAGCCAAGAGAATCACAAGTTCAAGGCCAGGCTGGGCAACTTAGCAAGTACCCTATCTCAAAACAAAAAGGGCTGCATATATTGCTCAGTGGTGAAGCTCTTGCCTAGTGTGCATGAAGCCCTGGGTTCAATCTGCAGTACTACAAAAGAAGGAAGAGGATGAGGAGGAAGGAAAAAAAGAAAGAAAGAAAAAATATGTGTAGACCTGGTACCAAAAGCCATGTGTTACAGTGTTCACAGCAGCACAACTCATGAGACCCTGAAACTGGGAACAACTTAAATGTTCATCAACAGCAGAATGGATAAATAAACCCTCGAACATTATGGTGAGCAAAAGAAGCCAGATACAAAAAGATACATATATTTGACATATATGTATATAAAGGCTCTTTTAAGCACAGCAAAACCAATCTATGGCATAGAAAATGAGGACGATGATTACCTCTCAGGTGAGTGAGAATAGTGACTGGGGCCTGCAGGGTGGTGGGGTCCACATGCTGCTAAGTTCAGGCAAAAAAAAACTATAGTGAGATGTTTTCTTTTCATGCATGTCACATAACTACAGATATTTCCAGATCTGGGCAACAGTTTCAAGGGTATGTTCACTTCGTGATAACTCATCAAGTTATATACTTACAGTTTATTCTCTTTTCTGCATGTGTGTAATACCTGAGTTTTCATTAAAGCAATTCCAATCAAAACACCAGCACATGTGTGTGTGATTAGACATTATAGTTTAGTGCTGAAATGGAAAAATAAATAAACAAAGAATATCCTGAAAGAGTTCAAAACTTAGGGGGAACATCCCTTCCATATAGTAAGCTGTTCTTTGTTTTTTGCTTTTTTCCAGTACCAGGGATCAAACTCAGGACCTTGAGCTTGCAAGGCAGGTGTGGCACCACTGAGCTAAATCTTCGGCCCAGTAAGATGTATTATGAAACTTAATAGACAAAACAGTGGGAATCAAGAGGGAAAGGCAGCAAGTTCTGAACTGGATCCAAAGTCTATGAGAAAAAGCTTAAGATAAAATAGTTTCTCAGTTTAGCAGGGAAACGAGAGCCATCTGGGGAAAGAAATATAAAGGTGGATCTATTCCTCCCACATACACCAGGATAAATTCCAAATGGATAAAAATCTGAATGTAAAATTAGAAAACACAGGCCACATCCTGTTACCTTAAGGTGAGGAAGGTCTGTCCCTATGACTGTACCTTCTGAAGCCATTAACGCTGAGAGTGATTTGACTGTGTAAAAATAAAACCTTTTGCATACTCTCGCCCCAAAACACAAAACAACAAAACAAAGCACTGGATGCAATCGAATCAAAGACAGAAGGCTAATCCCTAATATATCAACAGTTCCTAGAATGAAACAGAAAAAGCCAACAAAACTCCAAAGTTTTAAAATAAGCAAACGATATGAGTAAGACCAGCCTAGAGAAAGAAATAGAAATGGTCTTTAACCATGCTATAAATTTAAAACTTTTCATAACACATTTAAATTAAGATGACATTGAGTCACTGCTTTTCACCTATCAGATTGGTGGAAATCCAACAATCTGACAATTTAATTCGTTGGCAATGATGTAGGAAAATAGCAATTTCTCATCCAAAGCTGATGCAGGTGCAATTTGGTATTGACTTTATGGTGGGAAAATTGGTACTATCTCTCAAATTACCAATGCAGATACCTGCAATCCCATCCCTGGGAATTTATCCTGCATATACATAGTGTGCACCTGCAAAAAGCCACAGGGGTGGGGTTGTTCATCTCAGAGGTGTCTGTGATAACAGAAGGAAAACAACCTGAATGTGCACCACACATAATATATTATAACCACAATGTGTTATATCCAGTGAAACAAGGAAGGCTCAGAACAGTGTATATGCTATTTTGTAAACTGTGTTCGGCAGAGGTGGCAAAGCATTATACTGCATGTATATATATATTTTAATATATACAGAGTCTACCAAAAATGTATACATCAGGAAAAGAAAAATTTGTATATATTTTAATATTAAATTTATTGAGACATCACAAGATTAATACAAGTTACCTGTGGCCTCTACAATTACAAGAGATGTTCAAACTGGTGGCCATTATCTTCCAGACATTTATTAGTACGGTGAAGTGCTGAAGTGTGTATACATTTTCTGGTGGACTCTGTATATTGCTTGTGTTTGCATAAAGAGATTCTGTGTTTGAATAATCCACACTAAATTGTAAAAGACTGGTACCTCAGAACTGTCTCAGAGATAGAGCATTTTTAAAAGAAGATGGCCCAGGGCCGGGGATTTAGCTCAGTGGTTTCACTGCCTGCTGCACAAGCGCAAGGACCCAAGTTCAATCCCCAGTACAAAACAAAAAAAAAGATGACCCAGGGCCAGGGATTTAGCTCAGTGGTTCTGGCACCTGCCTCACAAGTGCAAGGTCCCAAGTTCGATCCCTGGTACCAAAAAAAAAGAAGATGACCCAAATAAGGCCGTAATTTGCAGGACTTTTTGTCAAGGAATAATTCTGTGATCTAATGAAATTTTATTCCAGGGTGATAAAATGATTTGGAAAAAAAGGTATATATCAGAGATTTTGAGAGGCATAAGGGATTCATAAAAGAGGAGATTGGGCCGGGGATTTAGCTCAGTGGTTCTGGCACCTGCCTCGAAATCACAAGGTCCCGAGTTCAATCCCCAGTATCAAAAAAACAAAACAAACAAACATAAAAGAGGAGATTCCTCAACTTTCCCAAGTATTAGCTTTAATTAGACTAGACACAATAAATGATAAACAGTTATCTGGCAAGGACAAGCACTGGGTAGTTATGTGACATGCATGGGAAGAAAACATCTCACTATAGCTTTCATTACATGATGTTTAAACCACATTAGCCAAGTGTGGTAGTGCATGCCTCTAATTCCAGCACTTGGGAGGCTGAAGCAGGAGGATCACCACAAGTTCAGGGCCTACCTGGGCTACATAATGAGTTCAAGGCCAGCCTGAAGTACATAGTGAGATTCTGTCTCAAAAAAACAAAACAAAACAAACAAAAACTAAACCAAATGAATGTATTACCTATTAAAATATTAAATGGTAGAAGAAGCTGAATGTAGTGGCACACTCCTGTGATCTCAGCTCTTTGGGAGGCTGAGACAGAAGGATGCCAAGTTCCAGCCCAGTCTGAGTCACTTAGCAACTTAGGGAGACCCTGTCTCAAATAAAAAGGGCTGGAAATGTGGCTCAATTCAAAGACTGTGGGTCAGCTCCCCAGTACCACAATAAATAAATCAGTAAATAAGATAGAAGAGAGGAGCTGCAGTTCATGAGCTCCAAAACCTTGATCAAAACCCAAGATAGCTACCACAGCTCCTGTCCCAACAGAGCCTCTGTTTGCCCACAGGGGACAGGAAATTAACAAGCAGTTTATAATTTATAAGCAGTTTTATTACGTGTAACAGCTCAGTGACACTTGCCAGAAACATCTTCACACTAATATCCCTACTACAAGATGTGGAGAGATGAGAAGAGATAGACGGGCCTCTCAACCTCCCCTGAGCCTCCATCTTCTCCTGGTCAGAGCTAAAGTGAGGAAGAGAATGACATCGCAGAACCGCAAGCACTCTGGAAAGCAGCAGAAAACACACTTTGCATTGAAACCCTCCTCCCAAAAAGCCCATGTGTAACTAAGGGGAGGGTGGGACCGGGGGGCAGATGGGGGGTGATTAAAGTACAAGTCTAAAAATAAACCCCTTCATCTGTACATCCAAATGCACTGATAAAAAGTGTAGAAAAAAAAAAAGAAAGCATGGTGTGCCCCCAGCGAATGCTGTAGCCTCCGAACTCCCTGGGGAAGCTGCAAGGACCCAAGTCCCCAGGCTCCACCCCCAGAGATGTGCATCAGTGGATCTGGATTCCGTGCCCTTGCATTTCTCTTCTTTCTTTCTAGGGTCTCACCATGTAGCTCAGGCCAGCCTTGAACTCACTATGTATCCCAGGCTGGCCTTGAACTCATGGTGGTCCTCCCACCTCAGCCTCCTGAGTGCTTGGGTTACAGGCCTGGGCACCAGGCCAGGCTCCATGAATTTGCCTTTCTAACAAGTCTCCCCAGGGAAGCTGCACAGCTGGTTTACCTTTGAGCAGTCTGGCAGAGATCAGGGTTCCTCAAACTGCAGCGACTCATGCTTGAATCCCCTAGATTAGAATCTTGTTAGAATACAGAAGGTCCAACCTCCATGCCCAAGTCCTGGACAACTCAACTCCATCCGTTTTACAGATGAGGAAACCGGGCTGCGGAGAAGGCGAATGACTTGCCCAAGGCAACTCAGATAGAAAGGCAGAAACCAGGCCAGGACTGTGCTGTGAAGCCTCTGCCACTCAGGAGCACCTGCCCCGCCTCCCCTATAGCCCAGATCTGCGCTCCAAACCTGCCCAAGCCAGCAATGGGGCCCAGCCTGTCCTGCACCCAAAGTAAGCCACTTACCAGAGAGCCCAGTTCACACCACCAGGCTGTTCTTTTAAAAATGCACTTTTGGCCAAATGATTCCTTTAGCCCAGTCACCTTCCCTTCCAGGGACTCATGCATTTGACAGCCCATGCTGTAGGGACTCGAGGAAAGCAGTGAACATTTCTCAAAGTGTGTGGTCTGATTATGCAGTAGGACAGGGCTGATCTGGGAAAGCTGGGGAACCTCCTCATACATGACTCCCTCATGACCTGGAAAATCCCCAGATCTGCACTGTATGCATTTTTTCCAACCTCCTTTATCACCTTGACAAAAAGTCCATTGGATCACAGACTTACTTAGGTTAATAAGCATTTTCTTGTGGGGGTGCATTGTCTCTGGGAGGGTTCTGAGCTGTCTGTCCTTCACACTTTAGTGTGAATTATTCTAATACAGAGGGAAGGGGTAGAATTCAGGAGCTTAAGACCTCTAGAGTAATTAAGGCAAAGGGGATTCGAACAGGGAGCACAGCTGGGGCCTCTGTGCCACGGTCTCTAGAAGGGCCCCAAGCCCCAACCCTCAAACCCTGAGGTCTTCAGGTTGCAAATGATTTGTGGCCCCAACTCTGCTGTGAACTTGCTATGTGACCTGTGGAAATCACAAAGTTGTGGAGACTCTCAGACCTGGAAGGAAGAACCCTCCTGGTGCAGTTTCCAGGCCGAAAAACGAAAGTCTCTCATGGTTTCTCTGAGGCCTGCTTTCCCAAAGCACAGCCTGAGGCAATGGTTTGGGTCCACAGGATTTGTGGAGCCAGGCAAGCAGGCAGGAAGGGCTACTTTCAAACACCACACAGTTGTCCCACATTGAGGCAGATGGGGGATCTGCCCCCCTGATTCAGCCAGTGACCCCCTGGGGGTGTGCAGTGGTGAGACCACCAGGCAGATGGCAGATCCTTGCACCCCTTCTGCCCCAACTGTTCCTTCCAATCCTGAGAGCCTCCCAGACACATTTCTACACAAGAGGCCTCAACAATCACACAGGAACCCGGGAGTGGTGGCACAAGCCTGTAATCCCAGCACTCGGGGGGCTGGGCAGGAGGATCGCTGCAAATTCAAGGCCAGCCTGGACTACATAGGGAGACTGTCTCTAAATAAATAAATAAATAAATAAATAAATAAATAAATAAATAAAAGCAATCACACAGGAAACAGGAGGGAAGGCTACGAGCATGCTTCCATTTCCAGAAACTCTTCCAATCCCAGCCCCCATGGCTTCCCAGCAGGCTGTCCTGGATCCTCCATCCCCTCCCCAGCTCCACCCTGCTGTCTCCAGGCTTCCTGGCTCCTCCTCAAGGACTTTGCCTTCTCTCTCCCTAAAATGTTGCACGCAGAGTTTTGCCTAGTTGGCTCCTTCCTGTCGGCTCAAACATCCCCCTTACACACATGTACACACACACACACACACACACAGACACCTCCTCTGGCCACCAGTGCTGTTCCCTATGGCCCCATGCATGCTGAGCCCCTGCACACAGATGTTACCCTGACATTGTGCCTCCGAGACACAGCCTGGTTCTCATCTCATCATCATGACTCTAGAGCCTGGCTCTGGCTCAGCACAAACATCCATGACACCTGGGAAACGATATTTGAATGAATTGGACATCAAAGCCACCAGAGGAGACTCAGGCCAGCTAAACCACTGGCACCTGCAGGAGCCAGAGGAGACAGCACAGGCTGAGGGAGGAAGGAGGGACCCCAGGAGTCCCCTTAGCTCTTAGATTCCCCTCTCCCAGTCCCTCTCAGCTCCCACCTCTCAGTTTGGAAGTAGGCTTGGAATCAGCCGGGGATAAGCTCGGCTCTTGGAGGGTGCAGACCTCTCACAAGGTCCAGGAGCTCCTGGGTCCCCACCCCAGCTCCCGGTCTGAGGTGCTCTCCCTGTCCCTGAGAAAGCCATGGGGCTCATGTTAGCCCCACAGTGTAGGCAAAGGGAATGGTAGCCAGGGAAAGAATAAAATAAGGGCCTCTTAAACTTTATTAAAGACATTAATAGAAAATCTTACTAAAAGCAGCTTTTGCCTCTGCAGTTAGAATCGAGCAATTAGAAAGACAAAGGTAGAGAAAGAGAGAGAGAAATCAGACCTGGAAAGGTGCCAGGTAATGCAATTAACATAAGACTATCAGAGTAGACAGACAGAGCATAGATGAAGCTAGAAACATGAAAGACCAGGTAACCAGCCCCTTTACCCACCTCTGATAAAATGCGAAGGAGACAAGGAGTGGTCACCTAAAAGCAACTTATTTAGTATCTAAAAAGACACACACTTATGCATATATATACATATACATATACATATTATATATATATTCTCGCTCAAGAGTCACTATGTTACTGCATCAGATACACGCTTTACTACTAACTCTAAGCTGTCCTATGAGGCTTCTCCCCCCGCACCCACACACACGCTTATCCATCACAAAAGTGCAGAAAGGAACCAAATGACCAGAACGAATGCAGGTAGAGGTGCCCTGACTAGGGTTGAAGACAGCCAGAAAGCCAACCAGATTGTAACAAGTTCTAGGTGCCTACATGGGGTCAAAGGGTCAGTAGCCTTAATAAAAAGAACTAGGGACAAGGGCTCTTTGGGGTAGCTGTCTATCTTCTCTTTTTGCCTCCCTTTTCCAAATAAATCATCTTCCTTTATTTTAAACTTTGTCCCTTTAATTCCTTACTGGTACTGAGCTTACAATCGTGGTTAGCTGGGTGTTCCACCAAAGGAGCGATGTATACCGCTCTATGCAATGTATTTTGGTTCCCTGAGCAGGAAATCAAAGTAAGACTACAGGATGTGGCCAGGACCCAGCTCTGGAGTCTTTGGCCACAGATTAGGGCTCCTGGAAGCACTAGCCTTAGGGCAGCGGGGTCAGTCTCACCCTACTGCAAGCTGAAGCAGGACAAGAAAAGCTTCCCCCCTCCAGCACCTGTTCCCTCCCCTTATACTGCCCCAGCTGGGCAGCTCCCTGAGTGCCTGACAGCCTCTACCAGAGCTACAAGGTCCCTGACATCACCCAGCATTTCCCATGTGCCAAACTCGCTAGTTTGACCTGTGCAGTGACATCAAATGTTTGTCACGCCCCACCCCTCCAGGGACCCTCATTGCTATTTACAAAGGAGGAGGCTAAGGGTGAGAGATTAGGTGATGCCCAAGGCTGTACAACTAGTGAGCATTGGCCACAGATTCCAAGGCTGCTTCTGACATTTTTGTCCCATTTCTAAGTGGTTTGTCATCCTTGCATCATTTCCTACAGCAGCCCTGGGAGGACAGTGCCATCCCTCTCAGTCCGAAAGGAAGCCCACTCCAAATCAGGTAGGCTGGGCACCCTCAGCCTTGTGGGAAGCCCCCTCTGCACTTGGTACCCTTCATGTGACACACAGCTGCTCAGTGGCAGCAACATCAGCTTCTTTCCTGGTACAAAGGTGGAGGCTCCAGCAGAAGCAAGGCCTGTGTGATCCAGCCCATGGCGAGCCCCAGGTGCCTTCCCACCTAACAGAGTCTGTGACAGCACGAGCCACCCCTAGGGGCACACACCATGGGGAGTGGCTGCCTGCACACCCAAGCTGGCAGAGTGGCTCACCCGGGGCCTGGTAGGAATAGGTTGTGAGTCTGGTTGTCCCTGCTCTACCCACCCTTGACCTTTGCTCCCTCCCTCCCTCCAGTCTCTCTGGGAACCAGAGGAAGGAGGCACCTGGATCCTATCTGCTAAACTCCAAAGGGCATGTAATCCTAGACAAGAAGGGTTTAATGTTTAAAAAGCCCTGTAGGGCCAAGGATTTAGCTCAGTGGTTTAGACACTTGCTGCACAAGCGCAAGGACCCAAGTTCGATCCCCGGTACCAAAAAAGAAAAAAGAAAAATCCCTGTAATTTACCATGTTCACAAGTGAGAAAAGAAAAACCATCTCAGTAGATTCAGAAAAAGTTAAAAGTTTCAGCCAATTATGAATAGAAGAGACCTTCCTCAATCTAAAAAAAAGGTGCTCAGGAAAAAGCCACAGCTACATGGGGAAAGGCTGCTCTTATCACTTCACTCTGCATTGTTCTGAGGACTCCAGCCAAGAAATAATACAGATGTGCATGTCGGAAAGGAAGAAGACAAAACTGCCTTTATTACAGATGATAAAATCGGCTATGTAGAAAATCCCAAGGAATACATAAAACTATGAACCTAATAAATGCATTCAGCAAGGTTTCAGGACAGAAAATCAACATACAAAAATCAATGGTAGGGGCCAGGGATTTAGCTCAGTGGTTCCGTCACCTGCCTTGCAAGTGCAAGGTCCCAAGTTCAATCCCCGGTACCAAAAAAAAAAAAAAAATCAATGGTAGTCTGCTGGACGTCGTGATACATGCCTATAATCCCAGTACTTGGGAGGCTGAGGCAAGAGGATTGCTGTGAGTTTGAAGCCAGCCTGGACTACAGAGTGAGTTCAAGGCCAGCCTGAACTACATAGTGAGACCATGTCTCAAAGAAATCAAACAACAACAATAAAAACCCAATTGTATTTCTATGTACTAGCACCAAAAGCTAAAAACAACCTAAATGTCCATCAACAAATAGATTAGTGGTTGGAACCAGGGATGTAGCTCAGTGGCACAGTGCCTGCCTGGTAAGCACAAGGTCCTGAGTTCGATCCCTGGTACCAAAAACAAAGACAGATCAGTGGGTAAAAGAAATCCATACTGGGCCAGGGATTTAGCTCCGTGGTTCTGGTGCCTGCCTTGAAAGCACAAGGTCCCAAGTTTGGTCCTCGGTACCGGAAAAAAAAAAAAAAAGAAAAAAGAAATCCATACGGTGGAATATTATTTAGCAACAGAGGATCAGTTATCTATATATACAACAACACAGGCTAATCTCAAATTAATTATGCTCACTGAAAGAAACTAGATCTTTCAAAAGAAAGAGTACATCCTGTATAATACTACTTAAAATTCTAGAAAATCCAAATTAATTGATAGTAACAAAAAGTAGGCCTGTGGTTGTTTAGGGATGGAGGGGGAGGAGGAAGGATTACACAGAAGACTGAGAAAATTTTTGGCAATGATTGACATATTTGGTTTTCTTTTCTTTTTTTTTTCTTTTTTCAGTACAAGGGAGTAAACCCAAGGCCTTCACACTGCACTCTATTCCTAGAATTTTTTTTTTTTTTTGAGACAGGGTCCCATTAAGTTCCCCAGGCTGAGCTAGAAGTTATGATCCTCCTGCCTCAGCTTCCCAGAGTGCTGGAATCACAGGCATGCACCATCACATCCAACTCAGATCCATATAATTCTGTAACCTGTTTCTCCTTTCCTCTTCACAGTCAGCTGTGGGCTTATCTGTATGTCAGCATTCTCATTTTTATCCTATAGATGTACATAGGCAGAGAAACACACCTTCCATAAATGGGCCGAGAGTATGCATGCTGTGCTGTGGTTCTGTCTTCTCCTCCATGTAGGTTCAAAACTGTCCCTTGTCCCTGTGGCCATTAGAAACTAAATCTCTGTGTTACCCAGACCAGCAAAGGGCTTTCAAGGCCGGCAAAGCAGAATGGGCCCTCATTGCTCTGGTTCCCAACTTCCCTTAAGCTTCTGGCCCTGAGGCATCTCTTATTTTCCTGCAGTTCAACTACGCATAAAAAATATACCTATTATTATGTTTAAATAAAATGCTCCTCACAAGTGAGGGAAAATAGCCTCTAAATTTCTGGATGATTTGTAGGGTTTCACCCCTAAACTACCTCATCTTTCATCTTGCTGAATAGAAGCAATCCTCGCTTTGCTTCTTCCTAGCACTGGATTTTTGCCTTTATTTTTCGCACATCCTTGTTTCTGTCATGGAACTAGAGCTCTGAGGCTGCCCACCAGGCACAATCCCATAGGGTACACATAAGAGAGATGGTCACTGGAAACCAGGAGAATGAGGGTCAAAGAGACCAAGCTCCCAGCCAGGCATGGGGATGGCCACACCGATGGTGCCGCCTCATTTCAGGAATGTTTGAGGCCTATAAAACCTGGATTGTTATCCCTGAGCATGGTGGCACACATCTGTAATCCTAGGACTCTGGGAGGCTGAGGCAGGAGGATTACAAGTTCAAGCCCAACCTGGGCAACTTAGTAATTTAGCAAGACCTTGTCTCAAAATTTAAAAAGGGGCAGAGATGTAGCTCAGTGTGAAGGCCCTGTGTTCAATCCCCAGTATCAAAAAAAAAAAAAAAGCCTGGATTATTTTAGATTGTTAATGCAATATATGGTTCATGAGTTGAAGCCACGAATATTTTAGCTGAAATAAAAGGACTATAGGGACAAATGGTGCTAATAAGAATAGTAATAGCAGCTAATGTTAGAGACTTTATGTCATTTAACCACCCCCCGCCACACACACACACCTACGTCATTAGATGTTAGGAATTCACATCCCCATTTGAAGATGAGGAAATCAAGGCTCAGAGAGTCTGGCATCTTGCCTGAAGTCACACAGCCCACAAGCAGGAGAGCATGTATTAAATCCAAGTATATCTAACTACAAGGCTCTTGCTGTTAACCCTACATTAGCGTATCCGTCCGAAGGCAAAAGAAAAAGACTACATTCCCCCAACCCAACAGTTACTTAAGCAGTGTTGTGGCTCAGTGGTGGGGTACTCACCTAGCAAGTGACAGGTCCTGAGTTTGATTCCCAGCACTGCCAAGAGAAAGAAAGAAAGAAAGAAAGAAAGAAAGAAAGAAAGAAAGAAAGAAAGAAAGAAAGAAAGAAAGAAAGAAAGGAAGGAAGGAAGGAAGAAAAAAAGAAAGAAAGAAAGAAAGAAAGAAAGAAAGAAAGAAAGAAAGAAAGAAAGAAAGAAAGAGAGAGAAAGAAAGAGAAAGAGACCAAGAGGAGCCCATGAGGACCTGGCACTAGTGGGGAAACTTTGGCATCCTTCAGGTTCAGAGCCTGAATGCAGAGTCTCCATGTCTAACCTTGAGCTGGAGCCACTGGGCCTAGAGAAGAGCCTCACTGTGGGTGAGCTGATCTTCCTTACTTCCTTAGGGGTCAGAGAGGCTGTGGTCCTTATTTTCTGGTCTTCCCCAGCCCTCCTATTTGGGCTCCAATTGCAGCTGGGAGCTCAGTTTCCTCATCCAGGCAACCAGTTGGTCAGAGGCATCCTCGGCTCTTGTAGGCCATGAGATGGCTGTCCTTTCCAGCATTCCCTAATTCCTCCAGCTTTCCTCCTCTCTCCCAGCATCCTCCACTTCTCCCAGCATTCCTTGTCTCTCCTAGTAGCCTCCCTTTCTGCCACCATCCTCCACTTCCTGCAGCATTCCTCATCTTTCTCATTTTTCTTTCATCTTTTTCAGCATCCCTTCATTTCTCCCAAATGCTTTTTCCTCTAGTCCAAACCAGAAGCAGTTATCAACAGATTCTTTTGTTTGGTTGTTTGTTTTACCAACAGATTCTTACACCAACCAGTCACACCTCATTTTGTCAAGCCTAATCCATGATTGATTGTAAGATGCACCATTATTTTATGCACTACTGAGAAAGAGAAAGTAAAGTACCAATTATGATGTCATCCACCCTGATTTCAGAGGAGGTCTTAAAATATGTGAGAGAGGAGACAGGATGTGGTAACACTAAGAGCCTGTTGTATTTTGTGTCTTGCCTGAGGGTTACAGAATATTTCTGTGTGCAGTGCCTTGCTCTGTTAATGGCTAGTTGGCAAGCACTATGTGCCCAGTGCCAGCTCACCCTCTGGGGGCTCCATTCTTTGTCTTGATGGAATCACAGGATAGTTGGTAATATTGTACACAGAGCCATGGAGTATCTATAGAGAAGTCCAAGACTACTCTTGAATGTGTGGGTGATAAGGGTAATGGGTGTTCAGAGAAGGGATGGATTGGGGTTGGCCAAAGTGGGCAAAGGGGGCTTTTCAGCAAAGAAGCGTAGAGACCTATGCTAGGGGATGAAGAATAAAAAGTGAGATAAGAGAAGACAGTAGGGAGGGAGCAGTGGGAATAAAGTGAATAAGGAACGAGGATGAAACCATAGGGCAGATACTTGGGACATCAAGGAGAAGGTCTGGTTTGTTTGAAACAAAGAAGCTATGTTGGGTATCAGGATTCTGCAATGGACAAGGAGGGCAAGGCCAGAATACAGAAGTTCTTAAAAGCCAGGCAGTTCTTGATGTGACAGACATCAGGGAGCCAGCACAGGTTCTTGAGCAGGGGCATGACCTGATGCACATGTAAGTTCAGGGAACACTGATGTGCAAGAGGAGCTGTTGCTGGGGATAGAACCCATGGAGCACATGATAGGCAGGGCTCCACCATGTGCCTCTCTAACCCTGACTCAGCCTTGGCTTCCTCTTCCAGGGCAGCAGCCACACCTTACAGGGCTGGGTAAAGGTTCTAGAACTCTGTTGCCATAGCCTGGAAAATTTCCACGGACAGCGAGAAGAGTGGCCTTCTCTGTCCCTCGGGGAGGGGAGGGGCAGTTAGTGAGAAGCCACTAATGAATAGGGAAGCTTCCCTGCCCGGGGGAAGACACTGGAAAGCACCTGGCCCCGGTCCAGTCTCAGCCGGTCCAGCTGGTCTGCCGGTCTCTACTTCACTGTGTCACCAGGGTCTGGGACAGCCCCTCCAAAGAGGCTGGGGGAGGGCTGTGGAGCCCGCAGCCCAGTGAGCGGAGGTGGGAAGCTGCCAAGCAAGGGCCTGAAGGGCCTGGGGGAGCCCCTCAGAGGTCTCTCTGTCCATAACATAGCACAACCAACCCCATCTCCCCCCTGGACGGTGGGAAGAGAAATCAGAATCTGCTATTCCAGAAAGCCACAAGGGCGCTGATATCTCCACCACTGGACCCAGCACCCACACAGAGCCCCAAGAGGTACAGCAGGAAAGGAAAAACTCCAGGCTCCCAAGCACAACTTACCCTCTCTGGGCCTCAGTTTGCTCGTCTGAAATATGGGTATAACAACAGCACTTCAGTGGTTGGGCTCGGTGAGGCTCCATGAGATAGTGCCTGTCCAAGGCCTAGCACCCTGCTGGACACAGCTTCCCCTGTGTCTTCAACCATGTGAATTCTACCAAGCTAACTGTGTCGTTCTAGTTAAACCACTGCCCCTGCCAGGGCTTCCCCCTCTCCTGCAGCCACGAGTGTGGCAGGAATTCTGTCTCAGATCAGAGGCCAGAGGAGGCCGCCATATCATCCCTACTAGGGGAGGCATTTATTGCCTGTCAGGTGCTAAGCTGGAGCTGGATCGATTGAGTCACCTGGACAAGGTCTTGCCTCCCAGGTCTGGGTTGGAAAACACAGTTTCCAAAAAGGCCAAAGGAACTGAGCTCTATGGGAAAGACTTTGAGCTGGAAGAGAGTTATTCAGAAGGGTTCCACTTATGAGAGGAGAAGGAAGGTGTCGAGTGACAGAAGCTGACTCCCAGTTAGGGTCGATGCTGTCCTTAGACCCTGGAGAACCACGCAGGTCAAAGAAGCCAGCGCTGAGGGTGTGAAGCCAAAGCGAGAGTTGGGGGTGGGTGGTAGCACTGACTCACTGTCATGGGGAGGCAGTGGCAGCATCTGGCCTGAAACAAGCTGCTGGTGCCAGGGGTCAGAGAGCAGCCTGGGGGAGCTGGACTGAGGAGACTTCCTCTCAGCACAGACTGCCTGGGCTCAAATCCCACCCAGTACACAGTGGCTGACCCAGGGTGGTGCGTCACCCCTTTATTCCCAGGTGGCAACAGTACCACAGCACAGAGTTGAGGGGAGGAGTTGAGATCCAGCCTGTGCAGGCCCAGTGCCAACGGTGGTGGCCATTGTGCTATTACTAAGGGGAGGGGTTGGGAGTTCTGTCTGGCCCCACCCTGGGACCTGGGTCCTATCTTTACTCACGCCTGTTACACATAACTGAGCACATCAGACAGACACAGAGCCTCAGAAGCCCCCAGCTCCCCTCACACCTTACGTGGGAGTCTCCCCTGCAGATCATCCAGCCTCTCTGCCATGCCTCCATGGACCGGAACTCACCCGTCTGCTGAGCAGGCTGCTCCACATTCACACAGCCCTAGGCTGAGCCACCGTCTCCACCCTGCAAACTGCCCCTAAGTGGAAACCAGTTTCCTGCCAGGGACTTTCCTCTGCTTGGAATCCACTCATCCCACAAATATTAATTACCATAGGACTCTCTTGAGCAGGGGCCCAGTCACCCTTCAGGAAGTCTCCCCGAACCCCAGCCTCTCATCCTGTCCAGCTCCTGCAGCTCCTATGTGGCACCAGTCATAGCGACTCACATGCATGGCCTTGCCTGATCCCCACAGAAGCCATGTGAGGAATTTTTTTTTTTGGTACTGGGGATCGAACTCTGGTCCTTGCGCTTGCGAGGCAGGCAGCAGAACCACTGAGCTAAATCCCTGGCCCTTGTGAGGAATGTTTTTATTGTGGTGAAAAAATTGCATGAAAGTTATCATTTTTCTGTGTACGGTGCGGTGGCACTGAGCGCATTCGTACTGTGCAACTGTTACCTCCGCCTTTCTCCAGAACTTTCTCATCCCCTTCGTCATCGCATCTCACTCTTCCCCCACCCAGCTCCCGATGCCATTCTACTTTCTGTTTCTGTGACTAAGTACCTCATGTAAATGAAATCCTGTAGCGTTTGTCTTTTTATTTCTGGCTTATGTCACTTAGTATCGTGTCCCCAAGGGTCACCTGCTTTTGCAAGTGATGGGATTTGTTCCTTTCTAAGGTGGAATTACATTTCATTGGTGGGTCCCCCCTTGGCTCTTCCATCCCTCTGCTCACGATGGACCTCTTCCACCTCTTGGCTGTGGAGAGCAATGCCGCTATGCACATGGGAGTACAGATCTCTCTTAATTCTTAAGTCTTTTCCTTACATACCAGAAGTGGATCATATGGTAATCCTCCTTTTAATTTTTTGAGGAAACTGCCACATTGTTTTCCTGCACCAATTTACATTCTCACCAAACAGGCACAAGTTCCCATTCTCTCTAACGCCTTTGCCAACACTCACTTTCTGGTTTTTTGAGAGGAGTCACCCTGACCTGTGTGAGGTGGTAGGGAGGTATCATTTGCACAGTGGGACCAACCAGGCTCAGTGACTTGCCAGAGGTCCCACGGGCAGTGGAGGCAGGGCTGGGATTCACAGCCAGGGCTGGCAGCAGCTGCCCTGTGCTCTCAATGGCCCCCCACCCCAAGGACCCACCAAACCTTGCTGTGCAACTGCTCCACGTCCGCGTGGGGCCTCCAGCACTGTTGAGGTGCAGTCAGCTCCTGGCCAGGGAGGAGCTGCTGACTCCGAAGGAGACTCCCCTGGGAGCTGCAAGGCCAGCCCTACCTCTGTGTCCACTCCACCTGGGTAGCCCTGGAACTAGCACTTCAGGCCAAGCCTCCTTCTCAGACAGGTGGAGGCTGGCTCAGCCACCCAGTGAGCAAGAACCAGATGAGCCAGCAGATCCAAATAATCTTGGATTGTCTGGCGAAAGAGAAAGGGTGCCCTGTGGATTCTAGAATCTGGTGAGGCCATCAAGGTGACCTGAGGAATGAGACAGCTGGAGGCACACCTGGTCCATCCTACAGCCCTATATCCTATAGGTCCAACCCATATCCCAGCACTGTCCCCTCCCACCTGCATGACCTTCGGCAAGCCAGGAGACTTCCTGGACATTAGTTTCTTCACCTATAAAATGAAGGAAGCAGCCAGGCATGGTGATGCACACCTGTAATCCCAGCACTCTGAGAGGGGGAGGCAGGAGGATCACAAGTTCAAGCACAGCCTCAGCAGCGATTTAGTGACTTAGCAAAGTCTTTTTTTTTGGTACCAGGGATAGAACTGGGGACTTTGTGCTTATGAGGCAGGGGCCACAACCACTGTGCTAAATCCTTGGCCCTTAGCAAAGCCTTATATCAAAATTAAAATTTTTGCCGGGCATGGTAGTGCACACCTGCGATCCCAGTATTTGGGAAGCTGAGGCAGGAGAATTGCCTCGAGTTCAAGGCCCACCTGAACTATACAGCAAGACCCTGTCTCAAAAAAAAAAAAAAATTAAAGGCCAGAGATTTAGCTCAGTGGTTCCACCACCTGCCTCAAAAGCAAAAGGTCCCAAGTTTGATCTCCGGAACCAAAAAAAAAATTTAAAAATTTTAAAAGGACTAGATTATAGTTTAGTGTGAAAGCCTTGAGTTTAATCCTCAGTACCATAAAAAATACTCCTATAGGTCCAGGGATTTAGCTCAGTGGTTCCGTCACCTGCCTTGCAAGAGCAAGGACCCGAGTTCGATCCCCGGTACCAAAAAAAAAATACTCCTATATCTAAATAACAAAAAGTCAAATAACTCAAAACATGGAAAAGGACTTCAATAGACATTTTGCCAAAGATTATATATAAATGGGCAACAAGTGTATGAAGAGATCATTGGTCATTATGAAAACATAAATCAAAGCCCCAAGGAGATACCATTCCGCAGTAATTAGGATGACTATTATTAAAAAACAACTACCATCAGAAGCTTTGATGAGGATGTAGAGACACTGGCACTGTACGCATTTTATGGCAATTCCTCAGAAAATTAAAAATAGAATTTCCATATGTTGTAGCGATTCCACTTCTGGGTACATACCAAAAAGAATTGAAAGCAAGGGCCCAGGGATTTAGCTCAGTGGTTCTGCCACCTGCCTTGCAAGCACAAGGACCCGAGTTCAATCCCTGGGACCAAAAACAAAACAAAAACAAGAATTGAAAGCAGAGTTTGGGGGGGGGATAGTTGTATACTCACAATAGCCAGAGATGGAACCCAACCGAAGTGCTGACAGATGAATGAGTAAACAAAATATGGTGTGTATATATACAATGGAATGTTATTTAGCCTTAAAAAGGAAGAAAATCCTGTCACATGCTATCATATGGATAAGCCTTGAGTGTATCATGGTAAGTGAAATAAGCCAGTCACAAAAGACTGTATGATGCCGGTTATACAAGGAATGAAGAATGGTCAAAATCAGAGAGCGAGCCAGGCACGGTGGTGCACACCTGTAATCTCAGGACTTGAGAGGCTGAGGAATAAGGGTCACTACAAGTTTCAGGCCAGCCTGGACTACATAGTGAGTTTGAGGCCAGCCTGAACTACATAGTGAGACCTTGTCTCAAAAAACCAAAAAAGCAAAAAAAAAAATCAGACAGAAAGTAGAAAGGTAGTTACGAGGGGCTGGGAAGGAGGAATGGAGAAGTTGTTTAATGGGTACAGAGTTTCATTTTTACAAGATCTGTTGTGTGACCATTTGTATATAATTAAAACTACTGAATTCTACACTTAAAAATGATTAAGATGGTTTTAAAAATGTTTGCAAAGGGCTGGGGAGGTAGCTCAGTGGCACTGCACATGCCTGGCAAGCACAAGGTCCTGAGTTCGATTCCCATACCAAAAAAAATGTTTGCAAAGAGATTTTAATGAGATCAGGAAATGGATGGAAGACAAAGGGCAGGAGAGCACTGGCTCCTGGGAAAGAGCTGGTATGCTGGAAGGAAGGGACCACTGAGAAGGCAGATGGGGAATGGAGACAGGAGGGGGCTGGGTCCTGATGGTAGAGTCCTGGGCCACAGTATGGGCTTTCTCATGCCTCTCAGAAACTCTTGGAAGAGGGCTTCATCTTTCCTAGTAGCTGCCAGGAAGTCCACATCTCTTTAGCTTTCCAAACTCATCAACTTGAACCTTCCTAACTGTAGCTGAGTCCCACCCCATCCACAACGCCTGACCGGGAGAAGCCCAAAGGCAGCCCGACTGGCTCTCACTTGGCTCTTTCAAGCTGCAATAGACACTGCTCTCCCTGCAGCCCCTGGGAAGCCTGGGAGGTAAGTTCCTGGGCTGACGCCAGACCAGGTCCCAGGGGACAGCACCCCATAGTTGTGGGACATGGCTCTCACACATAAGTGTGCAGGACAGCCGGGGTAGGGGGTCAGAACTTCCCTGGAGGCCATGGTTCTCAGGCTTCCATGGAGTCTCCCTCAGGCCCAAGGGGCCAGACTGCCCTTTCCTGACAAGATGTCTCTTCCGCCCAAGGCTGGGTCAGGGAAGGCAATGGGACAATATTGTCTCAAGGACAGAAGCTGAGGTGGGGGGCGGGCAGTTTCAGCCACAACCCCCAGGTGGAAAGATCTACCTCAAACCTAATCGCCCTAAGCCCTCATCAGGCCGCAGAAGAGATCCCTGCCCTCTGGTGGCTGGGCTGAGAGGCAGTAGCCAGGGCCCTACCCTGAGGATCCCACTCTCTGCTGTTATTTTGGGTGCCACCAGAGTCCCTGAGATAGGAGGCCCTAAGCAGGAGGCTGGGGGTTGGGGTTACAGGCCCCCAACTTTATCTCCCCAACCAAAGCTGCCAGCACAGGATCTCAAAGCCTGCTTAAACCCGACATCATTGAGAGCAAGTCCCAAGTCCCACTTGAGCCTCAAGGTTCTTCACAGACTGGGCGCAGTTAGCCCTCTCATGTCATCCCACGCTCCCTTTCCCTTCCCTCTGTCCTGCAGCCCTCCAGAACTCCTCCCCCTCCCCCAGCACAGAGCCATCTCCCGAGACCCCAGCCAATGTGGTCACTGTCCCCCACCTTCTCGGTATGGGGCGCATGCCTATTCCAAGAGTCCTCCCCAGCTGTCCTCCCCAGCTCTCTCCCTGCTTTCCAGCACCATGGCCAGCTAGCCTGATAAATATTTGTTGACCAAGAAAAATGGATAGATGACTCTTCTTGCCTTTATGGTTAATTCTGCTGCCCTCCCAAAGGCTCCTAATAGCCACAGTCTCTCGTGGTAACAGGCCCCTAAGTGCCAGATGTGTACCTGTGTCATCAGGTTATTCTATGGCACAAGTATTCACATGTCCCTTTCACAGATGAAGAAATGGAGGCTCGGAGAGGGCTAGTGATTGCCCACAGGTGGGAAGCAGCCCCACTGGCTCCAGGACCTGAGCACATCTTGCTATGCTTGTGTGTGGCACCCACAACTCTACCCTGGGGGCAGCAGGGCTGGAGAATGAAAGGTCTGAGAATTCTCACTCCACCCGGGGCACCATTAAACCTGTGCCGAGAGGAAGGTGAGGAGCCTGAAAGATGGGAAGGCTGGCATCGCAATCTGATGGCCGGGTCCTGCTGAGAGCCTGGGGTCCTTCGGAGGAGGTGTGATTCTGAGGGTCAGTCCTCCACTCCAGCCCCAAGACAGTAGGGACCTAATCAACAGCTCTTCTAGTGACAAAGGCTTTCACTCCAGGTACAGCAGGCCCAGGGAAGGTGCCCCTGACTGTCTCATTCTGCTCAGCTTGTACATTGGCCAGGGAAAGCCCCAGGCTGGCACCTGGGGGACCTCTTCCCAGACCGGGGCTTTCCTGGGCCACTTTATAAGCTTTGTTAAGCACCAGACCCAGAGGCATAGACACACTATCTCCTTCTTCCGACATTCCTGAGATGTTTTTATATTCTTTACACATGAACTAACTGAGGCACAGGAAGTTACTGAGAGTTCAAGGTCAGACAACTACTACATGCAAGCTCCTAACCAATATGGTAGATTGGGGCCGGGGATTTAGCTCAGTGGTTTCGCCGCCTGCCGCACAAGGACCCGAGTTCGATCCCCATTACCAAAAAAACACAAAACTAAATGCCGATATTTTTTAAAAAAGAATCAATATGGTAGATTGCCTCTCTCCCCCTTCCTGAAAGACTCCAGAGAACACCCTCGCCCATCATCCCCTGGTCTCAGAAACTAGTAAATTAGTCCCATAATTCTTATGAGTGAGCTGAGCCCATATGTAACAAGGGAGTAGGTATAAAAACACTCTTGCCCTTTGCCCCAAGTATTCTTTCTGGATAGGGAATAAACTCCAGGGAGAGGGGAAAAAACTCGGCAAAACTAAAAGGACAAAAAAAAAAAGTTGCTTTCACAGACTTGTCCATAGAAATTGAATTATTAATTGCAAAACACCTGGAAACAATCCAATTTCACAATCAAGGGACCCATCTTAGGATGGGTTTGTTAATATGGTTAGTACGACGTACATGGACCTTAAACATAGAGTCAATTGGTTTATGTACATTTACAATTAACAGTTCAAAAGTAAATACTTCATTTTATTTTGATTTCAAAAATATTACATGAACAAGGAAAGCTTATACCATCTTCCCCTAGATTTTTTTAAGCAGGGTCTCACTATGTAGCCCAGGCTGGCCTCAAACTCACAGCCATCCTCCTGCCTCTGTCTCCTGAGTGTTGGGATTATAGGCATCCATCACCATGCCAGGCACCCTTTTTCTTTTGAAGAATTTAATAGCACCTTTAAAAAATTATTTTTGGGAAGGGTAGGGGAAAGGAAAGAAGGGAATGGAATGAGAAAATGAAAATAAGGAAACAAAGTCTTTGTAAATAGGGAGGGGCAGGGGAAGGGGAAAAGATAAGAACCAAGAGAGAGTATGTAAAGGTGCATATCTCCAATGATGAATGCCAGTATATTGCACAACTAAAATGTACCAATAAAAGGATATACAAAACAAAATATTTTTGGTGGTAATGCAGTACTGGGGATTGAACTCTGAGCCTCACACTGACTTACAACCCCAGCTGTTTTTATTCATTCCTTTTGTTTTGAAACAAGGTCTTGCTAAGTTGCCCAGGCTGAGCAAAAGCTGTAAAGGCAAAGGTTAAAAAATGAAACCCGGAGCAGATAATTCACAGCGTTTCTGAGACGTACTTCAGTTTCTTGGCTGTGTCTGTTGTCAAGTCTAGCTTAGGTCTTTCTTGCTGTGACAGGTGAAGTGACAGCTCCACTGGTGAGGGGAAGCTAGCCGCCAGAGTGAAGGGACAGCCCCCGTGTGAGAACCAGTGCTTCTTACCTGTTCACAGGCCAGGACACAGTCTTCTAAGCCTTGCTGGTGGCTTTAAGAGGCTTCAGGGCCCCGAAGCACATGCCTAGGGGCTTCAGGCAGTGGATGCCAGGTAGAAGAGGCTGTGGCTGCCCCAGCCCACAGTGCAGACTTCCTAACTGATGAGGGTGGCCGGGAACACAAGCTACTGCAGCTCCGACTTGACTAGAACTGGAGCCAGCAAGGATGGGGCGGGGCCATGTGGGCCCAGCCTGCCTCAGAGTAGAAAGGATCAAACTGAGATCACCCAGAGGACAGTTCTAACTCGGCTAGGGGTGTGTGTGTGGGAAGGGGGGTGGGGGGTCCCTACGACACAAACCCTGGCTTCCAGGCAGGCTGTGTACTGCTTCAAAGGCCTGCCCAGCCCGTCCCCAGCACACATGGCCCCTGACCAAACCCTTATCACAGAGCAGCATACAGCTGTGGTAATGACTAGAGGGCATATGGGGGCATGAGGTACCTTCCTCTGACACCTCCCATCACAGCTGAGGACAGAGAAATGACCCTGACTACAGTCCACAGGCTGACATCTTACTCAAGATTCCATAGTCGGTTTCTGAGGTCTAACCCGAAAGACTCAGACACATCCCTGTGGGGACTCCTGTGGGTGCCATCCCTCAGCCACTCCTGACATGGGCACACTCACCTTACCTGGGTCACAGCACCTGGGTTCTGTGGGACCCACAGGCATAGCACCATAAGCTCTACTGAATTTTCATAGCAAGCTCCTCAATTTTCCTAGACCATATTTGGAGTATTTAGGGACACTCAACCCCCTTCCCCAGGAATATTTCAGGTCTTCCACCACTGGACACGACAGAGGTTGGGGGGCTGTGTTCAAACTATCCAAGAACTTCCCTGCATGTGGCACAGAGCCCTCCATTAAGGGCCCTCAGCACTTTGTGCAGGAATGCTGGTCTGGACCTAGACACTAAACGTCAATGAATGTAAGTTGGGTTTTTTTTTTTGGAGCGGGGTAAGAAATGCCCTGAACATGCAACTGAACAATCTGCCCACACTGGAATGTGCCCAGCTAAGTCCCCACCCCTCCCCCCAGCAGTGGCCACCCTGGCCACAGCCTCTATGCAGCCCTGAGGAGCTTTGCCAAGGCTGATTCAGTCAGGCAGCTCGTGGGAGGGCAGAGGGGGCAGAGATGGGGACACAGCCAAGGGCTTCACAGAAGCTTGGGTCTAATGCCACTGTGCCCCCAGGGCCTCCTGGCTTGGGATGTGCCTTTCTTCCAAAGCATCCCATACAGGACAGTAGCTCAGGATGGGGGTGGCTTGTGTCCCCTCAGACCCTCCCATTCTTTTTTTTTTTTTTGGTACTGGGGATCGAACTGGGGTCCTTGTGCAGGCAGTGAAACCACTGAGCTAAATCCCCGGCCCTAGACCCTCCCACTCTGACACTCAGCAGTCTCCTGTTACCATGGCCCCAGGTCAGTCTTCTTTTCTACATTTTAGAAATTCAGACCAAGCTTAGGAGATGGGTGCCCAGTGTGTGGCAGATGGATGTTTCTGATGACTTTACCCAGTAAAGCAAGCACCTTCCTCAGGTTATAGCACCAGCTCCTTAAAGGCAAGAGTATCTTCCTAAAAGCAATAAATGCTAATAACCATCGGTAAGTATCATGACTGTCACATTACTAGCTTACATATATCCATGGACTACAAGTAGCTTGTGAGAATCCCCTAACAACCTCATCAAAAGCAACTCTCATTCCAAGATTTTCTTTGTGGTCAGAGAAAGGGGTGAGTTCTCCTGGGTGGGTCTATGGATTGCAAATGTGAGGACCAGGCTCTGGCGGGCAGGCAGAGGCGGAGACCTGAGACTCACTTGCCTCTGGCTTCCAGAACCTGAAGGTGTGGACAGAGCACTGACTATGGGGAGGGCTGGGTACAGTGGGACTGAACCCGGCCTTTCAGCTACTTTCAGGTGCGCTTTCTCATCCCTTTCCAAAACCAGAAGTTTCAAGCTTGGCTTTCTTTGATAACATCATTTCCTTCCCTCTCCATCAGAACTTGTGATTCCTTCTGACCACTGACACCTGATTGAGAAATGCTCAGAAGCCCTGGCATGGTGAAATTGTTTTGGTTTTTTGAGGTAAGATCTCGTTATGTAGTTTAGGCTGGCCTCAAACTCACTGTGATCCTCCTGCCTCAGCCTCCAAGTGCTGGGGATTACAGGTATGCACATCTGAAATCACAAAATTTTTCAGAAGAGACCAGGAGTCTGATACACACAGATGATTCTAATGTCCAGCAGGGTAAGGGCCACTGCTGTTTCCTACCAATTCCTGACCTAAAACCCCATCCTCTCTTCATATCTTAAGAATCAGGACCTTCTGATTTTCCTAAGTCTAGGGCTGTGCCTATTTGATCTCAGTTAACCAGATATGGGCCTTAGGTTCTTCTGGAACTCACTGCTGTGTGCTCTGGCTCTAAGCTCCCTCACCTCAGAGGGATAGTGACTGGCAGGTTATCAGTTTCCTCCAACCTCTGGAACAGAGCAGACCAGAGAAGGGCAGAACAGGTGCTCAGTAAACTCTTCCAGTGGCTGGTATGTCTCCTGATGGCTTTTTCAAGCTTCTCAAAAACAGCTCTTGCTTGTACTGGTTCAGACCAATGACAGGGATGCTTCAGATGCTGTGTCTGTACCTGCTGATTTCAGTTCTCTCAAATGTCACATGAGCCCTCCATGTTGGACTCACAGGTCTCCAAATATAAACCACCCACAGCCAAGCAGTGTTTACTGGGTTCCTATCAGAGAGCCATCTGTTCCCCCTACATTACTTTTTTGGACAAGCCTTGATTTCAGCGAGATGTTTCTTCTGAATTCTGGATATAGCCAGCCCTTGGAAATTAATTCTAAGGATGCAATAAACTTAAAATACGCCCATACAATAACATTTCACATGCAAATGGCAAGGACAGTGACTCATGGAAACACAAGGCACTTCCACTTTGAATAAAATTTAGGAATTGAAAGATATTTGAAAGCCAAGTTGATACCATCGGAAGAATGCCTCAGCATTTCTGGCTGTGGTCATAAAAGCGGCCCCATCCTGGAACCCAGCACTCTACTCTCTCTGTGACAGCAAGCTCTGAGCGTCTTTCCCAGTCCCAGCAGCTGTCTCGCCAGCAATACATTTACACAAACCAACAAAAGCAACATTCCAGCCACAGTTCAACTTGAACCCTTTCCCCTCAAGGAATGCTGTTCTTGGCAAGAGATCTTCCAAAGGAAAGAACATCTGCAGAACCTCTGGCCCTGAGGTCTGGGGAAAGCTGAGACAGCTGAAAAGTTTGTGGTCCTCTCTTAGATCCAAGTCACGGGGGCTGAACAGAGGAGCAGGGTAGGAGCAAACCCAAAAAAGGGCAGAGACCTTGGGGTTACGAGATTTTCTTCCCTCTGAGCTCGAGAGCAGCCTGAGTTTTGGAAGGCTGGAGACAGTGTTCTATTTACCTGGTCCTTCAATCTAGCCGAAGGAGCCAACTAGATCCTCTTACCAACTACACAGATGGGACTTATAATACAGCCTCATCCCATGGCTGTTAAACACCTTTTGTAGGTCCTGAGGCAGCAGCAACAAACAAGATTCTTCTCAACATACCATTCCTGGTGCTGGGACTAGAAATTCCACTTGCCAGAGCCCTTCCTCTGTCAGAGAACAAGCAAATTGTAGAGTGCAAAAAATGCTCAATGGGGACAATTCTTAGATAAACTCTGTTTTTTTGAAACAGGCTCTTGCTCTGTAATTCAGGCTGGTCTCACACTCACAACAATCCTCCTGCTTCAGTTTCCCGAGTGCTGGAATTACAGGCATGTACCACCACGATGGGCTCTATAAACTCTTCCTGTCAAACCTGAGTTAGGAAGGAGGCTAGGGACAAGGAGACACTGTTCAACCATCTCTGCTGAGTGCCTCAGACAATGGCACATCTGCATCAATTTGGCAGAATGGATTTAGGGCCATAGGGAAAAATGAGCTCTGAAATTAGGCTTCCCAAATGCGTTTCAGAAGTACTATCTCCCATGCAAATCCATGAGCTAAGTGAGAGGGAAAAAAACCCAAGCTCGTTATTTAGGGATTCAATTCCTAGCCAAACCTATGTCTCTGACTACTCTAAAACCAAATCGTGATTAAAAAGCTACTTGCTTCCAGAGGACGGCATCAGGAAACCTCTGCACTGGACTGTTGGCTGTGCAGAGGTTGTGTCTAACACTTCTGTTCCTGATTCCTACCAAGTGCCAGCTGCAGAGAATCTGCCCGTTTAGGTGGCTGAGAAGCAGATGAAAGAATATTTTACTTTGTGAAGTGCTGAGAATAGCAGTGAGCTCAGGTTTCTCTGGGTTCAACACACCGAAAGACTGTTGAAAAGATTAGAGCTTCCCACATAGCTAGGCAAGAGGAATTTCCAGGCGTGGGCTGGAACATATCTGAAAGTGGGTCACTTCCGGACAGCAAGCTCTCAGTGCTCCCTCCTTACACACATTCCCAATGCCCTCTAGAACTGGGCTAAAATGAATGCTGTACACAACCCCCACCCCACCTAGTCACCCATGTGCCTCTCAACAGGGCCCACATACACTCACTGCTCCCAGGCTAGTACCAGGGTCTGTCTGTATTTATACTAGAGTCTGTCTGAATTTACTGACCTGTCCTAGAAGTCATAGGGGCAAGGAGCCATGGAAGTAAATCGAACATCTTTAAGTGACATTGCCCAGCTGGGAAGCATCCCAAACTCATTATTCTAGGACCTCAAGAGTAAAAGGGAGCTGAGATAGAGGGAGAAACATCAAAAACTGCTCATAAATGGGAACAGCGGGAGATGTCTGCATGGTTAGTGCACATCATCTGCACCACGAGGGACCAGAAGCCAAAGCAACCATTATGGAGCCAACAATAGTAGGCCACAGGGTTGTCAGAAGTCCAAACAGGTACCTGGAAGGACGGAATAAGCTCAGGTCTTTTTGCTCCAACCTGAATTCTCATACCCAGAAAAAGATACAGATATCAGCCACCTTGAAAACCAGGTTTGTATTTCCGGTTAAGTTCCAGAGCAGCAGAACTCAGGAACTATACTGCATCCAGCCTGGTCCCACCTTAGCTTGTCTCCCTCCTGCAAAATAACATCATACAAAACTGTATTTACAGGAAAAGTTAAAAATTAAGGATGTGTACAAAAGTAGACAAGAAATATCAATGCAGGTCAGCTTTGGGAATAGGAAGCATCATGCTCCATACTGGAGCCTGGGGTGATGTCTCATGTACTAGGCAGGAAGAAGACAGTGAATCTCAGTGCCAGTTTTAGGGAGAACCATTTGTTCATTCATTCATTCCAAGGGAAGAGGTGTGGGGGAAAGGACTACTGGCATTGATACTGCAGTCTTAACTATCCAGTCATTTTTGTCTTGCCACATGACAGAAGCCTGGCTGGGGTGGGGGGAGGTGGTGCAACAAAACCCAGAGTCTCTTGCAAGCCCCACAGAAGTACAGGGCTCAGAAGGCATAACGAGTCCGGATATCCTCAAGCTTCTTGGACACCTCAGGAGGAGTTCGGTCCAGTTCTTCAGAGACATTCTTTTGCTTGTTGGGCTCCATAGAGTTGAACTGTTCACAGAGGTCTCCATCAATCACATTCTAGGAGGAGTAAGAGGGAGAAAAAGATCAGACACCCAAAGAAAAGGGTACACACAAAATCAACAGCTGGGGAAAAGTTTTTCACTCTCTTCCAAGCAGCCAAACCCCATTCATTGAGCCAAAGACATATTCTAAGTTGACCCTGAGTAACCAGAGTTTAGGTTGCCAAAATCTGGTGCAGCCTTTTCCCTCATCTGCCCTGCAGGGAGAGGTCCTACAGTATCACTAACCACATGTGCCCATCGCTGCCTCCATCCACCCTCTGCCTCGCTGCTCCTCCTCCACTCAAGGCCATTCTGACCTTTACGAAACACAGCCCCACAGAAAAAGACCACCAAGACTCCCCTGACCTACCTTAACTGGGAAGTAATAAGAGCGAAAGCTGAGGTGGTCCCGCCCACAGAGAGGGGGATGTTCAGACCTCAGGTGCATTTCCACGTGTTGGAAAAAGTCGTGATCCTGGTGGAAGAAAAAAATGCATCACTGATTTCTTTTATAAAAAGTGTTTTCAGGGCTAGGAATGTAGCTCAGTGGTTCCACTGCCTGCCTCGCAAGTACAAGGTCCTGAGTTCAATCCCCGGCACCAAAAAAAAAAAAAGTATTTCCAGATGGATGTGGTGGTACACACCCATAATCCCAGCACTCGGGATGCTGAGGCAGGAGGGTCATGCCACCCTGGGTTACACAATAAGTTTAAGACCAACATGGATTACATAGCAAGATCCTGCCTCAAAAACATAACCAAAAGGGCCAGGGATGTACCTCAGTGGCACCGTGACTGCCTGGCGAGTGCAAGGTCCTGAATTCAATTTCCAGTACCAGAAAAAACAACAACAAAAAAAGGCCAGGTGTGGTGGCACGCACCTATAATCCTAGCACTTAGGATGCTGAGGCAGGAGGATCACTGGACTACATTGTGAGTTCAAGACCAGCCTGAACTACACAGCAAGACTTTGTCTCAAAAAAACAAAAAAAGAGGGGCTGGGGAGGAAAAGAAAGTGATTTCAAGTGCTACTCTATAGTTTCCAGAAACAATGAACAGACAAATCATTGATTTTTACCACACAAACAGATAATAAATATCTAACTACTCTTCTGATGGTCACAGGTATTTCTGCTAAGCAGGACAGCTAAAACTCAAAAGAAACCTCATTGTATTTACAGTATAATGGAGACTGTCATCTGCAAATGAGCTCTGAGATCAGATTCCTGATCCAGACTTGGCACAAAACAAATTTAGCTGATCCTAGAATTGATTCCGTGAGGCAAAGGTCACTCCAGGGTTCATCATCCCATCCTTCCAAGTCAGTGGTGCTCTGCTCAGGGGCTCTGAGCTCAGAGCCCTGCACCTACATCAGAACTATCACAGTTTAAGATGAATGACAGTGCTCCAGGGGAAATACACGCAGGATTCCTATCTCCTCAGAGCTTTTTAACAGTCACTTTATAAAATGTCTAGAACACTCTTAATTACAAGTAAGGACAAACAGATTTGACTTCTTAGGTGGATTCAGCAACAAGAAACAACCTTAGGAATGCAAGGCCAGAGTGATGTGGGGGCTCTCACCTCGTGGGATGTGAATGGGACAAGGATGCCAATTCCTCCTGACAAGGTGGTGTAGACGAGCGACTCAGAGCCTCCAGGGATCAGCGTGGTCTTCTGTAAGGACAGCACCGTCTCCCCAACATGGTAGTTCATGATCACTTCTGCCTGCACGTGGAAAACAGTCTGGTGACTACGAGTACCCTAGGAAGCTACTCTGGTTTCCAAGAGCAAGCAGTGCTTCCAGGTACACTGCACTATCTTTTATTTTTATCTTTATCTTTTAAAACCCCAAAATTACTGCACTTGAAAATATTTTTTTAATTCTTTCATTGTCTACTTACAGCTTAATGTGTAAGAAAATATCTTACAAAACAAGCACCTGCCTACAGGAGCAAAGCCAGGAACCCAGAAAATAAATAGCTGGTTGGTATTGGCAGTGAACCTTATGACCCTCCTCCGAGGATGGCACTACTCTCAAAAGACTTTTACACTGATTCACAGAACAACTTTGAAAATGTACTATTTTAAATCATAAATGGGATAATGACATGGGCACCTTATGATAAATCCAATATTCATCCATTACAGGCCTTCTTATCAGCTTAGGGATTTGGGAAGGCAGCATTTGGTAGTCTTGTGCACTGTGGATAATTCACTTAAAACCTTCTCCAGTGAAGGCACCAGGGAATGTACTGGGAGACTTTCCCTTGTGCCCTTTCTGCAATCTTACCTTCTGGGAGGCCCCATTCAGCAAGCCCCGGTCCCACAGTGCTTTGTTTCCTGTGGGATCTTCATCTACCTCATCGTTGGTATTAGGTGGAAGCCTTACCTACAAAAGTGACACAATCAGAGGGATGTCTGAGCCAGGTGAGCTGGGTCATCAAGCAACATCTGCCCCAGTCTTTGCAAGCAAGCCCAGGGGCACTACCTAGACAGAGGCCTAAGCCCAAGTCTCCTACACCTGCTCCAGGAGCTGTGAGTGGCAAGAGACTCTAGAGAGCCAAGCCACAAGCAAGGATTCAGCACAACCAAGGGCAAAAACAGATCAAAGAACATAGACAAGAGAAATCAGGCTAGACTTAATAAAAAGACAAGCCAAAATTTGCTAAAGCTAAACACATCATTATTGAATTTTATTCCCTTAATTTTAACATCCCATATTAGAGATCATCATCCTGGCTCACTGGCTTTACCAACAGCACAAAGTGAGCCAGCTTTCCTACACCTAACTAATCCCAAGGAAACAACATTAACTCACCACACAAATGTTGCCAAACTTATCTGCCCCAGCTACAGTGTCATAGTCAAGAAGACTAGCTGTAGTGACCCATCGGGGATAGGTGTCGTCGGCAAAGATGATGAGCTGGTTCTCATTACGCTTGTAGCGAACCCAGATGAAACTTTCTTGGACATCAGACACAATCACCCTGTGTCCAATAGTCTGGATCCCAGATATATAATTGGCAATGTGCTGGAGAAAAACAAGGACAGCAATGAGTATAATCCTGGAATTCAGAACCCACAGAAGGACCAGCTTTCTCTGACTACAACATACATAAGGTCTGTTAAACAGCACGAGAAGCAAATACCAGTAAACGATAATTTGCCGGGCGTGGTGACACATTCTGTAGTCCCAGACCAGTCTGAACTACATAGCGACTCTGTCTCAAAAAACCAAATAACTGGGGCCAGGGATTTCGCTCACTGGTTTCGCAACCTGCTGTGCAAGTACAAGGACCCAAGTTAGATCCCCGGTACCAAAAAAAAACCAAAAAAAAAAAAAACCAAATAATAAAAATAAATGCAGGGTGGGCCAGGGATTTAGCTCAGTGGTTCTGCCGCCTGCCTCGCAAGCACAAGGTCCCGAGTTTGATCCCCAGTACCAAAACAAAACAAAACAAAAACACAAAACGCAGGAATGTGGGAAAAAGAGCTATTTTTCAAATATAGTGGAAATATATGCTCAACTCGCACAGTTAAATTTTTTATAAAAACAAGCAGGTTCTTGATTCAAAAAAGCTAAGAAATATGATGTACTCGTGCCCTCTCAAGCAAAGCTCAAAGGCCTAATTCTGTGGTTGGAATTGGGGGAATATAACATGGTCCTAATAAAATCACATGACTTTTTTGGTACCAGAGATTGAACTCAGGACCTTGCACTTGCCAGGCAGACACTGTGCCTCTGAGCTAAATCCCCAGCCCCAAATCACATGATTTTTAAGAATCAGTGCCCACTACCTTGCTAATGCCCACTCCTGCCTTATTAGCTAGATCTTTGCCCCATCACCAGCACATTTACCTTATTCTCACACTTTCGGAGTAACTTCTTCTTCCCCAAATCATAGACTCGCAAAAGCTTCCCCACTCCAATCAAAACCCTCCCTTGGAATGGAGCGATGGCAGCAGGGACCTCTTCCACTGGAGTCTGTAAGTGGAAAAACAGGTCATACAACTACATAGCTACAGGCTAATCCCACCCCCAGGACCCAGAAGCACCTGCTTCTACAGGAACCTATCAGAAAAAAAGATAGGAAGCGACCCTATTTTGCTCATTAGAGAAATAAATCATCCATCCAACAGTCCCAGTGAGACAGCATACCCAGGTAAACAGGTCCCACACAAGGCCTTTCACCCAGCAAGTGTATCAAGGCCACAAGTGAGAAAGAAGTCCTGATAAATGCTGCTCAGAGCCTGTGCTAGGTTTAACTGGCACCATGAAGCAACATTTAAGCACCATGAGCCTCAACATCTAAGTAACAGCTTCTTAGTGAAAAATGACATCTTAGTCAGAAACAGTTAAGTTTAACACAAAGAATGGTCTGTGAGGGCCAGGGATTTAGCTCAGTGGTTCCAGTGCCTGCCTCACAAGTGCAAGGTCCCAAGTGTGATCCCCGATATCTTCTCCCCCCACTCTCCCCACCATGGAATGGTCTGTGAAATAATTCCTCGAGGACACTCCCCTGATGGTTAGGCTGAGGGAGCCATGTGCTTGCCAGGTTTTAAGTATACAGTTCAGTGGCAGGAAATACATTGGTACTGCTATGCAACCATCACCATCATCTCCAAAACTACTTTCATCTTCCCAAACTAAGCCCTGTTCCTATGAAATAATTACTTCTCAGAGAGTATTAAAACTGCTGAGTTTTGGTCATGAATTGGTGCCTGCTTAGCAAGATAGCGTGCATCTATCTCCTCACAGTGGGTGGTTAGCACCCAGGCTTCCTGTAGCAGTCAGGCACTGGAGCACCACTGAAGCATGAAGACGCTAGCATTTTCCATCTGCTGCCAAGAAATGGATTAGAATTAATGAGCTGGTTCCCAAAAGATGTGACCCTCAAGTTCAGTAAAAGTCAGAGAATTCAACAGGACTAAGGATACAAGACAATCCATGCCTGGTTCCTACCTTGTGCAAAAACTCCAGTTTTTCCCCATTGTTCACCAGCTTATAAGTATACACAAAGCCCCCTGCCACAGATCGGGGGTTCAGGATCAGGTCCTTGGCCACACCCACCAGCACATACCAGTCTTCACCAGTGTTAGAGAACCTACACACAGCCACACTGCAGAGAACAAGCGCCAAACATCAGTCAAAAGCCGAAGAACTCCTGGATCCTGCCTAGCCAACTCTGGACTATCTTGGGCTTCTTACCTAAAAGCTGCCTCATTCTGTTCTAGCTGGACAAGGTCCAGCGTGTTCCCTTGAATAGGATTCATCACCCGGATCACAGACGCCCACTGCCCATTGCCAGCCTTGGGAGCACCAAAAATAGATTCAGGGAGGTTTTCATTGAGGAATGCTGCTGCCATCTCTGCAGCCAGCTCTCGTTCATCTTCCCCTGCTGCTTCCACCATTTCCTAAATCCAAAAAGCAATAACAATTGGTATGTTGTTGAGAGGTGAGAAGATGGCAAGTAGCAAGAACACTGCAGGGGGAGCTCAATATATAAAGAAGCAAACAGTCCTCCAAAACCAGGATTTCCCAAAGTAAAAATTCAAGGGAGAGGTGCAAGACAAGGGGAAGGAAGATCACTAATCGGAAAACCAGATACTGAAACTTCCATTTGAGAAGAAAATGCCAAAAAGAATAACAGCTATGGCAAATAATGGACTATTGGTCTGAGAAATGTGAAAATGAAAACCCCATTTTTTAAAACCTAGCCCATTTGATTTCCCTTGCTGGATTCAGTTCAATACAGTTGTGGCTATTTAGTTCCTTCTGGGAAGAAACAGCTTCTGGAAAGAACTGGTATTGTGGGGACCCTGACAGTTGTCCGCTCTGGGCGCAAATCCAGGAAACACCTAATGCAACCTATTTGGAAGTTCAAGAACTAAAGAACTCTGTTTCAGAGAAGAAACTGAATTCTGAGTAACACAAGTGAGTGCATTAGTCCTGAGTCACAAGAAAACCTCTAAAACCAGGGACTTGGGAAAGGATTCTGCTCAAAGGATCTGAAAGAGCCTGGGAACCTCCCCACCCCCTTGCTGGGAATGAACCCCAGGCCCTTGTGCATGCTAGGCAAATGCTCTACCACTGAACTACATCTTCAGCCCTGGATCTTGAAAAAAAAACAATGATAATCATAACCAATGATTATGGGGGTTTAAGCTCTTCTATACAAGTTCACATTCATGCCTTTTAAGTGAACCCCTGGGTCACTCCTTACCTCTGCCATCTGTTGCTTTCTCTGAGCTTTTGTAGCCTCAGTGTAAGCATTATGGTCTGTCTCGATAATGATAAGGTTATTACTCTCAGGGTGGATGACAAATTTCCTGGGTGTGTACTGCAGTGGAAAGGCTACTTGATTGAAGACAGCACCTAGCTTCTCCAATGCCAAAATCCTACAAGGAGAGATAGAGGAGTTAACAGGTTACTTACTCAGAACTTAGAAACTGGTGTTGAAAGTTGGAGACAGAGATGACAATAGCTGCAAAAAGGTCCTGAAACCTGTTTTGCAGAAACAAGCTCACCAGTTGGTGAATGACTTATCAAGAAGCTGTTATAGTTTCATTGTGAACAACCAACAGTTACAACCATAGTATGAACAACTTCAAACATAAGTCTACTGTCAGTTATTAACACTGCCAATCTGTAAAAGGCCTAAATAACATACTCAGGTTAAAAGATCCAATACTGTAAATAACATGAGTAAGAAAATGTTATCAGTAATCCAACACTTGTTCTAAAACTAATTCAGTGGCACTCGTCTTTCACTGGAAGATAAAAATCTTAAATCTCAAGACTAGACTGTACTGATAAGTATTAAAACTTGGCCCTGAAATTCCTAACAGAAGCTAAAACTCTAAACATCGAAACTTGGCTCCCAGTTACTTAAATCCTGAGTCAAATGAAGCTTCAATTGCAACACACTCTTCTCATGGTAAAGACCTAGCTTTCTGACATCTCTCCAAAACCTCTTCCAACACTGGCAGAACTGCAGGCTGAGCCTTTGGCAAAGGCTGGGTTCTAAAACCAGGACTTACTCACCTCAGGGTGTTGGTGGAGATGGCCACAATGCCTTCAGGACACTGTTCAGAGGCGAAGCCAGATGCAAACTCCAGGGTCTCATAAGACAGGGGTGTGAGATGAAAACGGGATTGGTAAGAATAGCTCAACCATGAGCGGCTAGACATGGCCAATACCTAGAGAGAAAAATATGCCCAATAAATTTGGGAAAAGTGCAAACATAACACACTGACCAAACACCTAACTGCAGATTTCAGTCCACAGAATACTCCAGACTGAGAAACCTAAAAGGCTACCATAAGACAAGGAGCCCTAGAGAAAAGGCAGTATGCTACAAGTATGTGCTCCTAACCACACACCATAGGCTGCCTCCACCTCTCTGAGCTTGTTTCCACTTGTGTGAAACAAGAACACCACCTCAAGACCGGACAGCTGCAACAATGAAGAACTACCACAAGCAGCCAGCAATGCTAATATTAATTACAAAAGATAGGCTGCTTTTTCCTGCCTACCTTGCCACAGACTGTTTCTCCTCTGCTACACCACCCTGCCTTGGAGCCAGTGACTATGGACTGAAACCTCTACAAACTGTGAACTGAAATCAACCTCTCCTGCTTTAAAAAATAAAAAAGCAATGCTTCCATCTTCTTCACAGTAAGTAGTAAATCATGACCCTGCTGCATGCCTGGAATAAACATGACAAGATTATTCATAGTTAGTGGTGCCCTGGACAAGAGGTTTCTAGCTATCCCCAGCCCTTTATCTAGCCTAAAGAATAAAGTGATCAATATCCAAATTTTTCTGTATCCAAATCATGGCACAGAGCCGTGAAACTTGTGTCAGGAAGCTCTAAGTTATAAAATCGAGGTCTTCTCACATGAAAGAAACTTAAGATCATTAATATCAAACCAACCACATACTGGTGAACTAAAGTAAAGCTTACATAACAAAGTGATTTTTCTCAGATGGTATCAGTAACACCTGAATGTACGGCCTGCCTTGTTCTATTACTTACTGCCTCCTGGCCTTGCATCCGAACTCGGAAAAGCTTCACAGGACGGGATCCCAGGTACCTGGTGCGGGTGTCAGACAGGTCTCCAGTGACAGGGTCTAGGACAGTTCTCAGCAGCACACCATTCTAATCAAAGAGAAAAGTGGTGAAGACTACTCAATAATAAGCTTATCAGTTATGGTGAGGAAACTTCTGTGATTACTTTTAGAGCACAGAGAAGGAAATTACTTCATGGTTTAAAAGAAATCATAATATTCAGTCATTTATTTACTCCCTCACTATATTCAAATGGTTACTAATCATCTACTAAGTGAAAAACTTTTATTTCTTACTATTATGTCCTATAAATTTTTTTAAACCATGTGTGTTACACTTTTCTCTATAATTTAAAAACAGATCCACACCTTTCAAAACCAGGTCCAAGACAGGCCGGGTATTTAGCTCAGGGGTTATACCACCTGCCTTGCAAGTGCAAGGACCCGAGTTCGATTCCCAGTAAAAAAAAAAAAAAACAGGTCTAGGGGCTGGGGATTTAGCTCAGTGGTTCTGCCACCTCCCTCGAAGGCACAAGGTCCCAAGTTCGATCCCCGTTACCAAAAACAAACCAGGTCTTTTGACTGTGCTCTCTGAACAAGGTTCCAAAGAGGAACAACAGATTCAAGGCTGGGGTAAGAATGTGGGATATATTATTGTGAAAGAAGGAAAGACAGCAAGTCATGTTAAAAGACAACCTCAAACGGGGAACTTCCATTGTCCAAAAAGAGAATTTAACAACTGAAGAAAAACAAAAAGCAAACAAAAAAATGGCATTGGCTTGAAAAACAAATATTTTAAAACCCCACAAATTCATAACCTCACTTTTAAAAACAGACAGGTATAGTGGCACACACCTGTAATCTCAGCACTCAGGAGACTGAGGCAGAAGGATTACCCTGAGTTCAAGGCCAACCTCAGACACATAGTAAACTTAAGGTCAGCATTATGAATTGCATTGTGAGACTCTGTCTCAATAAAAAACAAACAAACACAGCCAACCATGGTTGCACAGGTCTGTAATCCTGGCACTCTGAGAGGCTGAGGCAGGAGGATAACAAGTTTGAGGGCAGCCTGGGTAACTTAACAACTCATGGAGACCCTATCTCAAAAAATAAAACGGGCTAGGCTCAGTGCAAAGGCTCTCTGCTCAATATCCAGTACCACAAAACTTACTTCAACAGGCCCCAGTGGAGGGACACTGTTATGATCCTAGCACCTTAACTATGGAAAAGGGAAAAAACAAAAGAGAAAAAAGAAACATCCTTTTCCTATAGGAACTATAGCCAGGGAAAGCAAAGAAATGACATGCATTTTGTCTTCAGAGGAGTGTTCCAGCTAATTAAATTCAGAAGGAAATAGAAAACTATCATTTTCCAGATCCTAATGACATGATCAATCTAGGGAATATGTACTAATAGCTATTAAAAAAAAAGGCTGATGGGGCCGGGTATTTAGCTCAGTGGTGCCACCACCTGCATAGCAAGCACAAGGTCCTGAGTTCAATCCCAGGTACCACAAAAAAAAAAAAAACCCAACAACAAAAAGTTGGAGAATTTTAAAACAGAAAATTAACAAAAACAATTCAACATCACTAAAAAAGGGGGACAACCATTCCATACCTTCTGATGTGATGCAACAAGGAGTAAACGCAACCCCCCAAATAATTAATCTGACCTAATAAACTTCCTGTTCTGCACTAGCCAATCTTACCAGCACCAAGCCATGTGAGGCTGATTAGAAGTGAGATGGGCTGGTTAGTTTCAAGTACTAAACACCTGATTTGAAAAACCTGGCACCAACAGAGAGGGAGAGGGAGAGGGAGAGGGAGAGGGGGAGGGGGGAGGGGGGAGAGGGAGGGGAGAGAGGGGAGGGGAGGGAGAGAGAGGGGGAGGGGGAGGGGAGGGAGAGAGGGAGAGAGGGAGAGAGGGAGAGAGGGAGAGAGGGGGAAGGGGAGGGAGAGGGGGAGGGAGAGAGGGAGGGAGGGAGAGAGGGAGGGGGGGAGGGAGGGAGGGAGGGGGGGGGAGAGGGGGGGGAGGGAGGGAGGGAGGGAGGGAGAGAGGGAGGGAGGGAGGGAGGGAGGGAGAGAGGGAGGGAGGGAGGGAGGGAGGGAGAGAGGGAGGGAGAGAGGGAGGGAGGGAGGGAGGGAGGGAGAAAGGAAGAGTATTTCAAGTAACTTCTATATTGATTACATGTGGAAATGATCTTAAACATACTGGATTACATAAAACATTAAAACTTATCATCTGTTCCTTTTTGTGGCTACTAGCAAATTAAATTACACATGGTTCACCTTGTATTTTGAATGGACAGCATCATCTAGATCCACCTTCCAGTTTAAGAAACAGAGGACACACAAGGAATGACTCTGCCAAGTCTAGAAGGTGAGAAATTCTACCAAACAAACGATTCTGTCCCTTAAAAAGAAAAATTTAGTAATGGGGATGGGTCAGTTTAAAAAACATAAAAAGACACATGAACCAAATGCAAAGTGTGGACTGCTTTGTTGAGATCTTGAGTAAATCTAGCTGCAAAAATATTTTTTGGAAGGGAAAACTAAGATGGACAAAGTAGCAGATGATATTCAGAAATCATATTTTGATGGGTGTGATAATATTAGTGCCTTAAGCGACTTCCTGTTAAAGGAATATTATCAAGCATTTATAGAGGAAAGAAAGGTGTGCTGTCTTAGTCTCTAACTTCTCTATGTGCTTGAGAATTTCTAAATGAGAAAGTATAATTAAAAACCAAAAGTACCTCACTAGCTTATTTGTATGAATCATCATTAAGGAAAATAAAAAGTACATAATCAAGAATACTGACACTGTGTTTCTGCTTGCTGCTTTAACAACAGGAAGCATCCACAGGTTCTTTACCCTAAAGGAGCCAATTATGAACTGTGAAGCATTCATTTCAAAAAGCTGAATACTGTGGAAACTGCAGGTGACTCCTAAAGACCTCATCTAGTTCTGACCCAGAACAGCAATCACAAAGCATTTTTATCAAATGTGATGATTCTATAGCCAGGTGTGGTGGTGCACACTGCAATCCCAGCTGAAGCAGGAGGATCAATAAGTTCAGGGACAGCCTGAGCCTACACAGTGAGACCCTATCTTAAAAAAAAAAAAAAAAAAAAGACAGACTCTGAAAATACCTTTTTTCCAGGCCTCATATATTTTAAAGTGTTGAGAAAAGTGGAACCCAAAGCATCACTGCTCACTTTTATAAAGTGCCCACTGAAAACCATGGGTGCAAAGAGACACCTATACTCAGCAAAGAAATGGGTGAAACCTACAGAAGGTCTGATACCAACAATGTGCCTCTGAATCTCTTACCTGGAGCCCGATGTTCAGGTACAGGAAGCCAATAGAGCCTCTCTCACCCAGCTCATCCTGCTTCTCTGTCCCACCCATTTCCACGATACATAAGGACTCAGGCTGGGCCGGGAGAGCTTGCATGCTCAGAGGCTGCAAACAGTCCTAGGGAAGAGAAAACAGGAAATAATCAATTTCTTAAAAAACATACCAAGAGAGATCTAATGCTTAGGTTAAAGGAAGAACTTTCTTGGGGCAGGGGAAACCGCAGGAGTGAGTTCTCAGAGGCAAGTGTGTTATAAAACTAAATCTCAGAGTAAGTACTGGGAGGATCTTGCTTTCCTTTTTGTCAAAGTGAATTGTGGTAAAAGTAAGTAAAGGGCTCTTTTCTGAAAGTCATCTAATGCCCTGAACAAGTGAAATTCCTTTTATACAAACTGTCTTGGGGATACTGTTTTTGGTTTTCTTTTTTAAAGAGCAGAAAAAATTTATTGAAAGATACCTTTTGTCTAAGAGAGACAGAAGAGGGATTGCAAAGTGGGTTACCCCACTGGTTTTCTTTTTTTTTTTTTCGGTACTGGGGATCAAACTTGGGTCCTTGCGCTTTTGAGGCAGTTGGCAGAACCACTGAGCTAAATCCCCGGCCTCACTATAAAAAAATTTTTAACTGCCAGGGATTTAGCTCAGTGGTTTTGTTGCCCACTGTACAAGCGCAAGGACCCAAGTTCAATCCCCGGTACCAAAAAAAAAGAATAAAAAAAAAATTTTTTAACTATGCCAAATAAACATTTAGTAATCTCAAATTAATATCCTAAAACCACAGCACAAGTGTCCTGGGGAATGCTACTATGATAACTAAGGGATAACAGCAGATACTGGGCTGGGAGTGTAGCTCAGTGGTAGAGCATTTGCCTAACATGCATGAAGCCCTAAGTCTGACCCCAGCACCACAAAATGAGAAAGACATAGAGAGAGGGAAAGAAAAAGAGAGACAGACCAACAGAAAAGAGACAGAAGCAGATAAAAATCTCGGGGTCCAGATGCTAAGGTTCCAACCAGATGATCTTTGAAGCAGAGGGTCTCACTCACTGAGGGGTCCAAGGAGATGATTCTGACAGTGTTGTCCACCAGCCCTACAGCCAGGAAGCGAGACCGCTGCTCTCCAGGGGGAACGTTGGCCAGACTCATGCACACTACATCTGCTGACATCTCCTTCCTCTCTGTGTATTCGTTCAGCTGTCCTGACTATAGAAGGGAAGACAGAGTGAGGTCTAGATGCTCCAATTCACTGAAAAACCCTGGGCCCAGGGACAGAAGACAGACTGTGAGGTTTCTTTCTGTCTCTTCTCACTCCTATATAATCAATGACTAAGAATTTCTCCAAGACTGAATTTAACAAGCTAATGGTGAACAAAATTAATCATTGAGACAAGATATTAACAGACCTTTGAAAAAGCTCAATGTGCTGCCAATTTTCTAAGCCAATCTAGTTCTCAAGAAATGGATATATGTACAGACAAGTTTATCTGTTCATGGGCCAGGGATTTAGCTCAGTGGCACCGCACCTGCATTGCAAGCACAAGGTCCTGAGTTTGATCCCCGGTACCAAAAAAACAAAAAACAAAACAAAAAAACAATTAACACTATCTGTTCATGAGATTTTTGAGTGACTCTGGGTAAAAAGGAATTCAAATATGACAGTTAAAATCCTGAGAGCGTAATTTAGTGTATTCAACATCCTTCCACACAGAACATTTCTAAAATGGGATTCAGAAGGCAGAAAATATATCTATACCAAATACTTGTCAGCCAAGTGTAAATAAAGTGCAAAAGAATTAAGTGATCCACTGCTAAGAGAGGATTTCACAACTCCAATCAGAATGAGGCATCAACTACTCCTTTTTCCACTTCTGTAAAGACATATATGGCTTCTAGACACTTTCATTCCTGATTCTCTTTTTTGTGAATATAACCTAGAGGTAGAGAAGACAACTCCTCTCTTCGTCACTGGACTCTACACTAAGTAATATAGTGAATGATAAAGTAACATACGGGATCCATTTCAAAATACACCAGCTCTCCTCCTGTCAGGGCAATCACCACTTGTCGCTGGTTCACCGCACACTTCACAATTGTTTTTTTCCCAGGAGTCTTCCACTCATTAACTCTCTTGTCTGCTCGTATGTGTCGAATGCCATCTGGATACACCTAGAGTCAGTAAAAGAAGGAAAACCAACTTTAGCAGTTTGACTAACCACTCAACGTGATCTTCACAACTGTCAGATCTGTCATCTTCATGAGATCAAGAGCTGGAGTTAGCAGGTCCCAGACAAGGTCAGTTGTTAAAAAGTCCATGTTCTGCAGTGTTCACTTAAAGTTCAAAACCCGTATGGCCGGGAATGGTGGTACATGACTGTAATCCCCACACTCAGGAGGAAGATTACCACAAGTTCGAATCCAGCCTGGCTACTAGTGAGTTTGAGGCCAGCCTGAATTACAAAGCCAGACCCTGTCTCAAAAAACAAAACAAAACAACCTACCCACATATAAATATCTAACAGAGATGAGGACAAGGCTGAAGCAGGAGACCACAGGTCCAGCCCAGTCTGGGCAGCTTAGCAAGGGCCTGGGTTCAATCCCCAGAACCAGAAAAGAAAGACAGCGAAGTGTAACACTGATAGACTCTGTAATGATCACAGAAATGGCAAACTGAGGCAATGTTTCAAAATTCTCCAAGTGAACAGAAGTGTCTTCTGTAGATGTCAAGAAAAAATCTGAAAGACTTCAGTCTTAACACAGTTCTTTATGTTGATAAAATAGGATGTCTCCTCCCTCAGGCTTTCTAGCAAGGGAGGGTAAAGAGAAATGAACACAGCTCAATGATGGCAAAGAGAGGACAAAGCAGGTAAGCAAGACCCAAGAATCCTCACCTGCACCAAGGCATCATCTCCTAACAAGGAGCAGGACAGGGTCGGGGTGGTGCCCAGGAATCCTGAGTCAGTCACTTCTTCCACAGTCTCTCCGATAGACAGCACAAGGGTGGCATTCACGAAAGACACAATGATGTAGGCATCAAACTCATCTGGAAAAGAAAAGAAAGGAGTTGGTTAGCTAAGAACTCATCAGAATTACAAAGCCAAATGAGATACTAAGAGTTTTCAGAAATCTTCCAAGGCACTTCTGTACACACACACACACACACACACACACACACACACACACACTCACACATGGAGATGATCCAAAAGATAATTAGGGTGACAGAGCTTAAAGATAAATGCTTATATAAACTGAGTACAAAGGTCTTCCCCTAGCACCTTTCAAAACTAGTATTTTACTGAAACATCTGTGGAGAAATGAGCAAGGACAACACAAAGGAAATCAGAAGCATGAAGAAATTTTGAATATTTACTTATTTAGCTACATCACATTTGTACTACTTGCCAACCACAACTCCTTCTTAAGATACTCCTTATCAACCAAGAAAGATCCCTTAACTTCTTCCAAAACAGACTAATGTAGGAATACAAACTAAGAAATAAAAGACTACTCAGCCTCCATGAGATTAGATCATTCCTGGACTGGAAACTGGGACCGCTAGTTGCTTTGGGAACAATGTAAGAACATCAACCAAGAAATAAGGGCAACGGTGATGTTTATTGTCAGCCCTTGACCTCTGGTTTTTTAGGTTTTGCTTTTCATAATGAAATATAGTCAGATAAACACTAAGAGGACATGAGGTATAAAGCCAAACGAGAAGTTTCTCCTATAAAAGGCATCCATTTCCAGTATCTCCAATTCCACAACATAAGACAAGTTCTGTGTCCCTCACACCCACAATGTTTGGCATAAAACTGATAAATATTCAGTGCACATTAACTTTTTTTTTTTTTTTTCCGGTACTGGGGATTGAACTCAGGACCTTGGGCTCATGAGGCAGGCACCGCCTCATGTTAACTTTTTAAATAAGAGATTTTCCTACCTTACATTTGAATTTTTCTATCAACTCCCCACTTTTTGTCCCCTTTAAATAGACATCAGGAAAACAAAGGAAAAAAATAACAAGACAAAGCATTAAATTGGAGGCTGTCTCACTCATAACAATAGCAGCTATTATCAGAGCTGCTGTTATCAGAGCTCAGTGCCACACAGCTGGTTAACCCCACTCACATCAAGAACACAATTTTTCAGAGTTCCAAAGGTATAAGTCTGGTTTGAGAAGAGAGCCCCACGGCACCATGTTCCATAATGGTGGCAGCCTAGGGAAGTTGTTCCTCGGAATTTGGTTCATAGGGACTCAACTCCTACAACTAAGAGAAAACAAAGCCTGGCTACTGCTCCAGTTGGCAGCAGACCTTGGCATCATCCAAGGACCGCTGGTTTTGGTGCTGCAGAAAGCAAGAGTTGTGGAGTCAGGAAAGCTTCCACCCAGATTTCAGAAGGCGGCCTGGGAGGCCAGGCAGTGTGCCCCTCAGAGGGCAATGTGTGAAGCTATGAGTGTGAAGCTGAAGGTACAGTGGAGAGCCCAGAAGTTTGGAGAAGCCAGGATCATGGATTGCCTGAGGAAAGCTGTAAGGAGGATGCAGAGTCCGGCCCTGAGAGAAGCTATGGGAACTACAACCACCAGAAGTGCTATAGAGGTGGAGCTACCCAAACAAGCCCTTTGGAGTTCACAACTTGCCACAGATTGCTGGGGATGCTGGAAATGGAACTGTGGGATTTAATGTTTGCCCTGCTGGATTTTGGACTTGCTTTGGTCCTATTCCTTTGCATCCCTGTTTGTAACTCTTGGAATGGAAATGTCTGTCTTGTGCCACTGAATATTGGAAGTGTTTGCGTACAGGAGTTGCAGCTAAGAGTTTGCCTTAAACCTCAGAGGAGACTTTGGACTTGGTCTTTTCAGTAATGCTGAAACTGTTAGGGTCTTTGGCAACTTTTAAGAGATGGACTAGGCTGGGGATTTAGCTCAGTGGTTTCGCCGCCTGCTGCGAAAGCACAAGGACCCGAGTTTGATTTCCGGTATGGGAAAAAAAAAAAAAGAGAGAGATGGACTAGATACTTTTTTGCATAAAGGGATATGCAAGAGTCTTTACGGGGTCAGGGCAGAATGTTATGGCTTGTGTTTAGATGCCCCCCAAAGCCTGTGGTCATAGGTGGGGCTTTTTCAGAGGTGGCCAAATCTAGAGTGTGCGACTGATTCATGGTGCTAGGGATCAAAGGCCCTAGGAATAAGGATGTGAGTGCTACTTGCCCTGAGTAGTCTGGATAAAAGGGGCAGAAAGCCGCTGTTAAGGTCCCTTGTTGCTTTTGCTGTCTTCTGTGAGCAATGAACTGTTCTCCTGCAATGTCCCTCTGCCATATGCCACTCGAGCCAGCCAATTATGGACTAAAACCTCTACAAACTGAGCTTTCCTCTCTTAGAAGGTACAGCTGAACTAAAATTACTAGATGAGTTCAGGAAAATCAGCATTCTTTATAATATAAAAGTATGGGTCAAGTGAAAGTATACACTGGTATAGCTTACAGTAGCATTCTGACCTATTAACAGGACATAAGAACAATTTGATGAGTAGCAATCAGCTCTTCAAGATACAACTAAATATAATTTATGAGGCTGCTTTACATAATAAGTCTAAGCACTGTTTGGAAAAACCATTTCAGGGCAGGGGATGTAGCTCAGTGGCACCATAGCTGTCTAGCAAGTGCAAGGTCCTGAGTTTGATTCCCGGCACACACACACACACACACACACAAAAATCCAATAAAAACAAAAACCACATTTCAGCTAATTATGCACGTGTGCATACAATCGCTGAAGAGCAAGGATCAAAGATCGTTCCCAGTAGGTGTACAGTACTCTAAAGGCTGGGCCAGGAATCCAGAGTGGATTAATTTTCTAAATCATAAGGAGTAAAACTGGACAAGAAGGTATTTAATTATTGTTATTACTGTCACATATACCAAATGCTCTGTGGAAATCATAAAATGGCTCTATAAGACTGACCATTGTTTACTATAATAATATGAATATAGCTTACAACAAAACAAAAATCCATGTCCCCATAACACCAAGTTTGGAGCTTTATTGCTCTGTTTGTGAAAGAGAAATCTCTGGTGTACAGTAATAGAAATTACTTAATTTTATTTGAAAACTGCATCATTTTCATGTTCCCCTTACTAAAACTATGTCAGAGCAAAATAAAGCTAAACAATAAAAGGCAACAATTCCCAGTCTCTTCCTTCAGACGAGGGAAAAAGAGTTTCCAGAAGACAGCTCTTATAAACTTCTGACTTACATGCACGAGAATGGGGAAGAAAAGAAAGGAGGGTTCCTGAGTTCCTCCTTTCCCTCTGACCAAGATCCCAGAGTGTTCAGAAATAAAAGAGAAGCTCAGTCAACTTAACAGGATCATATTTTGGCTAGACAATTCAACAAGCTGGAGGGCAAGGATTTATGTTTAAAAGCTGCTGTGCATCACAGCTTTCCTCCTAGGATCTGTTACTCTGTGAAGACTAAGAACAACGTAACTTCTATCCCATTCTCCACTGGGAAGATTTGCACCAGAGCAGTTATTCTTATATCTTAGGGATAGTAAGTTCAAAGTTGGCCCTCAGAGCAAAGCTAGGCTTCAGGCAAGGTAAATGACTAAGAACTATAAACATCCATGTTGCCTTTTTCTAGGAGTTCTAAGTGTCAAAGGAACATTAGAACTGGGTGTGGTGGCACGCACCTGTAATACCAGTAGTTTAGGAGGCTAGGGCAAAAGAATAACAAGTCCAAGGCTGGCCTTTGTAACTTATGGTGAGACCTTGTCTCAAAATTTTAAAAAAGGGGGCCGGGGATTTAGCTCAGTGATTTCGACCCCTGCTGCGCAAGCCCAAGGACCCGAGTTCAATCCCCAGTACCCAAAAAAAAAATTTTAAAAGGGGTGGGGATGTATGTTTAGGTCTCAAACACATAAGGGACTCTATCTGAGTGCTGCTGTGGCACCTAGAGAAAGAATGCTTTATTGTTTCCCTTGCTTTAGGAGCGAAGGCTCAACAAGCAGCTCACAGCTCACTCCAAAGGGTAAAATGAGCCACTATCCAGACTATTCAAGTCTCCTATACAGTATCTCATTCTCACTTTGTATTCAGACCACTGGTGCTCATCTTGGCTCAGCAGTCTTGAATATACTCAAAAGCCCTCTCTAGATCCTGATCTTCAATCAGTACACCTGGAGTAGGGAACTCCAAGAGAATGTAAGCTGCTACAGTTGAGGACAAAGTAGAGGCTGATTCTTGCCTCATAACCAACTGTATGCCAGCTAAAACACAAGCACATTGACTTCCAACTGCAGTTACCCTGACAGATGCCATCAGGGTAGTCTTAGTATTTTGTGAAGGTCCCTCTCCCTGGGTGAACAACTGTAAGAACCCATAGTAGACCCTAGCAGTAGGTACACACCTGTGGTGATCAGCACCTTCACCAGCCACCTGTGGAAGAGAAAAAAAGGCTTGGTATTGGTAGTAGGCATCACCAAGTACCAGCCAAAGTTAGTATTTGCCTGAAGACTGCAGCACATGTAGACAGAGGACTGCTCAACAGTAACTTGAAGTATCTGCAAGGAAAATGAACAGAAGAGAACCTGACCTGTATTTGTGGGCGACGAACCAAATATAGTAAAGTGAAATGTGTCAGGTACAGTTCTTTCACAGGTTTTGATATTTAAGAGGAGAAAAATTTTCAACTACAAGTTCCATCACACAATATACTATCACTAAGCAAAACATTTTCTTTCCAGAGCCTTCCCTGATCCTCAAGCATAAGCCCACTGCCTTCCTCTTAACCTGATAGCATGCCTTTCGTTGCACAAGAGCACACAACAGTTTTGCACACTTGTCCTCTTTCCTATTTAATTCTGTTGCAGTTCTGGGGACTGAGGCCTTGTGTGCACTTAGGCAAGTGTTCCACCACCACACTACCTCCACTCCTCCATCTTCTTTGTTAGATGGCAAGTCCGCTGAGGTAGGGATTCTTCTCATTAGTCTGAATATATAGTGGGCACTCAAATGACTACAGAGCACAAGAACAGAATTTATACAAAAAGAAACCAGCAAGACCCACAGACTTCTACTGTCAGGTCAAATGGGTATTGGACTAGGACTTAGGACTTTCCAGCCGTATTATCTAGATGTGTTGTGCTAAGTAAGAGTCAACCCTTTAGGACTTTCTGCCTTCTTCATGAAAATGAGGAACATTTTGTAAATCAAAATTTGGCTGGGCTAGGGATTTAGCTCAGTGGTTCCACTGCCTGCCTCGAAAGCACAAGGTCCCGAGTTCAATCCCCTGTACCAAAAAAAAAAAAAAAATCTGGCTTAAAATTAAAAACCTGTCTAAAATTTTAAAAGAAAAAAAGGGAGAGGGTCACACTAAGTTACCTTAAAGGTTCTTTCTAAAAGAGTACGGTGGTGCAGGCCTATAATCCTAGCCACCTGAGAGGCTGAAGCAAGAGTATATTACAAGCTTGAGGCCAGCATAGGTAACTCAATGCAACTCTGTCTCAAAAAAATTTTAAAGGGGCTGGAGATTTAGGTCAGTGGCAGAGTACTCGCCAAGTATGTTTAAGGCCTAGGGCTCAATTCTTAGCTCTGTTACCAAAAGGAAACAAAAGCATCTAATACCAACGGTCCAGAGAATGTTTTCAAGGGCCAAAACACCAGAAAGCCACCAAGCTAAAGGTGAACATCAACACTGCTTCTTCATGTAGACATCACACACCAGGTGGAAATCACTTAAAAATCAATTGTCTAATACAGTCTCAACTTAAACAAGCCTACCAACTTCCTGTTCACTTTTTCCTCTTTCAACCCCATTGATTTGATTCCAACAGCTACAATGAAAACAAAATCCACAAAACTGTGCAGTATTCTAATAGAAAGAGGTTCTCCTATACAATTCCCAGCTCCCTTAAATTTCTTCCACTCAACTAGAAGATCTGAACAGCAGGCAGAAGTACAGAATTCTAGAAAAAGCTTTGTCTGCTGGCCAGGGAGATCTTACTCACCAGTCCCATATTCATGAGGGGAAAGAGGTAAATGAAGTTCTTGGGACAAAATGACCTATACCTCCAGTGAACCAAAGGAAAAATGAGAGGCCAGTTTTATTTCTATGAGACTGAAATTCAACTATCAAGCCTCCCTTGATATTACAATACTGTGCATTTTCACATTACTTTCAAAGTTTTAGGATGAGGTAACTATTTGTTTGCAGAAACTCGGAATTCTCCTCCGCTCACTCCAAAATTCTGATTCCACTCAACCATCTCTGCTTTCCTTAAACATAAGCAGACATGACCAATTAACAAGCTTTACCAAGTCTCTTAATTCCTAGAATACCACCTAGAATTTCACTGATTTCAGCACATAAGAACACACTGAAGAAAAATGAAAAATCAATTTTCCCTCATATACCTTTATAAAGTTGAAAACACAACAGTTCTATCACACTGAAATGTTTACACAATAGCTGTCCTACAGCACCCCCCCTTAATGACTTGCACAGAAAGAGCAAAAGCTGAAGTTATCTTGATTGAAAGAGCCTCAGTACTATGGTGATGGGCCAGGAGTTTCTGATATGTGGCTAGATGATGTGGTACAGAAATATAATGAATGCAGCCTCTGAAGTGCATGTCAATGGCTCCCAGGCTCCAGGAAAGGAACGCTTACCTTCAATGTGCCGACGTACTGTCCAGACAGCATTAGGGTTACCAGGCAGCTCAGAAACAGCCATTTCTGACACCTGAGAGGAAAGGAGGGAAAGGACAAAACCTGTAAATACAGAACTCAGCCATTTGCTTTACTCTGCTAGATATTAAGGTCCCAATAAGCAAAGGAAGTCCTCACACTGTAAGCTCCATTAAAAAGATGGGATCATCTGTGAAAAAAGAACCTTAGAACCAAAAAGGCTATAGAGGTAATGACAATGCCCCTGACAAACTTCAGCCAAAAGTCAGAATGTCTGGGGGAATAGTTATTACACTCAAAAGCATGTGCTTATTTGGGGCATGGCATGCCTACATCCTCCTTAGAAAGGGCCATAACCACTAGAAATAAAAGAGGCCATCTAAATTAGTTCCCCATTTCTTTCCCTAGCTCCCATAAGGCCAAATCCCATCTCTCTTCATTGAATAATTCAAATGTTACATTCTTTGGAAAAAATATTCTTTTACCCTGTTGGCTGCCCATCATCTCTACCTCATATAAGCACTCCTAAAAACCACTCTCCACTTTACAGAGGGTACTGTTTTGCCTTTTCTATTAGATCGTTATGCTCTTTAAGGACAGTTAATAATCATCAAATATCCTATACATTTGCAAAAATGAGAGTAGATGGAATAACTAAGAAAAAGTCAAAATGATCTAGTGGAGAAACTTGGGAGTAGATTATATATGAATTTTATGTCTTTGTAAATACAAATCACTCTAACGTAAGTTTCTGTTATGGTTTACAGCTAGGTGTCCCCAAAGCCTCCTGTGCTCATAGGTGGGGCTTTTGAAAGGTGATTGGATTACTGGTGTGATAGTTAACATGCTGTTAGGTGGGGTCTCACTGGAAGACAGGGGTCACTGGGGGGTGTGACTCCATTCCTAGCTCCTCCCTTCACTCTCTGCTTCCTACTGACATAAAATGAACAACAGTATCTTCCTGCCTTGGAGTCAGTCAACTATGGACTAAAATAAGCCTGTCCTTAGGAAAAAGTGATTAAGACAGTTTCTTAAATATTTTTAAACGATCTAAAGAAAATAAATTAAATAGCTTAATATTGTGTAACCAAGCCAAGTATGGGAACAAATGCCTGTAATCCCAGAACTGTGGGAGGCTAAGAGGAATGCTTTGTTGGACCATGGATGTAGCTCAGTGGCACTATGCCTAAGAATCACAAGGTCCCAAGTTCAGTCCCACCCCATACCTAAAAAAAAAAAAAAAAAAAAAGGAATGCTTTTTTTTAAGGGAGTGGGTACTAGGGATTGAACTCTGAACCTTGTGCTTTTGAGGCAGGCAGCAGAACCACTGAGCTACATCCCCGGCCTCATTAGGAATGCTTTGGTCCTACATTTTTTTTTGCTCTACCTTGCTCTGACTAGATCATAATCTCAGTTGAACAAGGCAACTATCAGTTTTACACATACAGTATGGAGTACAGCAAACATCACAAATTTTACTGATGGAGTTCTTAAGTCTTCCTACCACTGTTACATCAATGAACCTAAAAAAGATAATGCCTTCTGTTCTTCCTATAAATAACATACCACTGTGGTTACACTGGGGGGGGGGGGTACTGAGGATTAAACCTAGAGCCTTCTGACCTGTATCTCTGGCCCTCTATTTATTTTGGGGGTTTTTCTGTGTGTTTTTTTGGTACCGGGGATCAAACTCAGATCCTTGCACTTGCGCAGCAGGCGGCGAAACCACTGGGCTAAATCCCCAGCCCTACCAGCCCTCTATTTATTGTTATTTTCTGACAAAGTCTCATTAAGTCTCTAAATTGGCCAGGCTGGGTTTAAACCTCAGATCCTCCTGTCTCAGTTCCCAGAACACTGGGATTAGAAACATTAGTCACCATGTCCAACCTTAAAATATTTCTATAAACAACAAAGATCTGTAGTTTATAAAGTTGTAGAGATTAAAAAATGAGTCATTTAGCTGTTACATACTATAAAAAGCTTTGTTAATGTATTTTTGTGCAGAGTGCTTGTTTCATCAGATGCTCGTCCAATGAACAGTTAAGTAATCAAGAACTATGGCTCTAAATTGGGTCCAGTTCATTTTAAAATTTTGTTGAACTATGAATATTTTGGCAATCAAAAAATTTACAAATTCTCAGAAGTCTCAGTCAGGAGGATTGGTCCTGCTGAGCCAGGTGGCGGGAAAGACTGCAGAGCTGTGCCTGAGGGCTGCTGGCTTCGTGGGGCTCCAGAGGACCCTTGGGGAGTAGGGGGTCTCACTAAATTGCTAAACTGCCAGAACTTGTAATCCTCCTGCCTCAGCCTCCCAGAATGTTAGAACTGTAAGTGAGTACCACCACACTCAGCTATATTCTACAGTTTTTAAGTGTCTCCCATATGAAAGTTTCTGAATTCAGTCTGTTCAAAAATGTGTAAGAGTGGTGAACAGCATAGAAACAGCCTCTCCAAGATTTGGTGTCCAGACTCTGGTACATAGCAATGTGAGGAAGAGAAGGATGGAAGTGGGTCCCAGGGACCCAGCAAGGATCTGAAGCAAGAACTGAAGCCCAATGGGAGAGCGAAGAGAATTCAATGTAGAAGGAGGTGACAAGCGGCGCTTTCTCCCTAAGCCCTGACTCACTATTTGGGAGAAGTGGCTCAATCCTGCAGATGTACAGTGACAACTGGTGACCCCAGAGGCCTCTACAGAGAAACACACCAGAGGAACAGAGAAATGGATGCGGAGGACTGCAGTGGCTGGTGAGTTTTCAGTTCGGACTTCCCCAAGAGAGGGTAATTGGCCAGTAGCCATCTTGGAGAGGGGCCAACTGAGCTCCAAACTCAGAGCAGCTGCGGGCTCCACCTAGCAGTTCCTAGTGAATTGAGTTCAAGTAACAGGAAGCACACAAAGTTGTTCCAGGCTGAACAAGTTGGGTTCCAGCCTCACAGCTAAAAACCAGCCTGAACTTCAGTGGAACTACAGGTGCAGGCTTGCTGGGATTATCCACTACCTCACCATAAACCTACAGCTGGCTTTCGGAGATTAATCAACACACATCTGGGCTGTCTGCCCACTGTCTACCCATAACAGCAGAGACACACCTTTAAGTGGACAATTTTTTTCCTATTTTCTTTTAACTTCTCATTCCCAATAAACTGAAGAGGCAGGATTTTGCAACAGACTCAAAACCCAAAAGCCAGCTGTAGCTGAGACAGGAGGATTGCCTCCAGTGCAAGGCCAGGTTGGGCTACACAATGAGTTCAAGGCCAAGCCTAAATTACATAGCAAAACCTTTAAAAGAAAGAGTCAGGTCAACCTACAATGTGGGAAGAAATTTTTACCAGCTGATCCTCAAATAAAGGTCTATCTAAATATATAAAGAACTCAAAAAAATGAAACCCCCCAAATATAAAGACCTAATCCAAAAATGGGCATCTGAAATGAACAGACATTTCTCAGACAAAGAAGTAAAAGCAGCAAATAAACATATGAAAAAATGTTCAACATCACTGGTTATTTGAGAGATGCAGATGAAAACAACACTGAGATTCCACCTCACCCCAGAAAGAATGGCTGCTATCAAGAAATCAACCAACAACAAATGCCGGCAGGGGTGTGGGGAGAAAGGAACCTTTCTCCATTGTTGGTGGGAGTGCAGACTGGTGCAACCACTGTGGAAATCAATATGGAGATACCTCAAAAAACTAGGATTAGAGGTCCCATTTGACCCAGCTATTCCCCTGCTGGGTATCTTTCCAAAAGAATTAAAAGGATCATACTACAGTGATATAGGCGCACCCATGTTTACAGCGACACAGTTTGTAATAGCTAAAACTTGGAAACAGCCCAATTGCCCATCAACTGGAGACTGGATAAAGAAGATGTAGTTTTTTTATAAAATGGAGTACTACTCAGGCATAAAGAACAAGAAACTAGAGACATTTATAGCTAAATGGATGCACACTGAGGCCATACTCTTAAGTGAAATAAATAGGACAAATGTGTAAATACCGAACTTTCTCTGGTGCGAAAAACTAAAAGTGTAAATAAGTATCGAAATGTGTAACTGATAATTGAAACAGGAAGAAAAGGTCTAAAGGGAGTGGGGGGGGGGGCATGAGAAAAGGAAAAAATGGAAACAAAGTCTTTGTAAATAGGGAAGGGTGGAGGGGATGAAGGGAGGGCAGGGGAATAGGGGAAAAAATAAAAACCAAGATACATCATGTAAAGGTACAAGATCCCAATGACGAATGTAACTGTATTGTATACCTAAAATGTACCAATAAACTTAATAAAAAAATAAATAAAAAATAAGAGAGTCAGGTGTGGTGGCGTAGGCCTATAATCCTAGCACTTGGAAGCTGAGGCAGGAGGATCCCTCATGAGTTTGAGGCCCAGCCTAAGGTGCATAGTGAGTTCAAAGCCAGCCCTAAACTACATAGCAAGATGCCATCTCAAAGCAAAAACAAAAAACACATTCCTGAAGCAGCAATATTAATAGCTAACATTTAACACATACTGCATCTCAAGCTAAATGCTTCGCATGCATCATCCCATTTAACTCAAACAATAATCATCTAATGCAAGTACCATTAGCAAGCACATTTTACAGAAAAAAACCACAGCAGCTGGCACAGTGGCACATGTCTGTAATACTAGCAAAAAAAAAAAAAAGAAACAAAAGCTTAGTAATACCTATTAAGTGGTAGAGCTGGAATTTAAAACCAACTTGTGGCCTTGAATCTTGGCTTTATTCCAATAAAAATTTATAAAAATCAGGGAGCAACCCTCAAACCGTTTGTTCAGCTATCAAATTGTCACAGGAAGCCTTTCACTTCTAAAAAGATCAACCCAAGATGGATGTAAGGGCACATGCCTGTAATCACAGCACATGGGAGACTGAGGCATGAGGGCTGCTGTGAGTTCAAGGCCAGACTGAACTACACAGTGGGAGCCTGTCTCACAAAAAAATCAAAAAAGATCAACCCCAGGGCCCTTGGGAGAAACATTAACACTAAAACCATCACGAGGGCTGGGGATTTAGCTCAGTGGTTCCGCCACCTGCCCTGCAAGCTCAAGGACCAGAGTTTGATCCCCGGTACCAAAAAACAAAAAACAAAACAAAAAAACCCCAAAAAACCCCATCATGATAAGAGGTGGGATTTGAGAAGAAAGCAAGCAAGCAAGCAACCAGCCAGCCTACCTTAAAAAAGACTCAAGACTAGCAATAAAACGTTCCATTGAGATTTTCTAGCCTCTGAGCATAGAATTACTATACTAACAAGTTACAGAATACACAAATCTAAACTTTAGGGAAATAGGGAAGAACATACTTTTTCACAGGAACATTAAATGTACCTTTCATTTCATCAAAGTAAAGCCATTCACTGCTGTGTGTCCATACTTCCCACCAAACCCTACAGAAAAATCTAGAAAATTCCCATCTTACCTCCAGCCCATGCCGTAAGACTCTCAAAGATGATCTGGGTCCCCGACCGCAGGCTACGTACAGCTGTGGAGTGTCTTCATTAGCCAGATCAGCTATCTGCACAAAGAAAAAGTAAAGGGGAGAGCTGGGGATTTAGCTCAGTGGTTCCGGCACCTGCCTCACAAGTGCAAGGTCCTGAGTTCGATCCCTGGTACCAAAAAAATTTTTTTTAATTAAAAAGTAAAGGGGAAAACGTCTACTTTGGCTAAAGCTTTGAAATACAGTTCTGTTTCTCAGGGGACAAACTATTCTATGGTTTATTAGGTTTATTTTATATACTGACTCATGACCCTGGGAAATGAAGAGAAAAAGCTCCAGTATTCCACAAAGTAAACCAGCTTGAAGCAACAAGTTTTTCCAAGGGCTTAAATCAGTTTAGTTAGAAAAACAACTCCGGCATTTAGTGAAGTGTTGTACAACCTCCACCTGAAATTGAGTACTTCCTTCAGATTAAAAATATAAGTAATGTGGGCCGGGGATTTGGCTCAGTGGTTTCACCACCTGCTGCACAAGCAGAAGGATCTGAGTTCGATCCCCAGCAACAACAACAAAAAAAAGTAACACAGAGTTCCTGAATGCTGACTGGTTTCCCCAATATACAGTAAGCAAGCTGACTCCCAACAGAAGTGTAATTAACTGGATCAGGTAGTCCCTAGTGGTTACCAAAACCCCATCGATGTAGGACACAGCACCATGGTAACATTTCTAGCTGCTACACTTGAGTTCTGGTGACAGGAGGCACAGTATTCATCCTGAGCCACTTCAGCTTCCTCCCTGAATATGTGATTTATAATTTCCTATTGCTGACTGATTCCACTGTCTCTGAAGTATTTTAGATAAGAAACTATATTAAAATGAGAGAAATACAGCTACACAAACACACACACACACATAATTAAATGATAAAAGGTCAAGGTAGAAATATTGTGTAGTGTAGGAACCCATTCACTTTAAAAGAAAAAGATACACCACACATAACTGCAGATCCAAAGAAAACTACCTTAAAGTAACCACAAGAAGTTATTAATGGTAATGGTCTCCAAGGAGGTGAGGTCCTAGAAGGCTGGGCAAAGAACATACTTTTTCACCTTTTGTATAGTTTGAATTTTTACACTAAACTTGAGTTGTATAGTTAGAAAAAAAACTTCAAAAAAAAAAAACCTTCAAAGATCTATTAATGGTTTTCAATTCTCATACCTCTCTCTGCTTCACCTTTGCACAGTAGCAATTCCATAAACATGTAGTTCTTAGATCACACCTTAATTTAATTTTAGGAAAACTGAAAACCTATTATTCCATTTGAGATTCGAAACCAGTTGACTGGCACTGATCACTGGAGGGAAATGAAAAGGCCCATACCTGGCAAAACAGAATGGGTGACAGGCTGTCCAACTCATCAACCAGCACAAGGTTTTTGAGTGGTCTCGGCTGAAAGAAGAATGTGTCTCCTTCTTCCAGAGGCATGGCAGATGAAAACTCAGGTTCTTCATCATCGTCTCCAAGATGTGCAATTTGGTATAAGTAACTGCAGAGATGCAAAGAACAGAGATTTTAGTTAAAAAATTCTCCAAAGACGATGCCTATTTATCAAAATAATGCTAGATCTGTTTGGTTTTAATAAAAAATTGCTGCTATTCTTTTTAGATGTAATGATGAAGTATGATACCAGGATTTGTTTGAAAGCAAGTGTGATGTGTGGATTTATTATTCTATTCTCTCTTATTTGAGAAAATTTCCACCATAAACAAAAATAAAAATTTTAAGTGAAAAATGTAACTTATAAAATGACTCATAGTTCTATAAAAAGTAACTGTTCTGGAATAAAATCATGGATAATCTGTTCTTTTCCAAAATTTTCTACATTACTAGAATATAGTAAGAATGACAGTAATCAATATTTACAAAGTGCTTAAAACACAAAAGTAATTAGTGCTTAAGTATTTTTATTAAATATCTACAGAATACAATAAGGTATGCACTATTGAAGCACAGCGCTAGAAAATGTAAAGTCAAGATTATAATGCAGAGCCAGATGTAGTGGCACAAGCCTGTAATCCCAGCACTCGGGAGGCTGAGGCAAGAGGACTGCTCCAAATTCAAGGCCAGTTTGAGCTACACAGTGAATACAAGGCCAATCTGAATGACACAGCAAGACCCTGTCTCAAAAATAAATAACATAAATATATATACACATGCATATATATAAAAATACCCACCACTGTTAATATTGTGGCAAAATAGACACCAACTATTGCTCAAGTATAAATTAGGACAAACTTTTAGCAGACTACAGTAATTCAGCAACATGTCAGAACATATATTTAAGAAAGTCTATTCCAACAGTAAATAAGAACTTAAGATTAGAAAAAAAAAGAAAATTAGAGCAGAGTATGGTGGTACATGCCTATTATCCCAGTCAGTACTCAGGAGGCTGAGGCAGGAGGACTGTTAAATTAGATGCTAGACTGGGCTACATAGCAAGACTATCTCAAAAAAAAAAAAAAAAAAAAAAAAAAAGCTGGGGATTTAGCTCAGTGGCACAACACCTGCCTCACAAGCACAAGGTCCTGAGTTCAATCCCCAGTACCAAGAAAAAAAAGAAAAAGAAAAAAGAAAATTTGAAGCTGGGCACATTAGCACATGCCTGTAATCCCAGCATTGAAGAGGCTGAGGCAGGAAGATCACAAGTTCAAGGCCACCTGAACTACACAGCAAGGCCATCTCACAAACCAAGACAAAAACATTACCCCATTATCCACATAATGAAATATTGTCCAGCATTAAAATACTGCAATGCTATATCCAAAAAATGGTGCCAGAATAACAGTATTTCCAAATGTAAGAAAAGACCTCTATCTCACACCAAAAACTTACCTCAAAATGGAGCAAACTAAATACAAAAACTAAAACAATAACACTTTTAGAAGAAAACAGCAACAACAAAAAATGGATAACCTGGACTTTATCAAAACTTCAAAAGTTTTAGGGGACTGGAGCATGCAATTCAGTGGCAGAATGCATCCTCAGCATGTTCGAGGCTCTGGGCTCAATACCTAGGCACCACTCCCAAAATTACAACTTTTGGGCATCAAAGGACAATACCAAGAAAGTAAAAAGACAACCCACAAAATAGGGAGAAAACATTTATAGATCACACATCTATAAGGGTCTAGCATTGAGAATAAAGAACTTTTATAACCTGAAAAGTCAATTAAAAAATAGGCAAAGTGCCTCATAAGCGCAAGGTCCCGAGTTCAATCCCTGGTACCAAAAAAAAAAAAAAAGGCAAAGGATTTTAATAGAATTCATCAAATATAAACAAATGGCCAATTAGCAAATGAAGACACTCAATATCAATGATAAGGAAAATGTAAATCAAACTGCAATGAGATACACTGCTACTTCATACCTACAATGACTATAATTTTTTTTTGAGGCAGGCCCTCATTACGTAGTTCAGGTTGGTCTCCCAAGTGCTGGGATTACAGGCATGTGCCTGAAAATAATTTTATTTCATTTTCTAATAATTTTTAAAAGTGGAAAATAAGTGTTGCCAAGGATATGGAGAAACAGGAAGCCTCATACATTGCTCCTGGGAATGTAAAATGATAAAGCTGGTAAGGAAGTTTGATGGTTCCTCAAAGTTACATGCAGAATTACCACTTGATCCAGCAATTCCACTCCTAGGAATATACATCAAAGAATGCTCCAAAAAAGGGGCTATGGATGTAGCTCAGTGGGGGAGTGCTTGCCCAGCATCAACAAGGTCCCTGACCTCCATCCGCAGCACCACATAAATAAGTAAATGAATGCATGTACCTCTACTGAGCATTTACAAACTTTTGTCATCATTCTTTTTTTTTGGACCGGGGATCGAACTCTGGACCTTCTTGCACTTTAGAGGCAGGCGCCAAAACCACTGAGCTAAATCCCTGGCCCTGTCATTATTCTTTTTTTTTTTTTCTTTTGGTACCGGGGATCGAACTCAGGTCCTTGCGCTTGTAGGGCAGGCGGCGGAACCACTGAGCTAAATCCCCAGCCCTTATTATTCTTTAAGTATCAGAGTATGACAACTATTTACACAGCGTTTACATTCTACTAAGTATTACAAGTAGCCCAGAGATGATTTAAAGGACACAGGAGGATTGCACAGGTTATGTGTAAGGGACCTGCGCAGCCTCAGATTCTAGCATCCTTGAGGGGAGGGATGTCCTGGAACCAACTCCCCATGGACACCAAGGGACACTTAGACAAACCAGAAAAAGAAGATATACAACAAAGTGCACACTAGGCAAAGGAGAAATAAAGAAACAGTAAGAAGACACTGTGTGAGAGTAAAAGGCATAGCAAGAATGAGAAAACTGGAGAAAAGGCAGAAATAGCATAGAATCTTAGACATCTTAACTACAAGGAAATGGAATGTAAGACTGGTAAAATGGTTTGCATATACTCTGGCAGATACACACAAGACTACGTTATTTTACTTCATGTAATTTGGAGCCTTGGACATCGGCTTTAAATTGAGGCTAGAATTCAGATTCTCCCGTCTTGCAATTAAAAGTCATTAAAGATTCTAACAGGGATAGAAGACATCATTTCATCAGCTTTGTGTCTTGTCTGATGAGATAATTCTAAAGGCCAAATTTTGCAGGAAAGGTTAATGAAATAAGGAAACGAATTACTATAACACCACTAAAACAGAGAAGTCAAAGTAGAACTCAGCATTTAACTGAAGGTGTTAAAGGACAAAAAAATTGAGATTTTACATTTCAGCTGCCAGAATTGACCCTGCTGGTCATTAACAGAAATACTGAGGTTGGGAGGACTGGTGATATGGGTGGGCGGGTAATAATCTTCAGCTTTAGCTCTATACAAGGGTTTGTGGAAATCTCTTTGGTAGTATGTACTTCAATAATACTGAATGAAATGGCCAGGTAAGATTTAAATTCAAATGGCGTTTTTTGCAAACATCAACAGAGGTTACTGACTGAAGCCACTCAAGTAAAGGAAGCTAACAACGAGAAGAATGTGAAGAAGAAAGAAGAGCAAAACTTGTTTTGAGAAACTCAGGATAGTCATGTGAAAACCTTCCCAGCCTTGAAACCATACCTTCCTCCTGCCAACTTTAAAAGTAACCAGAGTGGGGGCCGGGGATTTAGCTCAGTGGTTTCACCGCCTGCTGCACAAGCGCAAGGACCCGAGTTCGATCCCCGGGACCAAAAAAAAAAAAAAAAAGTAACCAGAGTTGGGGCTGGGGATTTAGCTCAGTGTTTCTGCCGCCTGCCTAGCAAGTGCAAGGTGCAGAGTTCGATCCCCGGTACCAAAAAAAAAAAAAGTAACCAGAGTGAATTAGGGTAATAAAAGGAGTACTCACTGGTTTCCAAATTCTGATGCTACAAAAAGGAAGCCTGTCTTAAGTACACACATGGCAGCAGCAACAGGCACAGTATCAAAATACTTCAGGCGAATCTCAGTTACCTGTAGGGAAAAGAAGATTCTAGTGTACAGGCAAGCGAGGCCTGGCCAGGGAAGCCCAATATTACATGAAATAGCATAAGCCCAGTAGTAAATAAAGTACAGAACTCATTATCTAAACCAGGAGTGAACAAACTGCAGCTCACAGGCCAGACATGCCCATCTGTTTACACTATTGGTGGCTAGTTTTTGCGGAAATGGCAGAGTCTACAAGTTGAATCAGACTATATGGCCCACAAAAGCTGGAAATATTTACAAAACAAGTTTGCCAATTCTTGATCTAAACAACTCTCTAAGAAACTGCCCAATTATTCAGAATTCCTGCATAGGATAAAAGAAGTAACAAACCACTCATATTACCAGTTTTCAGCAGACACGAAACTCTTATTCATACCAACTGTAGCCAACTGAAAATAATGGCTTCGGTGACACAGTCCAGTGTCACTGTATACAAGATTACTAGACTAAGTCTCTGTTAACCAGAGTAGGAAAACCTGTATTTATATACAAGCCCAGGTAACCACTTTTTTTGGCATTCTACATTTCCAATTTTTAATTTGTAAACCTAAAGTATATATAAACACATTTGTAAAAAGGTTGTTTAATTATACATAAACGTAGAAATTATATACAAATTTCTTGGGTGTTATATTAGCAGTGTGACTATGTAAAAAAAAAATTCTTGTTTTGAGGAGGCACATCGTAAATGTCATGACACCTGCAACTTATGTTCAAATGATTTAGCCCAGAAAAAAGTGCAGCTATGGTGGTTACAAGTCTAACTCAGTGGTACTACACTTGCCAAATAACAGGCAAGGTCCTGGGTAGAAACTTTTATCAAACTAGGTAACAACAAATGGTTGGTTTTTCCCTTTTCATTTTCCTCTTCCATCCATGGTCCACTTACCATATCTTCATCTGTCTCTAAAGTGATCTTAAAGATATCTCCCTGCTCAGTTTGAGCCAAAAAGAAGAACATCGACTTGGTTTTATGGGTGGCAGAGCAGACAAAAATCATTCCTCTTTCAGGGTCATCCAGGTCATTCTAGCAAAGTCAAATACAATCAACATCTTAGAAATAGGTGTTTATTTTTGAAATTCAATACTTCATCAATAAACTGTACAGGCCACCTGAGGCCCAAGACAGACTAGCCTGCTAACCAAAAACACTTGTCTACTATAAATATAATAACTCTTGGGTAACTAAGAAATGGCCATAATTCCACTCTACAGCCTGATCAGATCGATAAGGCAAAAACCATCTCCAGACAAAACTGTCAGAGAAGAGACATGAAATTTAGTCATCATTTCAGGCTATGAATAAAACACTCACATCTATGACACGACCATCCATCAATGGATGTCCAAACCATTCATCACTAGGGCTATTCTACACCAACTTCCTTGATTCTTAGAAGGCATTCTCTAGCTAAGATTTTGGGTTCAACGTGGACATGGTGGTGCACACCTATTAGCCCAGCACTCAGCAGGCTGAGGCAGGAGGATCACCATGAGTTCAAGGCCAGCCTGGGGTACAGAGTGAGTTCAAGACCAGTCTGAAGGAATGAGGGAGACCCTGTCTCAAAAAAACCAAAAAAAAGGGCCAGGGATTTAGCTCAGTGGCGCCACACTTGCCTGGCAAGCACAGGGCCCTGAGTTTGATCCCTGGTACCAAAAAAAAGCCAGTCTGAACTACACAGAGATCTCATCTCAAAAAAACTAAAACTTAGTAAGAGACTGCATTGCAATTACAAAAGTTCAAATCATTTCACAAATACAAGTATCTCTCTTCTGGGCCAGGGATTTAGCTCCGCTGCCTGCCCTGCAAGCACCAAGGACCCAAGTTCGATACCTGGTACCAAAAAAACAAAACAAAACAAATATCTCTCTTCTTACGGCAAAGACCTTACCCGCCTTCTAGGAATTGGACACCGGATATCTGGCTGGTCACCAAAGTTCTTATAGGTGATATAGTTTTCAGAGCAGATCAGCACTCCACTTGGACCATCTGACCCTCCTGGAACTGTCAGAGAAAACAAAATTCAGCAGTGACTTGACACACTAATGAATTACTTTCACTCTCTGGTCCTTCTCTTTCAACACTTGAAGGCAGTTGTCTGCAGCTGAGAAATATTCCAGTGTTTCTTATCCATGCTAAATATGGAATATAGTTTGTATTTATATGGAAGATATTTAGCATCAATAATACATCTTAATTTTTATATCCAAACCAGAACTCAGTGCTCATACCTATAATCTAATCATCTACCAGACAAGGACATCCCATATGTACTTTAAAAATATAGTAGATTAGGGCCGGGGATTTAGCTCAGTGGTTTCAGCGCCTGCCTCGCAAGCACAAGGTCCTGAGTTCAATCCCCGGCACCGCCCCCCCCAAAAAATAGTGGATTCATAAGCAAACTTAAGTGGCCTCCTAAACCTATTCGACCTCCTGGATACTCCACCTGAGAATGGCATCAATGAACCGATCATATCAGAAATATGAGTATCATCCTTGAATTCTCTTCTTTCCCACAGCCCCACTAATTCCTTCTTGTGTTTGGCTCTCATGGTGCCAAAAATTTTAGTGACAGAGCCTCTGCATCAGGCTCCTAGCTTATGGTCTTTTTTTTTTCTAGCTTATAGTCTAAATGCCATCACTCCACTCATCAAATGTGAGCAGTAACCTTTATGAATGAAGTGTCCACCTCTATCAGGTAATTATTACTCTGCTTAAAGTCTTTCAGCAACCAACCAGGTATGGTGGTGCATGCTTGTAATCCCAGAATTCAGGAGACTGAAGCAGGAGGACTGCTGAGAGTTTAAGGCCACCCTGAGTACATCGTGAGTTCAAGGCCAACCTGAACTACATCAGGAGACCTTGTCTCAAAAAACTGAAAAAAGGGCTGGGGATTTAGCTCAGTCATTTCGCCGCCTGCTGTGCAGATGCAAGGACCGGAGTTTGATCCCCGGTACCAAAAACAAAACAAACAAACAAAAAACTAAAAAAAGAGTCAGGAACTACCATTTACCACTATTCTTCTTCCAGCCCTTTAATAATACAACTGCAATGAACTTTCCATTCTTTGAAGGACTCAAACTTTCTTTACTTCGGCCTTTGCATAGGCTGCAACAAATATTCCCTCACATAGCACTTCTTCAGAAAGCTTTCTCTAACATATTCCTTCCTATGCTATCCACTCTATGTTATCAAGGCATCTGGCACAGTACCTGGCAATTTTTTTGAATTACTTCTCGGTATTGACCACTGGACTCAACCTGCACAAAGGGAGGTATCGCATTTAATTTTTCATCACTGTAGTCCCAGGACCTAGTAGGCTGACCTGGCATGTACTGATTACAGAAATTCAATAAAAAGTTGTTGAACGGAACTGGGAGTATAACTCATTGGTACAGTACTTGTCTGGTGTGCCTGAGGCTCTAGATTCAATACCCAGCATAGGCCAGGTGGATTGGTGCATGCCCGTTATCCCAGCACTTGGGAGCCTGAGGCACAAGGATCGCCTCAGACCAGCCTGAACTACATAGTGAGACCCTCTCTCAAAATGCACCCCCATTACTGAATGAACAAAGTCCTTGTAAGTGAAAGGTGTGGTAGTATGTTACAGCAAGTGATAAGATGTATAATCTATTTTCCAATATTCATCTGCTTAACAGTCTCTAAGAGTTAATGCTTAACACAAGTGCTGTCTCAGCAGGCGCACTGGCACAACTCTGTCATCAGTTACTTGGGTGGCTGAGACAGCAGGATTCAAGTTTGGGGCCGGCCTGGACAACTTATCAACACTCTATCTCAAAATAAAATAAAAAGGGCTAGTGGTAGGGCTGGGGATTTTGCTCAGTTCCGCTGTCTGCCTCGCAAGCACAAGGTCCCGAGTTCGATCCTTGGTACCAAAAAAAAAAAAAAAGGCTAGTGATATGGGGCATGGGAACGGACACCTGCAATCCCAGCACTCAGGAGGCTGAGGCAAGGAGGATCACCATGAGTTTGAGGCCAGCCTGAATAACATAGCGAGACCTTATCTCCAAAAAAAAAAAAAAAGCTGGGAGTATAACTCAGTAAAGTACTTGCCCAGGAGGTATGAGGCTTCTGGGCTCAATCCTCAGTACTGGGGGGTAAAAAGTCCTCTTATTTTCCAAAATCCTGTCTCAACAATAGACATACTTCACTTTGGACAACTCAAGTGCAATTAATCCAAATCAGAAAGTACTAGATCACTATCTTCCCCAAGCCTGTTGAAATAGAAGATCTTTAGCCTTTTAATATGACGAATTAAGACTTGTAAAGTGGTAGTTTTATTCTTTAGTTTTTATTATTTTTCTATCCTTAAGAGAAATTTATTTTTTAAAGGAATATATAACCTTAACAAGATACTAAAAGTTCCCTAAATATCACGGACCTTAAATCTTTTGGACAGAACTTTGACTACTGCTCCAATTTCTTTAATAGATTTTGGTCTAGAGCCAGGGATTTTAGCTCAGTGGCACCCCACCTGCCTGGTAAGTGCAAGGTCCTGAGTTCGATTCTCAGTGCCAAAAATATATATATATATTTTGGTCTACTCAGGATTTTTTTTTTTCTGGTACCGGGATTGAACTTGGGACCTTGCACTTTCGAGACAGGTGCTGGAACCACTGAGCTAAATCCCCAGCCTCTTAATTTATTTTTGGATCAATTTTGTTAGTGGTTTTCAAAATACTATTTCCCCTAAGTTTTCTGATTCACAGTCAAATTAATAGAACTAACAAGAATCTATATTCTAAGCTAACTGCTCTCTGTATCCTCTTTCCTATTCTGTTTTTTTTGGTACCGGGGATCAAACTTGGGACCTTGCGCTTTCAAGGCACGCAGTGGAACCACTGAGCTAAATCCCTGGCCCCTCTTTCCCATTCTTATTAGGATGTGAGTTACTGGGCCACGGATTTAACTCAGTGGTTCTACCGCCTGTCTTGAAAGCGTAAGGCCCCGAGTTCGATCCCTGGTACCAAAAAAAAAAAAATGTGTTACTAAGAAACTATATACTCTGTCCATATAACACTATCATTCTACCACATGAACTCTTAAAACATAGACAAAGTACTCAGGTTTACTATAAAGAGGTTAATTTCCAAACCCTATTAAATAAAACCTATTAAATTTGGACATAATGAACCAGGTAAAAGAGAAGAATTCTGCAATAAGAGTACCTGTAATTAGGAAGTTGCCATGTTCCTCCAAAGGTTCACTGTATTTTCGGACCACATGATTTAAACCAAGGTCTAGCTCATAGAAAGTAAGTGTCTGCTGGGTATTAGCTGCTGCTTCCCCTGTTGGATCATTGTCTGCTTCCTATAGGGTCGGGTAGTACAGTGGCACAAAGACTAATCAGTACCATTAAAAAAAAAGAACTTTTAGATCTAAAGGACATAAGGAATCCTCCATTTTACAATGAGTAAACAAAGGCCCATAGATGCCAAATGGTTTAACAAAGTTCACACTACTATATAATGCCAGAGCTAGAAAAGGGATACAAATCTCCAAATCATGGACCCAGAGAGCTGCTACTAGATGATACTGTCTTCTATTCAAGGCAAAGAACGCTCTGTTTTTCACTGCCTCTCTCAGAAAAAATTCCTAAACATAGCTGTACCTTTTCTATACAACCATTCCCAACAAATACTTTGGTCAATATGTGGAGTGATTAAAACAAAAGGGTACTAAATGGTCCAGTGATGGCAAACCTAGGTCAGCACCACGCCTGCCTTGTAAGCACAAAGTCCCGAGTTCGATCCCCAGTACAAAAAAAAAGGATGTTAATGTATTAGTTGTTTTTTCTAAATTAAAACCTCAGTATTCAGGTTTAATTTCAGTGCTGGCACTTTGCGATAAGTAAGTGGGTTTTGGGTTGGAGTTTAGGCACTCATCTCTAAAAGGTTTGCCGTCACTGACATAGTCAATCAGTTCAGTTCTGAGACATTCCAAAGGATTTCAGGAAGGCATTTGGAATATGGAAGGTATCTGTGCACAGAACAGATAAAAGATCCTCATAGTGGAACAATTTTAGGGAAACATAGAGATGATTGGTCCATTACCTCATAATCCATTTCCAGACAAGCAAACATTGGATTTTCAAATCCCACATCTACTCCAACCACATGATATACTAAAGTGTTCGCTTTGTGGGCTTCCAAGGGAGATGAAATGGTAAGTCGGGCTGCAGCATCTCTGTTCAAGATATACACCAATTTCTGTTTCTCAATAGCACCTAGATTAAAAGAGACAAGACACACCAGATTTCCAAATGAGAAGATAGACATACAGAACAGCTAGACTCAAATCATGACTTTTTTTTTTTGGTATCAGGGATCAAACTCAGGTCCTTGCGCTTGTGAGGCTCATGGCAGAACCACTGAGCTAAATCCCTGGCCCTATGACTATTTTTAAAAGATTATTATTAGAATAAAGAGCCAGCACTAACTCTACAGATTTAACAACTGAGGATTCTGCACCCTATTGTTAGTAAACAATACCATCATTTCAGACCCATCCTTCCCAATAGGAATCTTTTCATAACACACTAACTCCCCCAAAATTTTTACTGTGCTCTCGGATTTAAGGACGTTGGAAAAAAACATAATAAAACTGTTAGCTTTAGCATCAGGCATGGTGGTACCGGTCTCTAATCCCAGCACTCTGGAGGCTGAGACAGGAGGATTGCCACAAGTTAGAGGTCAGTCTAGGCTATATGGTGAATTACTCATTGAATTAAGAGCTAAGAGTTAGTATTTTATGACTACTCAGAGTTGCCCTCTAGAGGCCTGATCAGATACACAGAATTTTCTTCAAAATTTATCAGAGAAGAGACATGAATGTGAATCATCACTTCAGGCTAATGAAAGCAACTATATTCACTGTCCAGTAACATAAAATCTTTTCATTACAGTCTTTGACACAGATAAAGACACTGAAAAACAACTATTGCCAACAAGGTGAGAAGTGAAATAGGTACCTTAAGATCTTCCCTACTGTTTTAAAAGGAATTACAACTTTTAAAAATGGAAATTTATTGATTATCTTTTTGGTACGGGGAATAGAACTCAGGACCTTGTGCTTGCCAGGCAGGTGCTATGCTGCTGAGCTATATCCCTGGCCAAAAATGGCAACTTTAAACCAGAGTAAATCTAAATATAAATCCCAAACTTTACTGATGTAAGTGATACACTGGTGCACTGCCAAGATCACAGAATTGTTATCCCCACTTAAAATAACCAGAGATTCATTCAATAGAACTGGAAAAGAAAGTCACTTACTAATCATAACAGCTCGTCCTTTGGGATCCACAGCTAAGAACTGGCCAGGAACAATGCGGCGGCATCCACTTTTGCCAAAAGTTTCTTGATGAATTTTCTCAAACATATTCTTAGATGGCTGGTATTCCAAGATAACAATCCGACCTGAGTCACTGCCGACTACAATGTAGTCTTTGGTGCCACCTGTCAGCCTAAAGGCCATGAGTGACCGGATAACACCAAATACTTCCACAGTAAGGAGGGTATGTACTTTGCCAGTGTTAGGGTCTGGACGAAGTAGCTCCAAGATCTTTCCACGGGAAACAACAATTTCTTGTTGTTTGGTTCCTACATAAACAAAAAATAAAGATCACAAACAACCACAACCCATCCAAAAAATAACAGATCAAATGCCACTGAATGGATGTATAATTACATAAGTTGGGGGCTCAGTATTTAATTTTATTCTTTTTGAAAAAGTACTTTTCCCAGAATTGAAGTTATCTAACAAAAAGTGGTATTAAAGAACACTTTTTAAAAAGGGTCACAAGCTGGGCATGGTGACACATGCCTGCAATCCCAGCACTTGGGAGGCTGAGGCAGGAGGATCTCAACAAGTTCAATACCAGCATAGGTTACCTAGTGAATTCAAGAGCAGCCTGAGAAACACATCAAAATCCTGGCTCAAAAAAACCAAAAAAAAAAGAGGAGGTCACAAAGTTATTTTTTTCCCACAAAGTTATTTTTAATTTTTATTTTTCTAAGATTTGTCATCAATCTGTACAATTAACTGTCTATAAATGGTATTAACGTACAGCCACCCTTCAGTATCCATGAGAAATAGTTCCAGGACACTCTCAGATACCAAATTTCTGTAGATGATCAGGTCCCTTATATAAAATGCATAGTATTTCCTTCCATATAACTTATACACATTCTCCTGTATTTTTTTTTCAGTACTGGGGATCAAAACCCTGGACCTTACATTTGCAAGTCTCCTGTATACTTTAAATCACCTTAAATCACCAGAGCCAGGAAGGGTGGCTTGCCCCCATAGTCCCAGCTACTTAGAAGGCTAAGGCAAGAGCCCAGGAGTTCCCATAAACCTGAGGAACATAGTAAGACCCTGTCTCTTGATTTTGTTGCTGTTGGTTATTTTTACAGTGATGGGGATCAAACCTAAGGCTTCACCCATTATCAGGCAAGCATTTTACCACTGAGCCACATCCCCAGCCTCAGACCCTGTCTCTTAAAACAATCTTTCCAAATATCATCTCTAGATTATTTATGATACCTAACAATGTAAATGCTCTGGATGTAGTTGTCACACTGTATTACTTAGGGAATAATGACAAGAAGCTTGTAGAAATTCAGTGCAATTTTTTTCCTGAATATTTTTGCTCTGTGGTTGGTTGAATTCACAAATCTGGAACCCCTGGGCCCAGAATTTATGGACACAAAGGCCAACAGAATAATACTTAACAATTTCATAATTAAAACCTTCCAGGGGCTGGGGATTTAGCTCAGTGGTTCCGCTGCCTGCCTCGAAACCATAAGATCCCAAGTTCGATCCCAGGTATCAAAAAAAAAAAAAAAAAACAACCTTCCACAGGCACTCTCTCTAGTCCATCTTGAAGGGCACTAAGAAATCATTATAATGTATTAACTTTCTATGTAATTCCATATAGTGTCTCAAAAAGCTTTTAAAGCTGTCAATTAATATATACTTGGTTGCCGGGTGTGGTGGCACATGCCTGTAATCCCAGCACTCGGGAGGTTGAGGCAGGAGGATCTCTGCAAGTTCAAGGCCAGCCTGGTCAACATAGTGAGTTCATGGCCAGCCTGAACTACAAAGGGAGACCCTGCCTCAAAAAACAAAAACAAAAACAAAAACAAACAAATATATATAAATATATACTGTTATTTCTAAACCCACTATAGTTCACTTTTATAAATCAAATCAACACCTCCAAACACATAATAGCCAACTTTGTCCCCAACTCTCCATGCCTGTTATAATTCTACCAGGATGAGTTGACATTAACTGTTCAAAATAAGTCTGTCCTTCCACAAACTCCCTCTCCAGGCTCAAATAACCTGTTGTCAAATACAGTTACTTTCTCTGCCACCCAGGCTAGAAAACTATACACTTCACTTTCTTATTCATGCATATAAATAATTTCTTTTAAAAAGGGTAACAAAGAGCTGGGGTTATAGCTCAGTGGTAGAGCACTTGCCTAGCAGGCATGAGGGCCTGGGTTCAATCCTCCATACTACAAATAAATAAATAAATAGATAGAATAACAAAAAACATCCAAGTGAACCCCTCAGAAGCACAGTAAGAGCTATTAACAAGATCAGAGAAAATAATGCTAACATGAAAGGTGAATTCTGTAGATTGGCTTCTGCTCAAGAACCATACAAGATCGCTTCTCGGCCTTTTGGCTAAGATCAAGTGAAGAACTATACAAGAGGTGTTACAACTGGAACGTCAACAAAACTGTCATGAATTGCCTAATTACTGGGGAGATTAACTTAACTCACAAATGTTCGATCTACAATGGAAAGAAAAGATTTTATTTTACACACAGTAGTACCTCTTCTTTTGTAAAGCTCTACTGCTTAATATTTCTTAATCTGATAAGCAAAATTTCACAAATCTGGCTTTAATTCTTCTTTCCAAAAGTAGCCCCCACCACTGCAATATGAGAATGTACCAATTCCCCAATGACTCTAATTACCATACATCCAAACATATACTAGCAAAAAAAGAAAAAATTACCCGCCCACCTCGCTCATTTTTCGTGGCATAATGTAGCTAGTGACAAACAGCAGCAAATGGCATTTCTATACAAGCAGCAACCCCTATCTAAATTTTATCTTTCTTTCTTACAGAGAAGTCCTATTACCTTTTCAAGCACCAACCCAAGGTCCAACTTTCCTTTTGAAAAAAATAACTACTCTCCCTGATAACCTGACAAATACGTTCATACATTCTTCTTTCCAGACTTAAAAGTCAAATTCAGCATCAAGGGTTGCGATTTTACACATCTTGTTATGCAACACAGCAATATACAGACAACCTGGCACCAACAAAAGAGCCAAGAAATATACATATATATACCTCTGATAAGAATCATTACACACTATGGAGGGCAGGGAGGGGAAGCGAAAAAAATTAAGATGTGTTATGTACACACATCATCTCCCCACAATGAATAGTCATTATGCACTGCAAACATGTAATAAAATTTTTTTTTTAATTTTTAAGTTACAATTAAAAAAAAATCATTACACACTGCAAGCTAAGAAATGCATCTGTAATTAGGTAACTGAAAATACAGCTCAATTTAACAATTCAAAGGTTACAAGCCAGATTTAAGTTGTTTTCTTATACATGGAAAATATTTCCTCCACAAGAGATAAGCAACAGTATATATTCATTTATTTTGATTTAAAAAGACAGTAGCTAGAGAACTCACCAGAGAAGTTGCCATGAATGGCAAAGCTGATACCAGTGGCTCGCTGCAAGGTCAAGTTGTACAGGAACATGACGACAGCAAAACTGAGTCCCTCAGTATTCCAGGTCTTGGTTATACCAACAAGATCAAATCAAAGCAAGCTAAGGACACAAAAAAGTGAAAATTAGCTGAGCAATTGTCATTTTTACAGAAATTTTTATATAGGGAAGCCTGGTTAAAGGAAGCAGACCCAATACAGTAAGGGCTATTGAAGATTACCACACATATACTTACTGGTAAGAATACTTTCTATATACAGTACCAGGAACCACACTATCTGCTTTTTCTGTTTGGTTGGGGTTTTTTTTTTTGGTATCAGGGATCAAGAACTCAGGTCCCTGCACTTGCGAGGCAGGCAGAGGAACCTCTGAGCTAAATCCCCGGCCCATGTTTTTTCTTTTTTGAGTCGATCTCATCAAGTAGTTCAGGTTGGCCTTGAACTCACAGTAATCCTCCTGCCCCAGCCTCACGAGTGCTGTGATTACAGGCTGTGCTACCATGCCCAGCTTCTGCTTTGCTTCTAATTTCACAAAAATCTTATGTGTGTAGTTTTATACTCATTTTATAGATAAGAAAACTGAAGCCTGGAAATTAATTAAATCACTTAGTTGGGTAGGGTGGTGTACATCTGTAATCCCACCACTCTAAGAGGCTGAGGTAGGAAGAAATCAAGTTTGAGACCAGCCTGGGCAATAGCAAGACCCTGTCTCAAAAACTTTTTTAAAAGGACTGGGGACGTATGTAGTTTAGTGTGAAGGCCCTGGGTTTGATCTTCAGTACCACCTTCCAGAAAAAGGTCACTTGCCTAATATCTTACAGCAAATGGTGATATTTATATTTTTTTAAATCAAAAAAACTATGTAGGTCTATGTTTATACATCTACATGGTTCAGAATTCAAAACCACAGCAAAAACTGCAAACCATTCCTTAGCCACCCAATTCCTCCTGGGGGCATCAATTTTGCCAAATTACATTGTATCTATCCATGCTTTGTAATATATATGTACATATAAAAACATTTTATCTTTCTTTAACCAAATGTTAGGTACCATAATTTATACACTCACACTATACTGCAACTTATTTTTAATTTACCTTCAGATAGCAATTAAACAAAAGGCTTTCTTGCTTTTATAGCTGCAGAGTATTCCAATTTATGGGTATATTATAATTCAGTTAGCCAATACTCTACTAATGAATATTCAGTTTGTTTCCAATCTCTTGCTATTATAAACAATGCTGCAAAGAAAATACCTTACATGTAGGTCACTTATATATGTATGAGTTTATCTCTAAGATTAATTCCTATAAATAGAATTGGTGGATTGAGGTAGTCATACATATGAAATGTGTTCTGGTTTTTTGAGACAGTGTCTCACTAGGTAGTTCAGGACAACCTTGAACTCAATGAACTTGCTATGTAGCCCATGCTGGCCTTGAATTTTGCTTCTCCCACCTCAACCTCTTTGAGTGCTAGGATTATAGGTATGTACCTCAATGCCCTGTGATGTGAGTTCCTGTTCCCTCATAACCCAACTTTAGTATTGGGGATTGAACTCAGGTGTTTTTCTTTCACTGTAATTGAAGGGAAGAACTTGGGCTATTTTTCCATGTTTTAACTAACGGTTTCCACTACAAACCTAGGGATTCATTTTCCACAAACCTAAGTGGATCCAGGTTCTCCACCCACACTTTTATCATGAGTAATGGAGGAAGGTGCACTCTGGAGGAAGATCAGTCCGTAATAAAGAACTGTGTACTGGGAAACATTAACAGTTAAAACTTGGTAGGCTTGTAATACAACTTCCCCCCACCTCTACGACAGTAACGATACTATCAGGAGTTTGTGCGACTGCTCACTCCCCCCTTCTCCCTGTTCCAAGGTAGCATCATCGCATTCTGACTCCGAAGCTTTCTAGATAGGTATCATGCTCATTTTGTACAAGGGAAAACTGACATTCAGAAAATGAAACAAGTTAATTACCAAACCACAAACTGAAACCAGAGTTCTGGCTCCAACGACTGTTTCTGTTATTTATACTTTTTAAGTCTTTCCACCTTCCCGTTAGGTATCATTTACTGTTTTCTCCGGCAGATGTCGTTCCCGCTCGTTTTCATATCTACCTCCTGGGTCCCACAGGCCCTAGGGCCTAAAAAATAAGGCACTTTTTATAAGCCTTATTTTGAGCCAAGACTCCTTCCCACTCTGTGGACAGACCAGGAAAAGTCACCAAAAGCCGTTTTCGCTCCCATGCATTCCCCCAAACGTCCTTGTGCTCTATCCGAAACACTGAGGCCTAAAGTGCCGCGGAGACTCCCGCCAAAGTGTCGGAGACCCTCGTACGTGGCCACTCTCAACTTTCCCAAGGCCAGAGAAGTCGTAACGCTACTTGCTTACCTTACAGCGGGAAGGATGCCGTAGATATCCGATGGATCCTCAATACTTCGAAACCTAAACCACCACCAACGCTAATCGGCCGGCATCCGCCATTAGCCCTCTAGACAGGGGCCTTCCGATACCGCGCGACCGGAAAAAGGTACCCAACCCGCGCCTGAAGAATATATGTATAAAATTTTGAATGCTTCCGTCAGCATTTAAAATTATTTTAAAATACTACATTATCCTAACTTTACAGAATGATAGAAATTAATATTTTTTTTAAAGTAGTTTTAAAAACGAGTTAGTTGGGCGCTACAGTGGACAGCCCCAAAGTCCGGGAGCGCCAACGGGGACGAAATGCCACAGACCGGGAAGTGACGAACGGAGACCAAGATGGGGGACCTCGAGTCATCTCAGAAGTTATCGGGGGTCTCTCGCCCAGCAGAGGGGGTGGGAGGAGGCAGCTGCACCGAAATCTCTACCGAGCTCATTCGTTCCCTGACAGAGCTGCAGGAGCTGGAAGCTGTGTACGAACGGCTCTGCGGCGAGGAGGTGGGGGACTGAGCCTCTTTTTTCCAAGAAGATGCAGGGTCATTGGGCATAGGAGCTGTCCCTCTTGGGAAATCCAGGCTGTGGGAAACTCTCTCCTTACTGGGGGAAATAAAGCAGCATCTACCAAAGAAGCTTCAGCGTAGACAGCTATTTGGGGAGGCCTGTCTACTCTGTTCTGTCAGATGCCCTCAAGCTTGTATTCCCTGAGCGATCCGCACCCTCTTTCCCCCAAACCCCACACTGATTTCCCTGGTTCATAGTCACTGTAGTGTTTACCCGCTCGAGTAAAATTAGACTGAGAATATGTGGCAACCGCTTGGTTCTCAAAATAAGTGCACTGGCCTAGAAATTGAAAATTATGAAACACCGATATCTCATTTAGGCGAGAAATCATTGCAAATGAACTGGAATTTTAAGACTTCCTCTTGTAGGAAATGATTTGGGAGTGTAACTTTACCGTTTCGGTTAAATTTCAGTGTGTAGCTTTGTAGACAGTTGATTGTGAGTGAGTGTGGCTGTGGGTGTGGGTGTTGGGGTCGCCTTGGGGAAATTTGGGTCCTAGTGCTCAGCCTTTCAAGTAACTGGGGTTGCAGCCTCATCATTTCTGGCTAGGAATTTTAAGATTCAGGAATAACTGTCTAGTCTTGGAAAAGTCACCTCATCTCTTGTACCTCTGATGTTCTGTGAAATGAGGGGCAGGACCTAACCTAAGATTTCTTTCAATTGATGATGTCCTACCTTCTATTTCTTCACTTTTCTGTGGCAACCTGATGTTGTCAATTCACTTTCAAATGTCTTTTGGGTTCCTTGCCGGTCAGAAGAAAAAGACCTAAGCTCTAATCTAAAAGTTTAGCATCTGTTTTTTCCAAACCAAACTTTTAAGTAAGGTTGAGCACAAATCCGCCTCGAGGAGGGGTCTTTTGTATTTTTAAATATTTTCAAATATTAAATTCTATCAATTCTAGCAGTTTCTGATGCTTTTTTCAACAACATGTGTTTGAAAATTTAGTGTTCCTGACATAACATTCTTAGCCTTGCACTCAATGTGTCAATCAGTACTTTGGAGGCAAGACATGTTGGCACAGGGTCCTATAATCCCAGCCCTCAGGAGGATCATCGGGAGTTTGAGGCTAGCCTAGACTACATAGTGAGACCCTATCTCAAACACATACACACACACACACACACACACACACACACACACACCCCTTTGGAGGAAAAATTAAGAAAATCTCATAGATGCAACAGTGTTGTTTCTGTGTTTTTAGTTGATGACTGCCAAGGAAACTTTCCCTCTGGGTACTGTTTTCATAAAAATGTATAGTTAAACTTATATTCTGTTAAGCACTTTGTATATTGTCTGATTCCCTCAGTCCTATAGAGTATGTTTTGTTATCCTTATTTTACAGAGAAACTGAAGCGTAAGAGTACATAAACTAAGTTAGCACAGTAAGTAGCTTAACTGATATAGAATTGTATTTATTCCCTGACTATGAACCAAGAAAAGTTTTTGTTGTTGTGACTGCCACTTTGTAAATTTCATTTATTTACTCACTGTATTTAAATCTTATCTGTATGAGATACTGTGCTACTGATAGTGAATAGAAGTTTATTTCCTCCTATTATAGTGCTCATCTGCTAGATAGAATAAGGTATACACAAGGTAATGATCATTATGCAATGTATAAGTGAACCATTTAAGTCTAAGGGGAGCATAGTGGAAGAAAAGGAATTTGAAATATTGCCTTTCAACTAAGTGGTTGTGTTAGATAACTTTCAAGTTTCCTTCTTACCGTTCTGATGACAAGATGTTTCCCTGTGTTTCAGAAAGTGGTGGAAAGAGAGCTAGATGCTCTTTTGGAACAACAAAACACCATTGAAAGTAAGATGGTCACTCTCCACCGAATGGGGTGAGTCTGTGCATCACAGCACAAGCTGTTGTAAATTCCAAAAGCATCCATTGGATAAGTTATTATTTTTCTTTTCTGTTATAAAATGCCAGTTAGCTTTGAAATAAAGAGGCATATTTCCTCAAGGTAAAGTGAACACCTAATGGTGTGTAGTTCAGTGATTATCGAAGAGTCTTTGAAACTTATTAGAAATGCAATTCTGGGGTCCCAGCCTAAATGTACTGAATCAGAAACCCTAGGAATGGAGCCCAGGAATATGTATTTTAACAAACCACCCTGTTGGTTGATACTGATGCATAGCTCAAATTTGAAAACCACTGCTTTTATTGATTTTGTATATTTGCTAATCATACAAGTGGCTCTTTGCCAGGTGTGGTGGCATGCACCATAATCCTAGCTACTCTGGAGGCTGAGGCAGAAGAGGACCACAAGATTAAGGCCAGCCTGAGAAACTTAATGAGATCTTGCCTCAAAAGAGAAAAGGCAAAGGAGCTGGAGATTTTAGCTCATTGGTACCGCCGCCTACCTCACAAGTGGCGCAAGGTCCTGAGTTCAATCCCCTGTACCAAAAAAAAAGCGGGGGGGGGGGGGAGGGCGGAGAAAAGGCAAAAAAGAAAGGCTGGGCATGTAACAGAGTGGTAAAGTGCTTGCCCAGCATCCACAAGGTCTTGGGTTCAATCCCTAGTGCACCCCTCAAAGTTTCTCAGCATCCTCTTAGGTGGTTGATTAGTAGTTTTTAGGCTCACTTAGCAATTGGAAGAATCTATTTTCTAGTTCTTCGGCTATCTATTTAGAGTGACTAATAGTTTCAGAACTTAATCTTTTAGCCAAGTATCTTAAAATATAAATTAAAAGGGTCAGGGATATAGCTTAGCATTCCCTAAGTTTCATCTCTTGTTATGTAAAAAAAAGAGAGAGAGAGAAAGACATTTTTTTTTTTTGGTACCAGGGATCGAACTTGGGTCCTTGTGCTTTCGAGGCAGGTGGCAGAACCACTGAGCTAAATTCCTGGCCCTTAATTTTTTTCATTAAGTATGTCTTGAGCTCACAATAAAAAACTCCCTAGAGAAGGCTGTGTGTAGAGTGAACTGAGCTGAGTTGAGAAGAAGTACAAAAGAAGTGTAAGATACAGTCTGCATCTACAAAAAATGTTTCCATTTTTTACTCCTACCTTCTGGCCCCATGGATATATATGTGCTAACAATGTATGTCTCCAGGCCCAATCTGCAGTTGATTGAGGGAGATGCAAAGCAGCTGGCTGGAATGATCACCTTCACCTGCAACCTAGCTGAGAATGTGTCCAGCAAAGTCCGTCAGCTTGACTTGGCCAAGGTAATCCCATTGTGCTTTTGATGTCTGATTTAATAGAGCTCAGGAAAGCTGCCATCTGGAGGTTAGAGAAGGACCATCCAATAGAAATCTAATGAAATACCAGAATCAAATAAAGATATCACATGAAAAATTCAGACCAATTGCTCTTCTGCATGTAGATATAAAAATTCTCAACAAAATAAAGGAGCAAATCCAGCAACATATAAAAAGGATTCTAGGGCTGGGGATTTAGCTCAGTGGTTCCAGCGTCTGCCTCAAAAGCACAAGGTCCCGAGTTCGATCCCTAGTACCAAAAAGAAAAAAAAAAAGGATTCTAGAGCTGGGTGTGATAATGCACACCTGTAATCTCAGCACCCAGGAGGCTAAGACAGGAGGATCACTGCAAGTTTGAGGCCAGCCTCAGCTACATAGTGAGTTGAAGGCCAGCCTGAACTACCTAGCGAGGCCTTCTCTCAAAAAAAAGAGAGGATTCTGATGCTAGTACTCCAAAATATAAAAAAGAATTATAAAGTTGGGTACAGTACCACATCCATGTAATCCCAGCTACTTGGGCAGTTGAAGCAGAATGATTAAAAGTTTAAGATCAGCCTAAGCAAGTCAGCAAGACCCTGTCTCAAAATAAAAAACAGCTGGGCATGATAGCACATGTCTATAATCCAAGCACTCTGGGAGGTTGAGGCAGAATAATAACAAGTTTGAGCCCAGCTTCAACAATGTAGTGACTTAGCAAGACCCTGTCTCAAAATTTAGAAAAAGGAGGACAGGGGTTGGTCGGTATCTGCAAAGGCCCTGAGTTCACTTGCCAGTACCACTAAGTAAATAAATACAACATACATACGTCAAACAGAAAAAAAGACTGGAGATGTAGTTCAGTGGTAGAGTGTTTGACCTGTGTGCATATAGCCTCGGGTTCAGTCCCTAGGACTGAAGAAGAGCAAAAGAAGATTATGGGACCAAATGGGATTTATCCTAGAAATGCAAGGTTAAATATCTGAAAATGAATTATTGTAACACTATCAATAAAGTACAAAAGCCACAGGATCCTTTTATAGATTTAAAGTATTTGTCAGAATTCAGTGGGCCAGGGATGTAGCTCAGTGGCACAGTGCGTTCCTGGCAAGCATGAGTTTAATCCCCGGTACAAAAAAACCAAAACAATGGGAGGCTGAGGCAGGAAGATCATTGCCAGTGCAAGGCCAGCCTGAACTACATAATGAGACCTTGTCTCCAAACAAAAAAAAAAAATTGCTGGGGATGGTGGCACAGGCCTGTAATCCCAGTACTTGGGAGACTGAGGCAGGAGGATCACCATGAGTTTGAGGCCACCCTAGGCTACATAGTGAGTTCAAGGTCAGTCTGAACTACATAGGGAGACCCTGTCTCAAAAACCAAAACAAAAGGGCCGGGGATTTAGCTCAGTGGTTCCAGTGCCTACCTCAAAAACACAAGGTCCTGAGTTCGATCCCCAGTACCAAAAAAACCCAAAACAAACAAAAAAAACCCAAAACAAAAAACTTAACAAATTTGTAACAGAAGGGAACATTCTCAGCCTGATGAATCCCAACCATGAAAATCCCATCACTAACAATATCCTGGTGATAGAAAGAATTCCCCCCCTTTCCCCCATGAAAAGGAACAAGCCAAAGACTGCTATATCCCTTCTAGCTAAGGCAATTAGATAAGAAAATGAATGAGTGATCCATATTGGAAAAGAGGAAATTTAATATGAACCTACATAATTATAAATTTTCTTGTAACCATTCTTTTTTTTTTTTTTGGTACCAGGGATCGAACTCGGAACCTTGTGCTTGTGAGCCAGGCAGCAGAACCACTGAGTGAAATCCCCGGCCCTATCTTCTTTTTTTTTTCTGTTTTTGAGACAGGGTCTTGCTTTGTAGTTCAGGCTATCCTGGAGCTCACTATGTAGCCCAAGCTGGCCTCGAAGGCATAGCGTTCCTCCTGCCTCAGCCTCCCAAGTGCTGTGATTACAAGCATGCGCCACCATGCCCAGCTACCTTCTTTATTTTTGTACTTAGTCTTTTATTTTGTTGTATATTTTACACATACACATCTTAATTGGACTAACCACATTTCAAGTGTCCATAAGGTTAGTGGCTATCACAGTAGATAGAACAGGGCTGGGGATTTACCTCAGTAGTTCTGCTGCCTGCCTTGCAAGCACAAGGTCCTGAGTTCAATCCCCAGTACAAAAAAAAAAAAAAAAACAGATAGAACAGGGTCTGAGTTCTTCTAGTCTAGTGGTGGTGAACCTGTGGCACAGGTGCCACAGCTGGCTGCTTGTTATCACTGAAAACTCTAAGAGGTTTGCCATCACTGTCCTAGTCCATCACAGCCTCAGTTAGCCCCTCCCTGTGAAATAGATAACTTTCTGATCTATTAGTTCAGAAACTGCAAAAAATAGCTTTACCACAAAACACTATTTTAGGGAATGGGAAAGGAAATGTTACCAGGACCTCTGTCGTGGGTCCTGGCCTCCTGTGAGCCACCACAGCACAAGGCCGAATTCAAGAACAGGTAGAAACCAGACTTAGCATGGAGAAGCTGAGTCTTGGGTCCTGAGCAGTGCTGCTGATGTCAGCAAAGACAAAGGCCCCCAAGCACATCCAGTATTTATTGAATACAATCATGGGAAGGAATAGGGAGCAGGGTGTGCTTTGAAGGCATCTAGCAAAATACTGCCGAACACCAGCATGATGGCGCCAGGCAGGGCTGTTAGGGAGGAAGCACTGTTTATCTAGCTTGGATGGAACAAACTGGTACTGAGACCTGGTGCAATTATTATGCAACCCACCGGGTCAGTGAGAAGCCATGATTCGGGGGAAAGGGTTTTAATTGGGGTCACGCTGACCTCAGCTGCATGTAACTCAGCAGAGCCCTGCCACTTCATAGACCAGGGCCTAGGTTTCTGTGGCAGCCATTGAGGGAGGGGCTATGCTTGCCCAGTCCACCATCTGACACGCCCATTTGAGTCACATAGGGCTTCGGTCTGACACCTGAAATAAAACAATTGCCAAATTATGGAAAGCAAAAAGCATATGCCACTCATAGCCTGCTAGTACTGGGCAGGGATGTTTGCTACACATTGTGGTCCCCAACTCACATATGAAAGGGTTGGTTTGTTTTTTTAGTGCTTATTCTAAAAGAAAAATACCTTCCGGACTTTTTTTTGTTTGGTTTGGGCTCACTATGGGTCTCACTATGTAGTTCAGGCTGGCCTCAAACTCACTGTGTATCTTAGGCTGTCTCAAACTCACAGCAATCCTCCTGCCTCAGCCTCCAGAGTACTGGGGGTTACAGGTGTGTACCATCACGCCCAACTTCACACTTTATTACAGTACTTGATTTACAATGTCATGTTCCCAGAGTATCAGATACATTCTGATTCAACTATAAATTTTAACAAAATAAGCCAGCTATAAATATGGATTATCTCCATACCTCCTTCCATTAAAATGAATTATTTCACTACATTAATAAAATCATGTAGCCAGGTGTGGTAACACCTGTAATCCCCAGCACTCTAGAAGGCTGAGGCAGGAGGATCACAAAGGACTGTGGATGCAGCTCAGAAGTTTATGGGTTCAATCCCCAGTACCACAAAATAAAATCCATATGATACCTTTTAATAGTCTTGATATCATCAGTAAGAGTTCTGTGAGTGGTAATAATGGTTCATGAGTTTGCCAGTTAAAGCTGAAAAGGACTTGTGGTTAACCAGATTCAGCTCTTGACTCACCCTACCTTCTGGAGAGGTTTCAATTTTTTTGTTGTTTTTTTAGTTTTTTGCTTTCCAGTACCAGGGATTGAACTCAGGACCTTATGCTTTTGAGGCAGGCGCAGTGCCACTGAGCTAAATCCCCAGCCCTAGAGAGGTGTTTTTGAAAGAAAGGACATTGTTTCTAAGCACAAAATCTTTTTGCAGAACCGTCTCTATCAGGCCATCCAAAGGGCTGATGACATCTTGGACCTGAAGTTCTGCATGGATGGGGTTCGGAGTGCGCTGAGGAGTGAAGATTATGAGCAGGCCGCAGCCCACATTCATCGCTACCTGTGCCTAGACAAGTCAGTCATCGAGCTCAGCCGACAGGGCCAGGAAGGTTGGCATGCGAGACTGTCAGTTTCTAGTTGAGAGACAAGCATCTGTAATCTAAAAGAGGAAAACTAAACCCAGGGAACAGCATGTGTTGTTGGAAGTTTCTTATCTGCTAGTAGGCTCTATATCAGTCCCCTACCATCCCAGGGAAGATGTTGTTATTTCCATTTTATGGAAAAGGAAACTGAATCTGTATCAGTTACTGCTTCTTGGACCAGTAGATTCTTTGCAATTCAACATGTTCCTACTTTTGAAGTGAAATTCTTGGCCTGATATTCTGGGCCTCTCATAATTGATTCACCCTGTCTTTCTTTTGGTACCAGGGATTGAACTCAGGTGCTTCTGCTTTCGAGGCAGGCGGCAGAACCACTGAGCTAAATCCGAAGGCTCTACTCACCCTGTCTTTCTAGAAGCAGTCACTCATACACCCACTCATTGCACAAATACTTGTTGTGTTCTTTATATCAGAACACATACTACTTGCAATATTCTGCAAATACTTTTTTCATATTTCTGCTTTTGTTCCTTTCCTTATGTCATTCTCTTCTCTTGGAATGTGTGTTCCTCCTACTCAGGTATCAAACTCCTGCCCATCTTTGAGAGATGGGATGTCATTTTCCCTAGCAAGCTTTTTTTTTTTTTTTGGTACCGGGGATCAAACTCAGGTGCTTGCGCTTGCACAGCAGGTAACAAAACCACTGAGCTAAATCCCCAGCCCCCCCCCCTTTTTAATGTACAACTTTATTACCAGTCACTGAACACACACATACACAAAAATTAAAATTATTCAAAGAAAAGCAATGCAAGGGAAAAAACTATAGTAGTATTCAAATACAATAGAACTCAACCAAAGCAAAACTGAAAAGTACTTAAACATTTTTCCATATAATTTAAAAAAATATCTCAAGCATTACCAAGACATCAAAGGATGTGATTCGTTTTAGAAAGATTTTCAAAACTAATATTGAACAAATAGTGGTCTGGAAAAAAATTCTAATTAGCTAGTAGACTCCACATAGGCCAAATTTTTTTAAATTTAAATTTCAATATAGTCATGTGACATGTGATGGAAATACAATCTAAAAAATATGTTATTAGGCAGTTTCATCCGTGTGTATCGTAACATACCACACAGAGTGCCAGCTTCTAAGTGCAAACTGAGAAGGTATACATCCATCATCTGTGATGGCCCCTTGATATTATTCAAATATGCAGTTAAACACAGGATACATGAGGCTACCACTGACATAGCAGCACACTGTTTTACAGTAAACTCTTTTATAAAAGTAGTATTATGCTCTAAAGGATGAAAAGCACAGCATGTTATGATAAGTACCTAAAACAGTAACAGTCATTTATCACACTGTCGAGTACTGTGTACTGTACATTGTTGTATGTGCTTCTTCTGGAAACACACCCTTCTCTCCTTTGATCTCAGTGACTCTTCCTTCCCAACCCACGAATGAGCTCCAGCCTAGTCTCTATCTACATCTCTTACTATAGTTTTAAACACAATCTATATATGGATTTTTTCCAGATTCCAGCCTGTAACTCTGATCTCTCCCCTTCCCCTCCTGCCACCCCTACCCCTTTGAACCTTTTCTTACTATTTTAAATTATCAGTTATTCATTTTAATCATTTTAATCCTTAATTACACTTTCAGTTTCTCACACTAGAGAAACTATTCGGTATTTACACATGTGTGTTCTATTTATTTCACTTAAGAGGATGACCTCAATATGCATCCATTTAGCTATAAATGTCTCTAGTTTCTCGTTCTTTATGGCTGAGTAGTACTCCATTTTATTAAAAAAACACATCTTCTTTATCCAGTTTCCAGTTGATGGGCACTTGGGCTGTTTCCAAGTTTTAGCTATTACAAACTGTGCCACTATAAACATGGGTGCACATATATCACTGTAGTATGATTCTTTTTAATTCTTTTGCGAAGATACCAAGCAGAAGGATAGATGGATCAAATGGGACCTCTAAGCCTAGTTGTTTGAGATATCTCCATACTGATTTCCACAGTGGTTGCACCAGTCTGCACTCCCACCAACAATGGAGAAGGGATCTTTTCTCCCCACACCCCTGCCAGCATGTTATTGGTTGATTTCTTGATAACAGCCATTCTTTCTGGGGTGAGGTGAATCTCAGTGTTGTTTACATCTGCATCTCTCGAATAACCAATGATGTTGAACATTTTTTCATTTATTTATTTGCTGCTTTTACTTCTTTGAGAAATGTCTGTTCATTTCAGATGCCCATTTTTGAATTGGGTCTTTGAATTTGGGGGCTCTGATTTTTTTCAATTCTTTATATATTCTAGATAGTAGTCCTTTGTCTAAGGTACAGCTGCTGAAAATTTTTTCCACATTGTAGGTTGTCTCTTAGCTCTGTTGCCTAGCAAGCTTTTTTGATTGCCTCAACCAGAAATAAAGACTTTTGGCCTTCTTTTCTGTGACTTAACGTACATTGCATTTTACTATAGCTATCTGTGCTTGAAACTTATCTCTTACTTGATTGGAACTTGTGTAACAGTAGAATCATGGCTGATTCATCCTTATTGCTATCATAGTACCTTGTGCATAATACATGCTCATTTGTAAAAAGAATAGTGATGCTCAGAGTGGCGTGAACCTGACATAATAACATTCTTTCCATTAATTCTCATTTTCTCCCCATTGAGCAGGGAGCATGATTGATGCCAACCTAAAATTGCTGCAAGAAGCTGAGCAGCGTCTCAAAGCCATTGTAGCAGAGAAGTTTGCCATCGCCACCAAGGAAGGAGATTTGCCCCAGGTGGAGCGCTTCTTCAAGATCTTCCCATTGCTGGGTTTACATGAAGAGGGATTAAGCAAGTTCTCTGAATACCTTTGTAAGCAGGTATGGGCCCTGATTGCTTGGCAGGTAATGGTTCTCTGCAGACTGGTGTGCAGGATGGCTACAGTTTTCTCTTTCTTTCCTTCTTTCTTCTCTCTCTCTCTCTCTCTCTCTCTCTCTCTCTCTCTCTCTCTCTCTCTCTCTCTCTCTCTCTCTTTCTTTTTCTCTCCTTTGGTTTTTTGAGACAGGGTCTCTCCATGTAGTTCAGGCTGGTCCTAAACTCACTATGTATGATCCAGGCTGGCCTGGAACTCAAGGCAATCCTCCTGCCTCACCCTCCCAAGTGCTGGGATCATAGGCATGCACCAGCACACCTGGCTGATGAGCGTCTAGTTTCTATGGCTACCTTCTGTCTTTTCAATATGACTTCTTTTTTCTCTTACTATATAGTCTGATAGGACTGGATGCATGCATTTATTCTACACATTTTTGACAGCCTTCTGTGTACCAGGCATGGCCTAGACGTTTGCTGATGCACATTTATTTCCAAGTGAAAGTACTGTATAGGAAAATTTAAATGCAAGTTCTCTGACAAATAGTATTTATTTTTTATTTAAAAATTTAATTTTCTTAGGTGGAAAGAAGCTACTTCATCTGGGATGTGTGCAGAGTTGTGTGGGATTTGGGGATTTTTTTGGGGGGGTGGGGGTTAAGACAGCGTCTTGCTATGTAGTTTAAGCTGGTCTTGAACTCACTGTGTAGCCCAGGCTGGCCTCAAATTTGCAGTGATCTTCCTGCCTCAGCCTCCTGAGTCCCAAGATTACAGGTGGGCATCACTATGCCCAGAAATTGTTGGGATTTTAACTATTTGTTGGTGCATTTCCCTCTACTGAAGAATTCTCTACAATTTTATGGTATTCTCTCATTAAAAAGAAAATGAGACAGTTGCATATGTGCTGACCTATTTTACTGCCTAACATATGATTTATTAAATAAACGGTACAAAAGAGCAAACTGTCATTCTTAGAGTAAGAGGGTGGCAGTAAAGATATACACTTGAATAAGCACAGTATACTTTGGAAGGGGGAATTAAAAGATCAAGAGACATAGGTAAGAGGAAGGACCATTTTTGCTGAACACACTTTTGTTGCTTTTGAACGTTTAAGGATATCTTTTACCCATTCTAAAACATTAATTAAAAGGTGAATACACCTGTTCTCTGGTACTTTTTTTTTTTTGAGACAGAGTCTCACTATGTAGTCAAGGCTGACTTTGAACTCACAGTGATCCTCCTGTCTCAGCCTCCTGAGTGCTAGGATTTCAGGTATGTACCACCAGGCCCACCTCTCTCACACTTTATTAAATCAGTACTTTCCAGGGCCGGGGATTTAGCTCAGTGGTGCTGCCGCCTTCCTAGCAAGCACAAGGTCTTGAGTTCAAACTCCAGTACAAAAAAAAAAAAATCAGTACTTTCCATCCTCTAGAAATGGCTTCTATTTTTAATCCTTTAAAAGATCCTTCCAGCTGGGGATTTAGCTCAGTGGTGCCATTCCCTGCCTCGGAAGCGCAAGGTGCCGAGTTCGATGCCCAGTACCAAACAAAAATTCCTTGTCTTCCTAGCTTGACAAAGCACTATTAATGATAACAAAAGATGCTTTGAAGCTGAGAACATCTCTCCCTTTGCTAAAGCAGTCCATGTTTTCAAAGAGAAGAAAAGCAGCACTTGGGAGGTTGAGGCAGAACGATCACTGCAAGTTCAGCCTGAACCACATAGCAAGACCTTGTCTCAAAAAAAGAAAGAGCCAGGAATGTAGCTCAGGGGCATGGCACCTGCCTGGCAAGCATGAGGCCATGAGTTCAATTCCTGGCACAAAAAAACAGAGAGAAAAAGAAAAAAGGCATTATTTATCCCTCTGAATGGAAGAAGATCTACTACCATACTCAAACTTCTTGTCTTGCCTGAGCTGAGATCAGTGCCCCTCAAGGAAGGTCCCTCTGGGCTGCCCGGGTCTCTGTACATCAAGACAAACATAGGGGGACAAGGCCAATGGAAGCCCTTTTCTGAAAGCAGACTGTTAGGCTGGCCTTAAGTCTAAGACATATATGTGGATTTGTGCTTTTTTTTTCAGGTGGCCAGTAAAGCTGAGGAGAACCTCCTCCTGGTGCTGAGGTCAGACATGAGTGACAGACGAGCTGCAGTCATCTTCGCAGACACACTCACTCTCCTGTTTGAAGGTGAGCCTCTTTTGGCACCATAGAGAAGCCAGAGACATTTCTGACACCTGCGTCATAACCTTTCATTTCTCCCCTCTAGCCTGATGCCTTTAACCTAATTCAGTAACTTACTGTATATTGATTTATTGGAGAATTAACTTGCAGATGAGTTATCTGATTAGCAAGATTAGTTACAGTTTCTCTGGTGTTTTGATCCTCCCTGTTCTTCAAGAACCAGATTCTGTAAGAGTAAGTTTAACTCTAAAATACATTTCTGGAGAGAAATCATGATTTCCAGAGTTGCTGTGATGCTGCTAGAGAAAACAGTATCAGTACACCTTCTCAGATTCCTGTCGGTATACCAATCACTGTGCATATTTAACAAATTCACTTAGCCCCCAGCATCAACTAGAACTATGTTTCTTTTTTTTGAAAAAAACAATGAAGCAGCCAAAAAGAGTAAGTTATACCTGGGTTATTCCTGGATGTGAGAAAGATGTTTATTTTGTGGGAAGACACTTTGGAATCCAACCCTCTCGCTTTTAGGGATTGCCCGCATCGTGGAGACCCACCAACCCATTGTGGAGACTTACTATGGACTGGGAAGGCTTTATACCCTGATCAAATATCTTCAGGTGGAGTGTGACAGACAGGTGGAGAAGGTGGTGGACAAGTTCACCAAGCAGAGGGACTACCAGCAGCAGGTGAGCAGGGAAAGCTACTAGTGGTTTGGAGCCAGCATTAGGCAGGGACGATGAATAGGATAAATTGGAGGAGAAAAAATGAAAAAAGGTATAGAGAGAAGAAATGGTGAATTCAGACTAACCTGAATCTTGCCCATTACCACCTTAAAAGAGGTACTGTCAAGATAATGATGGCCTCAGTCAAGACTGGAAAGAGAAATGACTTCCTGAAAGAACACATCAGAAACACTATTATAGAGACCTCTGGCGCAACAGTAGCCTGTGGTGATATAAAGAGGATTTTTTTTCCTAAGGCCTTACTGAATGTCAAGTAATTCACCTTGAATTTCCTCTTAGCTCCTTAATTGCTGAAGATAACGTTTGCTTTTTCAGAACTTTTATTTTTCTGCTCTTCTCCTTTGAGCAGAAAAAGTAAAAGTACATGGAAATAGGAGTGCCCTCATACAATTGTATTTTCACAACTCTAGAGTAGGAAACTAGACTGCAGTCTTCTGGACCTTTAAACATAGTAATAGAGGTGACCTTTATCATCTAAACCGAAAGCAAGTCTTTGGCCACTCATCTTGAAAGCCCATTTCTGGCTTGAAGGAAGGGTATACCTAGTGAGCAAACCAAATCTAAACGTTTTGTTTTGTTTTGTTTTGTTTTGTTTTGTTTTTGTGGTACCGGGGATGGAACTCAGGACCTTGTGCTTGTGAAACAGGCATAGCGCCACTGAGCTAAATCCCCAGCCCTAAACATTGTCGTATGCCAGAAGTTTGGAGTGACCGGCAGGAAACAAATAGTTGGAGGGGGGTAAGGAAAAGTATTCTTATTTCTGTGGTATATTGCAGTTCCGGCTTGTCCAGAATAACTTGAGAAATTCTGCACCAGAAAAAATCGAACCAAGGTAATAATCATGTTTTATTCAACCCATAACAGTTTGAATTGGTAGTCATATGTAATTAAGAGACTACTTTTTACAATGTGGTATGTGTTTTTAAAATATTGTATCAACTACACTTACTTATTTTATAACAGAAAAATATAAACAAGTGCCTCTATAATGTGTGTTTCATAAATATCATTACCAGTACTTTGAAGCCTCCAGAATAACTCTCTTCTTCCCCCTCTCCCAAAGGTAACAATTATCCTAAAATTTTAAGCTTTTACTTTTTTATAATGAAAGTAAAATACTCTTATTAAAAGAAAATTTAGGCTAGGGGTGTACCTCAGTAGTAAGTCATGTGCTTATCCCTAGTGTACATGAGACTTTGTGTTCAATCCCCAGCACAAAAAAAAGAAGAGTAGGGCATGGTGGCACATCCCTATAATCCTAGCACTTGGGAGGCTGAGCCAGGAGGATCGCTGCAAGTTTGAGGCCAGCCTGGGCTACATAGTGAGTTCAAGGATAGCCTGAACTACAGAGCAAGACCCTGTCTCAAAAGAAAGGAAAATTCAAACATTATAAACATTTATTCATTCTATCAAATTTTTCCTGAGTACACATTATGTGCCACAAAGAGAGCAAAATAGATATACTTTTTTTTCTTTTGAGATTAGGTCTCCTTATGTAGTTCAAGCTGGTCTTGAACTCATTATGTAGCCCAGGCTGGCCTCAAACTCTCAGCAGTCCTCCTGTCTCAGCCTCCCAAGTGTTATGATAAGTGTGTGCCACCATGCCTAGCTTAGAGTTGTTTTCTTCTTGGCACCTATGGTCTATCAAGTAGATAGTAATAATATTTAACACAGTGTTTATTATATGCCGGATACTGTTTTAGGCACTTAACAAATACTATATTAAAGCCCATTTAATCTGCTGGATGTGGTGGCATCTGTAGTCCTAGCTGCCCAGGAGACTGAGGCAGGAGGATTCCTTAAACTCAGGAGTTTGAGGGCTGGGGATTTAGCTCAGTGGCACTGTGCCTACCTTGAAAGTGCAAGGTCCTGAATTTGATCCCTGGTACTAGAGGGGAAAAAAAAAAACGAGTTTGAGACCATCTGGACAACAGCAAAAAAGAAATTTTTTTTTTTTTTTTAATCCAAGATTTCTTTACCTCTGCTATTGGCAGACGTTGATTGGCTAGGTAATTCTTTGTCTGGGGGAACTGTCCTATCCCTTGTAGGAGAGTTAGCAGTATCCACTATGTCTACTCACTGCATTAGATGCTGGTAGTCCCCTGGGCCAAAATCACTCTTAGTTGTACATCACTAATCTAACCTATAAACATTTTTTCAGATGATGAAACTAACATCTAGAGAGGCAAAATGATTTACTTAAGGTCTTACAGCTAGAAGGTGACAGAACCAGAAACAGAATCCAAGCAGTTTGGCTCTACAGTTCATACTGTTAACCACTGTGATGTACTAATAGGGTACAGGAGATTGTGTTATAAGGAAAAATGTATAATAAGGAAGAGTGTTCCAAGTAGAGGGGAAAGCATGGGCAGAGGTCCTGTATATTTAAAAAGCTGATGGGGCCGGGGATTTAGCTCAGTGGTTTCGCCGCCTGCTGCGCAAGCACAAGGACCCGAGTTCTATCTCCGGTACCAAAAAAAAAAAAATTTTTAAAATTAAAAGCTGAAAGGTCATTATAGCTGAGGTGCAGAGAATTGGGAAGAGCGTAAAATGAGATGAATTTGGAAAGATCATTAGTGTCAAACCATTCTGGGTCATGTACCTGAGATTAATGATAGGACCAGATTTGTGTTTTGAGAAGTTCTCTACAGGGTGTAAAGGGAGTTAATTTTTGTAAATAATGTGAGGTAGGGGTTCGATTTCATTGTTTTTCATGTGGATCTCAGTTGTCCCAACAGTTTTTGGGGTTTGTTTGGGGTTTTTTAGTACTGGGTACTGAATTCTGGACCTTGTGCTTGCAAGGCAGGCACCGGAACCACTGAGGTAAATCCCCGGCCCTCCCAATGGTTTTTTTAAAAGGCCATTCTTTCCTATTGAATTGTCTCAGCATTTTGCTGAAAATCAATCAACCATCCAAGCTCTCAACTTTATTCCATTTATACATCATTATGTCAGTACCTCATGGCCTTGATTGCTATAGGTTTGTAGTAAATTTTAAAATCAAGAAGTGCAAGTTCTCTGGTTTTTTTCAGGGTTGTTTTGGCTATTCTTTGGGTTAGATGAATGAGGGTGAAACACAGCGTAATGGTGTATCCTAAAATCCCACCATGGCTAAATTAGAGATTGGGAAGTATGTTTCCTTTCACATAAGGTATAAATAATTATTATTCAAACCACAGAAGAAAATACCTTCCCAACCTCATATTTAGCCACGGCAGAATTTTCGGAGGTGAATGACTCGGGTGAGACAAATAGTGGAAAATGTGGTTGACAGCTGTCTCTGATTATAACTGGGCCGGCAGAACCGGGTAACCATCTGGCAGAGCTGACCCTTCTGTCACTGGTTGGGAGGGGAGTTGGGGCTGAGTCTGGCCTGTAGCTCTTCTATTTGAAGGAATGGAGTGTCTTCTTTATTCCCGTTTCTCTGTGTGTCTCAGGGAGCTGGACCCCATCCTGACTGAGGTCACCCTGATGAATGCCCGTAGTGAGCTGTACTTACGCTTCCTCAGGAAAAGGATCAGCTCAGATTTTGAGGTGGGAGACTCCATGGCCTCAGAAGAAGTAAAGCAAGGTGAACATGTTTCCTATATTCTGTGGGAGGGCTGGCATATATAGTCGGGACTGTCTCGTCATAGTTAAGCCACACACCTTTTACTGAAGAAACAACTGGGGCTCATTAGTCTCTATGGGTCTCCAGCCAAATTGACTCTCTGGAGGAAGTCTTAGTGGTACCATGTTTTAGAATTGGAATGAGCCTTTGAGGCTAATTGTTTCATAGGCAAGGAAAACTGCTGCCAAGTTTTAAATGCTTTTCCCTGCACCTTACTTTGTGCCAGCTCTGCTTTACATTTTTGTAATTAGGTATTTAGGAGGTACGCATGTGACAGGTAGTTTAAATAATACAAAATACATATATAAAATATGAGGGAATTTTTAGGAATGATTGAAAGTTTCTAATTTTTTTTTCTTTTTTTGCACAAGTGGGCCTTAAACTTGAGATCCTCCTGCCTAAGGCTCCCAGGGTGCTGGAATTACAGGCCTATGCCACCTGCACCAGGCAATAACACTTTAAAATATATATATATATATACATATATATGTATGTATATATATATATATGTATGTATGTATATATATGTATATATATATCAAAAATGTCTTCCACCTCTTCCCAGTCTTCCAGTTCCACCAATGACAATTTTTGAAGAGAAAAATTACGGTGAAAAAAAGATGAGCCACAATCCAATTTCACTTATAAATTGACTCTCTAGGTTTTTGTTGTTGATTTGAGAAAGTCACTGTTGCCCAGGCTGGCCTGAGCTCAAGCAATCTTTCTGCCTTAGACTCCTGAGTAGCTGAGACTACAAGCATACACCACTGTGCCAGGCTGACTTTTCAGGTATTTAAAATGACCATTTGCTAGATCCAGTGGTGCACACCTGCATTTCCAGCTACTCGTGATACTGAGGTTTCAGGATTGCTTTAGCAGAGGAGTTTAAGATAAGCCTATGCTACATAACAGGCCCTGACTCAAAAAAGGTGACCATGAAATTCTTGGTCAGGTATGTACTGGGAACTCAAGCCCCAACCAGCATCTGTGGCATTCTGTATGCCAATAATACATGGCAGGGCCAGGGATTTAGCTCAGTTGGTTCCGCCACCTGCCTCACAAGTGCAAGGTCCCGAGTTCGATCCCCGGTACAAAAAAAAAATTCTAAATAATACATGGCAAGAAGGAGGATGTATGTTCATTTTTGAGTTTGGTGTTCATTTATATCAGTTACGGGCATCACTGTTCAGAGCTGTGTTGTTCAATACATTAGCCACATACAACTATTGAAATTCAAATTTAATTAAAATTATATTTTAAAATTCGGCTCCTCGGTCCCATTAACCACATGTGAAGTGCTCAATAGCTGCCCTGGCTATTGGCTACCATATTGGACAATATAGATATACAACATTTCTGTCATCACAGAAGCTCTTACCAAACAATTCTGATGTAGAGAATGAAATGTTTTGTATCTAATATATGTCAGTCTTTCCCCTAGAAACTTACATCTTTGAGTCCTATTAATCCTAGGCAGATAATGAAAAAAGGAGTAAAGTTATTTGTACAAAAGGAGTCATGTAATCTCTAATTATTATGATCTCCAATTAACTCCAATAATAGCAAGACATCTGGAAATAACCCAGATGTCCAAAAGTAGAAGAGCAGTTAAAACAGTATGGATTATCTATCTGATAAAATGTCACATAACCAGTAAAAGTAAGTGAGCCACCTGGACTGGTGGTGCACGCCTGTAATCCCAGCCCTCTGGGAGGTTAAACCAGGAAGATGGCAAGTTACAGCTGAGCCTGGGCAATTTAGCAACTTAGCAAGACCCCATCTCAAAATAAAAAATAAAAAAAGTAGCTCAGTGCAGAGGTACTGCGTTCAATCCCTAGTACCATCAAAAGAAAAAATAAGTGAGATATACAGAAACATGGGAATACATATAATTTTTTAATGCAAAATATAAAATGGTATGTGTACTACGATTATAACCATGTAAAGTGGGTACCTATTTGGAACAAAAACCAGAAAGGAACCTAAGTAAATGAAAAATGTTGCTTCATCCCCCTTGTTGAAAAAAGTGATACTCCTGTCTTGGTTGTCCCGTAGAGCACCAGAAGTGCCTGGACAAACTCCTCAATAACTGCCTGTTGAGCTGTACCATGCAGGAGCTAATTGGCTACTATATTACCATGGAGGAGTACTTCATGAGGGAGACTGTCAATAAGGTAGGACATAGGACACATCTCTTGCAAGGGAGGCTATTTATCCAAGAACCAGGCTGAAGGAGATGGCTGAAGTCTGTCATATTTCTTGGTTCTGCTTTGAGAACACTGGCATACAGACTGAGTGTCACTTCTTTGTGTGGTGAGAGGGTATCTATGAGCTTGTCATGCTCTTCATATCCCCAGCTGGGGTTTCTTTCCCAAGAATTATAAAAGAACAGCTCAGCTCCCCAGAGAGCCTACTTGTCCCCTGTCTCCCCAGAGGTATGTGGGTAAGGCACCTTGGTAAAGTAGGGCCTCTCCTGTGTCTAACATGCCAGATAATGGATGTCACCAAGACAAAGGCCCTTAGAGCCAGACATGGTGGTGCACACCTATAATCCCAGCACTTGGGAGGCTGAAGCAAGAGGATTGCAGGAGTTCAAGACCAGCTTGGACTACATAGTGAGTTCAAGGCCAGCCTGAACTACATAGCAAGACTATCTAAAAAAACCTAAATACATAAATGAGCTAAGCATAGTGATGCATGCCTGTATGCCTAGTACTTGGGAGGCTGAGGCAGGAGGATCACTGTGAGTTTGAGACCAGCCTGGGCCACATAGTTCAAGGCCAGCCTGAACTACAATAGCAACCCTGTCCCCAAAAAACAAACAAAAGAAAGAATAAATGAAGGAAGATATGACAAAGCAAAGGCCCTAAATACTAAATTTCCTAATGTAGTGATCAGTAGAGAAGTGAGCTATTTTAGCAAGCTGTAACTAGAATAGTTGTGGTGGGGAAACAAGACAAAGTGTAGAAAAGGGACCAGAGCCACGACCAGTATAACCAGAGTGACACAGCACTGGGATGCTTACTGGGAGCTTTGCTTTTGCACAGGCTGTGGCTCTGGACACCTATGAGAAGGGCCAGTTGACGTCTAGCATGGTGGATGATGTCTTCTACATTGTGAAGAAGTGCATCGGGCGGGCTCTGTCCAGCTCCAACATTGACTGTCTCTGCGCCATGATCAACCTCGCCACCAGAGAGCTGGAGGCTGATTTCAGGTACAGTTGACCCCCTTTCTCCTTTCTAGGCACAAAGGTCCTGGTCGTGGTTAATTGCTGAAGCTCATTTGTTTCTTCCCTTTTTTCTCTATGATTCTAGTTCGGTTCTATTCTAGACACAAGCTCCTATCCTTATCACAACATCTTGGGCTCCAGGTAGCTGTCAGCCAGATTTTAAGTGCCAAATTTCTGTTCCCTTGGAAGGGCCGTTGGCCCCTAGACCTAGGAAAGAGAGCAAGTGGTTCAATGAAAGCAGTAGTTGTAGCAAGAAACAGTCTATTCCCAGAGGCCAAGTGCTATGCTAATTCCCTGCTCATTTCTAGTTCTGACAACAACCCTGTGAACTAGTAAAAGTTTTGTAGATGTGGAAACTGGGACATCAAGACAGTCCATCTTTTGTCAAAGATCACACACCATGAGTGGTGAAATAGAGTCCAGAACTGATCAACTCAAAACCTTTCTTTCAACTCCTGCACAGTACTGCCTTTCACTAAGCATACGGCCTCCTCTTTGTTGGAGCCCAGTGGTGGTAACTGAAAGCCTCACAAGAAGTGCAGAGTTGGGGCCGGGGATGTAGCTCAGTGGTTCCGCCTTCTGCCTCGAAAGCGCAAGGACCCAAGTTCAATCCCCGGTACCAAAAAAAAGTGCAGAGTTGGCTAAAGGGACAACTACAGTGACATCATCACTGCCGTCATGGAACCCATGCTGTACCTATGGACCAAAAGCTGAGTCCAGCCTACCCTTCCCCCTAGCTCTGTTGCTCAATAAATCTGTGTCCCATCATTTAAAAAAAAAAAGTGGGCCAGGATGTAGCTCAGTGGTGCTGGGCCTGCCTGGCAAGTGCAAGGTCCTGAGTTCAATTGCCGGTACCAAAAAAAAAAATTCCTAGGCACAGTGGCACACACCTGTAATCCCAGCACTCAGGAAGCAAGAGGATTGTCATGAGTTCAAGTCCAGCCTGGGCTACATAGTACATTCAAGGCCAACCTGAACTACAGAGTGAGGCCCTGTCTCAAAAAGAAAAAGAATTGGCCAATTTCCTCTGTATATTCCTGCCTCATTGGTGTCCCCGAAGGGGTCTGGGTGCTGCCATACCCTGGCTTCTGAGGTCTCCTACAGTGGTCTCAAGGATTGGTTTTCTCCTCAAAAGCAACTGGTGCTACTGGGTCAGGGTAATGGGCACTTGGTCCCACTGTCCTGGAGGCCAGTCTAAGCACTGTCACTCCCCTATGTCATTCTGCCACTTAGGGGCGTTCTGTCCAACAAGCTGAGGATGGGCTTCCCGGCCACCACCTTACAGGACATCCAGCGCGGGGTGACCAGTGCTGTGAACATCATGCACAGCAGCCTCCAGCAGGGCAAATTTGACACAAAAGGCATTGAGAGCACTGATGAGGCCAAGCTGTCCTTCCTGGTAAGTGGTCCACAGGTTGTGACACTGGGTCAGCTTTTCCTAAGAGATTAAACTGCAGCCTCTGAGGCATAGTCTAAAAGCCTTAAGTTGAAGACTTTTCCTCCCATGTCTGTGTAAAGAGAAACTCCTTTAAGGAAAGCTCCTCCTAAAAGGCTCTAAAACCACTGCTTCCCCAGAGACATATTCTGAGCAGCCCACACCGGGATACACAACTCTCCTGCCAGAGGCTGGGCTGCCCAGCTCTCCTGAGTACTCATTCCCAAGAGCTCTGTCCAGCTGTTCAGGGGCCCTGCCAGGTGTCCAGCTTGGCACACATCTGCCACAAAACCAACTGTAACATCTGTGCCAGGCCTCCCAACTGCACATCTGAGGAGAGGCCTACAGCACAGGTGGGTTTAGTCCTTTAGGCCTCCCAAGACTGCTTTTCTAGCAGCTTCCTCTGGGAAGATGGCCCTATTAAAGCTCTTATTAAAGCACAGTGAATGACAGATGTGATGCAGCAGTGATTTCTACCAGTTGTCTGACAGCTGGGGAAGGAAAAGCATAGAAGGATGAAAGGATTTGTACAGGGTAAAAGCCAGTTTGTGATAAGCCAAAGACAACACAGGAGTCTGAAGCTCATAGGCCTCTCTGGAACATGCTGTTGTTTTGGTTTGTTTTCTGAGACAGGGTTTCACTGGTAGCCTAGGTTAGCCTCAAACCCATGATCTTCCTACCTCAACCTCCTGAGTTGAGTGCCAGGATTGTTGCCAGGCACCGCCACACCCAGCTGCACATGCTGGCATGAGCAGAACAACAGTGTCACAGGTCCACTTCTGCTCTGTTCTCCACACTGGCTAAACTATGAGTCTTTGCTCAAAGGCTGAAGGAAACATCTAATAGCAGAGTTCCCAGCAGAGCAGTCCACAGATGGGTTGGATGCAAAAATGTGTACATGTACTTTTCTAGAAACAAGGCCTTGGGCCAGGGATTTAGCTCAGTGGTTTCGCCGCCTGCTGTGCAAGCACAAGGAACCGGGTTTGATCCCCGGTACCAAAAAAAAAGAAACAAGGCCTTTAGCATCTATGGCCTCAAATTTATGTCAGTTCTCCTCTTGGGTGCTGAGATTATAGTTATGCCCCACAATGCCCAGCTTCTGGCAGATTCTTTTTTCTTTTTTTTTTTGTCAGATTCTGAAAGCGATCTGTGTCCTCAAAAGAGTTTAGAGGGGGCCCAGAGATTTAGCTCTGTGGCACTGTGCCTGCCTTGCAAGTACAAGGTCATGAGTTTGATCCCTGGTTCCAGAAGAAAAAAAAAAGAGTTTAGAGGGCCAGGGATGTAGCTCAATGGCATCGTGCCTGCCTGGCAAGCACAAGGTCCTGAGTTCGATTCCTAGTACCAGGGGAAAAAAAGTATAGAGCTGTTGCTTTCAGAGATAGAAGCCTAAACTTGCTAATACAGTGGACCCTTGAGTTATGACCAGCCTGACATACAAACCACTTGGGTTAACTGAGTTAATGGAAGATTCATTTGCCTCTTGTTATCTGTAGTATGTACCCAGGTAAACATCCAGTTCCCAGCTGTATTGACTTACAACCAACTTGAGTTACAACCAACCCTCGGGAACCAATCGAGTTTGTAAGTCAAGGGTCCACTGTATTTATCTTGCCCTTTTACAGGTGACCCTCACTCACTAGTCGTCAGATCCAATATGAAGGCTGTTGAGGCAGCCCCACCCTTTTCCTATCATTGGAAATATTTTCCCTGGACATGAATTCTGTTGCTAAAAGAGTGTCAGCCCAAACCAGTTGAAAAGGCATGTGCTGAAATCCTAGCAACTCAGGAGCCAAAGGTGGGAGGATCATGAGCTCTAGGCCTGGCTGGGCAGCCTTTACCAAATGTCCAGCAGCCAGCAACATATGATCATGAACTGTCTTCCTTTTTCTTCCCCACAGAACTTGCTTTCTTTTTTTTTGAGACAGGGCCTCACTATGTAGGTCAGGCTGGCCTCAAACTCACAGTGATCCTGCCTCAGCCTCCCAAGTGCTGGGATTGCAGGTGTCCGCCACCATACACAGCATCATTCTTTCATTTCTGTCCTCAGGAGCATTCATTGGCTTCTTGCTACCCACCACATCAACTCTAGATGTCTTTGCCTGGTTGGCTGTTTAAAGCCTCTGAAATCCAACCCATCTCCCTTTCCAGCCCTGTGTTCCACCACTCGACTACACATCCCCAAGGCTAGCCAGTGCCCTTCATGCATTTGTGCTCTGTGAGGACTTCCCGTTGAGCCAGTTTCATTGTCAGACAGCCCAGAAGATAAGGCCAGAAAGAAAGGTGAAGCTAACAGCTTAATGACAGATTTCTAGTTTTCCTGATGCCAAATACTTAAATGTCACTGCTTCCACCACAGGGCCTATTTTTTATGTCATTTTGATTCATTTGGCTGCCAAGATGAATTCCCTAACTGTACTGACAGCATTTGCCATGAGCAAGGGATAAGCCCAGTGAGTCCATGATTACAAGGTACAGGGGAAACTGTAAAATCAATACCATTTGAACCCAAACCCATTTTCCTGTCATGACAGTAATTCTTGATGCCCTCAAATGCCTTGCAAAAACATTTATGTTGTGGTCTTTGTCCTTCAGCCATCATGACAGTGCAGTTACTCCTCAGGAAACTTGAAGTGTGAGCAGGCTCATGCTGAAGCATTGTTAGCCTTTCTTATCCACACCCCCAATGGCCTAAGCAATGCTGTCCGCAGCAGGATTCTTCAGTAGTGGCTGAGCGCACACTGGCAAGGGAACCACACTGAGGTTCTGAGAGACACTCCTTGGAGTCTTGGGATTCTCTTTCTCTTTTTTTTTCATTCATTCATTAATTTAATCATTTAGAGAGTCCCGTTATGTAGTTCAGGTTGTCCTTGAACTTACATGTAGCCCAGGCTGGCCCAGGCTGGCCCAGGCTGGCCTCAAACTCACAACAGTCCTCTTGCCTTGGCCTCCTGAATGCTGGGATTAGAGGCAGGTGCCACCACGACCAGCTAGGAGTCTCCTTTTATCCTAAAATCTTGTAGTTACTGGCTCATTGTTCCTCCCTACCTGGGCTCCTGGACATGCCACCAGCATGCCAGTCCAGAGGGGGTGGATGGATCCCTCTCAACCACTCTAATTCCTGCCACTTACAGCCTCTGGACTAATATCCCCCAGACTACAGCTGGGCTCGTGTGGCATTTACCTGCCCTAAAGAATCCTCAGTGCCATCCCATCATGCACAGGACAAAGCGCCAACTATAGCACCCAAGTCCTAGCTGGACCTCATACTCCTTTCCAGCTCTGCATCATCCACTCCTGCATGTCTGTGCTCCAGATACCTTGTGGGGGTTTCTGCAACTGCATTTGCTTATATTATCTCCTTTTCCAGAGTATTCACTCAGCCACTCATTGATTTAAGAGATTTCAAAAGCTGGGCATAGCAATGCACACCTGTAATCCCAGCACTTGGGAAGTTGAGGTGAGAAGATTTCTAGTTCCAGAGCTACATAGTGAGTTCAAGGCCAACTTAGATCACATAACAAGACTCTGTCTAAAAGAAAGAAAAAGAAACTTCTATACATCATGTGCTATTATGGATTCTAGAACTAAGCTGCCCAACATGTGACCATTAACCACAAGTAACTATTTAAATTTACATTCAAATTAAAAATCCAGTAGCTTTTCTTCCTTTCTTCCTTCCTTTTCTGCTTTCTTCTTTCCATCTTCTTCCCTTCCTTTCTCCCTTCCTCTTGCACCCTTTCTCCCTCCCTCCCTCTCTTTTCTTTTTCTTTTTTTCCTTCCTTCCTTCCTTCTTTCCTTCCTTCCTTCTTTCTTTCCTTTTACACTGAGCTTCATCCCAGCTATTTTTATTTATTTTTTATATTGAGACAGGGTCTCACTAAATTGTCCAAGCTGGGCTACATAGTGAGATTCTCAAAAAACCAAACCAGCTTGGCATGGTGGTGCACGCCTGTAATCTCAGCACTTGGAAGGCAGGAGGATCGCTGCAAGTTTGAGGCCAGGCTGGACTACATAGTGAGTTCAAGGCCAGCCTGAACTGCATAGCAAAACCTCATCTCAAAGAAAAACCAAACAAACAAAAATTCCAGTCCCTGAGTCATACAGACCACATTTGACATGCTCAGTAACTTCACATGGCTAGGGGCTAGTGTAATGGACAGTGCAGATTTAGAATATTTCCATCAAGAAGACATGGTGCTGTACTAGAGACACAGGAATGGTAAAGACAGGCCAGATCCTTGCCTTCGTGGGATCAAATTCTAGTGGAAAAGGCAGACAAGAAACAAATTAGAGCTGGGCATGGTGGCACACATCTGTAGCCCCGGCACTCAGGAGGAGGACAACCATGAGTTTGAAGCCAGTCGGGGCTACATAGTGAGTTCAAGACCAGCCTGAACTGTATAGCGAGACCCTGTCTCAAAAAAAAAGAGACTGCCCTGAACTACCTAGGGAGACTCTGTCTCAGATAGATAGTCAGAAAACTGGGTACTAAGAAGATATCCATGGGCTAAGGCTGTATCTCAGGGTAGAGCACTTGCATAGCATGCATAAGATCTTGGGTTCCATCCCCTGCACTGAAAAAAGAAAAGAAAAGGAACAGTGACCTGATAAGAGTCTTGTAAGTTCAGCTCAGCCACCAATTCTGCCACAGAGTTTTCCTTGAATGCCTCAGACCAAAGTTGCTCTTTTCCTCTAAATAGACATAGCAGTCTGTACCTTGATTATCACTTTTGTCAAGTCCTGCTTTTTATGACTGGTATTTCTATACCTAGTGTCTAGGGTAGGTGAGTAATGAAAGGAGGAGCCCCTTGGCCAGGAGTAGGGACTCTAGAATTGTAATCCTGGCTCCACTTTTGTGGCTCTGTCACTCTGAATTTCTGTCCCCATACCTATTTTATTTTTCTTCCAGGCATTTGCTACCTGAATCATATATTTGTTTACCTTCCGATTTCCCTTCTGGAAGATCAACTCTATGAGGAAATGGACTTTTTGTTGTTGTTTTGTTTTGAGCTGCAGATGGAATCCAGGGCCTCATGCATACTAAGCATGTGCAGTTCCACAAAACCAAGACCTCTGCCCCAAGGGAGTGAATTTTGTCTATTTTCTTTGCATCTCCCCAGTGTCTAGAACAGTGCCTGGCCCCTAGGAAGCGCTCAGACATACTTGTTGAATCAGTTGTTGGCCGACCTTGGTGAACCATTTCACCTTGAGGAATCTCATTTCCACCTATGAACTGGGGTTGATAATATATGACGGGGTAGGGATTTCTGTTGGGTCAGTGAGAGAGTAGGTCAGGAAATGCCTACTAGGTGTTAAGACTCTACATCCCTGACCCGAGCCTGCCAATTTGAAGCCCCAAAACTTACCCCAGACCAGTGTACCTAAGTCGTTTTTGGTCTGGAAGTGATCTGGAGCACAAAGACTAGAGCCTGGGTTCAGTGTATGTGTAGTCTGATAGGCACGGAAGGAAGGATGAGCTAGCCCCCTGTCCTGCCCCATCTGAGACCTGAGCTGACAGTGGTGCGGCTTTCCTCAGCCTGAGTCTAAACCCCAGCCACCCCTTCCTGAGGCTCCTCAGGTCCAGCTGTCAGCCAGTCTGGCATCAGAGTGGCCAGAAAGCCCAGTGGGAAAAAAGCCACATTCTTCTTTCTTCTTCTCTCAGGTGACTCTGAACAATGTGGAAGTCTGTAGTGAAAACATCTCCACTCTGAAGAAGACTCTGGAGGTACAAGGGAAATTGCTATGAGCCTTCTGCAGCTATGACTGCCTCATTTTGAGAGAGCCCTGTACATTCATCTTGATGGGGACCAGACCATTCCCTGCCATTGGGCCACATGTCTAGGGATTCACTGGCGATTGACATGGTAGCAAACCATGTATGGACTATTGGGGAAAGGTGTGGCCCAAGAGTTGGAAGATCAGAATTCAAGTTAGAGCCAGGAGGCCCAGGGATTTAGCTCAGTGGTTTTGCCACCTGTTGTGCAAGTGCAAGGACCCGAGTTCAATCCCCAGTACCAAAAAAAAAAAAATCAAATTAGATCCAGGTGTGATGGCGCACACCTATAGTCCTGGCACTCTGGGAGGCTGAGGTGGGAGGATTACAAATCCCAAGGCAGCCTGGGCATTTTAGTTACTTAGCAAGACCTTGTCTCAAAACAAAAAATTAGGGCCGGGGATTTAGCTCAGTGGCACCACACCTGCCTCACAAGTCCAAGTTCATGAGTTCAATCCCCAGTACCCCCCCACACACAAATTTTTTTTGTACCGGGGATTGAACTTGGGACCTTGTGCTTTCAAGACAGGTGGCAGAACCACTGAGCTAAATCCCCGGCCAACTTTTTTTTTTTTTTTTTTTGGTTCTTGGAAAAATATGGAACCCTTCACGAATTTGCGTATCATCCTTGCACAGGGACCGTGCTAATCTTCTCTGTATCATTCCAATTTTAGTATATGTGCTGCCGAAGCAAGTACTGGACTTGAACTTTTGATCCTCCTGCCTCAGCCTCCCAGTGCTAGAATTATGGGTGTGCACCACCATACCTGGCTAAGCTGTGGTCCTTTAGATTGTATTCCTAGCTTCATCCATAACACCAATCTGTAAGATTTTGAAGTAAAATACTGGAAAATGTGAAAAATTCATAACTGAGTCAGGTGTGGTGGTACACAGGCATTGGGCTAAGCGCTTGCAGCATCTCATAAAACTGTCACAATCAACAAGGGAGCAGGAGTCTGGTTCCCATTTTATAGATGGAGAAATTAAAGCTTGTAAACTTTAAATCATTTGCCCATGTTCACTTGACAAATAATCACTGAGCCAGGAATTGAACCTAGAAATGTGTGGCTCTAAAGGTATAAATTTTTTGGTTTTGTTTTCCCCTCACTTACCCTGACACTGCTACCCCCAGATTCCAAAGGAGAGTGGGAGCCAAGTGGAAAGCCACTCGGACAGAACCCAGGTTTCTTGCCTAAGTTAGGCCGTAGCAGTCTGGTTGTGAGGTACCCCTCACATTCTCTTGTCTTTGGCATGCCCAGTGGTCTGACACCATGTGCCGTGTCTCCCGTAGAGTGACTGCACCAAACTATTCAGCCAGGGCATTGGAGGGGAGCAGGCCCAAGCCAAGTTTGATAGCTGCCTTTCTGATTTGGCTGCTGTGTCCAACAAATTCCGAGACCTCCTGCAGGTAAGGCCCAGGTTTAGCTGCTGCCCAGGTCCGGTGTCCATGCACTGCTCTGAGAAAACTTGTTAACTGGCTTACTGTGGGTGCCACTGTTTACAAGGAGTGGGGTGGGGGGTAGCATGCAGGCTGCTGAAGTTATGCAGATCCCTTGAGACTAAAGGCTCCACTGGTTTCTCAGCAGTTCAGCTGTCACACTGACAAGCAATTGTCTGGTCCTCTAGTGTCCACTTAGCCTCACAATGACAAGAGCCCTCAGAAAGATCCTCAGAGGAAATGAACCACATGGTTACTCTCTCTGTTCTGATGCTTGGCCCTAGTAGCACCAGGCACTCTGGAGATCTCCTCTAGAGTTTACTAGATCAGCCTCTGGGCCTGGTCTCTAGACCTGAATCTGTACAGATCTGGATGTGTTGTTCCTGACTCCTTTTATTAGCATGATCTCCACTATGCTTCCCCGGAGGTGTGCAGAGAGACTCAGAGCTAGAAGACAGCCCAGCAGTCAGAGAAGGGGTAGAGGAGAAGAGAGGGCAGGGGTGGGGCGTGTGTGTCAGATGTGTCTCTGCCCTGTCCCTGTGCAGGAAGGGCTGGCGGAGCTCAGCAGCACAGCAGTGAAGCCGCAGGTGCAGCCATGGATCAACACCTTTCTCTCCGTCTCGCACAACATAGAGGAGGTGAGCCTGACCACAGCAGGCATCTAGTCTGGGCTTCCTTCTTGCCCTCTTCCCCCAGCCGGAGGACAGTGCAGCTGTCTGCACAGACTGGACCTTACCTGCTATCCAGCCCACTGAGACAGGAAAGAGCTTGTTCCTGCAGTCGGAAGGCTCAGAAATATGTGAAGGAAGTTTGTCTTGACCTGACAAATCCCTGTTTGCTTGGTTTATTTGTGTGGTGCCAGAGATTGAACCCATAACCTTCACATTTGAGATATATCCCCAGCCCATGTTCTTTGATGTTTTGAGACAGGGTCTTGCAAGTCTGCTAAATTGACCAGGCTAGACTTGAACTCACAGTTCTCCACAATCCTTCTGCCTTAACCTTCCTGCTGGAACTGCAGGTGTATGCCACCATGCCCGGCTTATTGGGGCTATTTTTTGCCACACCTATCATAGACTAAGTAGCTTTTGTCTCCTAGCTGAGTGCTTTTACTACTCCAGAACATGAGCTACAGGAGAAAACAATGGCCTTACCCCAAACTGGGGGCTACTGCTACAGCCCAGGACTGTTTGCTGGCTGGAGGTGCAGTGATGCAGCAGCAGGTTCTGCCAGCCTGGGGATCAAACTGATTTTAAACTGGAGGTATCAGAGCTGGGCGTAGTGGCACACGTCTATAATCCCAGCACTCAGGAGGCTGAGGCAAGAAGATCACTGCCATTTCAAGGCCAGGCTGGGCTATATATTGAGATGAAGGCCAGACTAAACTACATAGCAAGACGATGTCTCTAAATTAATAAACTAGAGGCATCAAGCTACAGGGAGGCAGGACCTGTCACATTTTTTTTCTTAGAGGGGTAGAAGTGGAGTGGGGGTCAGTGGTAATTTTGAGAAATAGGTCCATGGTGACACTGCCCCTCTTTGCTTCCTGACAATAGGAAGAATTCAATGACTATGAGGCCAATGACCCTTGGGTACAACAGTTCATCCTTAACCTGGAGCAGCAAATGTCAGAGTTCAAGGTGAGTCAGGGCTTAGGGAATTACCTATCACACTAGAACCTGTGGTTGGTTACTCCTGTGGCAGACTTTGCAAGCCTTTCCGTGCCCCGTAACTGTCCCCTCCCCTGGAGACTCCAGTGGGAAACGGGCCAGGGGGAGCTCCCATGGATGTCACACCTCTCCGCAGGCCAGCCTGTCCCCAGTCATCTATGACAGCCTGACCAGCCTCCTGACCAGCCTTGTTGCTGTCGAATTAGAGAAAGTGGTGCTGAAATCCTCCTTCAACCGGGTAAGATCAGGGGCTTCTCATCTTCCCTGAGGGAAATGTCACACCACCTTTTTGCCACCTGTAGATCCTGTGCATCTTCACCCAGTCCTGCCCTGGCCCAAAATACAGTGTAGCCACAGCACCTGCCTGAGGGGCAGCTGGGGCTGGTTCTGCTTGGCCATAGGGCCAGGCTTACAGAGACACTAAGGGTTCTCTTTTGCAGCTGGGCGGGCTGCAGTTTGACAAGGAGCTGAGGTCGCTCATTGCCTACCTTACCACGGTGACCACCTGGACCATCCGAGACAAGTTTGCCCGGCTTTCCCAGATGGCCACAATCCTGAATCTGGAGCGGGTATGTGGGGCTCCCTCAGTCTAGCCAGGGAAAGGCAACTAGAAAGAGGCAAAGTTTGGATCCTGTCGCTCCTTTATGTCTGCCAGCATCCTACCCCACCCCCAACCCCAGGCACCCCTGCTTTTGCCCTTGGAGGACCCTAGGGCCTCCCCACAGGGTAGCCCTACCTTGCCGACTGGTTTCCATTCTTTCCCACAGGTGACTGAGATCCTAGATTACTGGGGTGCCAACTCCGGTCCACTGACCTGGCGCCTCACCCCTGCTGAAGTACGCCAGGTGCTGGCTCTGCGCATAGATTTCCGGCATGAGGACATCAAGCGGCTGCGCCTATAGAGGCCATGGTGAGCCCACTGGCCCATCACACTTCTGCACCTGTTCCCTCAGCGCCCAAAGCCAAGGACCTGTGTGGCTATTCAGCTTCCAGGAGCTCTTCACAGTCCAGACCATTCCACCACTGACAGGAAACAGGCTGGACTCATTCCGAGTTTGCCCTGAGACCTAGCTGGTATGCTCTGGGGGCAGCCTTTGCCCACCAGGAGCTGGAGAAAACAAAGGCAGGCGGTGTGTAGGCCAGGCCAGCCTTCTGTGTGGGTGGTCATTCTCTGGCCCCAAACTGCGGCAAACATGCTGCCCCGCTAGCCTCCAAGGACCTGGGTGCATGTGGGGACTTGGGAATTGGGGTTGACATCAAGGAGAGACTGTGATGTTTAGGAATAAACATCAAAATAAAGACACTTCTGGGAAGATGCCAGTGTGCTGGTTCCAGGGAGGGCTGGCTGCTCTGGGGCAGAACAGGTCCACAGTCACACTGAGATGTGAAATCAGATGCCCAAGGCCTCAGCCTCCCACACCTCCCCGCCACTCTGGGACCCTCATCCAACCCTGGCCCCTCACCTTCCCTCGTGGGCCCACAACACCAGCTGGGTCATCCCAGGGACAGTGTCTCACAGTGCCGGGGAAGTGGGAATTGCTCCTAGCAAAAACAAGAAAGCTTTCTGAGGACAACCTTGCAGAGCAAAGTGAATTTATTCCAAGAATGTCAGTCTTGAGAGCCCTTTGCCCACAAGCACTGCTCACTTGGCACTGTCTGTATTGTTGCTAAGGCCTGGGTTGGCAGGGACTTGTAGGACCACACCTGCTCAGTGCCACAGACCTCACCCCACTTCTCCAGGAGGGCGGTGGAGTCTTGAACATAGTCTACAACCTTAACCAGGCCACAGGAAATGCTTCAAAGGCCCTCTAGGGTAGCCTTACCAAGGGACCCCAGACATCTGCTATGCCTGGTTGTCATCCCCTCCTCCCAGGACCCTGGTGGACAGAGAAGGCCAAGGCTGTACTGGGCCACACAATGTGTAAAGGACACGGGGGACAATGAGCTTTGAGTCCTAGTCCAGATGTAACAAAGGCCAAGCCTCAGCCGTTGTCACCAGGAGGTACAGTCCTGTCCCCAAACTGCCTCCCTTGCCTAAGTCTTGCTTTCTGTGGGGCAGATTCAAAGAGATGAGTGGGGAGTTCAGGCTGAGAGCTCCCACAAGGGAACAAAAGGCATGGTAGCTGTAGACCTGGTGTTGCCTACTCAGAGGGCCCGGCCCCATGGCGCTGGGCATCAGGTGGAGCTCTCACTCCCCACCAGCCGCAGGCTCAGGCCCTGAATGTCCACTTCCACCAGATGGATGCTGTAGTTGCCAAGGCCCTGGAGAGAAGAGAAGGTGGTTAGAGGCCTCTGGGAAACTCTCTGGCCTTCTGGAGGCTCAAGAGATGGCCAGGAGTCTTGCATATACAGCCCCTGGTGAGCTGGCAGGCCACAGTGAGGTCTCTTTCCCTACCAACTACCAACCCCAACACCATCCTGTACCTCAGTCTTGGCCAGCACAGCCTCCACAACTTCCTTTTGCCGTGGTTCCTTAGTCAACAGATAGAGAAAGCCCCCGCCACCTGCTCCTGCCAGGCTCTGGCCATGCACATAGGGAGCCAGGACATCCATCATCCGCCGCACAGCCAGGGGCTCACAACCTGGAGCCATGAGCTTCTTCTGCTCCCAGTACGAGGTCAGGTACAGGCCCAGGAGAGGCAGGCTTCCTGTGGGCGGGCCAGAGTCAGGAGGTGTGTTCCCCAGGTCTAGGCACTCAATGCTCCTTTATGGAGTGAATGAAGTGCAGGTGTCCGGGGTACCCCAGCTTCAGAGCTGGCTGGAAACAGGAGCAGTAAAGCCTCCTGCATAGGGCTGCAGACTAAAGTGCACAAACCAACATGGTACCCATGTAGCACACACATGGAGCCGTTCTCTGAATTCCCTGCTCTCAGTGCCAAGCCTCTTCCCCATCTGCCTCCTGGCAGGTGGGGCTGGAGGACCCTTCCCATGAAGCAGGTTTGGTCCTTAGATTCAGCTTCTGTGTATGTGAATGCCAGGATTAGAAAAGGAGACTTCTGTTCCCCGGACCTAATATCAGATGGCAGTGCTGAGCCTTGCCAAGGCCCCTTGCCTCTGGGATCCATAAGTGACGAAGCACTTGCTCCTGACGCACTGACCTCCCACCAAAGAGCACCTCACCTTGGCGGAAGGCTTCAGTGCACTCCTCAGTCTGCCGCACCAGGCTATGAGCACTGTGCACCACGACAGGCAGCCGGGCATACCAGCTCCTTAGCACATCCTGTAGAGGCACAAGGGGGTGCCATGAGAGTCCCAGCCCAGCTGAGCCATCTGCCTCCCTCACCCTGGGCTACGCTTACCTGCAGCAAATTCCGTGCCAGACGGGTCTTGCCAGTGTACACCAGGAGCAGGTGCTCATTGAGCTTCTGGACAAAGCCTTCAGGCACAGTGATCTCTTCCACCTCCACCTTCAGTGGAAGCTGGGCCCGGGAGCGCCCCACCTTGATGCCAGGCATCAGGCCACCCACCTGGTCCTGCCAGCCACCTCCTGCAACCCCAGGGCCCTGTCACTGTTGAAGCCTATTTGGCTCAGCCCAGGCTCCTGGCCCTCCATACTTGGGACCAGCTGGGACAGGTGAGCTGTGTGGCTCAGGGCAGGAACAAGCCACCTCCAGCAAGGGAGGGGGCTGCATTCCAGAGCAAAGCTTGGAACTCACAAGGCTTGCCTTTCAACAAAGACCTAATATGTCAATGGAACTGGGACAAACCACATCCAAGGGTTGTACATTAACCTCTCCCCTCAAGGGAGTTGAGCCAGAGAGGAAAGGGAACACGACTTCCCTGTGACCTAGTGATCCCCCTGTATTTTGTCCTCTCAGTGTGTACGTTAGAAATAGGCTTTTCAGTACCTCTCATTTTTCTCTTATTTAACTTGAAAGAGTTATATACATTTTGCTTTAGTAATGAAAAATATGGTATCTTCCCCTTGCAGCTATGTAAAAATGACAAAGCTAGGTGAAGTGGGGCAGGCCTGTAATCTTAGACACTCAAGAGGATGAGGCAGGAGGATCACAAGTTCAAGGCTAGCCTGGGCAACTCAGACCCTATCTCAAAAAATTATTAAAAGGGCTAGGGATGTAACTCAGTGATAAAGCACTTGCCTAGCATATGCAAGGCATTCAAAGAATGAAAGGGAGACAGGCAGACAAAACAAGAACTACTTCTGGGACAGGCTCTCAATGTGTGTGGGGGGGGGGGACTGGGAATTGAACCTAGAGGCACTCTACTACTGAGCTCCATCTCCAGTCCTTTCAGACAGGATCTCACTAAATCACCCAGGCAGGACTCAAACTTGTGATCTTCCTGCCTCAGCCTCTCTCAGTGCTGGGACACAGATGTATGTACCACTGTAGCTAGGCCCTCAATTTTTTTTTTTTTGGTACCTGGGATCAAACTCGGGAGCTTGCACTTTCGAGGCAGGTGGCAGAACCACTGAGCTAAACCCCCGGCCCAAGCCCTCAATATTTGAGGGAGCACTTGCAAGTACAGAATACAAATTGCAGGGTGCAGCTGAGACTTTTTTTTTTTGGTACCGGGACTCGAACTCCGGTCCTTGCGCCTGCACAGCAGGTGGCGAAACCACTGAGCTAAATCCCCAGGCCTGCAGCTGAGACTTTTAACAGCCAGAACACAGTAGTAGGACAGAACTGGAAATGTCGAACTCCTAAGTGTGCCCCTCTCCTCAGGGCACTTAGCACAGTCTGGCAAGATACATTCTCTTGAGTGGTTATTAATACGCATCTCCCTTCTACCTCATGACTGTTCAGGGCAAGGACCTTGTTTTTGCTCATTTTATCCCCAAGACTCAACAGTGGGTCCTCAATAAATAGATATCAATTGACCAAATGAAGAACTCAAACCAAAACTTCCTCAAAAGGAAATGGAACCATGGAACCCTTTCCCTAGTGACTGATTATGGGATGTGAATCATAAGAATGAAAGGAGTGGGTGGGCCACACAGGGCTGGGAGAAGACACCATAATCAGGCATCTGCATGTCTCTGGCAACTTCTTTCCAGGATCCTGCTGAGAGGAGGCCTGGCTGAACAGAACCCTAGGATCTGGAGGCAGTCAAATCTCTGGCCACTCCGTACTGTGCACAGATTCCAAGGTGCCATCACGGCCAGAAGGAGAGAAGCCTGGCACCAGGAACATCCTGTTAGATCATAGCCTTGGCTGGGCCCTTGCTGTCCCACCATATGGCTATGGCCGGGGAGCAGTGTGGGTACAGATGATCACTGCCCAAGGGAGAGGCAAGTTGCCAGGACAGGCCGAGGGTCCATCCTCTACTCCAAACCCAGCTCTGGCCCGCAGGGCCTGAAGGACAGCCTGGATAGAGGCAGAGTCACAAAGACTAGCACTTGCACTGGGTGTAGTGGTACACACCTGTAATCCCCAAACTTTAAGGAGCAGCAGCTATGAGGCTACTGGAACATCCCACGCCAATAGAGAGGAGCCCCCCAAGATGCTTGGGAAGGTATCAGAGACCTCCCTCTGCCCTGAGCCATCACATACCTGTGGTGAGCACCTGTTCCAGGTGCAGCACTGCATGGATCAGGGCCTCTGTGCTCATAGCCCAGCCTGCAGCCCGCTGCACAGCAGCCAGGGCAGCACCAGCCAGGATGCTGCTAGTCCCTGCAGGGTGCAAAGGAAAGGTCGGGCATGAACTGCCTCACTGCCAGCTCAGTCCCATCCCACTCTCCTTGCACAGGCCAGGGAGGGGGATCACAAGTAAGGCTGGAGAGCTGTGACCCACTCACCAAGACCGGAGCCATGGGGGAGCTCAGACCACGTGTGCAGCTCAAAGCCACCCCCAAAGGTCTGCAGCAGCTGTTGGCGCAGCGGGAGCTCAGAACGGACGTCTACAATCCCCGAACAGATAAAGGCCGCCTTCAGCAGGGCCCCTGCAGAGGGAAGGGCACAAAGCAAGGAATTTGTTCTCCTCAGACACCAATCCAACAGCCCACTTCCCCCTGCAACTTCCCAGCCCAGAATGGGGCACATCTGGTGGGACAAAAGCCTAGTGGCAGCGCCATCCCCATCCTCAAGCCACAAAAGGGCCCATGGGCTCCCTAACATGGGCGAATGTGTCATCTCTTTTGCCTGTGCCTGGATGTGGCCAGGCAGGATGACTTCCAGCCCTTTCCTCTCCTTCAGGACTCCCCAACCACACTGGCTAGCCCTCAGGCCAGGCCCCAGTGGCCTGCAATCCCCACAGAGGGACCTCCAGGTTCTGCACACTCCCAGCTGGCTGAGTATGCCACCCCACCTGCAGCTGTGCTGGGGTGCCCTGACCTGATGCATGGGGCTGGCAGTAATCCTGCAGGTCCTCCAGACTCCGGCACACTATCTTCAGGGCCTTCTCATCCTGCCGAGACCCCACCGCCAGCCACAGCTCAGGCTCCAGGATACAGCGTGCCCTGGCCCCGATGGGCCGGCGGCCATCCACTCGCACAGCCAGGCCCAGCACTGCCCCACCAAGCTCATAGGCAAGAGGTGGTGTGTCACTCCAGCCCCCTGAGGCAGTATGGCAAGCTGGTCAGTCTGCCAGAGTGGCCCTGGGGCAGTTACCCTCATCCCCATTCCCACAAGGGGCTCACCAGAGAAATCCACACGGGCTGGACACTCGGCCACCACCCACTGCCCAGGTGCCGGAAACTGTACCGGCTCCGTGGAAACAAAGTGCTGGGCTGTCATCACAGCCTGGCGGATCAGGATCTGCCCAGCTCCCTCATAGTGGCGAGCAGCTCGCACCAGCAAGGCTGGCCTGCCAGGAGGGAAGGGAGATAACTACATGGAGCCCCAAGCTGGGGAAAGATAACCTGGTTTGAGGGATCTGACTGTTCTGAGTATCCGAGGGTGCCCCACCTCTCTCTGAAATTCCACCATCATGAGCTACCTCCTTAGAGGGCCAGGGGCTTCTCAAAACACCCACCTGCTCAGCCACTTGTCCCTCTCCTGGGCAAGTGCCTTCACGCCCCCTGCTAGGTCTCCACACTCCAGGAATGAGAAGGGCCGCACCCACTCAGGGTTGGCAGCTGGCCCGCTCCGTAAGCCTCCCTGGCCCTCTGCCATGCAGCCCAGTACGTCTGCCACACAGGCCAGAGCCCGAGCTGCCACACCAGGGTCTCTGGCCCCCGCTGCAACTGAAGGACCAGAAGTTAGAAGTGCAGGGGAGGGGGCTGGCCTCCAACACCCCTGGCCAGAAAGGCTACTCGACAGGTACTCCACACCCCTCACCCTCCCAGGTTTTGCTCAAGATGTGTCCTGCCTGTGAATACCCCACTCCCTGCCCACCAGGGTTTTGTCACCCTGCCAGCCGAGCCCAGATGTACCCCTTCACCCCCACCCAGAGCACCCATACAAATTAAGAACTCAGACATCAAACCACTTAGGTTCTAGTCTCTGTGTCTCCACCAACTAGCCTTAAGGCTGTGGGTATGGCCGGGGATTTAGCTCAGTGGTTCCACTGCCTGCTGCACAAGCTCAAGGACCCAAGTTCGATCCCCCATACCAAAACAAACAAACAAACAAAAAAAGGTGTGGGTGAGGGACTTAAACAGAGATGACGTTCCAGTGCCATTATTCTCAGGGACCATTAATGAGGTAGGTGCTATCTCCAAGGTTGGGGCTCTGAGCCTCCAGGCAATGTGTCTGGGACCCCAGGTAGAGTTACCCACATCCCTCAGAGCTTTGGGGAGCTCAGCACCCATGTCCTGGACCCCCAGCACAGAATATGAAGTACTCCCAACACTGACCACCCAGAGGCCCAGCTCCTCACTGAGGGAGATGAAGCCTAAAGTAAACTCAATCTCTCCACTGCTATAGAGTTGCTTGGCTCCCCAGATGCCTCAGTTGACGGTCCAGAGGTCCAGAAAAAAGGTGACCCTGGCCTGACCCCCAGTATCAACACCCAGCACACTCACCCTGGTCCAGCATGGCCAGCAGGGGCCCAGGACAGCCCTCGTGGACAGCAGCCCAGATCAAGGGGCGCAGGCTAAGGTCCTGCCGGGTTTCCAACACATGCCTCGCCTTCTGCACGGCCTGCAGGAAGAACAGGCCCCGGCGGGAGGCCAGTGTGGCAGCCCGGTCCAGGTGGGGCTGCAGCTGCTCCCAGGATAGGCGCCAGGAGGCTCGCCAGGCCCGCAAAGCCCTGCCTCCATCCTCCCGGGGGTCCAGCATCCACAGCATGTCCTGGGGCCCTGGGGCCCTCGACGGGTGGAGCACAGGAAAGAGGCGGGCGTTGAGAAGGTGACGCTCTGTGGGGGACGTGTCTGGGTCCCACAGGTCCCAGTCTCTGAGGTGGGGAGAGGTACATTGGTGAGAAGGAAACCACAGCTCCTGCCTCCTCCCCAAGACTTGACCTGCCTGTCTATTCACGGACAGCACAAACTCCTCCAGGGGCAGCACAAGTGGGCAATTCCAGGAGAAGCCACACTGCCTTGACACCTTTCCCAGGCCACTGAACAGAAGTCCGAGGTCTGAGAACCGCCAGGCATTTGGAACTGCCCAGGGGGAAGAGACCCTAGCTGCCCCAAACTTCCCAGGATCAGTGGGATGACACAAGTCAGGGCTACTCTGGGGCAGGGGATGAGACAAGCCTCAAAGAAGCAGCCACGCTGGCTGCCCAGGCCCACAGAGACCCTCCAGGGCATCTACCTTACCGGATGCCAGTCTTCTTGAAGAATTCACTCCAGGACATGTTGAGATATGTGCCTGCCCCCTGTCTCTAGGGGGAAGAGGAAAAGCCATTACCGGTCTGGGGCCCTTAAAGGGAAGGCATTAGGGACACTAGGCCAGAGGACCGAGAACTGCTCGGGTGGGGACTGAGACACATGTTCTGAAACAACCTCAGTGCTCTTCCCCAGCTGCCTGGAACTTGGACAGAATTCAGGATCCTAGACTTGATCCTCCATAACTGGCTCTGGAACCCAAGTTGGGTCACCTCCCCTTCCAACCTGAGTCTCCAGCCTGTAAGATGGGGATAAAAATCCCACTTAGGGCTGGGGATTTAGCTCAGTGGTTACACCGCCTGTCTCGAAAGCCCAAGGACCCGAGTTTGATCTCCGGTACCAAAAAAAAAAAAAAAATCCCACTTAGCCCACCTAGGAGAGCCTGCTGAGACTCCCAGCCACACCTTCCCACACCCTGTCCCTCAGGCTGGTGTTCAGACGGCCCTGCAGTGGGATAAGGATCAGATTCTGGGGGTTCCCCAAAGCCTGAAGATGGGGGTGAGAGCACGTAAGGCAGGCACCTACTTCCCAGGTGTCCAGACGACCAACGAGGGTGAAGGCACGGCCCAGAGAGCCAGGCAGCTGCACATGGTGTCCCTGCAGGACAAGATCTTGCAGCTCCAGGCCACGCAGCGCCTCAGACTGAGCTGTGTCTAGGTTACTCACGAAGCAGCCAGAGCCGATATGAATGGGGCCCTGCAAGGAAGAGAACAGGCATCCTGGGCAGGCAGCACATGGGCCCCCAACAAATGCAGAACCCTGGACCCTTCGCCATCCCTCCCTCTGCCTGTGCCCTCAGCCCTCACCTGCAGGTGGCAGTGTTGTATGACACTCCCTGGCCCCAGGTGGACGGCACCCTCCAGCAGGCAACCGACCACAGAGCTCCCAGTCTCCAGGAGCTGCTGCTCCTATGAAGCCAAGGAGGAAGATCATGAGGGCCGAAGACCAGGGGCCGCCTCAATTTTCCCACAGCTGTGGGGCAGCTAGGCCCACTGTTTTCTCGACCCTCCAGCTGGCCAGGTCCCTTCCTGGCCCAGCCTGAGGCCTCTTCCCATCACACCTCCCCAGCTACTCCCACCCCACCACCCTAGGGCCACCTCTGATCCACCTGTCCCCTTCCTCAGCATCATGGCACCAACCCAGGCCTGTCACTTTACATGTGCCTGTGTCCCCGAGGAGAGAGGTACTCAGCTTCTCCCACATGCACCCCTTGAGATAAAACCCTGACTTGGCCAACCACTGCCTCTGTGCTCTTGGCACTTAGCCTCTATCAGCCTCCAGTGTCTCATGCATGAAATGGAGACTCACAGGTAAGGTGTTCTCAGCATGGGCTACTCCCTTCCCAGGAGCTCACAGACCACCTGACCCCAGGCACCCAGCAGGCACTTCTGAGGAGAAGGCAAGTCTCACCTCCACCTGGGAGTGGATGATCTGCACCCTGGGGACCCCTGGCAGCGTGAAGTTGTGCAGGAACTCACTGGCTGAGGAGGTCATGTAGCTGTAGCTGCCGTCAGGGACATACGCTGTAAAGACACAAGTACCAACCCTAACCTCATCCCTGCTGCAGCTGTGGTGCCAGGTTGGGCCTCCTGCCAGTGGATACATCCTCCTCAGACACTAGGAGGGAAGGCATGGTGATGAGCCTGCTAGGCCAAAGTGGAAGCTGAGGTCCAGAGATGCCACAAGCTGCTTAAAGCCCCTCAAGTGGACAGACTACAACTGGAGCCCAGAAAAGAGACAGGAAGGGAGATGTCTCAGTGGAAGGGCTCTGAGAGGGTCATTATCCAGTCCATGAGCAGCTTCTTAGGCCCACATGCAGGGGCAGCCTCATTCTGGGGGTCCTCATGCCCAAGGTCTTCCCAGCCCAGAGAGGCGACAGAGAGGTACACACCCATGGTGAGCGGCTGATCTCGAAGCTCCCTCCACAACTGGGCCCGGGCACCCTGCAAATAACCTGCTACATCCATGTCACCTTGCCCCATCTCTGGGGGCCGCCCAGCCAGGAAGACCTCTCTGCTTGTGTTCCGCGCCATGCAGAGCAGGATGTCGAAAAACAGAGACAGCTGGAGTGATGGTAAGGAGCATAGCTACTGTTGGAGCATGACTGCACAATCCGAAGGCTGAGCTGGGACAGTCCCATCTGCAGAGATGCTGACCCAGAGAAGGAGCTGGCCTGAGGTCACACAGCACCTCACCCTCACCCAGGGGCCCTCAGCTGCCCTCCCCCATCACCTGGACAGGCCGGGCTCCAGAGTCCAGGCCCATATAGGTGCAGGCATCCAGAGGTGGGCTCACATGGGTGGCCAGGAGGTGCTCGGCAGTCTCCACAGAGAAGAAGACAACCCCGGAGACCTGGAGAGACCCATAGCAAGGGTCAGCTGGAAAACCTGGGGCCAGGCTCACCATAACCAGGAAGGGCACATGCAGATGGGTCACACAAGGCCAGGTGCTATGCTAACCAGGGACCACGGTCTTCTGAGCAACCCAGCACCTGGCCCCCAGGTTTACCTGGGGCAGCTCCCACCCAGGCACCTTCTAGGACTGCCTTTGATTCTCAAGCCTCCTCTAAAACCCAGTTTTCCATCTCCCCTGAGCAAGTCCAAGACTGTTCCCCCAATTCCTTCATTCTGGAAGCATGAGTCTGGGTCTCTGCCTCTTCCCAACTGCACTCCCTGACTCAAAGCTTTCTAATTCAGAGCAAGACCCTGAACTCCAAAGCTACCCCTTCCTCAGATTCTGGCTCCAGCTGCTCAACTGAATGCGAATTCCAGAAACTTCTTCAGATTCTGGTTCTAGCCTGCCCTGGAATCTTCTAGAAGGAATAGAGCTCTTCCCCCAAGAAGGAGACCAGACTCTCTCTCTTCTACCCCAAAAGGTGCCCAAAAGTCCCCAACCCAGCAGCCATACCAGTGGCACCTGCCCATCAGGTCCGACACACCGCTGTATCTCTGCTTCAGTGCCTTGGTAGTAAATGTCCAAAACGAAGCCCTATGTCAGGGGAGGAACAGAGTTAGGGAAGGGAGCAGAGAGGACCAGGAAGGCAGCACAGCCATAGGTGTCACCAAGTGAAAACTTAGGAAGCAAGTCTGGCAGGTACGAGTGTACTCATGAGGACACCAGAGCCTGAGACTTCTACCCACAGAGGGCTGAGGACAGGCTTTCATCGTCTTCAAAGCCCCAGAGCCCAAGCACAGAGCCTAGCATGCGGTCAGTGTGAAATGCATTTTGGGGAACGGAGTAAGTGAGCACCAGAGTTGTTGCCGGGCTCCAGCTGTGCTGGAAGATCCAGGTGAGAGGTGGCCCCAAGCAGAGCCTGGAAGGCCGTGGCAGGCTGGCTCCACTGGCCCAAGGCAGTACCTGGGAGTCTGTGAGGTAGATGCCATGATTCAGTGCGTAGGCTGGGCTCCCAGGAAGGGCAATCACTCTGGCTCCCCGGAAGCCGTTCCAGTTGATCCCTGTGAGGAGTGTCACAGTTAAGAGGCTCCCAGGGTCTCCAACACAAACAGGGAGTTCCCCAGCCAGGAGGAAGCAGAAGCCCAGGAGCGGGGCATCCGGGCACCTCTAAAGGGAAAATATGGCGGCCAAAGCCAAAGGGACATTCCTCTGGGAGAATGACAACCCCTCCTCTCCCAGAGTTCTTCCACAAGCCCTGTAGGGCACAAGGGGCAGGACTGTTATGTCCATTCCACAGATAGGCAGACTAAGGTTCAGCAGGGGAAAGCCTGCCTCTTGGTCTGGCCTTCATTCTCCACATCATAGGCCTCCCTTCTGAACAGAACAGTGAGGCAGGCCCAGAGACACAGAGCCAGCCCCAGCTGTGGCAAGAGAAGGTGGACCCGGGCGCTCGGGGGCTCACCAGGGTTTGCAGGAACAGACAGCAGCATGTCGGTGCTGCAGACCCACATGCCTGGAGGGGAGCCTGGGCCCAGCTGCAGGAGATGTCGGCAAAAAGAGGGTGCCATTAGTGGCCTGCCCTGCAGGCTCCAGCAGCCACCTCATCCAAAGTGCCAGGGCTCCCTCAATGCTGATGCATCCCCCTACTCCAACTGACACCACATCTCCCCCTCAAGGAGACCAAGACTGACTTCTCCAGACTCTGAGTGACTCTGGACACCCTGAAATCCATTCTTCCTTGTGTCTCCCATCTGAGCAGGCACAGCCACTGAGTGGCTGGGACAGTACCCCCTCGGCCACTACTCAGCTTACCCGGTGGGTCATCACATCCAGTAAGCAGTCCAGGTTGCAGACCAAGGCCTCCACAGGGGCCTGGGGGTTCTCTACAGGGAGGCAGGTAAAGGCCCGGCCACAGTCATCAAAGGGAAAGTCTCGGCCCTGGGTGGGAACAGGGCTGGTGAGGGGCCCTGGGAACAGAGAAACTGGGATACCTCATCAGCTGGGCAAGGGTGGCAGGCATCAAGCAGAGGATGTATAAAAAATATCATCTGGTTATTGTCTCTTATAATTTCCTAAATTACCACAATCATGGTGAAAAATTAGAAAGTACAAATATCTAAAAAGAAAAACTATCCCTAAGGGATACTAACTACTGCCCTCATTTTGAGGTACTATATTCTGTCTTTTTTTTTTTTTAACTAGAGATTGAACCCAGAGCCTTGTGCTTGCTCAGTGAGCTACATCCCCACCCCTTTTTAAATATTTTTTTATCTGGAGACACAGTCTTGGTAAGTTGTCCAGGCTGGCCATGAACCTGTAATGCTCCTGCCTCATCCTCCACAGTAGCTGGGATCTCAGGTAAGCGCCACTGTGCTCAGCCTTTTATGCATATTTCCTTTAAAAAAATTTTTTAGGGCCAGTGATTTAGCTCAATGGTTTCACCTCCTGCTGTGCAAGCTCAAGGACCAGAGTTCGATCCCCAGTACCAAAAAAAAAAAAAAAAATTTTTTTTAAACAAAAATAAGACCATTCCAAAAAGGCAGGGGTGGGAGAATTTACACATAGGCAGGTGTGCACAAGTACAAGTAAAACTGGGGAAGGAAGACTGGCAACTGTGTCAATATCATTATCTTGGCTGGAATATTTAATCGTAATTCTGCAAAATATTACCTATGGGGATATCTGGGCAAAGTCTACAAAGATTTTTCTCTGTATTATTTCTTGCACGTGGATCTACAATTATCTCAATCAAAATTCCAATTAAACTGAGCTCATTCCATACAAATTTCTATCATCTTGCTATTTCCACTTAACAATGAAAATCCATTTCGCTGAGCACTTAGAGTGGCCCAGGCCTGTTGTGAGCATTTATGTGGATCAGCACGTCTGTATCCACGTCCATGTCCACACAAAGAGGGAACTGTTGCTGTCTTCAATGTACAGATGAGGAACCTGAGGCCTATAAAGGGTCGAGTGACACCAACGTCACAGCACTGACGTTTCTCATTCCATGTCAATGCACAGAGACAGATGGGCCTTTCGATAAAATTTCACCAGGAGGCTATACTGTGTGTATTTAGCCAGTTCCCAATTTTTGGACATTTAGATACATTCCGACTCTTCCAGATTTGCAGGATGAACACTTTACACATGGTAAAACACCTCTGAAGTCCTACTTGACCCTGAGAATCAGGGTTCCAACCTCTGCATAGCCCATGCCTCGAATTCCACTCACCATGTGCAGGATAAGGATCCAGGCAGAGTGCAGGACATCAGATGTGACCACCTGTTAGGGGCAGGAGGGCCCTATTGGCAGCAGCCTTGGGCAGATGGCAGCTGAAGGACAGCACCCTCTTGTCCAGGGAAGGATCCACTTAACCAAGCCCACTCGAGTACAGAAATGACAAAAGGCAAAGACAAAACCAATGGCCACGGGCAGGCTCAGGGCAGCCCTGGCCCCTCCTGGATACCGCAATCCAATAGCTCTCCATCTGAGCCACCTCCCTGCCCTCTGCTTGGAGGGAGGCTGCAGGGTGACCCAGCAGTGTCAGCTCCATGGCAACCACACAGCGTCCCATCCCTGCTGCGTAACCTCCACTGCCAGGGCACACCGGTGCCTGCGCCGCCCACACTCACCCTCCACGTCAAGGGGCTCTGCAGGCAGGGTGCCTAAGCGAAGGGGCCAGGTGTGTGGGACTCAGCCACAGACTCACATGTCCTGCCCTAGGGGAGCCGCATCAGTTCCAGCACCCAGAGGCCGGGTGGGAAAGAGAGTCCAGGCTAGTGAGACCTTGGAACTTCACAGGAAAAGACAGAAGGCCTCAGAGTGAGAGCTGGCTCCAGCTACCTTCCTTCCTTGTTTGTTTTCTCCTACATCTTTTTGTATTAATGCACGTGGGTTTCATTTTGGCAGATTCATATGTAACACGTGACGTTATTTTGATCATTTTCACTGCCTTAAACAACCCCTCCCCTCGTTTCACATTTTTGGGGGATTTCAATATATATGATGCATTTTGATCATATCTATTGCCCTCATTACTTCCCTCCCCCTCCCCTTTATTCCCTTCTTTTTGTCTCCCTTCTATTTTCTTGTCACTTTTTTCAGATGGGGTTTCACTATGCAGTTCAGGCTGGCCTTGAACTCACTACATATCCCAGGCTGGCCATAGCAACTCCTGGCTCAGCCTCCCGAGTGCTGGGATTATAGGCTCTTGTCATCTTTTAGACTCCATGTATTACTGGCCCTGCCTCCTGCCCTCATCTGGATAGCATGAGAGCCATGAGTACCCCTAACTTTCAGATTCAAAAACAAGCCAAATCCATGCCTGCCTTGCAAGCGCAATGTCCTGAGTTCAACCCCTAGTACCAAAAAATAAATAAAAACAAGCCAAGTGCTGAACTGGCCGGGATGCTAGAGCCAGAGAAGCTGGGGATCCTGGAAAATACATCATGTGGTTCCAACAGTGACAGAGGCCTGAGTTATGGCTGCGCAGGGCCACTCACAGTGAAGCCTGCACGGGCACTCAGGTGTTCAGCAGCCACCAGCAGCGCGTTGAGGGTGGCTCCTCCACTGCCCACACGCACTTCAGGGTCCTCAACAGCCAGTAAGAGTGTCCCGGTGGGGATCTGCTCCCGCTTCTGCCGCACCTCGAGCTCTGTGAACAGAAGGTGTGTGGCACTCACACCGGGCCTCCCTCCCTTGCTCTGCAGCACCTGGGCCAGCCTAGGAACAGTCGTTATTTGTTTTCTTTGGGTTTGTTTGTTTGACATAGAGTGTCACTATATAGTTCAGGCCGGTACCCACTGTGTAACCCAGGATGGCCTTGAACTCAGGACAATCCTCCTGCCTCAGTCTCCCAAGTGCTGGGATTACAGGTGTGTGTCACTATACCCAGTTCATTATGATTTATTTGATTCAGTATCATGCCACAAAATAACTCAATTACATGAGCTAAGTACTATTACTATCATCCTATAAATGAGAAAACTAAGGCACAACAAGGTGACATGCCATGTATGAGGTCCCAAGGAGAGGAAGAAGTGGAGTTGGTTTCAAGTAAAGTGTGCCAGGTTCCTGGGGCTGTAGGGCTTGGGAGAGAGTGGGGTTGGGAAGTTCTAGGTTAAGGACAAAGTGGGGAAGGGGAGTGACTTACCTCTCTGAAAGGCCTGGACACTGTCCTTATACTGGCAAGTCAGGATGATAACTGTCCAATCGACCCCCTCCAGCTGCCCCATTCTGCCCAGAAGGATGGGGTTTCCTGAGGAACCAACATATGGGTATATGTGAATATTTTTAAATTACCATATCTCTGATACACAGTTTTATAAATTCTAATACAAATATAGATTCTTGTATCTGCCACCACCTTCACGCAAAAAACTCTCTCACAGTCAGGCGCGGTGGCTCACACTTGTAATCCTGGCACTCTGGGAGACTGAGGCAGGGGGATTTCAAGCTTCAACACAGCCTGGGCAATATACTGACTTAGCAAGACCCTGTCTCAAAATAAAGGGGTAGGGATGTAGTTCAGTGCAAAGCCCTGGGGTTCAATTCCAGTACTGCAACATAGACAGACAGAATTTTAAAACTCCCTCATGCTATCTCTTTTCAGTCCTATCCCCCTCCATCCCTGACCCCAAAACCATTTATTTATGCTCCGTAGCTAGTCTTTTCAAAACTGTCAGACAGATTATCAACTTTGGAGATTAGTGTCTTTCTTCCAACATGACACCTCTGAGATGCATCCAAGTTCTTGCACGTATCAGTAACAGTCCAGTCCTTTTTCTAAGTATTCCCCGGCAAGGGGGTACCTCAGTCTGTTTCTTCATTCACCCCTTGAAGGCTAACTGGGCCATCTCCATCCAGGTTGGCTGTCATGAATACAGTTTTTATAAAGATTCAGGCACAGGTGTGTACAAACACAAGACTTCATGTCCTCATGTCCCTAGGTGGACACAGGGAGTAAGAAGGGTTGCTGGGTCACATGGTGAGTGTGTGCTTTTTTTTTCTTTTTTTTTTTAGACCAAGCCTTGCTACATAGTTCAGGTTGGCTTCGAATTCATGGTGATCCTCCTGCCTCAGTCTACCAAGTGCAGGGATTACAGGCATGGGCCATAACACTCAGCTTTTTTGTTTTGAAACAGGGATTCATTATGAAGTTCAGCCTGGCTTGAACTCACTATGTAGCCCAGGCTCACCTTGAATTCACTGCAATCCTCCTGCCTCAGCCTCAAGTGCTGGGATTACAGGTGAGTGCCGACAGGCCTGGTTTATGCATTTTCTAATAGGTGGGTCCATGTGATTTCCTGGGACAGCGCCCTCTCGGGAGAGAGAAGTGAAGTGTATAGAACAGGGTTAACTGTTGGTCCCAGTTTAAGCAAGGAACTGCACCTTCTGTACCAGCAGCCCTACGTCACTCGGTCACTGGATGTGAGCTGGGGGATAGGACAAAAAAGTCTACACTCTTGAGCTCCTTGGGCTGAGACTGATTCCCTGGAGCAGGTGGCAGCTGTGGGGAGCTTGCACAGGGGGATGGGGACACTCAGGAACCTCCCCTCCAGACAGCCATCTTCCTCCAGGGCACTCTCACCTATGAGGACAGTGAAGATAAAGATCCTTCCAATGGTGCCACCAGATGGGGAACCATTCTGATGCCAGAGCCCTTGGCCTTCAAGGCCACCCTAGGACGAGCCCTTAGGAGCATCTGTGTCTGGCAGGGCTGCACTGCTGCTCAACCAACACCCCTTCCCTTTAGTGCCCAAGCTCAGGGTGGAAGGACAGTCAAGGCAGAGCACATGCCACATCCAAGACGTGCCCTGAGTATGCATTCAGTGGTCAGCCCAGGCCCACCCAAAGACCAATAGAACACCTGAACCCCAATGACAGTTTCTTCTTATGCCAGACTCAGCTGCCACCAAACCTATGGTTACTACCGATACAACACCAGCACCTAGCAACTCCCATACTCCTCCGAGCTTTCAGGGAAAGCCTTCTGCAGTAACAGAAACTGCTCTGTTCAGCCAGACATCATGGCTCATGCCTGAAATCCCAGCACTCTAGGAGTCTGAGGCAGGAGGATCATGAGTTTGAAACTCAGCCTGGCAGACTTATTGAGAGCCTATCTCAAAAAAGTAGGGGGCTGGGCTGGGGATTTAATTCAGTGGTTCTGGTGTCTGCCTTGCAAGTGCAAGATCCCGAGTTCGATCCCCAGTACCAACAAAACAAAACAAAACAAAACCAAAAAAGTGGGAGCCTAAGGATGTAGCACAGTGTGAAGACCTTAGGTTCAAAATAAAAAATAAACAATACATGTTATGCCAATAAAAAAAAAGACAAGGAAATATAAAAAGGGTTGGGGATGTGAACGCTCTAAATTCAATTCCTAGTACTGTGAAGGAGGAAGAGGAGGAAAAAGAGAAGGATGACGAGGAGGAAAGAAAGAAAGGGAGGGGGGAAGGGGAGGGAGAGGGGGGAAATTAATTGCCTGTTCCCTGCTCAGCCCAGAAGGGGAACCCAGAGGGGAAATCAGACCTATAGAACCCGGCCAGGCCTTGGAGGGCAAAGGCTTTCCCAGGGTACTCACCTGCCCTCCCCAGTAAGGTGGCTGACAGTGCCTGAGTGCTTGTCTGAATCACCACTAGTTTCCAGGGAGCCTCTGCTTCCCACCTCCTGCAAGGACCCAGTGATGACTCCTACCACCTTCCGACTTCTGGTAAGACTTCAGGCTCCCCTGGCTGAGGCTCAGGCTCCAGGGCTCCTGGCTCAGACTGCACTGCAGACTGAGACGTTAACCCCGCCACCTCCTCCCAGAGATCAGACACTAGCAGCTCTTCTGCCCCAATAAACTCTTGTAAACCTAATGCCATCGTGGTGTCTGCTTCTCCAGGACCTGAACTAACACAGAGAGCAAATGCCATCCCCCTCTGGGCAACTACAGAGGAATATTCATGGTAAGAATCCCTCACTTGGGCTAAGCGTGGTGGCACAGGCCTGTAATCATAGCCCTCAGGAAGGTGAGGCCGGGGGATCACCCCAAGGTCAGCCTGGACTATATAGTGAGGTAAGTTCAAGGCCAGCCTGAACTAAAGGGCGAGACCCTGTCGCAAAAAAAAAAAAAAAAAGAAAGAAAGAAAAAAAAGAATCTCTCACTTGGGCCTGGGAGTATAGCTTAGTGGTAGACTGCATGCTTAGCATGTGCAAGGTTCTAGGTTCAGTCACCAACACCAAAAAAAAAAAAGGAACGGGACACTTATAATTTAACATCTAATTAACATTTTTAACCTTACAGATGAAACCGAGGCACAGAGAGATTTAGTAACTTGACCAAGGTCACACAGCTAGCAAGCAAGCAACAGACCCAGTGTGAACCTAACCCTTTTTCTCCAGTCTATTTTTACCTATTACATTGTTCAGTACTTTGTAGGGCTGAAGAAAAAGCAAAGAGCCATTACAGGTGTAGCTTAGTGAAAGTGTTCTTGCCTAGCATGCACAAGGCCCTGGGTTTGATACCTAAATAAAAAAAAGAATACATATACTTAAATTGCTCAATATGTATTAACTACTGTAATGTGATACGGTTTAAACAAATACCAAGTGACAGCTGGGCATGCTGGCACACACCTATAATCCCAGTACTCAGGAGCCTGAGGCAGGAGGATCTCTATGAGTTCAAAACCAGCCTGGGCTACATCATGGGTTCAAGGGCAGCCTGAACTACATAGGAAGACACTGTCTCAAAAAAAAAAAAAAAAAAGACCCTGTGATTTTATTTTACCCTCACCATACCTCTATGAGGGTAAATATTATCTCCATTTACAGAAGCAAGTAGATACTGCACCACGGGGACACATGGGTCACTCAGTCTCATTCAGACAATGGTGATCATGAAGTCTGGCCCCAAGCAAAGGCACTAGAAAGGGGCAAAGCAACACCCCAAGGAGAACACAATGGCCCAGAAGGCCTCAGCCCAGCCAGTCTCAGCGCGAAGTCTAAGAGACACATACATACAGGGCACAAATCACAGCCAGAAGAGGTGGACTGAACTCACAGGGACAATATGGGCTGGTGATTCGCCTCCCAGTGCCTTCTCCCCATTTCTGCTTCTTCCTGTGTGATTCTGGGCAAGTCACCTAACCTGAGCCTCTGCTTCCTAATCTGAAAACTGGGGCCAATTACATCAACCTCCTATGGCTATCATTCGGCATTAAATGTAAACTATGTGGCACACCATAGTAGCTCATGAATGGCAGGTCTTTCCAGCAAGACAAGGAAGCTGCAGAGTTTAACTGCTGAAGCAGGAGGGAGCAAAGGTTCTGAAGTATTCTCTGGGTCAAACATACCCCTAAAGAAGGAAAAATCAAGCCAAGTATGATGGCACATGTCTGTAATCCCAGTACTTGGGAGGCTGAGGCAGGAAGATCCAGGAGTTCAAGGCCAGTTTGGACTACATACGATATAGCAAGACCTTGTCTCAAAAAAAAAAAAAAAAGGAGCCCTGGGGGAATCAAGCAAAGCTTAAAGGCATTCCATGATCAATTGGTCAAAAAAGCAGTTTAACAGTACAAAATGCTACCAGTAACTAATACTCACAGAGGGGTTTTCCAGACACAAAGCCCACCCAACAGCCCTGTGTCCCACGACAGCTCAAGTTGGGTCTCATCACACCAGCCACAGATAGAGATGGAGGCCTGGGGCAAACAGCTCACCTAAAGTCACACAGAGAGAGTACAGACAGGTGTGGCCAGCTCCAATGTTTGTGTTCTTAACCACACTGGAGAAACAACACACCTCTCTGAGTCTGCTCCATCATACGTGGCATTTGCACAGAAACCTTACAATACAGGTCCCTAATTATCCCCAAGTCCTGCCCACTTCAATACTTTATCTTCTGCTGTGCCCAAGTTGAAGTACTTTTTAACGTCTTCAACAAGCTGAGGGTCTAGTAGGCAAACCAGAAACAGACTAAAATAACAAAACCTCATTTTTATTGAGTGTGGGAGGTGCAAGAGGGTCTCATTGTGTAGTCTAAGGCCTCGAACTTGCAGTAATCCTTCTGCCTTAGCCTCCAGAATGCTGGGATCCCAGGTTTGAGCCACCACACCTTGTTGCCCTTCATTTTTGATGAGGTGGGCCAGGCAGGGACTTTGCACATTTTAACACTTTAAGGGGGTGGGGAGGGACAGGTTGAAGGACGACCCTAATTTGATTTCCTTGAAAACAGAAAGAAGTTGGTCAGGAGTAAAATCATGTTGGAAATTACACAAGACACCACTGAAATTCGTGCATAATGATGAACCCTCATTGGGGTAAACCGAGGCAAGAGGTAACCTTATGGTAATACCAGAGGAGCAATGGCACCCAGCGCCCCACCTGTCTCATGAATCAGGGCGGGGTCCCTCCGCGCCCCAGGTGTCCCCAAGGACCTCAGTACCGGCCAGGTCCCCGGGGCTCCCGCGGAAAGACCTGGTCCAAGGGAAATTGGGACGGCAGAAGAACCCGGCGGCAGGTGGGCGCGGCCAGAGCTCTCGGAGACGCTGTCCTGCTGTCCTGCGTGAACGCAGACCTCGGGCGGGACAGGACAGTGGCGGAAGCCGGCCTTGATCTCCGCGGGTCCTCGCGCCGACGCAGACGTGCCTGCGGCCGGGGCACTGGAGGAACGGGGTCTTTAACGCGGCCGCGCGTTGCCGCGCGGGTCACCCTGGGATATGTAGTCAGCTCGTTCCTGGCCGTGCTGGTTCGCGTCCCCGGAACCCGTCGGGACCCCGAGTCACAGCCGAAACACGGAAAGGGCGAGCGGACGCTCACCGCCGAGCTGCGCTGAAGGCGAGAGTCTCCACATGCAGAGGAGCCGAGGCCGGAGGGCTGCGCCGCAGATCACTGAACTACAACTCCCAGCGACGCCGGTGCGTCTTAAAGACACAGGCCCGTTTTTCTGGAACTTGAGGTTCTAGGTTTGGGTGTGTTGGATTGCCCTTTGGTCTTTTGTTTTAACTTTCCTGAGCTAGGAGTGGTGGCACATCTGTAATCCCAGCATTCTGAGAAATTGGAACCAAGCGAATCGAAAGTTCGAGCCCAGCCTGGGAAATTTAGCAACTGAGCTAGACCTGAGTTCGATCCCCAGGTACCGAAAAAAAAAAAAAAAGGTTTTATAAATTCACTGGGCATGATGGCGCACGCCTGTAGACCCAGCACGGGGGAGGCTGAGGCAGGAGGGTCGCCACAAAAAACAACTACATAGCAAGACGCCGTCCGTCCCCCCTCCCCAAAAAAGAGAAATTAAAAAAATTTTTAAAGTGCAAAAAAAAACTTATGGAGGAGCCTCTCCCGCCTCTTCTCTTGGGAGAAAAATACATTTGAGAAAGTTTTTTTTTTTCCTGGTACCGGGAATCAAACTCGGGATGTTGCACTTGCGAGGCAGGGGATGGAACCACTGAGCTAAATCCCCGGCCCAAGAAAGATTTTTTTTTTAAATCGCAGCTCTTGCTGTAGTGTCAAAAGCTGCGTCGGGTGTAGTGCTTGTCCTGGTCCTTCCGGAAGAAACTTTCCAACTCTGCTGTGAGAAGAGAATTTGTGGAGCTTTTCCAAAATTCTGAATAATATCATTGTTTGTCACTAACACCTGACGTGTCACTCTCTAGGGTCCGGGAAGCTAAACTGTGTCCATGCAATGAAAAAGGAAAAAGAAACAAATTGCAGAACAGTATGTATGGGAAGCCACTTGTGTTAAAAGTAATATGTATGGGCCATGGATGTAGCTCTGTGGCACCAGACCTGCCTGGCACAAGTGCAGTCCTGAGTTTGATCCCCAGTACCAAAAAAATAATAATAATATGTATCGCTGGTCACAGTGGCACATGCCTGGAGTCCCCGCTACTCAGGAGGCTGAGGCAGGAGTTCAAAGCCAACTTGGGAATTTAGGAAAACATTGTCTCAAAATTTAAAAAAAATTTTTTTTTGAGATAAGGTCTCACTATGTATTCCAGGCTGGCCTCAAACTTGCAGTGATCTTCCCGCCTCCGCTTCCTTGAGTGCAGAGATTACAGGCGCACCACCACACCCAGCTTCAGAGTAAATATTTAAAAAGAGCTGAGGATACATAGCTCAAGTGAAGTGGGGGTTGTCGCTAGGAGGAGCTGAGCAGAGGACTGCTCTTCATCCATCCATTCATCTCTAGAACTGGAAAAAGTGTGCAGACAGAGTCTGTATATGTAAAGGAACAGGACCAGAAGGGGACATGCCCTGGGGCAGACACAGGTGGTGTTGGGCAAGGGAGCTGGAGCTTTGTCAGTATCGTTTGAATCTTTCTTACAGGAATGTACTTTCCAATTTGAATCCCCTTAATAAATAGCCAGGACTATCATGGCTTTCCTCACATAGCCACCCTGTATCCTCCAGAGTATAGATTTTTCTTGCTTTTTCCTCTTTTATTCAGCCCAAGCTCACTCTGCAGAGCCAGTTTCTCTACTTTTTCAAATAAACTTTGCCACAAAAAAGAAAAGAAAAGAAAGTAGCCAAGGCCAAGCGTGGTAGAACACACCTGTAATCCCAGCACTGGGGAGGCTGAGGCAAGAGGATTGCCCTGAGTTCAAACCAGCCTAGGCTGCATAGTGAGTTCAAGGCCAGCCTGAACTACATAGTGAGACCCTGTTCAAAACAAAACAAAGCAAAAAAAGTACTCTGTGGGCTGGGTTGGAGCTTAGTGCCAAGGCCCTGGGTAGAGGACTTACTTGCCTAACATGAGACCCTGATTTCCAGCAGCAGCACACAAAAGGGGGGTGGGGGCTAAGAGGCCTGACTGAGGTCGGTTCAGTGTTCAACAGAGGTGGGGGACCCCACTCTAGTTGTGTGAATTTAGGTAGTCATTTACCTACTGTGTGTCGCCTGTCTCCATCTGGAAAATGTATCAAATGCCTTTTTTGTATATGGTTGACTCCATAGTAGATACTGAAAGAAATGTTAAAAGGGCTGGGGATTTAGCCCAGTGGTTCTGCTGCCTGCCCCGAAAGCACAAGGACCTGAGTTCTATCCCCAATACCAAAAAAAAAAAGTTTAAAAAAAAAAACTTGTAGCCATTAATATGATTTTTTGTTGGTGTTTTACATGTCCTGTCCCATGAAAGCAGAATTTGGGGGTTTGTTCTCTGTTGTATCCTCAGGCCCTGGACAGTGCTTAGGACATTATAGAGGGTTAGAAACAATTTGTTCAATGAATGAATGAGTCCAGAACAATCCTTCCTCGGCTCTTCCCCACCACTGCACCTGCTCCTTCTGTGAACCCAAGAGGCCTGAGGCAGAGGAGCTGCCCCTCTCCTGCCTTTCTCAGCAATGCAGATCTCCAGCTCTGCAGTGGAGTGGGAGGCAGAGATTCCTGCCACTGCAGCTTTGGCGGGGCCTCAAGAAAACTAGAGAGTGTTCCCAAGAGCTCAGAGGCAAAGGGCTTCTCGACACCTCCTTGGGCAGGCCGGGGAGTGGAGGAGGGACAGCTCCAGGGCTGGCTTGCGGCCTAAGAAGCAGAGATTGGAAAAGAAGGTTTTATTAAAGGAAGCCCATGGCGCTGTGGTGAGCTTGGTGCCAGAGCACTTGCTCCATGTGCCCAAGTCCCTGGGCCCTATTTCCAGCACTTCAAAAGAAAAAAAAAAAGAAGAAGCAATAAAGTTCAATCCCCAGCACCAATAAAATAGGAAAGAAGAAAGCCCTCTCTGCAATCCGTCAGCAGCAGACAGAAAAACATGTAATTCCCTGCATGTGGGTCCACTGTGGGGTGTACAAAGCCCAAAACAGATGCTCTTATAGGGTAGAATCTGGTGATAAAATCCAAGGGTCTGAAGTCAGATGAATCCTCCTAGCTTGCACACTGTGTGAGAAAACCATTCAACCTCTCAGAGATTCGTCTTCTTTATCTGTTAAGAGTCCAATAATACTTCCTTAATCTGATTGTTGGGAGGATTCAATGAGCTAATGTGCCACACTGTCTGGCACACAGTAGGCGTCCGTCCAACCTCCTTATCACACCCACACCCCACTGAACCCAGGGCTTCTGCACTGAGGTGCATCACCAGCTCTCCTTTCCTTTTCTTTTTTTGGTACCGGGGATCGAACTCGGGTCCTTGGACCTGAGGGGCAGGCGGCAGAATCACTAAACTAAATCCCTGGTCGGTCCTCCTTTTCTTTTTTTAAAATGGAGATCAAAGTCAGAAATGCTGTACTATTGGGCTACATCCCCAGGCCTTTCTAATTTTTTTTTTTTTTTTTTGAGACAGGGTCTTGCTAAGTCACTAAGTTACCCAGGCTGGGCTTGAACTTGCCATCCTCCTGCCTCGGCCTCCCAAGGGCTGGGATTACAAGTATGTGCCACCACACCTGGTTCTCCTTATTCTTCACCTGCTGCCCAGGTGAAAGGGTCCAAATCTGGGAAAGCTTCTTAGAGCTGAAATATTCAGGACCCTGATGAGTGGCTGCTATTGATAGCAGGAAATCCCTTGGGGAGCCAAGACTGCCCACAAGGTGATCTTAGGTTGAGTTCGTTAGATGCAGAGCCTGAGACAGGGATTCTTGTCCAAGGGAGTAAGAAAGGAGGACACGGCACAGGAAGAAGCCAGCAAAGATGTGGGTTCACCTAAGTCTAGCCTCCGTCTGATTTTCTTGATCCCTCTTACAAGCAAAGTCCCTCTTAGGTGCTGGACTTTGTACCCCACATCCATTATTCATGAGCGATGGGCCCCTGGGGAGTGGGAGAGGGGAGCATAACTTCCCAGGCATCTCCAGGAAAAGCAGCTCATAGGGCTGAGGAAAATTCCCCACAACGGGGTGACAGCTGTGAGCCATGGGTAGCCAACACTCCCAGAGCTACAGGTCGGGGACAGGTCACCATCGCTGTAAATGGCTGCCTTTGGAGGGGCGCCAACCGCGCATCCTCACGACAGGGGCACTGGAAACCGAGTGAGAGAATGAAGAGAGGATATTAAACTCTCCTGGGTCTTTCAAGGAGAAAATGATGTTACATTTTTGTGTCTGTGTCTGACACAAAATCTCCCATCATCACAGGTTTTTAGGTGTACAATACAGCTTTGCTGACTACAGGTACCATAGTGTACACGGTGCTCTGGTTGCAAATAATAAAAACAGACTTGCTATAATAATAACCACACAGTCAACCCTTTCTGAAAGTCATTAAGTGGTCCCTTTCCTGAATGTCCAACCATTGCCATACCAAATATCCCAGGCAGTATTTTCCAAAGAGTGATTCTGTAGGATGTTAATAAGTGTTGCTGCAGAGATGGTAGAGATCCATTAGACACAAGTAGGTGTGTTTATTGTTCTCCCAACTTTTAGAAACCAATACTTTATTATTTATTTATTGAGGGTTTTGTTTGTTTGTTTGTTTTATTTTTTGAGATAGAGTTTTGCTATGTAGTTCAGGCTGGCCTTGAATTCACTGTGTAGCCCAGGCTGGCCTCAAACTCATGGCAATCCTTCTGTCTCAGCTTCCCCAGTGCACCACCACACCTAACACCAATATTTTAGATAAACAAAATATGATAGATCCATACTATGGAATGTTAGCCATAAAAAAAGAAATAAAATACTATTGTATGCTACAACATGGGAAACCTCAAAAACATGCTCTGGCTGGGCATGTAGCTCAGTGGGAAAGCACTTACCTAGCTTGTCTGAGGCCTTGGATTTGACCCCCAATACTGAAAAAAAAAGTCAGACACAAATGACCATGTGTTAAGTGACCCCATTTATATGAAAAACCTCAAATGGATAAATCCATAAAGACAGAAAATTTGCAAATTAAAGAAAGCAAATTTGTGGTTGCCTCTAGCTGGAGGTGGGGAGAATGGGAAGTAACTGCTTAATGGGTACAAGCCCTTCTTTTAGGAGTCATAAAAATGTTTGGGAATTAGATAGAGGTATTGGTTATAAAACATTGTGTATGTACTAAGGCCACTTAATTATATGCTTTAACATGGTTAGTCTTAGACTGTGAGAGTTTCATCTCGATTTTTTTTTCCTGAGACAGGATCTCACTATATAGTTTAGGCTGGCCTTGAACTCACTATGTAGCCCAGGATGGCCTTGAACTTGCAATCCCTCTACCTTAGACTCCTAAGTTTGTTTGTTTATTTATTGGTACGGGGGATCGAACTCAGGACCTTGCGCTTGCAAAGCAGGTGGCAGAACCACTGAGCTAAATCCCTGGCTCCCTAAGTATATTTATTTATTGATGAAGGGAATCAAACCCAGGGCTTCAAACAAGCTAGGCAAGTGTCATACCACTGAGCTATATACCCTTTGCTCTATTTTTAAATTTTTAATTAACACACACAGACACACACAATAATGGGATAAATGTATAGAATGACAGCACAATAATGAGATAAATGTATAGAATGTGTTATAATCAAATCAAGGTAGGGAGAGGGGATATAGCTCAGTGGTAGAGCTCATGCTTAGCGTACAAGGCCCTGGTTTGATCCCTAGCACCAAAAATTAAAACTAAAGAAAAACCAAATGAGCCATGGTAGTGTATGCTTATGATCCCAGCAACTCCTGAGGCTGAGGGAGCAGGATTGAGAGTTTCAGGCCAGTGTAGGTAATTTAGTGAGACTCTGTCTCAAAATTCAATTAAATTAAATCCGCTTGTGATTTAGCTCAGTGGAGTATTTGCCTAGCATGTGCAAGGTCCTGAGTTCAATTCTCAATACTAGAGGAAAAAAAAAAGGAAAAACCACTTGGGTGTGGTGGCACATGCTTGTAATCCCAGCTACTCCAGATGCTGAGGCCGGAGAATGGTGAGTTCAAAGCCACCTTGGGCAACATAGCAAGACCTTGTCAAAAGAAAAAAAAATTCAGGGTAATTACCATTTCCATCTCTCAAATATTTATCATTTCTATGTGTTGACAGCCTTCAGATTCTTCTTTTCTAATTATTTTGAAATGTATCATACATCAATGTACATGTAGATTATAATTACCCTACTGTGCTATAGAACACACAAACTAACTCCTCCTATTTAACTATAATTTTCAACCAATTTTTTTTTCTATAGTCCTGGGGATCGGACCCAGGGACTCAGACATGCTAGGCAAACTCTACCACTGAGCTATATCCCCCCAACCGCTCCAATAGTTTGATGATTACAAAAGACATCATCAATCAAAGCTTCCTCAATTCCATTTATTTCACATTTATTTTGTTTTGGTTTTTGGTTTTTTGAGACAGGGTCTCACTATGTAGTTCAGGCTGACCTTGAACTCACTATGTAGCCTAAGTTGGCCTTGAATTTGCAGCAATTTTCCTGCCTCATCATCCCAAGTGCTGGGAGTATAGGCATGTACCACCATGCCTGGCCCAAATTCATATTTATTTTGGATCATCAACATTTAGCTTTTTTGAAATCAACAAATAACAAATGCTGGCAGGGTTGTGGGGAGAAAGGAACCCTTCTCCATTGTTGGTGGGAGTGCAGACTGGTGCAACCACTGTGAAAATCAGTATGGAGATACCTCAAAGAACTAGGCTTAGAGGTCCCATTTGACCCAGCTATCCCCCTGCTTGGTATCTTCCCAAAAGAATTAAAAGAATCACACCACAGTGATATATGTGCACCCATGTTCATAGCGGCACAGTTTGTAATAGCGAAAGCTTGGAAACAGCCCAAGTGCCCACCAACTGGAGACTGGATAAAGAAAATGTGGGTTTTTTTATAAAATGGAGTACTACTCAGCCATAAAGAATGAAAAACTAGAGTCATTTATAGCTAAATGGATGCAAATCGAGGCCATACTCTTAAGTGAAATAAATAGGACACACATGTGTAAATACCAAATAGTTTCTCTAGTGTGAGAAACTGATAGTGTAAACAAGAGTTAAAATGATTAAAATGAATAATTGATAATTTGAAATAGGAAAAAAGGTCCAAAGATGAAGGAGTGAAGGGAAGGGAAGGGGAAAGGAAAAGAGGGAAAGGAAAAACTATGAGAAAAGAAAAAAAAATGGAAATGAAATCTATGTAAATAGGGAAAGGTGGAGGGGGTGAAGGGTGCACAGGTAATGGGGAAAAAAAATAAGAACCAAGATACATCATGTACAGGTACAAACACCCAATGATAAATGTAATCGAATTGTATACCTAAAATGTACCAATAAAATGTACCAATAAAATTTAAAAACAACAACAACAACAAAAAACCATTTAGCTTTTTTTTGAGGTGGGGCAGTGCCACTGAGCTAAATTCCCTCCCCTCATTTTTTAATCTTACAATGTTGCTTACAATGGTGCAACAAATATCTTCCTCTGTATGTAACATTGAACATGTGCAAATAGGATACTTTATTAGAAGACAAACTGCTAGGTCAAATGGTTTGCATATTTATGATTTTTTTTTTTTGGTACCGGGGATCTAACTCAGGATCTTACGCTTGCAAGGCAGGCGCTAGAACCACTGAGCTAAATCCCCAGCCCCATATTTATGATTTTGAAGATATTAATTATCAAGTTGTTCTTCATAGAGGCTATACAGATTTCCTATTACACTAGCAGAGTATGAGAATGTCTGTTCACACTATTGCCAAGATAGTTATCAAGTATTTGATCTTTGGCAATCTGATATCTCAGTGTGGTTTTAATCGCCTTTTCTTTTGTTAAGAGGGAAGCTCTGAGCTGGGCGAAGTGGTACATGGCTGTGATCCCAGCTACTGGGGAAGTTGAGACGGGACCATCACAATTTGAGGCCAGCCTCAGCAATTAAGCAAATCCTGTCTCAAAAAAAAATTAGCCAGGAGGATCACTGTGGGTTCGAGGCCAGCCTGGGGTACACAGTGAGTTCAAAGCCAGCCTGGACTGCATAGCAAGACCCTGTCTCAAAATAAATTAAATTAAAAGGGGCTGGGGGGTATAGCTTAGCCGTATAGTGCTTGCCCACCATGCTCAAGGCTTGGCCCTAGGTTTAATCTTCAGTGTTACCAGAAAATAAAAATAAAAATAGAATTACCATATGATCCAGCAATTCCACTTCTGGGCATATACCCAAGAGAATTGAAACCAGGATCTTAAAGAGATGTTTGTACATCCATGGCAGGATTCCTCACAACAGCTAAAGATGGAAACAACCCATCACTGACAAATGAATGGATAAAGAAAATGTATTCTATCCATACAATGGGATATTGTTCAGCCTTTAAAAGGAAGGAAATTGTGACATATGCTTTCACATAGACAAACCTTGAGGTCATCATGCCAAGTAAAATAGGCCAGTCACAAAAGAGCAAATACCATATGATCCCACTTAAATGTACCCAAAGCGGTCAAATTCATTGAAACAGGAAGCAGAATGGTGGTTATCAGGGCTCAGGGAGAAGAAATAACAGAAGTAGTATTTAATAGATACAGAGTTTCAATTTTACAAGATGGTAAGATTTTGAAGATAGTAGTAACAGTTTTTCTGGGGCGACATTAACAATATAAAAGTACTTAGTATCATTGAACTGCACACTGAAAAATGGTTACCATGGTGGAGTGTGGTGACACACACCTGTAATCCCAGCATTTGAGAAGATGAGCCAGGAAGATCATAGCAAATTCGAGGCCAGCCTGGGCTACCCAGTGAGTTCAAGGCTAGCTTGAATTACATAGTGAGACCCTGTCTCAAAAATCCACAAAGAAAAATAAAAAGTTGGTAAGATGGTAAATGATGTTATGTATGTTTTACCACGACTAAAAAGGGAAAAGTGACCAAGAAACCAATAGGAAATGTGCAAAGGCTGTGAACAGGTGGCTTACAAAAAAGGAAGTATTTTACAAAATGCTCTGATATGAAAAGATGCAGAACTTCACTTTTCTATTTTTAGTTTTTGCCGGTACTGGGGATTGAACCTAAGGCCTTCACACTGAGCTACATCCCCAATAATTTCTCCTCTCTTTCTCATTCTTTCCTTGATACAGGGTCTTACAGAGTAGCCACTGAGCAAGAGAATACTATAGTGATAGGAGGTAAGGAAAATATTCACTGATTGGGGCTGGCTTTTGTTTGTTTTTCTTTTTCTTTTTCTTTTTCTTTTTTTTTTTTTGATACCTGGGATCGAACTCAGGTCCTTGCACTGGCACAGCAGGTGGCGAAACCACTGAGCTAAATCCCTGGCCCTGTTTTTCTTTTTTTGAGACAAGATCTCACTATACAGTCCAGCCTGGCCTTGAATTCATTATGTAGCCTAGGCTGGCCTCAAACCTGCAGCGATCTTCCTGCCTCAGCTTCCAGAGTGCTGGGATTACAAGTATGTGCCACCATGCCTGGCAACCTGATTTGGTTTTTACAATCTTCCTAACCAAGGTCATGCTAATTCTCTTATTTAATCTTTACAACACTAGAATGTAGGATCTATTATTTTTATTCTAATTTTACAGAAGAAAGGACTGTGTAAGTCAGTGTGGTAGCACTGGCAGGCAGGAGGATGGTAAATTTCAGCTCAGCCTGGTCAATTCAGAGATTTAGAACCTGTCTCAAAAAAAAAAAAAGGAGGCTCAGGCTGTAGCTCAGTGCAAAGGCCCTGGGTTCAATTCCCAATATGGCAAAAAAAAAAAAAAAAATCCCTAAAAACCAGGGCCAGGGATTTAGCTCAGTGGTGCTGCCGCCTGCCTTGCGAGTGCAAGGTCCTGAGTTCAATCCCCAGTACCAAAAACCCCCAAATAAACCAAAACCCTCCCAAAAAACCAAAAAAGCCCCACAAAACTGTGTAACCTGCTCTAGAGCACACAGAGGCCTGGGAGATGCTGAGTTAGTCTGACTTTGAGCATCTGATCTGTGCCCCAAACAGAAGCCCAGGAGAGAGTCTGCTTCTCTGCACCTTGCTACTTAGTGGCTCTGCCTCCTAAGTTCTGTGCTCTCAGCCATGTGGGGCTGCCTCACCTGCACTGGACGGTTCACCAGCAAAGGTAACCTATAAATGAATGACTCTAATAGGAGTGCTTCACAAGGTAACGTTCAAATGAATGAGCTAGAGCTTTCTCAAGGGAAACTCAAGATGGACTTGGGGTGGCCTGGTATATTTAGATGGGCAGAAAGCACATTGGGAGAGGGGAAATGGGGGAACCAATCCTACAATTAGGGTTCAATTAGGGTAATGATAGGGGGCTCTTGTTGAAGCTGAAGAGAGATCCTCTCTCACTTGCTGAAGGAAGAGCATGCAAATCCTTCCTGAGTAATCTACCAACAGAAATTTGAGAGACGGATGCAAACTTGGAAAGGCCTATAAGGGAATGTTGCCATTGCACTTGACATAGGTACAGGGGCAAAGCCTTTGCAACAAGAGCCAGGGTATAACATGGGGTGCTATGGGGATTTCTTAGTCCCTGACACAAATCTAAAGGAAACAGAAAAGCATTCCCAAGTCAAACTTAGAGTGGATCTAATGCCTCTGGTAGCCACCTGGCTACTTGCCCAAGGACCTAGGGATAACTAGCTCTTTTGACCCTGGGTGAATGGGCCCGGTGGGGTGGGGAGGTTACATCCTGTACCTCTTGGACTCAAAGTAGGTACTCTGTCAAAGATAAATCAAGCCAGATACTAATGAAATAAGGGTGGATTTTAATCTGCGATACATTATTGCCATACAGAAGCGTCCAGCGTGGCACTCAGCATGCGTGTGTACAGAGATGACTGGTGCATTAAAGGAAGGAAGGGGCAGGGAAGGTGGCCAGCAGGGGCTCAGCTGTGAGCGTCAGCAGGCAATTAATGAAGTCAGGATTATTTCCCCCTATAGAGGCTGGGAATTAGAGGCTGTATCCTTGATGATCAGATTTTAAAGGAATGGCTTTCAGGTCGTTGAGAAATTTGAGTTGTATGAGATTTATTTTTTATTTTATTTTATTATTTAAAAAATGTTTTTTGTTGTTCCAGGAATCAAACTTGGGATCTTGCCTTTGCGAGGCAGGCATGGTGCCACTGAGCTAAATCCCCAGCCCTATTTTTTATTTTTAAGAGCAGGAAAAATTTATTGAGAGAAAGATAGCTTCTGTCTAGGAGAGACAGAAGGGAGACTAGAAAATGGGTACCTTGCCCATCCTGGTTCTCAAAGGTGTTTTATGGGGCAAAGCTGAGAGCTGAGGTCTGTTCAAGGTGGGACAAAACTATAGTCAACTAGTAAGATTGCAAGTACAGTCGCTTACATAATACTGATCCAGTGAGAAATCACAAGGAGGACAAAACTATGATCAACCAATAAGATCATGACAGGTATAGTCACTTAGGTAATATTAATTATATGGGGATCAAATGGGGAAGCCAGTCACGCAGCAAGTGTACAAAGAACAAGCAAAGGGGCTGGGGATTTAGCTCAGTGGTTCTGCCACCTGACTCAAAAGCGCAGGGACCCAAGTTTGATCCCCAGTACCAAAAAAAAAAAAAAGAACAAGCAAAGATTTTTGGTAAGGGATAGGTCAGGGACTTTCCTGGAGGATTTTGGTTCCCCCCCAGGTGACTGATACCTAAGAGTTGTAGGAGATTTAAATATCATAAACGTCTCAAAAAGAGGAAGAATTCACAATCACAAGCAAGAATTCACAACTGTTGGCCTGGGGATTTAGCTCAGTGGTTTCACCGCCTGCTGCACAAGTGCAAGCACAAGGACCCGACTTTGATCCCCGGCACCCCCCCCAAAAAAGAAAAAGAATTCACAACTGCAATTTTAGTGAATGGTTAGGTAGGTGTTGGCTAGAACAAAAAAATTCCTTTGGCAGCCTTGAATTTTCTCAGGAATTCACTTAAAGCACGGCTAGGGTCATCCTACGGATATGGGGCCTGAGCTCTTTTTTGCTGGTTTTTTTTGTGGTTTTTTTTGGGTACTGGGGATCGAAGTCGGGTCCTTGTGCTTGCGGGGCAGGTGGCAGAACCACTGAGCTAAATCCCTGGCCCCTTTTTTGCTGTTTTTTAAGACAGGGTCTCACTATGTGGTTCAGGTTTGAACTTATTTTGATCCTCCTGCCTCAGCCTCCCCAAGTGCTGGGACTATAGATGTACATCACCCAGGTCTGAGGCCTTGGGCTCTTAGAAACTGTTAGTGTTTAAAGTTTTTAGCCAGCCTGATGGCGCATGCCTGTAACCCCAGCACTCGGGAGGCTGAGGCAGGTGAGTCACTGTGAGTTCAAGGGCAGCCTAGGCTACATAGTGAGTTGAAGGCCAGCCTGAACTACATAGTGAGACCCTGTCTAACAACTACAACAACAACAAAACCGAAAACCCAAAACAAACAGAAACCCCAAAAATAAAAAACAAAAAAGGGCTGGGGTTGTAGCTCAGTGTTCAATACCCAGTCAGTACCCCACCTCACCCCCTACACAAAATTGAGGTCTGGTTGAGAAGAGGGCTTAATAGAAACTTCTTAAGAGTTTGGTCAAGGAGAGGATCTTGTTCACCTTACAACTGAAAAGTCTAAGACTGGGCTAGGGGTGTAGCTCAATAGTAGAGCCTTTGTCTAGTATGCTTGGGGCTCTAGCATGCTTAACTCCCGACAACACACACACACACACACACACACACACAGAGACACACACACACAGTCTAGCATCATACCTGGGGGTGGTGCTCACCAAGCTTTGATGCAGTGGTTTGCAGCTCTAAGCACATCAGGGTAATAGCCTGGGATTGGATGGATCTAGTTCTCAGATATCTGACAAGACAGTGATTTATTCCTACCTCTCATTCCCCTCAGCTTGTTTTACACCATTCCCCACCCAAATGTTGCAGATTCCACTGAGCTGAACCTGACCTTGTTCTAGAGGTATTTTTGTTTGAATCCACAGCCTCACCCATGCTGGGCAAGTGCTCTACTACTGAGCTATATCCCCAGCTCACCACTTCTTTTTCTGTTAAAAGACATTCCTTGGGCTGGGGATTTAGCTCAGTGGTTTTTGCGGCCTGCTACGAAAGCCCAAAGACCAGAGTTCGATCCCCGGTACCAAAAAAAAAAAAAAAAAAAAGTCATTCCGGGGCCGGGGATTTAGCTTAGTGGTTCTGCCGCCTGCCTCGAAAGCCCAAGGTCCCTAGTACGATCCTCGGCACCAAAAAAAAGTCATTTCTGTGCTAAACTGTGCTAAGACCCTACCTGCCACAGCCTAGCTCTTCAGATAATATTATTGTCCCACGACAGGGCCATTCCTGAAGGACAATGACAGAACTGCAGCTAAGGAGCATCAAGGGCAGTGGTGCTCAAAGCGGTTTGCCTGGCCAGGAAGATCAGCATCTCCGGGGAACTTGTTAGAAACGCACGTGCTAAGGCCCACCTCGGACCTAATGAAGCAGAAACTGCGGGTAGGGATCAGCAATCCGTTTCAGAGGCTCTCCAGGGGGAGCCACTACACAGCAAGGTTTGAGAAGCACTGACCTACAGACTTCCCCTTCGCCAGTGGGGAAAAAACCTGGAGGGCGAAACTGTGGCTGACTGGGAGCTTTATAAAGGTTTCAAAGTTCGGGAAAAGACTTGCTAAGAAGGGATATGGAAAAATAATTAAAACGCGTGTGCACTTACACTTTACCCTAAACAGTGTGTGTCGGGGGGGGGGGGGGCCTGGAATAGCGAGATGAGATGCCCTCCGGTGGGCGGGTACGCGAGGGATCTAGGGAACACACAAACACTATTCACAGGTGGGAAACACAAAGTCTGGCGAGGCCAAACCCCACGCTCCCACGTATTGGGAGGGCTCTTTTTACAGCCGGGGCGCAGCGGCCCCGGCTTAGGTCCAGCTTGCAAGGCCGGGGCGTGAACCCATCTGGCTCGGGGTCGTGGCTCTTAGCCAGAGCGAGTAGGAACGGTTCCTTCCTGGCTGGACTCGGCCGCAGCTGCCCACGATTGGATCTGAGAAGCATCCTCTGCTAGTTTGCACCGCTCTGAGAATTCAGGTATCCGGCCCAAAACCGAGGCACCACGGACTCCACAGCCTCTGCCTCAGCAGCCCGGGGCGGTTCGTTCCTGAAACGTAGATTTTTTTCCACCCTTTGCCTCTTGCGCCCCTTGAGCACCGACAGAACTACAAAGGCCACAATTCCTTGGGCTGAAGTGCAGTGCTCTCTGGGAGTGGTAGTCCTTGAGGAGGGCGCCCCTGGCAGCCCAACGCTCGCTGGACTCCATATCCCAGAATACTTCGCGCGTGCGGGAGGGGTGGGAGGGACGAGACAGAGAGGATGTGAATGGGGAGGGGGCACCCGTCCCCTTCCCCCACCCTTCCCTTCAGCCGGGCTGGGGTGGGGGGAGGGGCCGGGCTGAGGCGAGGCGGCGGTGCTTCGGGAGGGCAGGGCCAGGCAAGGGCGCTACTGGCCCGCTGCTGGCAGACCGAGAGCCGCGGACCTAACGGGTCTGGACGCAGGAGGCGGCGGCGGCGGCTTTCTGCACGGGCGGAGGAGGCGGCAGGAGCGGCAAGCATGGCCCGCGCGGCGCCCGGCGCTGACTGAGGTGCGCGGGCGGGATGAGGGCGGGCGGGATGCGGAGCGCCCCGGGCCCCTCGCTGCCCCAAACCTCCTGTGCGCGGACAGCGGGCTCGGCCCAGCGGTGCAGACTGGCCGGGTCCAGACCCGAAACTTCCCCGGGGTCGGGGCGCCTTGTGGGCGGGGGTCCGCTCGCCTTGGCCTCGATCCGGATCCCCGCCTTCTGCTTCTTCGTGTCAAGCCTCTCCCAGCCTTCCCGGAGCTCCTTCCAGGAGCACCCCTTGCCGGCAGCCCCCCGCCCCAGCCCTGGAAGCGCTCCCTGCCCCAGTCTCCACTTTCAGTCCACTGCCTTGCAGTTCGCACCCCCAGCCCCTGGTGCTCTGGCCTCGCCTCCAGTTGGAGACCCCTGCTCCACTCCTCTTGGTCAGAAGCTGTCTGCACTGTTAGCACCTCCCTCATCTTTCTCCAACAGTCCTTCTCCTACCTACTGCTGCTCCCTAGTCACCCTCTGTGGCCCGGTTCTATCTAATAAGACCTGTCACTTTGATCTCCTTCTTACTTTGGAGAAACTGAGGCATGGTGCAAGCCAGAAACTTGGCCAGTATGCCAGTCCTGTGGACGCTGGCTTGAGCCCGGCCCTTGTCTCTTGTTCTTCCCATGCCTTGGGATGGAAGACTCATTTCTTCCCTACAGTCTTTCCCCTGTTACTGGTCCAAACTTCCCAGCCCCTGGTGTAGCTCTGGACTGAGCTCACTCTAGTCTCCCCTGTATCTTTGCTACCACATCTGTTGCCCTCTCCTTTGCATAACGGCTCTGGTCCTCTGTGCCGGGGAAGGAGGCACCCACCCATTGCTGCTTGCTCGACTTAGCCTTTTGTTTTCTATCCCTTGCCAACTGCATCCATCTCCCATCTTGGCTCTTGCCTCCCAGCTTTGCAAAGGACTGGAGAAAGAGTCTAAGGTGGGACTGGGGGAGAGAGAGGTACTGGTGGTCAAAGGGACCTGCAGCTTCTTTCAGCCAAAGCTGCTGAGTGAGGGATGTTCAGGGCACCCTTGTGCCCCTGGGAAACAGTGATTGCTAGGCTGTAACTCACAGTCATGCTATGTCTTTGGGACAGATGTCTGGAACCTGGGTGGCCATCCCTTCCTCTTATGTCTGGTGGGCTTGGAAGTCCCTCAGAGACGGAAAGGATTGGCTCTCTTTATGGACACAGTGTGGCATAAGGGGACCACACCCCTAAGCCTCATGTGGCTTCTGCTGCTAACTTTGGAGGGGTGCCCTTTTCGAAGAGGGCTACCTGCTAGGTGCTCTGAGCACTTTATGGAGGAAGCCGAAGTATCTGTAGGCGGTAATCTCAAGTTTAGTTCTGGTGCTGAGAATTTGAAGGGAAAGATAACAAGGATTCAGAGAGAGGGAGCAGACTTGCCTTTATAGTTAATTTTTTGTTTTGTCATCTTCGACGCTTTTACCCCAACCCCTGGTCTGCCGGCAGGAAGGGGAGAAGGGAGGGAGGGAAATCTGGAGTCCTTGGGAAGGGAGGATGCACTCGTTGAGTTTGGAGGGGTCCTGAGTGAGCAGTCTTGATCTGAACCAGATGGTTCTTCGCTTCAGCACCCTGGTCCCAGCCCTCCCCCTTGGCTGTGAATAGGATGCTTTTAACCTTGTAACTTGAGAGCAGAGGAAGGGAGGCCAGGGGGCCAACAGTCTGTGTGTGTTTATGTCTGCATCTGCACACTGCAAGCTTGCCAGGGGCGGTGGGAATGACCCTGCCCTGAGTGCACTGTTGTGAGGTGCTACGGTGCTGATGTGCTGTGGTGCTGACCAGCCCCTGGGCACTTTCAGAGCCCAAACTCCGGAGAGAACCAATCTGAAGCACCCTAAGAACCACCAGGTGTGGTCTAGTGGAAACACACACTCACACATACACACACACACCCGCCAAGGCTTGGTAAGGACCCTAAGAGTGCCACCTGGGATTGAGAAATCTGAACCATTAGGATTGGAGTTTCTGGGCAGGGGAGGTGAGCAGTTTGGCTTTACTAAACCTGGTATTCTCTTCTCATGGCATGAGATCTGGAGGGTACGGTTGGGGGAGAAGGGTGGGAAGCAGATTCCTTTGTGTTGCTCTGTACCACATTCTGCCTTGTTCTCCTGTTATTTGTGTACTTGATATTGGCCCTTGTTAGACTGGAAGCTCTTCAAATATGTCCTCATTTCTGAAATACCCTCATTTGCTCAGTCCTCTGCACATAGTAGGTGTTCAGTGCTTAAATTAAAGCAGAGTATCCCATAATTGAAAGTTCAAGGCAGAGGTACTTGACCAGGCATTAGAATTACCTAGACAGCTGGTTAAGGCACAGATTGCTGGCCCACACTACCAGTTTTCTGATTCAGTTAGTCTGGTTGGCACCTAGGTAGAATTTACATTTCTACCCAGCTCCTTGGGGCACTTTGAAAACTACTAGTTTGGGACCATTACAGTGAGTGACAAATTAATCTGGGCAGATGTAAAGTTTTAAGAGACTTCTTTCTACCTTACTTCCTCACCCAGGCTTGTTTTGGCAGCTGCACTAATTTGGCCCTTTTCTTTCATTCTAATGCTGCCCAAGCAGGGTTGGCTAGGTTAAAGAGAGGGTTGACTTGTGGTGCCTGAGCCGCCAGCCCCACTGTGACCTCTGTCATTTTCCAGTCCTACATAACCCATTGTTTTTTGAAGGAAGGTCTCATGGCCAAGCAGGACTCTTAGGAAGCAAGGGTTTGGGAAAGGGTGGTTTCTAGACATAGTGAAGCAGAGGCTGTGCCAGGCCCTGCTATCCCCTGTGTCTCCCAGACCTAGTGGGTTGGGGTGCCTGCCAGGTAAAGTCCCGCCATGACCACGCACTAGACAGGGTGCTTGGGAATCTGGAATCTAGACAAGCAGAGGAATCCTATTATGCTTTGTAAAACATTTTCTGTTCACAAGCCATGACAGGTAGATTGATGACTGATTTATATCTTTTGAGACAGGGTCTTAATACACATTCCAGGCTGGTCTTGAACTCACTATGTAGCCCAGGCTGATCTCTTATGCCACCACGCCTGTAATAAGGGGTACTTTTAGACCTAGAAGTAGATACAGATAGGAGGCAGATAAAGACTCAGGTAGGGTTAGTGAGGGACAGAGAGATGCACTGTGGGTCACACAGCAGTCCTAGGACTCCTGATTCCAACCCTCTTGCTGAGCATTTGCTGAGCCAGTTGCTACTAATAGGGTAGCTCCAATAATGACTGCTGTTGATTGGGCACTTACTGCTAGCTGGGCACAGGGCTAGATGTTCTCACTTGTTAGTGAATCCTCGCAGCAATGCTGTGAGGTTGGCATCCTTGTTGACATTTCACAGGTGAAGAACTGAGACTTAGAGGATTTATAAAACATGTCTAAATTCAGAAAGCTAGTAGCACGATCTGGGATTGGAACCCAGATCTTTCTGACATTACACCCCATGCTTTTAGTCACTTGCTGTCTTGTCCAGCAAACCTGTAATTGTCCTTTGGCGTAATTTGTCCCAAGAACTCTGATGCAAGCCAGGTGTGGTAGCAGATGCCTGTGATCCCACCATTCGAGAAGAGTTGAGGCAGGACGATCACGATCATGATGAGTTCAAGGCCAGCCTAAGCTACATAGCAAGACCTTGCCTTTAGGGGAAAAAAAGTTTTTAAAAAGTCTGTTTTTTTTTTTGAATCAGGAATTATGTTGGGGGTTGTGGAGTAGACAACAATGAGCAAGTTCCTGCACTCTGGGAGGCAGATAAGACACGTACACCAGTCTGTCTGCAGTGTAAGGCCAGATGGTCGAGCTGGTAGTTGTAGGTTTAAAGGAGGTAGAAGTCATAATCTGTGCAGAGGGCTCACAACAGGGATTGGCCTCAGCAGAGGTATGGGACCGGAGAATTCCAGCAGGCCCTGTGGGCTGGTGAGCTGAAAGGGTCACGAGATGGAAAGAGATCATCAGGGCCCATTTAGGGAGTTGTCCCTTTCTACTAGAGCTTAGAGGATATATTTAAAAACTAATAAGATCTTGTTTGTTGACTGAAGATGTAGGGTCAAAAGGGGCTGATCCCTTTCTAGCCCATTGTAAAGGGTCATGGCACCCTTTACCAAAAAGTTGTATGCCTATACCAAAAAGGTAATAAGAGAAAAAGCATAATAAGTTATTTGATCATAATTTATGTGACATGGAGGCCTTCAGATTGAAGCTGCAAAGACCCTAGGGTGAACTATCCATTTTTATGTTTGGGTTGGATGAAGCATAGACAACCAAGTAACAATATGATGGGACAGAGCTGGGTGTGGTGGCACACACCTGTAATCCCAGCACTTGGGAATCTGAGGCAGGGGGATCACCTTGAGTTCCAGGCCAGCCAAACAAAGTGTGATTGGACAAAAGGATATGATCCAGTGCCTAGATTGGAGAAACCCAGCAAGGCTTGTCTATTCAGATTCTACTTGACCTCTTTATGACTCTTTCCTTTCTCTTGAGTGTGGTACAGGACCCTTCTGAAATGAGAGTGTGATCTATCAGACAAGGTAGGTCAGAGAATTTCTTTATGGTCAGGCAGGCAAAAATTAGAGTAACATTTTTAGGCTTTATGGCTTGCTTTGTGGAAAGGAGTTCTAGTTTCTATGACTTGCCTTGGGGAATAGAAATTCTGGTTCTATGGGTTTCCTGGGGTGAGAGGAGTGGGGGGAGCAGGAGACAGGAGAACAGGAAAAGGTCAGATAGAAACTGGGCTTTTGAGGCTTTCACTTTGGGGTATTGTTTTTTTTTGGGGGGGGGGTATTGTTTTCTGAGTGCCATCTGACCAAAGTGCTGGGGCTCAGACTTTGGCAGGGAAGGGCTTCCTTAGAAGGCCAGAATAACTATCAGAATCAGAGGGATGACTCAGGACCCATATCCTCTCCAGGATCTTGGAGTGGGTATGGTAGGGCCCAAAGGCTAGCCTCAATGAGGGTACCACTGTTGCCAGGGCAGATCTACTCTGGCTGGGTTCAGTAATATATTTTTTTTTTTTTGGTGAGTTTAAAACCTCTTTATTATAGTATATTTTATATGCACAGTAGTTTTGTCTTCCTGTGTTTAGTAATTGTGTCACCACAGCTTGAGATTCACAACTCAGAGAGGAAATAACTGGTTGGCCCAACCTGGGCCGGTTGTCCTGCACCGGTGAGGGAAGGACTAGTGGCATTGTAGGTGATTCCTCCAGACTGTTTCCAAAGCAGAAGTACCCAAAACAGGAAATGGGCACTTCCAGACTCTGGAAAAAGATCAGTCCAGAAAGGTGTTAGACAGGGATTTGAGTTGGCAGGTTGCAAAGGGGTTACTTAGTGTAACAAGGTTCTGAGTAGGCTGAGAGCCCACTGGTGTGCAGCAAGGTATGGCTGGGTCATCAGGGGACAAGGAGAGAAGGGAGGGAGTATATGGAAAGCTAGATAGGGTCCAGATGAAATGTTATTAAGGCTGGGACTTGGCAGTAGAAATGGAAAAGAGGAGACTGGTTCAAGAGAGGTTGTGAAAGTCAGTATCATCTTCTGAAACCAACACTTGATTGTTTGGAATTTGGCATTTCAGTGGCTAGGTGATGAGGGTTAGTTTCTTCAGCCTAAATGAGGCAGTCAGGAGGAGGAAAGATTTGCAGGAGATGACATGCTCTTGCTTTGGGGGAGTGGCACATGGATGTTGATAGCATACCTGGAATCCTGATAAGCTCAATACTTCTGTCCCTGAGAGGCCTGAGGTTTGGGGCCTCGGCCCTGAGGAGGCCCAGAGGCCCTCTGCATCCTGAAAGCACCTGAGGCTTTGTGGGCAGCTTAGGACTGTCACATCCTTCCCTCCTCACCTCAGCCCAGGGTGGGCTCCTCTTTCCTTCCCCTTTTCTTCTTTCAGTTCCTGTGTTCCGGCCTCCCCTCCTCCCCATGTTCCCTTGTACCTGAGCCCTTACTAGGTTTCTAGGTAAGCTCTGGCCCAACTCTCTGGGGACCTGCATTTTCCTCCCTCTGTGCTCAGAATGGTCACTAACAATATATCTTTGTTAACCATCAGGACAGACATTTCCAAGTGACATTTTGCAAGAAGAGGATCTGAACTTTCCCCACATCTGAGGAAAGCAGCCTTTTCTTCCAGTTATGCTGGATTCGCCAGGGACTGCTGCTGTGTCCCCAGCCAGCCGTTCTCAAGTACTTCTTGTTGCTTCTTTATAAATCATTATTGTAATTACAACATCCTGTCACTCACACGTTCATGTTGCCTTTGCAGATCTAACCTAGTACTCCAGCCCCACCCCCTTTGCTTTCTAGCTGAGCCCTGGATAAATTTCCTCCTGGATCAGGGCCCACTCTGGCAAAGGCAGGAGGAGCTATGCCAAAGGGTACTTTATCTCCAGATTCTCAGAGCAGAGCATTCCCACTTCTTGAACTGAAGAGGGCTGTTTACCTCAATTCAGGTCTCTGTGATATTTTCCCATCTCTGAATGGAAGGGACTATTATATTTACAATAAGGAAGAGAAGAGACAAGAGGGATCCAGAGGAGGAAAATATAACTTGTTTTTGTTTCCATATGGATGCTACCTTTTTTTTTTCCACAGATGTGGATGGAACCCAGGGCCTTTTCCATGCTAGACAGGTGATCTACCACTGAACTACATCCCCAGCCTCTGAATGCTAAATTTTTACTTGTACAGTAGTAATACTAACGCAACACACGTAGTTCTGGTATTAGATATTTAAAAAAACTTAAGCCCAGGCACTTCCTACAAATAGGTAAGACCCTTTGTGCAAACTGTGAGGCCCAGAAAGGGTAAACTGTTGCTGCTGAGGTGGGAAAGGAGCCAGCAGAAACTGGGTCTCTTGCCTCAGATGCCTTGTTCAGGGCTTGTTCTGCACCCAGCAGGTCTCAGTTTCTCACCTCTGCCTGGGTTAGGCTCATTACTGTCCTTTTTCGTTTTCTAATACAGGATCGGAGCAGGGATATTGAGAGGCACTCAGATGTAGCACCACTGCTGTGTGGTTAGGGCTTGAAGCCATGCTCAGTGCGCAGAAAAGGCCTCTCTTCCTGGAAGGGCAGCATTGCAGGGTGAAGACCCTGGAGGTATTAGTGTGACACCCTCTTTCCCAGCAATCCCCACCCTGCTGTTTCTTCTCTAGGAATCTTTTAGATGTCAGGTGTGGAGTCCTAGCCCTATGGACAGGTACCAGCCTCCCAGCCTTAGCAGATCAGCAGCCTTCAGAGGAAGAGAATCAGCAACAAATGCAAGTAGCTGATTGGTCTAGTGGGAACTGCTCTGGTGAGGAAAAATCAACAAGTTATTTATTTTGTGGTTAAAGAGGATTTGGAGAGGATGAGGCTGGTAATGAAGAGAGGAAGGTGAGAAGTAGAAGGAGGGAAGAGAACAGATAAGGAAATTGTAGGGGTGAGGCGAGAATCTCCTTGCTATGTCACCACACCACTCCACCCCCTCCTCTGTGTTGTCTTTTCTACTCCACTCCCTCTTGCTTCCTTTGAGTTTGAAAGAGATGTTGAGTCTCCCTTATTCCATAAGTGGGGTTTTCCCCAACCCACGTCCCCATCTAAATCCAATTAAAGATAAAATACGGGTCATTTGCTGCAGATGGTGACTGGAACCAGTTTCAGGAGGAATTGAAGGTTTCAGTGGGCCTGTGTGGTATCCTTGAGCTGTGCAGAAAAACAGCAACCTGAAGGGGATGAGGCTGGCTGGGAAAGGCTTGGGAGGAGGAGAGCCTCTGACCCCTCTGCTCCAGAGCATGAGGCCTGGGCCAGGTCGGGTGGCCACCCACAAGGGAGTTTCCAGGGGTTAGCTTCTCTGTGGCTTCCTGTCCCAGAGGGCTTGGTATTTCCCCTGGCTGTTTGGTCTCGGCATGACTCCTGTGGCGTCCAGGAGAGCTCAAGGGAAGCCCCTAGGTGCCTGGGTAGTTCCAGAGACAAAACATGAAGAGTGAGGAGAAGAATGAGGAGCCTGTTCAGGCTCTTCCTACACTTGATCTTAGCCAAAAGGCCGAGAAGTGATCAGGCTCTTCCTGTGGAGGAGGATTTCCTTAGGAAGATGCTGTGAAATAGGGAGCAGGTAAATAGTTTCTGTCAGGGAGGTCTCCCCAATGCCGAAGTGACAGCTGTTGGAGAAGGAATTTCCTCAGCACCTGCAAAGCAATCCCTACTTAACCTTTAAGCAACAGTGGGGAAACTTCTAAGATAAAATGTGAGTTTTAGTCTCTCAAGTTGCATTTCCTTGGTGGAAACCCAGCTGTCTTCGTTCTTCACTTCCTTCAGAGCTGGGTGAAGTACTATGCAGGACATCTTCTACGCATGCTACCAGTCCTAGCAGTTCCTGCCCATCCTGGGTAGTGGGCCCACCCTGCCACTCATCTAGTGCAGAACATGAGGGACCAGCAGGCTCTCTGTTGGCCCCCAAGCAGTGCTGTGTGACCCAGGGATGAGTTGTTGCCCATCTCTGGGCCTCAGTGTCCTCTGTGAATAAAAAGTGCAGAGGACTGCTGAGGGATTTACTCAAACCACATGGTCAACATGACAGAGGAGTCGGGAGGCAGAGTTGGGGACTAGGCTGCCACTGAGCGATCTAGATGCCTGGAAATTGGTTTGCCCTTTCTCCTAATCTGCTTGGATGCATTAAGCTACAGCAGCGAACTCTGATATCTCTGGAGCATGTAGGCTCCTGCAGCCAAGGGAGCTGGCCCTCTTGTCAGTAGTTCCTCACCCCCTTCCGACTCTTGCCCCAGCTGGGGCTGGGTTCAGGCAGGTATCTCATCACATTCCTCCCCTCCTATGCTGGCCACAGGTCAGGCCCTGGGGAGGCTATTAACACAGTTCCTGTTCTCTCTGTTCCAAATCCCTCCACCCTTTTCCCCTGGAGTTCTGATCTAGCCAGGATTTCAAGCAAGACCTGGGTTCACAGGCAGATCCCATCGAGAGACGGAAGATGGTGAGGAATAGGTCACATGTGACAAGATGCAAAGGCTGAAACAGAAAAAGCAGGGTCCATTTGGGGACCCCAAGGAGACTAGTTTGAGTAGAGCCTAGGTTCCTTGGCTCTTTGCCCAAGGGGGAGGGGGGTTGGGACAGACTGGTCTGGGCAGAGATGGGCCCTAAACCCCACTGAGACAAGGAGGAAGGGTAGGCTTTTCTGCCAGGGCTCATGCTGGGCTGGCCAGAGAAGATTGTGCCTGCAGGAAGTGTGGGAGGTGTTAATGTCAGTTTGTTTCGCATGAAAGGCAAGGAGGCCAGGGATCAGTATAAGACGGGAGAGATAGATTCCTTGGGTTTTATCCTCAGATAGCTGCTTGCTCTGGGTGGCCCTGCAGGTCCTGACAGTCTGTTGTGTGGCTCTTGCTCCATTGTCTCTTCTTCCTGAAATACACAGCCCCTGGCTTCAGCCCAGTTGGGTTTCCCCTGCCTGGCGCCGGCTCCAGTTCCCATCCGAGGTCAGATGAGTTCTGCACTGGGGTGGGGTGGTGAGTGGAGGGAAGTCCTGGTGAGCCTGAGCCAATTGTGAGCCAGACCCAGGAGTTTAAAGCCACCCAGGACATGGACCAGGGTGCTGAGCTGACCAGCAACTCCCAGACTCATCTGTTCCGTTCTGGTTTCAAGATGTCCCTGCCACTCAGCAGGCAGACCTGGGACCACGTTGGCATTTGTGGAGTCCCTCTGCTACAGAACATTGGGAGATCTGATTGTTTTGCTGGGAGGAGTTGGAAGTAGTGGGGGAGTCTTTCCAAAACTGTTTGGAATCTGAAGGGATTTGCATTAGTGAGGACTGTTTTTGTTTCTGTGTGGAAAAAGAATTGTAGACAGTTTCTTTGGTAGATCTGGAGTTCAGTAGTTAGGAAGCTACTATAGGTAAATGATGTCAGACTGGATGGTTGTAGATGTAGAGAGAAATTGGAAGATTAGAGCAATCCAAGTGGTAAAAATTAGTTGGGCTTTATAATAGATTTGCTGTGGGAGGTAACAGGGAGGAGGGTCACAGATGACTCTTGATGTTTCATAGTTAGATGGATAGTGTGGTCCCTTTCTCAGAAACTGAATATATATGAAGAGGGCCAGGTTTCAGGGGCTTAGACTGTGTTTGGGGCAGGTTGATTTGAGGTCCTTTGGGGTAGTGTAAGATATATTATCTAAGGGATAGTGTCCAGGAAGTTAGTGGGATAGGTATGTCTGCTGTCATTTGAAAAGCCAGAGGTGATTTTTAGAGGTTGAGAGTTTTGGAAAGACTCTTCAACTTCCACCCACGCAAAAATCTGTTGTAAGATGAGGAATGGAACCTGATTTTTATTGCATTCAAAGCTCGGGGTCATGTTCTATTTACTTAGAGTACTTCAACTGGTTTAGGGCATAGCTAGATAGCAAAAGGAATAATAGCAGCTTTCCCTGCTGAGTCTTTGTGGCTGGAGGGCTTTGGCAGTGGTCAGTGCTGTCCCCAGGTCATCCGTGCATATCAGAGCCTCTGTTACTGACCATGTGACTCTGCAGTGTCACTGGTGGGAGGACTTCGGTCACAGTAAGAGTTGAGCTACTACTGGGAATCCCAGAGCATTGGCTCCCAAGCCACTTCTGCTCTAGTGGGTCTGTGAGCTTCCTTGACCTATCAAGGAAAGGTCTTAAAGTACAAGTCCAGGGCAGTTTTTTTCTGTCAACGACAAGTGACACGGGCTTTTTAAAGTTCTTTTAAATGAAATGGAAAATGGTTGTGGAGGGAATTGTATCAGTTTGGTTTTTTCAATTACAAAGGTCAGAAATCCGACTCACAGTGTCCTTTGATTAAAGGGAATGTGTGCCCACACCTATGTGAGGATATGGCCGGCTGAGTGTAGGGGGAATGCTCTCCCCTCAGATTCCCCATGGTAGGAGGAGGTAGGAGGCTCCTCGCCCTGGAGCAGGCCTCAGTCCTCCCAGGACCCCTTCCTGGGATTCCTACAGGGACTCCCTCATTGGACCCATGCTCAGCCCTGGCTTAAGCACTGGACTGGGTGCCCCTTTGCTTTCACTGGGCAGACCTGGATGACATGACACAGAGACAGCAATTTGGGAAGCAATGGTTCCATAAAGGAAAATTGGCTGTTGTTTCATGACATCATGTTGTGAGGCAGTGTTTGGTGTGCTTTTGGAGACTGCCATAGCTCCAACTTATATGTCAGAAACACCACTGTGGACTAATGAGTTTGCTGCCATTTATTGATTTACCTTGTTAAAAACTGAATGCTAGAATGTACATGGAACTTAGAATCAGTGAGTCATTCCAATCACAGATCTGGAACTGGAGGTTGAAGAATGCATTTGAGATGCACAAATTGAGACAAGTACCTAGGTTGGTGGTGGTGAACCTGTGGCACACATGCCACAGCCCTGGCTCTTTGTTATTATTGAAAACCAAAATGTTCACAATTGCTGACCTAGGTGGTCTGCCTTGCAGATTGGGGGCTGTGTTAATCAGCTTTCCCTTTGTCAAGACAGTACCCAATACCCACAATTTAAAGGAAGTGAGGTTTAATTTAGCTCATGGTTTCAAGAGGTCCAGTACATGGTCAGCTGGCTCCAAGGTAGACACTGCATGATGGAAGAGCCTGTAGAGTAAAGCTGCTTATTTTGTGGTGGCTGGGAACTAGAGGAACGAAACAATTCCAGGAAGGAAAGGACAAGGACCATATATAGTACTCAAGCTTCCAAGATCCACTCAGATACACTGAGGAGCATTAATTTGCTAGGCATTCCTTCACCCAATGTAGTTGACAGATCAGGATTAATGGTCACAGGACCCTTGAGTATAAACCACTTCCTCGCTTCAGCTGCCCATCCATAAGGAGTGATTCACTCCCTGCATTACCAGATAAAGAGCTGGCACAGGCCTTCCTCTGTGGCACAAGGCAGTTGTAGTGGTGGCAGTTGTAGTGGTGCTGTCTGAGCAGGGAGACCCTCCCTCATGGTGGCTTAGTCAGACTCCAGTAACATGATTTAGTGTAGCTCTACCTGGATTCTACCCTGGGGCTGTCTCCAGGTAATTTTGGCTTATAGGTGTTTACCCTGCTCCTGTGGTGTTTCTTGAGAGGCTGGATCAGAATATAGCTTTAGGGCTGCTGTGTTTTCTGGATTATGTTGGGGATTTCCTGCTGGGGAGCACTGTGCCCTTCTGACTTCTTTGGAAGAGAATATCCAGTACTGTGGTGTTAGTTTCAGGTCTAGAAAGACAAAATTAGCTCTCTTTGGGCCTCAGTTCCCTGTCATCTCCAATTTGTGAGGATACAGATGTTTGACCCAGCTTGGCTGAGCCAGAAATGTGGAGTCATAAGATCTCAGTAGTGTATCCTGCACTTTAAGCCTGTGCCTTGGCAAGAGGAGACTTCAAGTTTAGTCTTGCATAGGCCTCTTGCCTTGGATGGGGGCTTGTGATTTAGAAAGGTACAGGTATCGCCGTGAGGGGATTGAGCCTATTTGAGAGTGTGGAGTGTTTCATTTTTGTTTTTTGGTAGTCAGGATCTTGCTATGTAGTAGAGGCTGGGCTTGAACTCACCATGTACCCCAGGCTGGCCTGAAACTCTTGCCTGAGCCTCCTGAGTGTGGGAATTATAGGTGTATACTCCCGCACTCAGCAAGAGTGTAGAGTTTTATATTAACAAAATTCTGGAGGTACTGGCAGCTTTGGGGCAGTTCTTTCCAGCTCCTTGATTCTCAGGCAGTAATGGGCTCTTCTGAGTTTGGCATCAAATTCTCTCATTCTGCCTATCCCCTTCGTGCATCTTTCCTCCGTTTTTTTTTTTTTTTTGATACCAGGGATCACACTCAGGACCTTGTGCTTTTGAGGTAGGCGCAGTGCCACTGAGCTAAATCCCTGGCCCTCCTCCTTCTTTTCAGATACTTGCTGACTGCCAATCCTTCCCTTTTGCACGTCTGCCAGCCCAGACTGACAGGTGTGCTCTGCTTGCCCCTCCCACTTGGTATCCAGATGCCCCTGGTCTGCCTATTTCTTTTCTCTTTTTTTGGTACCGGGGATTGAACTCAGGACCTTGCACTTATGAGGCAGGCAGTGGAACCACTGAGCTAAATCCCTGGCCCTGGTCTGCCTATTTTTGCCTGTTTTGTTTTTATTTTTGTTTTTTTGAGACAGCATCTTGTTATGTATTCCAGGCTGGCCTCAAACTTGAGGTGATCTTCTTGCCCCAGCTTCCCAAGTGCTGGCACCATCACTCCTGGTCTGGATTGGCCTTGAAGTGGTCTCCCAACCTGGCTCAAATGCCCCATCTCCTTAGGCTGAGCTGCAGGGTCTCCTGTAGTCCCACTTCCTTCCTCAAGGTGAGGCTGAAACTTGATGATATTTAATATCTAGCACTTCATAGCCAACAGTCATTTCATCAGGGAGTATGTTTGGTAATCATGATCATTTTAAGATTGAGGACCTGAGGCCCAAAGAGATATGATTTGCCCAAAGACATAGACCCTTCGAGTAGCAGAGCCAATCCCAAACTGAGACTCTGGCTACCTCAGCCTTTCGAGGGAAGGCAAGAACTTGAAAGGAGGGGCGCAGCCCCAGCCCCACTCCTTGAAGCCCCCAGATCACCCCTGCACAGACGACAAAGCCTGCTCCCTGGGGCCATTGTAATAAATCAAGATCTCCACACACACACACCCCCATTCCCGCAAAGCTGGTCACATTGGTGCATGTCATGATGGATGTCATCTTGGCAGGGAGCTTAAAACTCAAGCTGGATCTAGGAGGATGAATCATCCTTGAAGATGGGGACTGGGGACAGGGAAGGTCCTGGCTCCCCCACCCTGACACTCCACCTCAGGTGAGGGTCAGAGGCAGCCTGCGCTAAGAGAAGCCCCCCTTCGCACCTACATAGCAGCTGATGTTGCCACTTTCCAGAGGTGGTAAATTGATTACCTAGCAACCAGAGCCCTGAGTGGGTCACAGGGTATTATCAGCTCCTCGGTGAAGAGGAAAGTTGCTCAACCAGAGAGAAGTGAAAGCAAGTGTGTACTGGGCTCTCAAGTTCACGCCCTGTCCCCTACCCCCGCCTCCTGGGGCTGAACCTAATGACAGGGAAAAGTCAGGGTACAAGACAGGGTTGCTTCCCAAAGCCACCTGTGGGATTGGTGTTGGAAGTTACCAGATGGCACCAGGCTGTCCTTGAAAGATATCTAGGAGACACAATGACTGAGCAAGGGACCCAACCCCAGTCTTCTCTGTTCTTTTACCCTGCTTCTCTCTACCTCCATTCCCAGGGACATGACTGAGGGGTGGGGTGGGGTTGCCCCTCTTTGCTCTTCTAGTCCAAGCCTAGATGCAGACATCTTTGGGTTTCCATTAGCATAGCTGCCATAGGCTGACCTTTCCGAAAGACATTACTAAATATAAAAGGAGAACAAAAGAAAGCTAAAGATAGGGTGTACAAAGAATAAAAACAGCCTGGCTCGAAAAATACAGGTTATTGGTTTGTTTCCAGGGCTTTTGGACCCTGTTGTGCTAGACCATTCCTTGGAGAGGGCCTCTAGGGCCTTTTTGTTGTTGTTTTGTTGTTGTTTTTTGGTACTGGGGATTGAACTCTGGACCTTGCGCTTGCGAGGCAGGCGGCAGAACCACTGAGCTAAATCTCCAGCATTAGGGCCTTTCTATTGTTATTGCTCTGGGGATTGAACCCAAGGCCTCATGGATTTTATTTTATTTTATTTTATTTATTTATTTATTTAGGTACCAGGGATTGAACTCGGGTCCTTGCGCTTGCACAGCAGGCAGCGAAACCACTGAGCTAAATCCCTGGCCTGGCCTCATGGATTTTAAACAAGCATTACTAAGCTACATCCTTAGCCCTTTTAAAAAATTTTGAGATTGGGTCTTGCCAAGTTGTTCAGCCTGGCATCACACTTCATAATCCTCCTGCCCCAGCCATCCAGTAGGGTCACCATAATTCAGCATGCTCTTTTGCCACAACCTCTGGCCTTGTAGCATTGACCTGTGTCTCTGTCTAAGCACACCACCATGAGTCCTTGCTTATGGTTTATATCTTCCACTCAACCCAGGGGTCTTTGACTCTGTGTGTGGATCCTGCCTCCTTCCTTGGTCCCTCAGGGGATTGGCATCTACATGACTGCCTTTTAGGAGTGTGGCCTTATTCTCAGTAAGCCTTGTGATATATTCACTCTTAACACACTGCTTAGGCCCAGTGTAGCCTACAAGCTGCCATACAGAATGCTGGTTGTTCTCCAGCATCTGATTTTGGCAGGAACTGTAGAACTCTCCCCACCTAGTTCCTTCCTCCCACTGGGCCACAAGAATAGAAACTGATAAGAAGTTGGCTTGGTTGATGGAAGTTTTTTTGGTAGGTTGGGGAAAAGATTGTTCTAGATTTGGAGGAAAAAACCCCAAAACACACTTAGAAGTCATGTGATCTTGATGAAGGAAGTAGATAACAGCCTGGCTATAAAGTTAAGTTTCCAGCCTGCAGCACCAGCTCTGTCCTGCCTGGCATTGGCAGAGCCCTAGAGCCAGACAGGTCTCCAGACTCTCAAACTGCTCCTACCCTGCACACTCAGTGCCTGCATTGCATGCCAGACATACAGATGAAGTCACAAGAAATCCAGAGAACCACTGCCTTAGGGAAACATGGGGATAGGATGGATTAAAAAAGTTAGGTCAAGCCATCAGTTACAGCCTGCTGTCCCTACCATGATGCTAATGTTGGAGCCTTTTAGAGGAATTTGCCCTTCTACGTGTGGGCCTCTACGTATGCAGTCTGAACTGTCACCTTACAATGATGCTTGGTCTCAGAGGTAATACGTTCTACCTGGGCACCATAAGTGGGGCATGAGGATTGAAAGTTGACAGCTGAAGGCCTTACCAGCCCAACAGAGGAGGTTTGGCACCTTATGGGGCCTAATGACAGAGAACCTTGTTGTCATCTGCACCCGCATGTGTAACTCTGAGTGAGCAAGCTGCTCTTGAACTCCAACCACTGGCCTGAGGAGGGGCGCACTCTAAAGGAAAATGGCTTCTGGGACCTCAAGTCCCAGAAGTCTCCCAGCATTCTCAGAGGCTGTAGCTTGTTCTGTGTGTCAGAGCTTCAGAGAAAGCCCATCCTAGTGTGCTAGCCACTCTGCCACTGCCCTCAGATGTATGGAAGCCCTGGAATCCTGTTGGGTTGTGTCTGCAGAAATCCACAGACACTGCTTGCAGCTTTCCTTTCTAGGGAAGCAGTTCACCATCTGGCTTCCTTGGGCTTGTCTTGCAGGCTTACAGTGCTGGCCATTGGGTTGATTCTCTTCTCTGTTCTGTCATTAGATGATGTGAGGATAAATGTTGGATTTTTTTTTTTTTTTTGGCACAAGCGATCGAAAATGGATCCTTGCGCTTGTGAGGCAGGCATCGGAACCACTGAGCTAAATCCTTGGCCCAAATGTTGTATTTTTAAGTCAAGTCATGGTTTTTTTTGTTTTGTTTTGGTACTGGGGATTGAACTTGGGACCTTGTGCTTTCAAGGCAGGCGGCGAAACCACTGAGCTAATAGTTTGGTAGTTTAGTACCAGGGCTGGGCCAGTTACTGGCTGGAGTTCTGAGCTGCAGAAATTGTTCTGGAGGCTTCCAGAAGGATAGCTTCTCCTGAGGTATGCATTGAAAGGATTTGGATGTACTCAAGTTTAGCCCTTCTCCATCAGCCCCTGCAGGCCTGAGCCTTTTCGCAGGTGGCCAGGCCAAGGGAAGAATAGAACACAGACCAGGCAAGATATATCATGTGCAGGTACAAATTCCCAATGATGAATGTTATCATTATGTATATCTAAAATGTACCAATAAAATTTAAAAACACACTCACACATACACACACCCCACACACCCTCGCCAGGGTCCAGGTTTGGGAAGAGAAGAAAGAGCAATGGTGGAAAGCAGAGGCACCACACCCATTCCTTTCTCCTAGGTGATTCAGGAATTTTTGTTGATTGCCAAGGTTTGCTAACTTGGGAAGGAATGCCCTGCTCCATCTCCACAGTTCTGTGCAAATCACCCCGACTCCCTCCTTCTCAGGATGGGTGTCCTAGCCCAGGATTGTTCCAGGAAGCCTCCCTGCTGTGGTGAGCCCTTTTATCCTGCCCTGGGGGTACAAGAAGGAAGGGTTGAAGGTTATCTGGGGAAACTACTTCCTGCACTCTCCTCCACTCCCTTGTTTTGTTTGTTTGTTTGTTTATTTGTTTAGACTGGGGATTGAACCAGGGCTATAAATGCTAGGTGTGTTAACTTTTCTCTTGTTGCTAAGACAACCATACCCAACACTCAGTTAAAGGGGAAAGCTCACAGTTTGTAGAGGTTTCAGACCATAATTGGCTGGCTCCAAGGCAGGGTGACACATGGCAGAGGGGCACCAGTTCATGGTGGATGGTGGCAGAACACAGCAAAGATAACAAGGGAAATTTTTTTTTTTTGGTACGGGGACTGAACTCGACCTTGGGCTTTCGAGGCAGGCACCAGAACCACTGAACTAAATCCCCGGCCCTAACAAGGGAATTTAACAGTCTTTCTGCCCCTTTTATCTTGTCCAGACTACTTAGGGCAGGTAGCACTCACACCCTTGATCCTAGTGCCCTTGAGCGTAGCATTACAAATTTTGAGTCAATTCCAGCATCACATACTCTAAATCAAGCCACCTTTGAAAAAGCCTGTGACCACATGAGGCTTTAGGGGGATATCTAGACACAAACCATAGCACTAGGCAAGTGCTCTAGTGCTAAGCTACATCCATAGCCCTTTTAAAAATTCATTTTGAGACAGGGTCTTTCTGGGTCCCCTGGATGGCCTTGAACTTGCACTCCTCTTGCCTCAGCCTCTAGAGGAGCTGGGATTATAGGTGTGTGCACCATACCTGACTTGACTTTCCTTTCACCCCTCTCCTGGAGTGTAAAAAGGTAGGTGAGACTTTTTTTTTCGGTACTGGGATCAACTCAGGACTTTGTGCTTGTGAGGCAGGCGTGGTGCCACTAAATCCCCGGCAGAGGTGAGACTCTTTTAAACCTGCCAAGAGGGTGTATGTGGTTTGGTGGAAGCGGGGTTAGGGAGGATGGGACCGACCAGTGTTTTTGAGAAGAGCCAGGAGGGCTGCCTAGATTGGGATGAGGTTGATGGGAATGTGACCCTTTCCTCAGGGGAGCTTGTAAGTTGAGAGTTGCCCTCATTTCTCCTTGAAATCCTGGCTCTGCCGTCCGCATCCGTGCTCTATTAGTGAGTATTTTCCTGGTGTAGACTATGGGAGCAGGTCACCAGCTCCACTTCTTTAAAGAGAACAAGACCTGGGGTGCCAGTCTCGTAGGTCAGCTTGCCCTGTGATATGCCTGAGGAAGGGCTGCCCTTCTGGAGAGCTGTCGTAGCCAAGATGTCTGGATGGTGGGAAGGCTGGCTGGACTCTCTGAAGTCCTCAAAACCCAGCAACTGAAAGCCAAGGGCAATGGGATATACCTATAACCCCAGCCACTTGGGAGGGTGAGGCCGGAGGATTGCAAGTTTGAGCCCAGCCTGGGCAAGTTAGCAAGACTCTGTCTCAAAACAAAGGCTCGGGATACAGCTCAGTGGTACAGTGGTTGTTTTGCATGCCTAAGTCCCTGGGTTCCATCCCCAATACTCCAAAATCAAAGGAACCAGAAAACAAATCAGAGCAAAACAAAGCCCCATGGCTCTGTTGTTGGACACTAAGAAGTGGGGCTGATGGTTACCAGAGAGGAGCTATAGGCTCTCCAGAGGGGTTAGTGACGTGGCCCAGTGGGGAGGGGGCCTCCGCCCATGCTAGCTGCCACTCCCTGGTGTGGACCAACAACTGTCCCATGAGCACATCCTCTGCTTTTTTTCTTTTCTTTTTTCTTTTTTTTGGTATCAGGGATTGAACTTGGGACCTTGTGCTTGCGAGGCAGGCAGCAGAACCACTGAGCTGAATCCTCGGCTTCTGCTTTTCTCTTATCATTCAAAGTATTTTCTAGACAGTAGACAAGTGCAGAAGGAAAGGAAGACCCCGAAGGTTCTCAGTGACTCTTTATTAAACTCTTCGTCGTCATCATCATCATCATCATCATCATCACAGTCATAAGCAGTGATGAAGCAGCCAATGCACTTGGCTCTTTGAACCTTGTCTTTTTTTTTTTTTTTTTTTTTTGGTACCAGGGATCAAACTCAGATCCTTGCGCTTTCCAAGCAGGCGGCGGCTCCACTGAGCTAAATCCCTGGCCCTGAACCCTGTCTTTATGAAGGGCATGGTGGCATGGCTAATTCTAGCACTCTGGGAGGGTGATGCAGGAAGATCACAAGTTCAAGCCAAGCCTGGACAACTTACACCCTGTCTGAGAATAAAAAATAAAAAGAGCTGAAGATGAAAGAAAGGGGGGCTGTAGCTCAGTGAAGGCCTTAAGTTCTGTCCCCAGTCTCTCTCTCTCTCTCTCACACACACACACACACACACACACACACACACACACACAGGTGCCTGTCTTTAAAGGAAATCAGAGAGACTGTTCGTACCTTAGTCTCTTCACCCTGGGCAGGGTCCTATCAGGTCCTATTGGCCCTTGGAGGTGGGCAGGTGGCAGGGGACAGGGGGCAGGGGGCGGAGGGCAGAGGGAGGTTAAGGTCTGAACCTGGCTCTGCAGACTCCTGTTACTTTCCTTGGCCATTATTTATCCATCCCTTTCCGCTTCCTCCAAGTCTCCAGAGGACTTTAGATTTCTCCCCTTCTCTTCTGCCTTCAGAGTTTAGCACCCATCTTCTTCCTCTCCTCTCCCTGAGGTTTCAGTCCTGGGCAGAAATTCCTCCCTTGTTTTCCCTAGATCTTGCTGATCTGTGGGTATCGAGCCACAGGTATGGATAGGGGACAGGCCTCGGGGAGCTGTTTGAAGTGGGCTCAGGTCAGGGCTCTGTTCCTTGGGATCTGGTGAAGCAGGGCCTGAGGAAGTGACAGCAGAGCCTGTCCTACAAGCTTCGCCTCAGGGTGGACACAGTCCCTTCTCTGCTCAGCTGAGGAGCAGAGGTCAACCGAAGAAGAGCTCGGAGACCTTGCCTTCCTGGAAGCTGTGCCTGCCTCTGGGCTTAGCCAGGAAGGAATCTCTGAAGGTGGCTAGGGCTGTACAGGAAGGGCTTATGCTGTAAGACCGAGGGCCTTACCAAACCTCCGAGGAGCTGAAGTGGAGCACACCCGGGCATCCCAGCGGTGCCTCCAGAATGTAAGATCAAAGGCCTTACCAAACGCTCCAAGGAGCTGGAGTGGAGCACACCCGCGAAGGAACACACCAGCCATGTTGGGAAACAGATCTTTATTAGTCTGGCCAGACGGCACTCCCGAAGCAAAATAGCTCAGAGAGGCACCTGGCTCAGAGTCCGAGGTTGTTTTATAGGGGGTTAAGGGGGGGGGGGTTAACATGTGGATTCACAGAAAAAAAAAAGAACAAAGGTTAGTGGCTCATTGTCACATGCTGATGTTCAGCAGACATCCTGACTGACAGTTACGACCACCCTGTTTACAGATTGTCCTATAGATGCTGGGCCCCAGGACATTTGGATTTAGGGCAAACAGATGGCTGAGTAACCTCGCCCTATTACTAATTGTCCATTGTCCCGAGGCAAACACACTCCAACCATCAAATTTACAACAGAATCTAGGGGAGTAATTAACTTTTGAATCACACAGTCCCACAATGCATCTCCAGGAAGGGGGGCACCAGCCTAGGAGTGATCCACGCTGGGGCGGGGTCAGCAGAAATGTGGTCCTCAACCTACCCAACCCCGGATGACAGCCACCAAGCTGGAGCTTTTTGCCTCTAATCCTTATAGAACCCCTTGGAGAAGGGTGATGGCTCCATTTAACAGATAAGGACACAGATCAGAGAAGCTGAATGGTTAGTAGCTGATAAGTGGTAAAGCCAGAGTGTGAATTCAACTTTTTCTAGGTACTTTCTTTCTTTTGAGAGACTTTGAGCTCAGGCAAAACAGATGAGTGATCTGAGAGCAGTAGCTGGACAGGTGGACGCTAGTAATCTGCAGAGTTTGTTTTTGCAGTACAGGGAATTGAAATAGAGCCTTGTTTGTTCGTGATAGCCAAGTAGCCAGTTGCCACGCTGCCCTGCCAGCCCAGTGTGTGTTTCTTAGGGAAGTGACCAGAAAGTTCCATCTTCGCAAACCCAATGACAGAAACTTAAGTCTTGCCCTCCACGCTTCTCAGGTTTTCCCACTGCCTCAGACTTGTTAAATCTGCTTTGTACCTGAGGGTTCATGTTCTTGGGGATCCAGAGAAGTTAGAGAAATCTCTCACTTACAGGTGTCAGAGACAGAAGAGTAGGGCAGAATTACTGCTATCATCTGCATACTTACCTAATTTATAAAAGTGCTATCAAGGCTTTTTTTTTTTTTTGAACCCCAGGCTTTCACACTGAGCTACATTTACAAGCTCTTGTTTTGTTTTGTTTTTTTCTTTTTGAGATATGGTCTTGCTAAGTCACTAATTTGCCCAGGCTGGTCTTGAACTTGCAGTCCACCTGCCTTACCTTCCCAATGTTAGGATTAGAGGCCTATGCCACTGCCACAAGCTCAAAGCATTTTTCCAGAACTAGTATTCGATTCTTTTTTCTGAGTACTGGGATTGAGCACAGGGCCTTCACCCTCTGCAACATCCCCAGCCCTTTTGTTTTGTTAGTTTTGTTTTAAATTTTTAACTTATTTTAGCTTTTTTTGAGACAGGGTCTTAGTATGTAGTTCAGGCTGGCCTTGACCTCACCATGTAGCCCAGGGCAGCCTCAAATTTGTGGTGATCTTCCTGCCTCAGCTTCCTGAATGCTAGGATTACAGGCATGCACCACCATGCCTGATTTTCTTTTTTTTGTTTTTTTTTGGTATGGGGGATCAAACTCCAGTCCTTGTGCCTTCGGGGCAGGCAGCGAAACCACTAAGCTAAATCCCCAGCCCTTCTTTTTTATTTTGAGATAGGGTCTTGCTGAGTTGCCCAGGTTGGGCTTGAATTTATGATCCTCCTGCTTCCTCCTCCCAGGGTGCTAGGATTACAGGTTTATTACTGTATTCTGATTCTTATAACCCCGGGGTTATATATAGAGATGATACTCAGTTTGGTGACTTTTATTGATGTGTACTACACATAGGACAGTGCTGGGTCCTGTAGTGGGATAGAGGTGCTAAATTAAATAGTCTGCTCTCTGTACTTTACAGTGCATATATTAAATGAGGGAGGTAGAAGCATACAAGTTTTCTAGTTTCAGTTAAGGAACTTTAATAAATATGGGCCAGAATTTGCTTGGATCCAAATTAGTTCATCAACCCTAGAGAATAGGGTATGATAAGAGATGAGGGTTGGGAGGAGAGCCTCATTTGCTATTTATTGTCTGGGATCTGACCTTGGGCCCATGAGTAAGGACACCTAATCTCATATGCTCCCCCCCACCCGGGTACTGGGAATCAACTCAGGGCCTTGTGCTTTCCAGGCAGGCACAGCACCACTGAGCTACACCCCCAGCCCAGCATGTTGTTGTTGTTGTTGTTGTTGTTTTGGTACCAGGGATCGAACTTGGGACCTTGTGCTTGCGAGGCAGGCAGTGGATGTTGTTGTTTTTTTATTGATACTGGGGATTGAACTCAGAGGACACTAAGCACATCCCAAGCCCTTTTTATTTTTTAAGTTATCCAGAACTCAAACTTAGGATTCTTTTGCCTGAGCCTGCTAAATAGCTAGGATTACCGGTGTGCACCACTGTGCCAGGCCTCATATGCTTTGGAATGCTGGAAGATGATGAGCTAAGTGTGAAGTGCCATGTAGACTTGCCAAGGAGGCAATTGAGAGTGCAGAGCAGGTCTAGAGCCCAGGGTAGGAGAGCAGGCCCTTAGATTTAGAAGGGGATGGTGCACAGTAGAGCCACAAAGAAGCAAAAGAGGCTGAAGGCAGAACCTTCAGGATACATTAGCAGCTGAAGGAAACACAGTGGACCCTCAAGTTATGACCAGCCTGACATACAAACAACATGGGTTGCGACTAGAATTTTAGTTTTAACTTACAAAGTCTTGTGTTACGACACAAATGCCGGCCACTTATATTTCCAGATGGTCTCAGATACAGATTTAACCCTTAAAGAGTTCTGGAAGGAACATTACAACATCCTTTCCTGTGTGGGGTTAATTGAGAAATCCTGGGCCAGTGTCTCTCTAAGGACACTTGAGAACTGCCTGTACATGGGAGAGAGACTTTGAAGGCTGGGTAGAGGAGCCTGAGCCTTCAATTGACCACCTTAAGTTAAAACCAGCCCTCATGAACCAATTGAGTTTGTAAGCGGAGGGTCCACTGTAGGTGGAAAGGTAAGGCTTAGAGAGTCAAGGAAAGAGATTGGAAGTTAGAGTGGTGGTCAGCAGTAACAGAGAGGTAATGAGGCCCCGGGGAAAGAGGATGGAGGTAGGGTTGCCTTCTTTCAACTGATATTTTGGTCCCTCAAGCACTAGCCCTGCCAGCCCTGGGGGCACAGCTGTAATGCCAGCTACTTGAGAGGTAGAGGTAGGCTAATTGTGTGAACCCAGGAGGTAAAGGCCAACGTGGGCAACACAGAAAGATCCCTACTTGGAAAAAAATTTTTTTTTGGCCTGGAATTTTTGCCCTTTGTCAATTTTTTATTTTGAGACTGGATCTGAGTTGCTCAGTTGCCCACTTTGGGCTTAAACTCACGATCCTTCTGTCTCAGTCTCCCAGAGTATGGAGATTAAAGTGTGTGCCACCATGCCCACCTTTGGCCTGAAATTTAAAAATGACAGACATGGTGCCACATAGCTATAATCCCAGCACTTTGGAAGGTTGTGGCAAGAAGATCAAAAGTTCAAGCCCAGCCTGGGCAACGTAGTGACTTTAATGAGACTATCTCAGAATAAAAAGTGGGTTAGGGTTGTAACTAAGTGCAGAGGCCCCTAGGTTCAGTCCCCAGTACTGCATGAATAAGTAAGCAAATCAGGCAAGTGAGGGAGCATCTTGCTGCTTGGTGATGTCCTGGAATGTGGCTCCAGAATCCACTGATCTTCTGAGTCGTATGGAAGTGTCAGGCTGGTTCTGCCGCAGACGTACTAGGATTTGGAGAGAGCCAGGTGGGCCTTTCATGAAAGGTGTCTGTGTAGCCTGTATACGTATTTCCCTAGGCAGGGAAAGACTGACATGGCCAAGGGTTGTGGGAGCTGTCCTCGTCAGTGAAGCCTGCTCAGCCCACATCTGAAAGTCCCTGTTGTGCTGGTTGTACATCCTGTTCCCACCCCACTGCAGAGGGGAATGAAGCTAGGGGGTAGAATGTGTTAATTGGGACTTTTGATCATCATTCCCCAGGGTGTCTCCGTCTGCGTCCTTCAGTGTGCTGGCTGGAGTTCTATCACTCTTGTTAGAGATGGTCTGATATTCCTTCCCAAGAGACAGGTATTGGCAGGGATCCCCAGTTCCCTGGTGTGAATAGTTTAATCCAACCCATTCCATCAAGATGGCACTGTAAATTTATACGCTAAACACATATCAGTCCAACATAAAAAGATAAAATTCTAAAAGCAGTCCCGCTTTCCCTCTCTTCCCAACCCCCACCACACATGGAATGGGTGAACATCCCCATGGATAAGAGCAGGAACAGGAACACAAAGAAGAAAGCTGGCCTGAAGCTGTAGGCCCGCTGGCCTCTGAGTCCAGAGGCAGAAATTCGGGTAACAGAATGCTAATGTGCACCGCATTTGGTGTGGCATTAAAGTCAGCATGCTGCTAGAAGCCAGGGGCTGGGAAAGTAAGCTGAGGAAAATTGCTGCCCACCAAACCCTCAGGCTGTGGCTTATTTTCATGATACTCAGAGACTTAACCTAATACCCTGGACCTAGACTCAGCTGAGGCTACTAGATTTGACTCTAGACTGAGAATCCACAGGGATCTGGGGAAGCAAATGTGAAACCCCCTAGACAGAGAGGGAAAAGTAAAATATAAAAGATAAGATGAACTTATTTACAAGTTCTGAAACACAGGAGGAAAAGCATGAAAAAGAAGAAACAAAATGAAAGAAAAATTTACCCTAGAAGCAAAAATAACAGTAATTAGAAAATGTCTTCAGTACAAATAGGTTTAGGACCTTCTAAGAGATAAAACAGTAAATCCATTAAAAAAAAAAGAGGCCAGGGATTTAGCTTAGTGGTGTCACCACCTGCCTCGCAAGCACAAGGTCCTGAGTTCAATCCCCAGTACTAAAAAAAAAAAAAAAAAAAGGAGAGAAACTAGGAAAGAAAAAAGTACATATAAATATGAAAATGTAGCATATTAATAATTTTAGGAAAGGCCAGGCATGGTGGTGAGTGCCTGTAGTTTCAGCTAATTGGGAGGCTGAGGTAGAGGAATTCAGAGCTCAAGGCCAGCCTGGGCTACACAGACACCACAGCAGACCCTGTCTCAAAAGAAAAAAAAAAATCTAGAAATGAAAAATGGCATTATTAGAATTGGAAACAGTAGGGGCCGGGGATTTAGCTCAGTGGTTCTATCACCTCCCTCACAAGCACAAGGTCCTGAGTTCGATCCTTGGTACCAAAAAAAAAAAATTGGAAGCAGTACATAAGTCTAGCCTGAACACAAGATCATGGAGTTGAGAGATAATACTGAGGAATTCACCTAGGATGCAGCACACATGGTAGATAGGTAGAGAACTGTAGCATGTCTAGTAGGAATCCCAGATATGAATAAAGGAAATGACAAATAATATATATATATATTCTTTTTGGTACCAGGGATTGAACTTGTGTCCTTAGCTTGTGAGGCAGGTGGTGGAACCACTGAACTAAATCCCAGGCCCTGACAAATAATATTTGAAGGAATAATGGATTAGAATTCTAGATTTGAAGATGGGCATGGTGGTGCATGCCTGTAATCCCAGGCCTTGGGAGGCTGAGGCAGGAGGATCACCAGAAGTTTGAGGGGGAGGGGGAGGGGGAGGGGGAGGGGGGGAGGGGTGAGAAGAAATTGATACATCATGTTGGTAAATTTATTGACAGTATATCAGGATACTTTCAGCTACAAGTAACAGCATAATCCAGTGACTTAAACTACAAAAAACTGTTGAAGCTGTCTGTGGGTGTTCCTCAGTGGTAGGGAGCCTGCTTAGTATGGGTGGAGCCTTGGATTCAATCCCCAGACCCTTCCTCACCCCCCCAAAATTAGCTGAGAAGTATGGAGGTGTAGGGAGTGCCAGGGTTGGAGCAGTCCTGCAGTGTCAACATGAAGGACCCTGGATCTGTCTTCTCTGCCATTCACAGGTATAAGACGTCTCTGCGGTTTCCAGAGGGCCGCTATAGCTCTAGACATTGCATCACCACCCTTTGACATCTCAAGCAGGAAGACAGGGCGATTCCAAGAGTAAGGAAGCTTTCTCTTTACATGCCTTCTTTTTGGAGGGGGAGAATTTTTCCAAGACAGCCCTAGCAGATATTTTCTTAGGTCTCCTGGGCCTAAGCAGCTGTGTCCTTAGACCTATTCCAGGCAGGCTGTGGTTGGCTTTGACCAGTCTCATCTCATCTCCTGGGACTGGATCTTTAGCTGCCTGAGCAAGTCGAGGATCTTGGCAGGAAAAGAAGAGTGAGTGACTGCTTGTGGGCAACCAACAGTGTCAGCCACAGATGGCAGGATGCACAGCAAAAACCCAGCATCGATTGGCTTTTTTAATTTATAAAAGGAAAACTAGAACTGTTAACTACATCATCAAGGAAGAATAAACTAGAGGATTTCATTGCTAAATCACAACAAGTTTCTGCCTTGCTGAGGGAATGGCACTATAGAAAATGTGTCTGTGTTGCGCCGGGGATTTAGCTCAGTGGTACCGAGCCTGCCTTACAAGCATAAGGTCCAGAGTTCAATCCCTGGTTCCAAAGAAAGAAAATGTATCTATGCTAACAATTCAGTTCTACACTTTTTTTTTTTTTGGTACTGTGGATCGAACTCAGGACCTTGTTAGGCTGGTGCTGGCACCACTGAGCTAAATCCCCGGCCCTCTATGTTAACAATTGACAATAATTACTAAAGAAAAATATGAGGCAAGAAGATTGCAAGTTCCAGGCCAGCCTGGGCTATATAGTGAGATCCTGTCTCAAAAAACAAAACAATAAGTAAATGAATAAGTAAATGAAAGAAATAACTTTTTCTTTTTTTTTCCCCAGTACTGGAGATTTAAGCCAGAGGTTTCACACTGAGCTACATTCTCACCCTATTCATTTATTTATTTATTTGTTTAGGTTTTTTGAGGCAGAGTCTCACTATGTATTCCAGGCTGGCCTCGAACTCTCAGTGACCCTCCTGCCTCAGCCTCCCAAGTGCTGGGATTACAAGTGTGCGCCACCATGTCCAGCTACCCTTTTTATTATTTTGAGACAGGGTTTTGCTAAATCATTAAATTGCCCAGGCTGGATTAGAACCTGTGATTCACCTGCCTCAGCCTCCCAAATCCTGGGATTACTGTGTGTACCACCAGGCCCAGCAAGGAATATTTCTAAACCAGGAGGAAAAAAAGTAGTGTGGGTGGGCATAATGTATCAATCCACTGAAAGAAAAAGAAAAAAAAATAGAGAAAATGCAGACAGTAATAAATGCAAATATATGTGTAATTGATTAAGCTCATGTATTTTTTTTTAAGTTCATGTATTTTTAAAAACCAGACTATCAGAGAAAAAAAACACCAGACTATCAGATTAGCTAAAAAGTAAATAGGAAATGGTCTGGCTTCTGAGGAGCAGAAAACAGATGCCACAGAAGTCACGTTGCCTTTCATACCTACCTACCTACCCACCTTCCATTTCTCTCTCTGTCTCTCTCTCTCTCTCTCTCTCTCTCTCTCTCTCTCTCACTTTCTGAGACAGGGTCTTTGTAGTCCAGGCTGGCCTTGAACTCACTATGTAGTTTTGTTTTTTGTTTTTTGAGAAAGGGTCACACTATGTAGTTCAGGCTGACCTTGAATTCATCATGTAGGCCTTGCTGGCCTTGAACTATCACGGAGGTCCTACCTCAGCCTCCTAAGTGCTGGAATTATAGGTGTGTGCCACCATGCCTGGCAGGTTTTCTTGAGACAGGGTCTTTCTATGCAGTTTAGGCTGGCCTTGAACTCACTAGCCTAGGCTGGCCCTGAACACAGCAGTCCTCCTGCCTCAGCCTTCCAAGTGCTAGGATTACTGGTGGGTGCCACCACCTGGGACCTTCACCACAGTTCTAACCCGTCTTTTCCTTGCCCAATTTTTTCCCTCCCCAACCCTTTCTGTCTGGCCTGTCTGCCTAGCTTTTTTTTTTTTGGTACCGGGAATCGAACTGGGGTCCTTGTGCTTGTGGGGCAGGCAGCGGAACTACTGAGCTAAATCCCTGGCCTGCTATTTTTTTTTTTGGTACCAGGGATCGAACTCAGGACCTTGCACTTTCAAGGCAGGCACCAGAACCATTGAGCTAAATCCTGGCAGTAGGGAGTTTTTTTTGTTTTTTGGGATTTTGGGGGGGTTCCGGGGATCAAACTCAGGACCTTGCGCTTGTGAGGCAGGTGTTGGAGCCACTGAGCTAAATCCCTGGCCCCTGGCTAGCTATTGAGATAACTTTGTTCTTCAAGAATCTAGAATCTAGACTTCACTTCCTGGATTATTATAGACATGTATAGCAAATTAGTGAACCCTCTTCCCCCAGTCAAATTGGGGTTTTCTCCTGAAGGAGCAGGGCTCACAGGTAGTGATCTAAAGGGACCTTTCACCTTAGTTTCTCCCCCTTCCTGCATCTCAGGGCCAGTGTTCCTTTGTTAGAGGCTCCCGCCCCAGAGCCACGAGCCTGCTAGGTGGGCCTAGAGGCTGTGTCTTCAGGTGCAGCATTGGAAAGACTGAAGCTTAGCCAGAGTCCCTGTGTTAGGTTTGAAGAGACAGCTTGGCTCTTGGTTTCTGACTTCCTGGCTATTGGCTCTCGGCATCACCCAAGATAGCACAGCTGAGTTCATACGGGACTCAAGTCTAGGCTAGATGTCCTGCCGGAAGACTGCCTGGACTTCCCCTGTAGCAGGGGAGCCGAAGGGCCTGAGTCACTTGGTGAGCTGGGAGGGATTTGTGCCAAGGGCTGGGGCCAGGATGTTGCAACGTGATGACTTCAGTTAACCAAGCACACAGAGATGAAGCAACCACTTCTCGGACACATCAGGGATGTGACAGGCTGAGTTTGAGCTGTGTGTAAGGGCCGGGAATTCTGCCTCTTCCTCAAGGTAGTGCCAGGCACAGTGGGATATACCTGTAATCCTGATAAAATATAACTCCTGACCTGCTGGGTTCATGGCCTCACAACACCCAGGAATGACAGTCCAGAACCAAAGGAGGAAGTTAGGAGAGTTTTATTGGAAATAAAGACAAGAATAGCTCCTGGATTTCCAGGAGGGTCTTGAATGAATGGTCACTCAGGCGTTTTGTCATGGGTAATTTATACAGCAAAGTCACAACATGGGTACAGCAAGGGTCAAAGCACAATAGACCTATAGGATTACAAGTATAGCTGCTTAGCTGATATTGATGCAATAGAGAAATGAGTCCGTAGGAAAGGTACAGGAAAGAACCATGGCATTTTGGGGAAGTGATGGGTCAGGATGTTCTGGTAACTCACCTGGTCATCTGATGCCTAGCTGGACTTACTGGACCAGGTGATGCTAAGTAAAGTATAATCCCAAATCATTGTTTATCCCTTAGGGAGGCGTTTAGGCCTGGCCACTACAGCTCTGTCTTGAGGCCTGGCCTTTAGCTGCTCTTCCAGCCACAATTCTGATGTTTTTCTTTTTTTGTGCTGACTTCCTTGAGGGCCCAGTTTTTCAGACTGTAGGTTATTTTCCATCTAATTTAGCTGTCTGTAATAATCCCAGCCCTGAGGGAGCCTGAAGCAAGAGGATTAAAGTTCGAATCTCCCCTGGGGAATTTAGCAAGGCCCTGTCTCAAAAAAAGCAGAAGGGCTGAGGATGTAGCTCAGTGGTAGGGTACCCCTGGGTTCCATCCTTAGTACCTCCCAATAAATAGTAATAATGACTGATTTCCCAGAGCACCTTCAGGATTGGCAGCTGCCTCACCCAGGAAGCAAGGAGTTTGCAAGGGTGCTAGGTTGGCAGGGATCTGGGGAACAGGGAGGCTTTGGGTAGTTGTACCCAGTTGGTGGAGAAAGCCTGTTTGGAAGGCAGTGGGCACTTGTGGAAGCACTGGTCTTGGAGTCTTCACTTTCACCTGGCTGACCTTGTTCAGCTGTTCTGGGACTCCTAAGAATATTAAATGAGAGGCTAGCCCTGAAAATGCCTGCAAACTCAGAAAGCATCGCGCCCTTTGAGTAACAGTGTGGTTTGCTGCCGTTGGAGTGAAGCTCAGGACATACCCCAGGCAGATGGAAAGAGGTCCTTTGTCTGTCAGTCTAGGGCTCAGCTTTCTCCCCTCTCTCCAGCCCTCCCCGAGCAAACAGTCCCCATCCCCCTATCCTTGTGTCTTATTTTGACGTTTCTTTTCTCTGCCTGCCAAGAAAGTTGTGTTCAGCTGTGCTGATCTGAAGCTGTGCTATCCTGTGCTTCATTAGGTTAATTTGATGGCAGGTCTCCTGCTCCTGGGATCTGACAGAATGGTTCTGAAGTTATCACAGTCTCCCAGGTCTCCACTGTTCTTTGTTCCTCACTCCTCTGCTCTCATTTTTCCTTCTCTTTACCTGTGGGCTAGGGAGGGCCTCTTTGAGCTCCCGTTGTGTCCTTGTTCCATGGGAATCACCCAAGCATGTATCCCCCATTGGTGGAAGGCTGGGCAAAGGTGACAGCCCCCCCCCCCATCCTGGCTGTCTCTTTCTCTTTCAGCCTCAGCAGTTTGAGATTGACCAGCTTTTCAGGGTATGATTATTGTAACCATGGTCTCTCAAAATTTGTCAAATTTGTGACCACAAACCTCTTATAAAACCATAACAGGGGCCGAGGATTCAGCTCAGTGGTTCCTGCATCTGCCTCGAAAGTGCAAGGTCCCAAGTTCGATCCCAGTAGCAAAAACAAAATACAAAAACCAAAACAGATTGGGTGTGATGGTGCACATCTGTAATCCTAGCACTCGAGAGGTGGAAGCGGGAGGATCACCACAAGTTGAAGACAGCTTGGGCTACATAGTGAGATCCTGTCTCAAAACAAAACAAAAACAAAAACCCCTTAGATTTGGGCTGAGTGTACCTCAGTAGTATAGAGCTTGCCTAGCATCCTTGAGCCTTTGGGTTTGATCCCCATTACTGCAAAAACAAAAACAAAAACAAAAAAATATATATATACACACACACACACACATACATATATGTTAAATAGGGAAGAGATTGGGTCTGTCACTCTGTTGCCCAGGCTGACCTTAAACTCCTGGGCCCAAGTGATCCTCCTGCCTCAGTCTCCCAAGCAGCTGGAACTACAGGTGTGTGCCACTGTGCCTGGCTTGGAGGAATGAATATACATATACAGACCAGTAGGGCATGGTGCACACCTGTAGCACTCAGAAGGCTAAGGCAGAAAGGTCAAAATTTGAAGCCAGCCCGGGCAACTTAGCAAGTTCCTGTCAGAAGGGGATTTGAGGCCCTGGGTTCAATTCCCAGTGCATGAGTGCACACACACACACACACACACACACACACACACAGTCATAGGATTGCCTTGCCACCTACTAAATTGCCCTTGTTACTTCTGTTCTCTTACAGCAGTCTATTTCACATCCCATCTCTATAAAAATCGTCAACCCCAAATGTCCTTGTTGCCCATACCCCTCAGCTCTGCTTTGGCTCTAGTTCCTAGGTAACCCTTCCCCAGTTGAGCTCTTTATTCCATCCCCTCTTGCTGTTCAAGGATTTTGCTTCTCAGCCTCCATCTTTTTAATTCTCATCAGCATACACACCCTGTAGTATCTCCCAGCTTAACCCCTGTGCTGCCATGCCACTTTCTTACATCCCAGTCCCTCTCTCTCTTTTTTTTTTTTCCTGGGTTAAGGACAATTTATTATTTATGTACAGAAAACTCAAGAGTACACTTAGCCCACTTTTCTTTTTTTTAAGTGCAGGAAGTTGAACCCAGAGCATGTGCACTGAGCTACATCCTCAGATCTTTTATTTAAGTTGTCTGGGCTGGGTTCAAACTTTCAATCTTCTTGCCTCAGTCTTCGTTGGTGCTGAAATTGCAAGCATGCAGCACTGCATCTAGCTCCTTTTTTCTTCTTTTTTTTTAGTAGCACTTTTTATTAGGGTATAATTCACATACTATACAGTTCACCCACTTGAAGTATAAAAGGCAGTGGAGGGGCCAGGGATTTAGCTCAGTGGTTCCGCCACCTGCCTCACAAGTGCAAGGACCGGAGTTTGATCCCTGGTACCAAAAAAAAAAAAAAAAAAAAAGGCAGTGGAGTTTGTTTTAGTACTAGGGATTGAACCCAGGGAGCACTGAGCTATATCCCCAGCCCTTTTTATTTATTTTTTAAGACAGAGTCGTGATAAATTGCCCAAGCCAGGCTTGAACTTTCCATCCTCCTGCCTTAGCCTGTTAAGTAGGATTACAGGAATGTGTCATCAAACCCTGATAACTCAGTGATTTTTAATCTGTCCACATGGTTGCGCAACTGTCACCACAAACCAGTTTATTTCATCATCCCAAAAGGGAAACTCCATCCCACCAGCAGTCATTCCCTATTCTTTTCTAACCCCAGCCCTTGGCAACCAATAGTGTATATTTCTATAGATTTTCCTATTCTGGACTTTTTTTTTTAGAAATATCTTTTGCTATGCATTCCAAGCTGGCCTTGGACTCACTTGTAGCCCAGCCTGGCTTTGAACTCACGGTGACCTTCTAACCTCCAGCCTCAGCCACCTAGTGCTGAGGTAACAGGCGTGCATCACCACACCTGACCATTCTGGACATTTCATATAAATCATCCACTATGGGGCCTTTTCACACTGGTTTCTTTCACTTACCACAGTGTTTTCAAGGTATATGCATACACTAAGATTTATCAGAACTCTGTTCTTTTTTATTTTTATAGCTGAATAATAGTCTGTTGCATAGATACACTACATTTTGTTTATTAATTTATCAGTTGATGAATTTTGTATTGTTTCCATTCTAGAGCTGTTATGAATAATGCTGGTATAAATCATTTGTGTATGTGTGTGTGAGAGATATTGGTGATAAAATTTAGGGATACTCTATCACTGAACTACATTGCCTGGTTTTATGATTTTGAGACAGGATCTTGCTAAGTTGCCTAGACTGACCTTGAATTTCCTATTGTCGTGCCTCATTTCATGTAGCTGATATTACAAATGATACCACCATGCCCAGCATGTACAAGTTTTTATGTGGGTGTATGCTTTCATTTCTTGTAGGTATATAACTAGGAGCAGAATTACTGAGTCATAAGATAATTCTGTGTTTAACCTTTTTGGGGAACTACCAGACTATTTTTGTTTGTTGTTGTTGTTGTTGTTGTTTTGTTTTCTGAGGCAGGGTTTCCCTTTGTAGTTCAAGCTGGCCTTGAACTACAGTGATCTTCCTGCCTCAGTCTCGAGTGCTGGGATTATAGGCTTGCACCACCGCGCCCGGCTGCCAGACTATTTTTTATTTTTATTTATTTATTTTTTTGGTACCAGGGATGGAACTGGGACCTTGTGCTTGGAATGCAAGCAGCAGAACCACTGAGCTAAATCCCCAGCCCTGCCAGACTATTTTTTGAAAGCAGCTGCACCATTCACCATTCCCATCAGCAATGTATTATGGTTACTGTAAGGTTAGACCGAGGTGATTGAGACCACCAAGGCAGGCAAAGCCCAAGCAACATGCAATGAGTTTATTTTGGACTGGATGCAGATGGGCCAAGGGCGAGAAGGCTGTTGGCACTGAGAGGAGGGTGCACACGGTTGATATGGGGGAGGTTAGGTAGGGAAGGGGGCACTGGTCGAGAGAGTGGAAAATTTTAGAGTCCCATGGGTGATGGGCCTGGGGCTGGCTGATAAAAAGGGTGTTGGTGAGAGCAGCAGGCCGGCTGCTGGCTTCTTGTTATCCCTGTGCTCCTGTGGATGTGAGTAGCCAGTCTGCTTGGATGGGGTGGGAGGTGTCCCGTTTAGGGGACCTGTCAGTTACAATTTCTTTCTTTCTTTCTTTCTTTTTTTTTCTTTTGAGACAGGATCTCACTTTGTAGTTCAGGCTGGTTTTGAACTCACTGTGTAGCCCAAGCTGGCCTCAAACTCACAGCGATCCTCCTGCCTCAGCCTCCCCAGTGCTGGGATTACAGGCATGTTCCACCACTCCTGCCTACAATTTCTTATTTATTACAGCCATCCTAGTAGATAGGAAGTAGTATTTTGATTGTGTGTGTGTGTTTTTCTAGTTTTGGGGATTTGCACAGAGCTACAGTTCCAGTCCCCCTCTCCCTTTTTATCTTTCATTTTGAGGCAGGGTTTCCCTGAGTCATCCAGGCTGGGTTTAAATTTTGATCCTCCTGCCTCAGCCTCCAGGAGCTTGGGGTTACAGAAGCTGGAAGCCACACCTAGCCTGTTTGCAGTTTTGCTTTGCATTTCCCTGGGGAAATGAGTGGCTCTTCCTGTGCTTGTTGGGATCAGTAGTTGTGAAGGTTGTACTGGGTTGTGCTCTGGGGTACCTTCTCTCCTCTAAGTCAGCCCCTCTCTAGATCATTTCTTGTAGTTCTATAGATTTATTTATTTATTTTTGGAACCAGAAATTGAACTTGGGCCCTTGCACTTGCCAGGCAGGTGCTGTGCCACTGAGCTACATCCCCAGTTCCTCTAGTTCTATAGTTTTAAAATGAACTGTACTCTCTGATATATCCCTCTGCCTCTGACCACACCCATGAGTTTAAGATTTGTATGTCCAACTGCCTGTTGCCATTTGCACATGGGAGTCTAAAAGATATCTTTAAATTTAACCTGTCACAAGCAGAAATCTTATCTTTTCCCACCCACATCCATAAATTTCCGGTCTTCTCTGTATCATTGAATGGTACCCACATCTACCAGGTTTCTCAGGCCACAGCTTCGGTGTCTCCCCGATTCCCATTTCTCTCTTGCCCCTTGCCCTTCATGCTCCGGTAATCTACATCACCAAGTCCTTCTTCCTGCTCCACCACCTGCAGCAATGTCAGCACTCCTGTCTGGTCTCCTGCTCAGCCAGAATAGTTCTTTATTTTAAGCCAGAATAGTTCTTTATTTTAAGGCCAAGCAGTGGCGTATATCCATGATCCCAGCTATTTGAGAGACTAAGACAGGAAGATTGCAGGTTTGAGGCCAGTCTGGGCTACAGAGTGAGACTTTGGGTCAAATGAAAACAAAACAAACAAACATTTTAACAAAAAAAAAATTTTTTAAGAAGCTGAAGGCTCAATGGTAGGGCATGTAGTTAGCATGTGTGAGGCCCTGGGTCTGATCCCCAGCATCCCCCTAAATTCAGATTTTATTATGAAAGGCATCAAGCATTTAAAATAGTTTTATCATATGTGTTGATTTTTTTCCTTTGCAATAGTAGGGCTTGAATCTAGGGCCAACACAATGAGCCATATCCTCAACTCTTTTTTTGTTTGTTTGTTTGTTTTTTGTTTTTTGAAACAGGGTCTCGCTGTGTAGTTCAGGCTGGCCTTGACTCACTGTGTAATCTAGGCTGGCTTGAAAGTCACTGTGATCTTTTGGCCTCAGCCTCCCAAGCTCTGGGATTATAGGTGTGTACTACCATGCCCAACCTCAACCCATAGTAACATATATTTTCCCCTTTTCATTTTTTTATTTTGAGACAGGATCTTGGGTCTTCTTAGTTGCCCAAGGTGGGCTTGAACTTGCCATTGTCTTGCTTCAGCCTCCCAGAGTGCTGGGATTATAGGCACACTTAGTATATATGTATACTCTTTAAAGAGAAAACATAAAAATTACTCTTGTGACCCCACCAGGATTAAGAGGTAATGTATTACCCACTGGTCCCAAAGCCTTTGTGGGCCCCTCCTTGATTTTATTTACCTTCCTTCCCCTTACAGAGAAAGCTCCTGAATTCCGAGTAGCTCCTTGGATTTCCCTACTGTTTTGTTATTTATACATAGAGCATAAACAATGTCTTTCTTATCTTGACATATATTTTTGAATTTGAAAAACTGATTCAGATTTATTAAAACACCTTGACATATTTTTTAACTTTTCACAGATTCATGCTGTGGGCAGTCATCCATGATTTAATCTTTTTTTGCCTCACTTTTTTTTGTTTGGTCATATTCATCCCTGTTGATATCTAAAATTGGAGTTCAGGGCTGGGGATTTAGCTCAGTGGTTCCGGCACCTGTCGTGCAAGTGCAAGGTCCCGAGTTCTATCCCTGGTACCAAAAAAAAAAATTGGAATTCATTAATTTTTTTAACATATATCATGAATGTACCATGATTTATCCATTCTGTTTTGATGGACATTTGGATTGATTTTACTTTTCAACTATTATACAGTGTGGTTGAGAACATTCTTACACATATCTCTTGCTGCACGTATACACCTGGTAGTAGAAAGCCAGAGAAATTCACACCCACCAGAACGCCTACAATTAAAAGATTGAAAATGTCAAGGTCGTGGAACAAATGAAACACTCACACATTACTGGTGAAAATGTAAAACACTACAACCACTTTGGCAAATCATCTGATCATTTCTAGTAAAGTTAAACATAGACCTACCCTAGGGCTCCAGCAATTCCATTCCCAGATGCTTACCCGAGAGAAGTGAGAGTGTGTGTCCACCAAAAGACTGGTATAAGAAATTCATGGCAGTTTTATTAATAACAACCAAAAACTAGAAACAACTCAATGTCCAAACATGGAAAAGAACAAATAATTGGTGCGGCAACATAAGCAAATCTCCAAAACATTATGGTGAGCAGAAGGAGCCAGGTACACGTGAGAACAGCACACATATTCACAGGAAGTGCAGGAGCAGGGACATTGCACCTCTGGAGCCACAAGTCAGAGAAGTAGAGGAGTGGCTAAAACACAGAGCTAAGGAACTCCTGGGATGATGGAAGAGTCCTGTGTTCTAAACTGGGAGGTCACATCGATGAGCACATAGGAAAAAGTCATCAGACATTGTATTGAAAGATCTCTGCATTTTATTATATGTGACTTAAACTGCAAAAAAGAGGGCCCTTTAAGCTACTTGGGAGTCTGAGATAGGATGACTACAAGTCTGAGCCCAGTCTGGGCCATCTATTTATATATTTATTGGTTTTTATTTTTATTTTTTGAGATGGTCTCACTGTGCATTTCAGGCTGACTTTTTTTTTTTGGTACTGGGGATTAAACTCAGGACTTTCTGCTTGCATGGCAGGCAGGCAGTGGAACCACTGAGCTAAATCCCTGGCCTTCAGGCTGACTTTAAACTCACCATCCAGCTCAGGCTGGCCTTGAGCTTGCAATGAGCCTCCAGTTTTGGCCTCTAGAGTGCTGGGATTACAAGCATGTGCAAGTCTGGGCCACTTAGCAAGATCCTATCTCAAAATAAATAATTAAAAAGGCTAGGGATGTAGTTCAGTGGTAGAGTGCCCCTGTATTCAAGCCCCAGTACCACAAAAAAATGGAGGTGGGGGGTTGTCCCAAGTGGGGAACAAAAGTCACCTGAGTGAGTTTTAGGGAGAAAATGAAGTGGTACATTCAATCCTGTTGTTGGGGTTTGGCTTAAGTTTTAAATCTGCTTAGTATGACAAGTAGACAGAACTACTTTGGGTGAGAAACCATTCCTTTCTACCCAATCCTAAGAGGGGAAACAACTTGAGAATGTGTAGGAAGAACCTGGGAAATCATGAAATAAACCCAGAACTGGGGAAACTTTCTGGTCTCCCATTCTTTTAAGACACCATATTTTCTGTGAGGAAAGTGTTTTTAATTTGTCTTAAAGCCACACACACACATATGCACACACCTACAGGGGATATACTCGTGTCCATTTTAAGTAATGTCAAGTTATCTTCCAAAGCATTATACCAGTTTCCATTGCTACCCATGAGTCACACTGTTCCGTGTGTGTGTGTGTGTGTGTGTGTGTGTGTGTGTGTGTGTGTTTATTTTACTGGGGGGGTTGAACCCAAGGCCTTTGCACTGAGCAGTAGCTATCTTACTTTTCTTGTTGCTGAGACAAAATAACCGAACACCCAAAGTTAAAAGGGGAAACCGCCGCCTGCCTTGCAAGTGCAAGGACCCAAGTTCAATCACCAGTACAAAAAAAAACAAAACCAAAAAGGGGAAAGGTTTATTTCGGTAATCACCTGGCTCTAAGGCATGTGGTACATAGTAGAGGGGCAGCAGTTCATGGTAGACCACAACAGTGTCTTTCTGTCCCTTTTATCTTATCTAGACTGCTGAGGATTAGTGCAGTGTCAAACCAGTCAGTGGACTGATTTAGTAATCACACATCCTTAATCCCAGCCTTACACACTCTAGATTCAGCCACCTCTGAAACAACCGTATGACTACGTGAGGCTTTGTGTGTGGGGGGGACATCTAGACACAAACCATATGAGCTAGTAAATTGCAATCCCCCTGCTTCAGCCTCCCAGAGTGCTGGGATTATAGGGATATACCACCACACCCAGCAGCGCCTCACTGTTCTTAATGCTCCACATTTTCTCCAAAGTCTTGGCCCTGTGAGTGTTTTAAACAGTTTACTCCGAAGATCCATTTTAAAGTTGAAATCAGGTCATGACACATTGTTTCTCAGAACCCTCCCATCAGATTTGTAATAAATCCTAATCAAGCCTCCCAGCTTCCCCTCCCAAACTGACCTTAATGCTGTGCTTTTTCTTTCTTTTTTACATTTTCTTTACATTGCTGGGGATGGAACACAGGGCCTCGGCCACACCCCTGCTCCATACTATGCTTTTAATAAGCCAGTCTAGTTTCTTCCTAAAGCTCTTTGCATTCCTTTTCTCCTCTCCTTGGTCCCTGTCATTTCACTGTACAGCACATGTTAATGGCCTTTGTCATTGTGTTTGTCCAAGACTGTAAGCTCCATGTGGCCTGGACTGGGTTTACCCTGTGTCCCTGGGTATCTTGGGCAGCAGAGGCGGGGGCTGATGCCAAAGTGTGCACCCTGTCCTCAGCATTTTACACTGGGGTGTGCATGGGCTTGTCGTGAATAACTAGAGTAAAAGGGAGAGACCTGGGTAGGCAGTGGGCCACAGGTGGACATGAGACATGAGGGCCCGCTCCGGTGACTGCTGGGATTTTTAATGCACGTCCAAAGGCCTCTCATGCTTTTTCCCCCTCCCTGTGCCTCCATTTCACCCTTAACACAAGTTGAGCAGCTTAAGCTCCCAGTAACATCCTAGATATGGGGTTCCCAGAGCAAGGGCTTTTGCCAGTGACTCACCTCCTCTGCTCATCCTGAACATACTGAACTACGGATTTTCCTCTCTCCAGTAAAGCAGTCCAGTTATCTGGGATGCCCCTGTGCTGATTTAGAATCCCCTGGAGCTAGTGACGTCCCTGCCTGAGATGTTTCCTCTGGAAGCCTCTTGTGTCAGCTTCTACCCAGCCCTGCCTTCAGTGTCACAGTGGAGCTGCTACCCATCAACCAGATCTGTCCAACTGCGGCCCCTCTGTCACTTGTCTGGTCTGCAAAATCCCTGCCTCCCAGGGATACCTGTGCCATAGATGGCTCTCCTCCAGTCCAGGAGGCTGGGAGCAGGACCCTGCAACATCAAGTGCTTTTCCTTAGCATGGAAATAGGCAAAGGAACTGGCCCTGGCTTCCTCTTTACACTATTCAACCAAAGGCCACTTGTCCATCATAATCTGCTAAAAGGCTACAGAGAACACTGGAATAAGCACACTGAAGTCAGTGCTGCTGGGGCCTGGGGGAGGCATGTGGTGCAGCTTCATGTGTGACCCTGGGAAGCCAGTCTGTGTCTGTCTTCCCTCTCCCCTCTGAGCCCTGTGTAGCTCTAGGAGCACCAGGTTGCTTTCTGTGTGCTGGCCCATCCCAGGCTCTGGAGTTAGATGGTTCCATGCTCACAGCTCACCACCACTCCTGAGAGCTTGACTTTGAGGGAAGCCAGCTCCTTCTCTTCTGTATGCATCGTCTCCCCCCAGAGCGATCTCCTCCTCACTACAGCTTGATGGTTCTGTTCTTCGATGGCTTTGTGGTTTGGCTTGGCTGCAGGTATCTGAGCTACCACAAGTAGAGGAGGCAGCTGAGTTTCTTGAACATACAGCCTCAGAGACCTGTGCATCGGCCAGCAGCAGCTGGTGAACCCCAGCAAAGCCTGCTTTAGCTTTCAGCCAGGAGAGGGAGCGGGCGCAGAGCTTTGAGGCCTAAGGGCTGGGTGAGAACTAGGGCAGGCCAGTTTAAGAGATTTTCAGGGCATGGATTCAGGCACCTTTCCTTAAGGCCAAAACCCAAACTACTATGAAAACGGCCTCTTCTCCTTGTTCTTGTCTGCCTGGGCAGTTTGGGGTCTCAGTCCCACCCGGGACCCTGGTATTCATTTCATCCATGAGATACAATTGAAGGCGACTGCCCAGAGGGTTGATTAATGGGCCTGGAGTCTGGCATTTGCGCCTCCCGACACAGTTAGCTCCCCACACACCCAGAGCAGGAAGGATTGTTCATGGTTCACTTGCGTTTGGGCCAACCCGAAAGTGTCTCCTGTGTAATCCACACCCGGGAGAGAAGAGGGGCAAGTCGCAGGACCTGGGCCCAGCTCTCCCTTCTTGCTGGGAGGCCCCTGAACAGGTGTTGGGGAGTCACATTCAGACCCCCAGGTTCTTCTCTGGGCCGTTTTCTTTTTAAGTTTCACCTGAAAGTAACTAACAAACCTGTGCTGAACCTAGTGCTTAAGCACGACTCTGGGGAAATCAATTTACTGTAGTCCTTGTTTACCTTCTGGCTAATAAGTGAAGATGCTGGGCTAATGTAGCCCTCTGAGGCCCGGGAGTCACACCAAGCATTCTATCTTTGGATGGTTAGAGGGGAGAGCCCTTTCTTTTGCCCACACTCTGATTAAGTGGGCCTTCTCTCCTCTACTGCTAGCTCTGTCCTCTCTGGGACTTGGGGCCGGGTTGGGGGAGAGCCTGTGTGTATGTGTGATTTATCTGCACATTCTTTTTCCTCTCTGCAATTCCAGGGTCATGCTGCGGCAGCCTGGCGCCTGACAAGTGAGTGGGAACCTGCCAGGAGATTACTGCTAGTGCAAGCTCCAGCAGGACAGACTGGCCTTGGGGAGTGGGGATGGGCAGAACAGCCACCGAGCCCAGGCCAGCAGCTCCAGGCAGGAGGCCTGGGCCCTAGTGGGGAGCTCTACACATGCTGTGATGCCCCAGAGGGCTTAGATGCAGTCCTCCACAAGCAGCAGCAGTTCCCCACCCCAGAAGACCCCACAGCAGAAGTAGGTGCTTCGTGACCCCCTGTACCACGGCAGCTGGGAGTGTGAGCACCAGGAGAAGAGAGCAGAACTCGGATGTGACGAAGTGGGGTGGAAGCCAGCACCAGGAGCTCTTGGTCTCTGCAGCAGTTCCTGAACGCCTGCAGAGCTTCACGTGTCCTTCTGTCATTGTTGGAGCCTGGCTCCCCTCCTCTGATACCCGGGGTGGGAAGGGCTCTTTCGTGGAATGTGGCTCCCTGAAGCTGTGTATGCTCTGTTGTGATGAGAGTTCCAGGGCTTTCCCACTGTGGGGCACGCTGAGGGGCTGCCTCGGCATCTGCTCATGAGCCACAAGGACCCCGACTGCTCCAGACTGGGCCTTTTCAAGCCACCAAAGAGGGGAACCTGTGGACCTGGCAGCCAGAAATCCCAAGGGACTAGAGGGCTGGCATGGACTGAACTCCCCCTCACTGGGGTGGCCGGAGAGGCAGAGCCTTTGTGGCCCAGCTAGTGACAGAGAAACCTGATGAAGCCCTAAGAGGGTCTGAAGTGGCTCAGGGACAGGGGAGCCACTCCTGCCAATGAGCTTTCTCCTTACGTAGAGGGAGGAGGGCTTGCTGAGGGTCCCCTGTGGCAGCACGTGCCCCTATGCCCTTTGCATGTACTGCCAGAACAGGCAGGCTGCGCCGTGGCCAGCCCCTCGGTGGACTGGGAAAGGAGTGGCCACGGTGACAGCCACCTGCCTGCCAGCACCATGAAGTGCTCCCTGCGGGTGTGGTTCCTCTCGGTGGCCTTCCTGCTGGTGTTCATCATGTCCCTGCTCTTCACCTACTCGCACCATAGCATGACCACCTTGCCCTACCTGGACTCTGGGGCTTTGGGCGGGACACATCGGGTGAAGCTGGTGCCTGGCTATGCCGGCCTCCAGCGCCTGAGCAAGGAGGGTCTCTCGGGCAAGAGCTGCACCTGCCGCCGCTGCATGGGCGATGCTGGTGGCTCCAATTGGTTCGACAGCCACTTTGACAACAACATCTCCCCCGTCTGGACACGAGAAAACATGGATCTCCCTCCAGATGTCCAGAGGTGGTGGATGGTGAGACTGGTGGCACTCCTGCCTCCCCTTTGTTGCCCTCTCCAGAAGCCCATCCCCTTGTTTTGGAGTCACTTCTAGAGCCCCTCTGTGGTTTGGTCTTTCTGTCTTTGGATCCCAGCGTCTTGACAAAGCAGGAGGCCTGCTTGACCAGAGCCATGTTATGGGATCACAGATTATTTAAAGGCAAAACAAGCTTTGATCTGAAAGTAGAGAGAGAACTAATATTTTTCGATGCCTGTAGGAGCCCAGCATAGATGAAAAATGCCTGTTGCCCCAGGCAGGTAGCACAGACAAAGGAGCAGCCCAGGTGTGAATGTGGGACAAATGAGGGCCATGCCAGGGGCAGGAGGTAGCCACCCCTCAGCCCCAGCTGGTGCCGCTGTGCCAGGGTGTAGCTCATGCCACTGCCTCTTTGGACCTCTTAGGAGACCTCAGAAACTAAATTTTGAAACTAATATTCTACTGGGGATGTGTTGGCTCAGAGTAATTATAAATACCTCAGGAGCCCCTCTTGGTTCTTTACAGTTGCCAGAAAAGACTGCTCTGGGCTGGAATGAGAACGCATTGCCAGCCAGGTGTGGTGGAGCACGCCTGTAATTCCAGCACTCAGGAGACTGAGGCAGGAGGATTGCCAAGAGTTTGAGGCCACCCTGAGCTACATAGTGAGACCCTATCTCAAAAAACGTCCCCCCTAAAAAAAAGAAAAAAGAGCATTGCCAACTACCCTCAGGGGCTAAGGGAAAGGAAGGTCCCCCAGTCTTCAGGTCGTCCTGGCACCTTTTTGCTTCTCTTACTGCCCTCGGCCTAGAACCTATCATTTCTGGAGCATCCTCTCTGGCCTGCCGTGCCACCTGGCTGCTGTCTGAGCTCAGGGTGGAACAGTGTCCTTGGGCCCACAGGCTGCCCACTTTCTCACTTGGAGGGTGGCTCCTGGTCCCTGGTTTCCCCTGTCAGAAAATGGGAACGGGGCAACTCCCTTTTCTCTTGCTTTCAGGAACATTGTGAGGATGAGCTTGTGTGACCAGGTTTATCAGAAAACCCCAGACTCAGAGGCCTCCAGGACCTACATCTGCAAATCAAGGCCTCCTAGGTGTCCCACAGACCCTTATCATTGCAGCCCAGAGCCCTCGAAGGTTCCTGCCTGGTGCTTGTAGTCACAGCCTTCATTTTACGGGAAATTCATGGCTCTGAGATGTACAAAGTCTGTCCATGGTGACAATCTTGGCAGTGGCCACATACAGCCAGAACAGCACTCTGGGCAGCAGTGAATGCTCGGGAACAGGACAGGCCTCCTGCCCACGGGGATAACCCAGACTTAGTTGAGATGCTTCCCTGCTTCCCACAGCCAGGCTCCCTCTCCAGCGAGATCTCTGGTCCTCTGAGAAGCTCCTGCCTGTCCACAGATTCATGGAGTTAGGGTTCAACCTACAGTATTTTAAAGTCCTAGCTTCTGCATTTACCAGTTGGTGGCCCGTGTCGTGGGCCAAGTGAAGTTTACTAAGTGCTTTTAAAATATTTGCATTAGAAACAGCTGAGCAGGGTCAGGTGGTGGTGGCCCACACCTGTAATCCCAGCACTCAGGAAGCTGAGGCAGGAGGACCACTGCCAATTTGAGGCCAACCTGGACTACATAGTGAGACCCTGTCTCAAAAAATAAATCAAATTCCATTAGTTACCAACATTAGAATCAAGATATTTCACATAATGTTCTATTTAGCTTCTCTTGTATAGATTGCAACAATTCGCTGAATTTGTCTCTCACGCTGTCTATGGCTGTCTGTCTGTGCCTCTGTCTGTCTGTCTGTCTTCAGTGCTAGGGAGCAAACTCAGGGCCTCACACAAGCTAGACAAATGCTCACTGAGCCGCCTCTGAATTTGCTCTTTTTGATAGGCCACGTGGCCTCCTTTACTGTGGGGCCCTCTTCTGTACCATACCTGTCACCTGCCTGGGCCTCATAACCACTGAACTCCTGCCCTACCTCATTTTATGTTCTTTGACTCTCAGTAGTTTGGATTCCAGCAGGTGGTGGGAGGTGTAGGGGACCAATTTTATTCCCACTGTATGGGTTTGAAAGGGTTCATGTGCCTCTCTGCCTTTCAGGAACTGAGGGAGTGGTCCCAGTATCCGGTGAATATTTCCCTGGACCGGGCCTCCGTGATCCCAGCTGTGGGGCTGAGTCTCAGGGGTGCTCCCTCAGGCTGACTGGGAAGGAGCGGAGGGAAGTTGCTTCATGGCACAGACCTGGAGGGGCACTTAACGTGTTCAATAGCACCTCGACCCTGAGCGGGTCAGAGTAGCCTATGCCTGTCAGGGTGCCTGTCTCTAAAAAGTGAGGCCCACTAGGAACCAAGTGGGAGGGGGTGTCCTCACTGTTCAGGGAGCCTCTGCACCCCAACACCCAAGGCAGGGAGGGTGGCTGGGGCCCCTCCCTCCTCACAGCTCTCTCCCGACCACAGATGTTGCAGCCCCAGTTCAAGTCACACAACACCAATGAAGTGCTGGAGAAGCTGTTCCAGATTGTGCCCGGCGAGAACCCCTACCGCTCCCGTGACCCCCAGCAGTGCCGGCGCTGTGCTGTGGTGGGGAACTCAGGCAACCTTCGGGGCTCTGGCTATGGGCAGGATGTGGACGGGCACAACTTCATCATGAGGTGAGCCCTGCTGGGTGGGGGCAGCCAGGACAGACCTCTGGGAGGGATTTGACTCCTTAGCCTTGTCTACTCAGTCCAGGTTGCCAGCTGCCAGAGTCACTAAAGAAGTGTGGCCCCCGAGCTTTCAGTAATAGCTGTGCAGGGTGGGCAGGTGGCAGTGTTTCAAATCTGAACTTTGCTGGAGGCCTGCATCAGCTTCCAGGGGTCTGAAAAAGCCCTTCTCCTTTGGAAAGAGCCAAACCTAGAGCCTTGGCTGATGTTTGGTAAAAACTCCCACCAGAGGCCCTTCCTCCCTGCCTGGTCCTCTCAGCAGTTAGGCCAGATGTGAGGACTCCAACCCAAACTAACATCATGCGTTATAGCAACAGGTGACTCTTCTTGGCAGACTTGTGGAAGATCGATGTCCTGAGTGGGGAGAAAAAGGAGCTGCCCCTTCCCTTCATCCTCATAAAGCTTTTAGATACACCTGTGCCCAGCCCCAAGCAAAGAAAAGCTGGGAGGGGAGCTGGGTGCAGGGGCCCATCCTTGTAATCCCAGCTACTCAGGAGGATCGAAAATTTGAGGGCAGGGCTGGGAATTTACCTCAGTGGTTCTGCCGCCTGCCTTGCAAGCGAAAGTTCCCTAGTTTGATCCCCGGTACGAAGAAAAAAGTTTGAGGGCAGCCTGGACAATTTAGGGAAACTTTTATCTCCAAATAAAAAATAAAAGGGCAAGACATATAGCTCAGTAGCAAAGCACTTGCCTAGCATGTCTGAAGCCTGGGTTCAATCCCCAGTACCACAAAAAGAGAATGGGGGATGGGGTTTGAAAGGGAAGGGGAGGGGAGGGGAAGGGGAAGGAAAGAAAGGAAAGGAAAGTTAAGTTGGGAGAGCATTCTGTACAAAGACACCAAACAAGGGAGGCCTGGGCCTGAACAGAGATCACAGGGGACTGAGGGGCCCCCCACGGCTCTTGTTTGGTTCAGACCCTGTGTCTTCTTTCTCTCCTGACTTGGCTGGGGACAGGGCATGCCACAGTGGAGATCCTTTACCATTACTCCAAGGTAGAAGAACCTTAAGAATAAAAATAATGCCAGTCATGGTGGTGCATGCCTGGAATCCCAGCACCCTGAGAGGCTGAAGCAGAGGGATGGTTCAAGCCCAGTCTGAGCAATTTAGTGATTTAGTGAGACTGTTTCAAAATAAAAGGGCTGGTTGCAGCTCAGTGCAAAGGCCCTTGGTTCAATCTCCAGTACTGGGGGAAAATATGAAAAAGATAGTGCCAGGTGCAGAGGCATACATGTGTAATCCTGGCTACTCAGGAGGCTGAGACAAGAGGATTATAAGTTCAAGGCCAGCTAGACCTTGTCTCAAAAACCAAAGAAAGCAAAAAAGGACTGGGATGTAGCTCAAGGGTTGAGTGCTTGCCTAACTTGTTCAAGGGCCTGGGTTCAATCCCCAGTCCCATAAAAATTAAAAAAAAAGAATAAAGATACTGAAAACACCTGGTTTTTACTAAGCACCTCTTAGGATGAGCATCGCAGAAAGACCAGGTTTCCCAGGAGGTGGAAGGAAGGGCTTTGTCTTAGAAACTGTTGCTGTCTCCATAGCAACACGGAGGCAGCACTATGTCTCTGAGGCTCTCCACATTCCTTGCAAGACCTTCTTCATGTTGGGAGACGGTGCTGGGTGGGGGAGAGAGGAGGATACTGGATCTCACCCAGCACCCGAAGCCACCTGGGATCATCCCCATCCTCCAGTCACTGACGCTTCAAATGGGAGGGGGACATGATGGGAGCTGGGAGGGGCCTCTCTCTCCCCACAGAGGTTGCTGAGATTGGGGAATCAAGCCTCCCTTCCTCCAGGGTAGTCCCAGGGCGCCAGGGAACCCAGGGGAGCACTGTCAGATGCCTGAGCACTTTCACTGAGTGGGTGCTTTGATTAGGCACCTCAGTGGTGCTTGGGAAGTGCCAGGGCCAAGTTTCTCTAGCCTCAAAAGTCTTAGACACTTAGGACACATAGATGGAACCTGCTCAGGAGCCAGCTTGAGATGTAGCTTTTTTGAGTGAACTCCAGTATCACCTGTTGGTGGAGTAACCCAGGTGGTGGCTGGTTGGCTGTCGGTCTGTGGAAGCAGTCAGGTGGCAGTGGGGGTGACTCTGTCCACATCTTTGACTGATACTAGACTCCAAGGTGAGAGCCATACTGAGTTATAATGAGATGGTGGCGCTGCCTCCTGAACACCACCTCTTCCTCCTTTTTGGGGGGTGGGGGTGGGGCAGGGTCTCACTATGTAATTCAGGCTGGCCTTGACCTCACTTTGTAGCCCAGGTTGGCCACACACTTTCAGCGATCCCTCTGCCTCACCCTCCCAAATTCTGGGACTATAGGCGTGTGGCACCATGCCCATCTTGCCTCCTTCTCTAAGTCCCTAAGCCCTGGCGACTACTCCAGAGTAGGTGGGCTGTTCCTGCCTCAGCTGGCCAGCCAATACATCTGCAACTCCTACCTCAGTGCCTGGTGGGTAGAAGGCTATAAATATATGAATGAATGAAAGGAGGAGCAGCCAGATGTTGCTCCCTGAGTAAGAGTGTGTATCCACCCACCCTGCCTGTGTCCCTCCTCAGTGCTTTGGCTGCTGGAGGCACTCAGGACAGATGAGTTTCTGGAATATTGCCTCCAACTCCCAGAGATCCAGCTTATCCTCTGGCCTCTTTTCAGGACTTGACTTCTCCAGAATGAATCAGAGCCTCAAAACAAAATCCTGTCAAAAAGAATGCACATTCCATCCAGGTGTGGCATTGAACACCTGTAATCCCAGCCCTCTGGGAGGCTGGGGCAGGAGGATCACGACTTCAAGCCCGGCTTGTCAGCGACATTCCTTCCCTTTCCCGTGGAGACTATGAAACATCTTCTGGGGTCTCTTGTGTATTCATCTCACCCTTGTCTGCTGGTGCCTGGGCAGTGGGTGCGAGGGGAGTAGGGAAGAATAGGGTGTTGCCACAAGGTCTAGGAGAGATTGGAGAGTGCACTGACTCCACAGGATGGTGGAGAAGGCAGACAGTGGGGACCTTGGGCAGAGCCCAAGGTGCCTGGGCAGGAGGCAGATACAGACTGCAGTTCCCAACCTGTGCAGCAGTGCTCACAGGAAGGGGAGATAGCAGGAGGCAGTGTCTCTGCACCCTAAAGTCCAGGAGACTGAAGGACATTTTGTCTCAGGTCTTGGATCTGGGACAGGGAAGTAGGACATAGATCCCTGTTCTGGGCAGGAAGCCTTGCAAGATTCTGTAGGGAAGATTCTAGGCATCTGCTTGAACCAGACTAAAATTGAGTGGTTAGGAACAGACTTGGCTAGGTGTGGTGGTGCACACTTGTAATCACAGCACTCTGGGAGGCTGACAGGATTGCAAATTCAAGTCCAGCCTGGGCAATGACTTAGCATGACCCTGTCTCTAAAAAAAAAGAAAAGAAAAAATGAAAACCTAGGGATATAGCTTAGTGCAAAGGCCCTGGGTTCAGTCCCACCTAGTGCTGGGGCGGTGGGGGTGGAGAACAGATGAAGGCCAGGGATTTAGCTCAGTGGTGCCACTGCCTGCCTTGCAAGTGCAAGGTCCTGAGTTCGATCCCTGGTACAAAAAAAAAAAAAGAACAGGGCCAGCAATTTAGCTCAGTGGTTCCGCTGCCTGCCTTGCAAGCACAAGGTCCCAAGTTTGATCTCTGGTACAAAAAAAAAAGAACAGAGACTCACTTTCTGGATTCTGTGACCTCCACCCTAAGACTCCCTCCAGTGCTCCAGAGGGAAGGGAGAGAGGCAGGACACATGGAGATGTGACTGGAGGGCAGAGCATCCTGATAGCACACCTTGGACTCCGTGGCTCCATCTTTGGGTGAGGAGCAGGAAGACAGCGTGGACACCCACAGCACTTGAGTCTTCAGTGCAGCTGATGGGCCAGCCACTTTCAGGACCGAAAATGTTTGTACCAGTTTTACAGAGCTGGCACATACAGCTGGGGGAGACACCAGGGACTCGGCTCCTGAGGAGGACTGGGGTCTGGTCACCCCGTCTGGGTAGTCCTGATTCCACAGCTGGTGCTCAGGAGACAGGAAGGCCCTTCTACACAGTCATGGCAGAAGATAAGACCAAGAACTTTGTGTTTAGAGCAGGTTCACCTTCGATGTAGGTGCTCCCCAGAAATGACAGCCTGGATTGTATTTACCCAGTATTTTGTACAGATTGAAAGAATGAGATGCTTCTTGGCTTTTTGGTTTGTTTTTGGTTTTTTAAGACAGGGTCTCACTCTAGTTAGGGCGGGCTTTGAATTTCCTATGTAGCCCAGGTGGGCTTTAAACTTGTGATCCTGCTGCCTCAGCCTCCTGGATGCTGGGATTACAGACATGCGCTTTCAGGCCTGGCAACTTGAACCAGTTGTTTATTGTTTAATTGATTGAATACCCTTATTTATTAATATTACTATTATTATTTTTTTTTTGGTAACGGGGATCAAAATTGAGACCTTGTGCTTGTGAGGCAGGTGGCAGAACCACTGAGCTAAATCCCCAGCCCCTCTGCAACCATTTTTATAACCTAAATGTATAGAAATGGAATTGCTGAGTGAAAGTGTACATTCATTTGTATTTTTGATAGACAGCACCAAATTGTCCTCTAAGAATCTTTGATTGTTTGTTTTTGGTACCAGAGATCAAACTCAGGACCTTGTGCTTTCGAGGCAGGCAGCGCAACCACTGAGCTAAATCCCTGGCCCTTTCATTTACTTTGAGACAGAGTCTTGCTATGTAGTTCAGGTTGGCCTTGAACTCACTGTAGTGAGGTTGGGCTCAAATTCGTGGTGATCCTCCTCCCTCAGCCTCCTGAGTGCTAGGATCACAGGCATGCAACACCACTCCTGGCCTCTTGATCTGGTGTCAGTTTCCATGGCAGTTTCTTCTCATGTCACCCTCTCTTTCCTGCAGAATGAATCAGGCACCAACTGTGGGCTTTGAGCAGGATGTTGGCAGCCGGACCACCCACCATTTCATGTACCCCGAGAGTGCCAAGAACCTGCCTGCCAACGTCAGCTTCGTGTTGGTGCCCTTCAAGGCCCTGGACCTGCTGTGGATTGCTAGTGCCCTGTCCACCGGGCAGATCCGATTGTGAGCCTCTGCTGACTGGGAGTGGGATGTGGGTGACAGGGGCGCTGGGGGGAGTCTCCAGAAAGTGGTGAGGAGGGCACAGCTGTTCTGTGCCACTGCCTGCAGGGTGCCATCTGAGGTCAAGGGTAAAGCAGCGAGGAACCACAGGCCGGTGTTCGTGTTCTCTCCAGGAGGAGCTCCCGGCCGCAGCGCTGTGTGTTCTGAGAACTTTGTCCCCTCAGGTGTCCCAGCACAGCGGGAATCGTGGGAAATCCAGTTCACTGTTCTAAAATTTATTTTACTTCACTTTCATTGATTGATTGCGATAGTCTTGCTATGGAATCCAAGATGGCCTTGAACTTACTATGTAGCCCAGGCTGGCCTGGCACTTGTAACAATCCTCCTGCCTCTGCCTCTCAAATTCTGGGGTTACAGGCACGCATGCACCCGGCACCAAGTATTTTCTTTTCAAGAGCTTTATGAAGATACCTACTGTAGGGCCAGGGATGTACCTCAGTGGAGCCACGCCTGCCTTGCAAGTGCAAGGTCCTGAGTTCAATCCCTGGTACACACACACAAAAAAGATACTTACTGTAGCCACCTTTGTCTCACTACTGCTGTACAACTCACCCATTGAAAGTGTACAATCCAGTGACTTTACTACATTGCTAGAGTGGTGTAACCATCACAATTAATTTTAGAACATTTTTATATTCTGAAGATTTTCAGGTTGAGCGTGTAATCAGTGCCAAGGGATAGTGGCGTCTCAAATGTTCTTTCTCTCTGCCTGCAGCACCTATGCTCCAGTGAAGTCCTTCCTTCGAGTGGACAAAGAGAAGGTCAGCTCTGCACCTTTGCCCTCCTTTTCCGCCTCTCCTCTGGAGAACAGTGCTGGCTTAATCCCTGTGTGCCTGGTCCTGTGGCCCCGGGTGCCCCAATGCCCTTCCAGAACCTTCAGGATCCCCCCTGCTGCTATGCCTGACCCAGCAGAGGCCACAGGACCAAGGAGTGCTCACCCCCGGGCCCTAACCAGGGCCAGAGGCACTGGTAGAAGCTGCTAGAGCCTGGCCCCAGCCCTAATGTGCCTGTTAACGTTTTTTCCTCCCAGGTCCAGATCTACAACCCAGCCTTCTTCAAGTACATCCACGACAGGTGGACGGAGCACCACGGGCGGTACCCTTCCACAGGGATGCTGGTGCTCTTCTTTGCCCTGCATGTGTGTGATGAGGTGAGTGGGCCCATCTGCAGCAGAAATGGCAGGACCCGGGCAACAGGGGAGTGAAGCCGCACTTCTCGGGTCTTAGCAGAGGAATGTGGGTTTTTATAGGCAAAAACCATGTGGCTTAGATCTCCCCCATTTCTAAGCTGTAAAGAATTTAGCTTTGTACTTCTCAAACTATGACTTTCATGATTTTACTAAATCTGAAACCACTTCATTAAAAAGATAAATTTAGGGGCCGGGGATTTAGCTCAGCGGTTTCACCACCTGCTGCGTAAGCTCAAGGACCGGAGTTCGATCCCCGGTACCAAAAAAAAAGATAAATTTAGCCAGGTGTGGTTGCACAGCTCACCTATAATTCCGCACACACTAGGGAGGTTGAGTCAGGAGGATCCCAGCAAGTTTGAGGCCAGCCTGGGGTACACAGTGAGGTCAAGGCCAGCCTGAACTACACAGCAAGACCCTGTCTCAAAAAAAATTAAATTTACTGAATGATGAAATAGAATACTACTATCATAATTGATATTATTCCCCCAAAGAAAAAATAATCATAAATAGGATAGCAACTGAGTAGTAATTTGAGCTGGTTGACTATTTGCCACAACCGTTAGCCCTAGGCTTATTCTTTTTTATTTATTTTGGTTTTTTGAGACAGGGTCTCACTTTGTAGTTCAGGCTGGCCTTGGGCTCACAATGTAGCCCAGGCTGGCCTCGAACTTGGAGTCATCCTCCTGCCTCGGCCTCCAGAGTGCTGGGGTTACAGGTGTGTGCCACCACGCCCTGCTGTCCAGGGCTTATTGTGTTCAAAATGCAGGTTAGGGCCAGGGGTTTGGCTCAGTGGTTCTGCCACCTGCCTTGCAAGCTCAGGGTCCTGAGTTCGATCCCCGGTACCAAGCAAACAAACAATGCAGGTTAGTCATAAGAAGCACGGTTCACTAGTGGCGAGAGCTCCTGTGGCATGGGGATAGCGCTCATGCTTGGCAAACCCATTTCTGTAAGTACTTGACCAGATTTCAAATACTGAATGTACTCCATTTCACAAAAAGAAGTTACAGAACTGGGCATGGCGGTGCAGTCCTGTAATCCCATCTACTGGGGGGGCTGAGGCAGGAGGATCACAAGCTGAAGGCCAGCCGGACCGCCCATGTAGTAAGACCCTTTCTCAAAACCAACGAGACGAGGAAGTTGACAAGGGCTGGAGAGGAAGAACTGAGGGACCCGGGCTGGGCCTGACTGTGCCCTGCGTCTCAGAGGTGCCCCCGCCCTGGGCACTGTATCCGCTCGTGATAACCCTGTCGCCCTTCCCCTCAGGTGAACGTGTACGGCTTCGGGGCTGACAGCCGCGGCAACTGGCACCACTACTGGGAGAATAACCGGTACGCGGGCGAGTTCCGGAAGACGGGCGTGCACGACGCAGACTTCGAGGCCCACATCATCGACCTGCTGGCCAAGGCTAGCAAGATCGAGGTCTACCGAGGTAACTGAGCTGGGCTCTCCACGACCCTTCCCGCCCAGCCTCTTGGCCTTGGGGCCAGATCGCCCTGGGCGTTGCCAGGCAATCAGGAACCGTGCGGCCTGGCCTGGACCAATCATGCTGCAGTTCAGGGAACGCCCTGCGCCAATCACAAGTCCCTGGGGGCCGGCCCGGGCCTGGCACCAATCAGCGCTGCAGTCGGGCGGAGCTTCTGTTTCTCCTAGCCAATCATGCGACTCAAGGAAAACTTCCTGCTCTGGAGCCATCTCCTCCAATCAATGGGCTTCGGAGGCGGGCTAGTGACCGGCCAATCCCCATCCTTTCTGCTTTTGATAGGATTTCGTTTTCCGCCTTTTGAAAGGTAGAGGCTGCTTGGTCCTCGATTGAGAACTTTTCTCGGGCTCCGGAAGACAAGCGTCTCGATCGCTTCCCAGCTGGTTCCACGGGGGCGAGGAGGAGGTGGAGGGGCGGCGTCGGGCGGGGTTGGTCTGGTGGAGAGAGTCGGTGTCCCCAGAGCCGGGAGCAGCGGCAGCTGCGCGTTTCCTGCGTCCGCCGGCCCGCTGGGCGAGAGCACAGCCACCAAAGAAACGCGGTCTCGGTGAAGCCGCCGCCCGCTCGCCCCGCAGAGCCTCTGACCAGGGCATTTCGTGTCGCGCCGGAAACCGGGGCATCGCCCCTGCCATGGGTTAAGCCTTGCCCAGCGCCCACTCCGTACGGGTGTCAGGAGCGGGGCGGGGGACCAGGAAACCTTGTCAGTCACACGTAAGGTGCTTCTCACGCGTGCTCTCTCCCCAACAGTTAACCCCAGCAGCTCTCCCTCCTCAGCCCGAGGACGCCTCACCAACCTACTTGTTGCTTTGGGGAAAAAAATCAGAAAGCTGCCTAGGATTGGGCCCCTGCTTCTCTGCCTGCCTGCCTGTCTGTCTTCCTGTCTCTCTCTGTCTCTCTCTGTGTGTCACACACACTGCACACATGTCTGGCTGGCCCCAGGGAGAGCAGCACGTTGGAAAGGAGGCTAGAGAAGAGCCCAGCTGGCCATGCATGCACCTTCACCCGTCACCCCAAAGAACAGGAAGCCTCTTGCTTGAGGGTGCGATTTGCTTTGGTCTCCTACTCTGGTTCCCCCGCTCCGGCTGCCCGCTCAGAAGAGGCCGTGCAGACCCTCTCGTGCCCTGCCCACCTCCCAGCTCACGGTTTCCAGGCCGTAGGGCTGGGAAGCGACCACCAGGGGTTCCGACTGGAAGCTGCTTGCCTGAGCAGACCCAGCCCAAGGCCCCAGAACTGCTGATGGTACTCTCACCTTCAAGGTTGGAAAATGTAGTCGGGAAAAGGCTTCTGTGAAGCTCCCAAATCAAGGAAAGGATCCCCCGTCTCGACAGCGTCGACACCAGTACTGCCCTTTTCAGAGCTGGTGCCACCACGCAGTCTCCCGGCTGAGGACAGTCACCCACGGGACAGTGCTAGGGAGCAGTGGTGTAAGGAAAACTGGGTATGAGTCTTTGTCTTCTCAGTTTCCGAAGCAGGAGGGTGGGCATGATGGGGCCCCACAGACCCTTTCTCAGGTCCCCGCCAGCGGGGAGCGGGAGGCACCAGCCCTTCTTGCCCGACTCATCTCAGTGCTTCCACAAGAGGCTGTTTGGAGTGTGAAGATGATAAACAATGCAATGATGCCAAACAGTATTGAGCAGAATAATTTATTTCTTTTTTGTTTCTTTTTCTTCTGTTTAAACCATTAATCCCCATTCTGGAAGAAGTAGGTCCCAGCACTCAGCCCAGGTCACCTTTTCTGCAATAGTTATTTAAACATTTTTTATTCCTTCCCCTTTCTCTTTCTGAATTAAAAAAAGAAAAAAACCCCAGAGTTCTTTGTTGTGAAATGTGTCCGATCGCTAAAGGCATATCTGAGCATCCCAGGTGCTGTGACCCGAAATGGCTAAGAATGCCGGAGGGGTTGGGAGGGGAGCAGAACAACTCCCAGATCCTTTCCCCTTAAACATGAGGAGCCTGGCTTCATGGACTCCACTCTCTGAAGTCCCCAGCCCACTAAATCTTTGGGACTGTGAGGATTTGGGTTAAAATCAACTCATTGGCTAGGTATGGTTGCTCACACCTGCAGTCCCCAGCATTCTGGAAGGCTGAGACAGGAGCAGTACAAGTTCCAGTCCAGCCTGAGCAATGTAGTGGCTTAGTGAGACCCTGTCTTAAAAAAATAAAAATGTTGGGCCAGGGATTTAGTTCAGTGGTTTCACCGCCTGCTGCGCAAGCGCAAGGACCTGAGTTTGATCCCCGTTACCAAAAAAAAATTGTGAATTTAGAAACCATTCACCAAAGTAAATGCCAAATAGATCACAGAACTGAATGTAAAAACAATCTAAAAGTAGTACCTTTTTATATTTATATATATTTTCCCCCCATACAGATTTATAGTTGGTTTTTAGGGGGGGGGTTGTTTGTTTTGTTTTGATTTTGAGACAGTGTCTTGCTCTGTATTCCAGGCTGGCCTTGAACTCAGCAATCCTCCTACCTCTGCCTCCAGAGTGTTGGGATTATACTCGTGTACCACCACACCCAGCTTGTAGTTGGTTTTTAGATTGAGTTTTGTGTTTTGTGTTTTTTTGAGAGGCTCTTGCTATGTAGTGGAGGCTCGCCTGAAATGGTGATACTCTTGCCTCAACCTCCCGAATCCTGGGATTACAGGGGTGCATGACCACACCTGGCTAAAACACTACTTTGTCTCTGTGGTCTGCCTCCCAGTAACCCACAACCAGTCTAACCTTGAGAAAAACACTGAATAAATTCCAATAGTGGATCATCCTAGAAAATCCCTGCCAATACACTACAAAACTGTCAGAGTCATCAATGACAAATGTGATAAATTGTCACAGCCAAGAAGAGCCAGCCTGGGCAACATGGTGACTTAGCAAGAGCCTATCTCAAAACAAAAATAAAAAAATTTTAAAGGACTGGAGATATAGTTTGGTATGAAAGCCCTGAGTTCAATCCCCAGTACCACAAAAAAATTAAAATGGCAAAATGTAATGTGAGATCCTGTAGCAGAAAAAGGAAAGTAGGAGAAAACTTCTGAATAAAGTGTGGAATTCAGTGAATAACAACCTATCAGTATTGGTTCCTAGTTGGAACACTAGGGAGTCTGAGGCAGGAGAACAGCTGTGTTCAAAGCCAGCCATGCCTGACCCAAAAAAAGTACATTTAAAAAATTTAAAACAATAATAATGACACTAACAAATAATAAAAGCAAGGAGTCAAAGTATCCAGTAGAGTCAACCAAAGAGGAACATCAACTTTAAACTTTATGGGAGCAATCACATGTGACACTTCAGGAGGCTGAGACAGGAGGATCGCAGCACGTTTAAGGCCAGCCTGAAAAGAGACTATGGGAGCAAGAAATAAAGTTTTATTGTGTCTTTCTACAGAAATTTGCATTTTTATTTACGGAGTTCAATAAAGAAGAGTTGGGCATTACAGGGTTGTCCGTAAGGTCAGGATTGGTGTGAGACACCGGGGAACCCAGGGAACCTCTGTCTTCAGAGGCCTGGTGCATGCGCACCAGCAGGTCCCCCTCCTGTTTTTCACCTGTTTTCCGAGCTGTCCTCTTGGCTCCTTGCCCTCTTTGCCTCCCTGGCCAGCCTGTCTGCCCTCAGGGCCTCGGCCAGTCTCCCTGGCTTTCTTCACTCCGTCTTTGGATATCTGCAGAAGTGACCCTATGGCCATGGAAGGATGGTCCAAGGAGAACAGCTCCTAGAGGCTGTCTTCGAGGAGCCGGGCCAAGGGCCAAGGGCAGACTCTGGACTGCTCCAGCCCTACCCTGGCTTCCCAGAGCCATCTTCCCTAAGGCAGTTGCAGAACCCAAGCCTTCCCTGCCCCGAGGCCTCCAGTTTGTGCCAAGTTGCCTGTGCTTCTCCAGGGGCTCCTCCATGGCCCACGCCTGACATTGCCAGGGTGGGCAGTGACCCTGGTCACCGGCCTTGAGAAGATGCAGCTGGTCAGCCTCACGGGGAGTACGGGGCCCACACCCACTCTCCACTTGGCCTGGGTGCAGACTCACGGCATCCTTTGGAGACTCCAGAACAGCGAACTCTTAAGCTTTGCTGCAGAAGGCTGGCTTCCAAATTTGGAGTGTGACTGGCCCACCATGGCCACTGAGTTCATCTTGCTGACTCCACTCCTGAGATGCAGCCAGACTGTGGCTTGTTAGGAAATTTGCATTGTTCTTAATACGAGTATAATTAAGCCAGGAGTGGTGACACATGCCTTAATCCCAGCACCTATGAGGCTGGGGCAGGAAGATTGACAGGAGTTCAAGGTCAACCTGGGCTACATACACGTATTTAGGTTTAAACATTTAGGATTGCTGGGTGTAGTGGTACATGCCTAGAGTCCTAGCACGCAGGAGGCTGAAGCAGGAGGCTTGACACAAGTTCAAAGCCAGCCTGGGCTAAATAGTTCCAGGCCAGCCTGTACTACATAGTGAGACCTTGTCTCAAAAAATAACAAAAACCCCATAAAAATCTCAGATTGGGGCTGGGTGTGTAGCTCAGTGGTACAGGACTTGTCTAGTTTATAGGAGGCCCTGAGTTCAATCCCCAGCTCTGCAAAGAAAGCAAAAAATCCCTAGGATTGCCATTTATTCTTTGATTCCTAAAATTTCTAATTTTGTCTGCCCATGGGTATCCTGACTGAAAATAAAGCCTTGCTTGGCCCCATTTGCTTATTCCTGTAGTATAAATACCTCCACCCTGGCCAGGGTTAAACTATCAATGGTTTAACAAGTGGCTCTTGTATGTGGGTACGATTACTGCTTTTGCCCAATGTACTTAGTAATTTCTTTGCCCTTTTTTGTTTTGTTGGGGTTTTTTTTGGTACCGGGGATCAAACTTGGGTTCTTGTGTTTGCAAGGCAGGTGGCGGAACCACTGAGCTAAATCCCTGGCCCCATTCTTTGCTCTTTTTAAAAAGTGAAATGTGCCAGGCAGGATGGCGCATGTCTGTAATCCCAGCACTCACTCAGCAAGCTGAGGCAGGAGAATCACAAGTTCAAGCCAGGCTGGGCAACTTGGGGAGACCAAATCTCAAAAAAGGGGGGTGGGAATGGGGATGTAGCTCAGTGCAAAAGCCCTGAGTTCAGGCCTAGTACTGGGGGGAAAAAGTGAGGCTCAGGTGTAGCTCAGTTGTAGAGCACATGCAGTCCCAGTGAAGGGAAAAATAAACTTCCTTTTGCTGAGTATCCAAACATGCTTAGCCTTTTATCAGGCCATCCATAAACATAGTTCTATTTGGGGTGGATTTCTTTTCATCTATTCCTCAGTCTTTCTTACCATCAGGCCTCTTCATGGCTTTTGGGATTTTGGTTTTCAGGTTCACTTTCAAGGTTTTCCTCTTCCCGATTTTCTCTGCCCACAGTGGTTGCCCCTCCAGGTGTCCTCCATCCCCTCCAGCTGCTACCTACAGGCAGGTCTGTTGGCCTCAGTAGCTTCTGTCCAAGGATTTGAGGGTATCAGAGCCAGGGCAAGCCCACAGCGGCCGTGCCACTCACCTTCGGCAAGGTGAGGTCCGTGCTGCCCTCTGTGGGGCCTGTCGAGTTTCCCCTCAGGCTGCAGCGCAGGACATGTCAAGGTGCAGGTCGCTTTAGGCAGGGGCTGCAGTGCAGGGATCCCACACCCTGGGCCAGTACACTCCTGGCTGGAGCACAGCAAGCTCTCAGCTTCGCCTTTGAGACACTGCTGGGATGACAGGTGTGCACCCACCAGGCCCACTTGCATTGCATTGTTGTTCCATTGCTAGTTCACAGAAAAGATCGCCCGAGTTTTGAGTCAGAGGGGCCTTAACTTGTGCCACTGTCTGGCCTCCCGTCTCCCTTTTCCACACTGCCTCCTCCGTCTTGCTGTAAGCTGCTCCCTCTCTGAGGCCCAACCCTCCAGCCACCCTGGGCACATACCTCCCTCAGGGACCCTGTCTTCACTGGACGCCACAAATATCTGCTCCAACACACAAGGCCACACAGCTCTGCCATGGGCTCACCCTCTGTGGAACCAAAATCTCAGCCAAACACGCACAAAATGATTTTTATTCTTTTCCGATGAGGGCCTCATGTTGCCCCGGCTGGCCACAAACTCCTGGACTCAAGTGACTCTCTTGCCATATCCTCCCATGTAGCTAGGACTATGGGCATATGCCACCATGGCCAGTTAATATTGTAAGAGCTATAAGAACTTAGAACATTTACTACCCAGGAGTCCCCTCTGCAGGAAATACGGGTTCATTTCTTAGAGTTCTGGGATTAAGAAACTTTTTCTAGTCATGACATAAAGTTTAGACTTTTTAAAATAAAATAGAATCTGGCTGGGTATGGCAGCGCATGCCTGTAATCCCAGCACTTAGGAGGCTGACGCAGGAGGATCCATCACTATGAGTTCAAGTACAGCCTGGGGTACATAGTAAGTTCAAGCCCAGCTGGAACTAGAGAGGCACTGTCTCAAAGAAAAAAAAATTTAAATTTAAAATATTGCTACTATAGAGTTGACAAGCTGGTAACAGTAATGGGTATTTTTGTTATCACTGCAATGAACATAAATTGCTAAAAACTTCTGGTATGGTTGACTGGCAATGTATTATGATTTTAAGTGTTTCCTCCTATTTGACCTAACTATTCTGCTTCCAGGAATTTATTATTTACTCTAGGATTCTCACCCAGTGCTCTGGGACAAGGACAGAGACATTCACCGTGGCACTGTGGGTGATAGCACAAGCTGGAATACCCCACCCCAAATGCCCGCCGGGACAGGTGCACGGTGGAGGGACACCCCCTCCCCGAGGGCAGTAGACCTGCGTGCTCCCTGTGTCAGCACAGCTGCGCTATGCTGACAAGTGGAGCAGCAGGCTGCACATAGCGTCAAGAGAACACTCACACTTGGTTTGTTGCTACAGTCCGGGGACTAAACCCCGAGTCTTTGCACCTGATAGGCAAGTGCTCTACCACCGAGCTACATCCGCAGCTCTTTTTAGTCATTTAAACAGCTCTAAGTTGTCTAGGCTGGGCTTGAACTTGCAATCCTCCTGAGTGGGCCACCAGAGTAGTCAGGATTACAGGTGTGTACCACCTCCCCTGACTGAGAAGTCACACTTTTCTTGTACAGAGGGCAATATGACAGAATGTCCAGCAAACTGGTAGCAATGGTGACCCTGGAGAAGAGTCAGAGAGCACTTTCAGGTTATATACACACAGAGTATTTTTAATGAGCATAAATTAGTCTAATAAGCAGAAAAATACAAATAAGTCATGATTAGTAAAGTGTTTCTCGTAACTATTAAAATTTCTTTTTTCTTTTTTGGTACTGGGGATTGAACTCGGGACCTTGCCACTGAGCTAAATCCCCAGCCCCAAATTTCTTATAATGAAAGATGCATGTAGCTAACTTCTGTCCCTATTCGTACAATGTATGAACTACATAAGCCATGAAAACCACCTCTGTGGGTAAGAGCCTACCCTGAGCCTCCACAGGCGGTCACTTCCTCTCCAAACTTACTCAGCTCTGCCACGGCAGGACAGCCTGTGGATCAGAACCATGGAAGTGGGCCAGGCGTGGCTTCACAGTCTCCGGAGTCTCCTGGGTGCCACTTGATGGGCCAAAGGAAAGGAAAGGCAGGCAGGCCCTGAGCCTCGAGGACTCACCCACCCCGGCCTGGCCAATCTCTCCAGAGGCTGGGATTCCCCCCAGATCGGAGGTTACCACAGATGCTCCTGAGACAGCAAGAGGGACACCGTCTGCCCAAGAGAGCCAAGGTAAAAGGGGTGGTGGGGACATCTCTTGTTTCAGGAGAATAACCCCCGAGGCAGGAAATTGTTCCCCACAGGTCCAGCGATGAGGAGTAAGTCAAGGCCTCTGCGCTCAACTCTTCACGCCATCCAGACAGCTGCACCCTGTCCTGCCAGCCCTCATGGAAAGTGTGGCGCATGTCACTTTAGGGGTGGAGGCTGGTCCTAACATCCTGGCCAGAGAGCAGCCAGAGGTCCTGGAGCCAGTCACACCAACTGCAAGCAGATTCAAAGGTACGCAACAGAATATTTTCAAAATGTAGTTTCCTGCTTTTGTCCTGTACTGTTACCACAAATTTTGGTCAAGTCCAAACATAATTTAATGAGGTAGGCAGTGTCTTCCTCGTGTCTTCGTCTGTGGTAACCGTCGAGGCTCGGGCAGAGCAGCCCTGGACTCCGTGAAGGGCGGTGACGGGACGAGGGCGGCACCAGGGACTGGGGAGCTTCTCAGTTGGCTATTTTCTCAATCTCATCCAAATCATCTGTGTCCAATCTTTCTATCTTCTTATCTGGGGGAAAGAGACCAGCACGGGCTTGCCGTGAAAACGCAGCTCCAGTCGCCCCGAAAGGGACAGCGGCAGGGAGACAGGAGACAGAAGGCCCCACCTAGCCTTGGGACACCACTCCCTGGGTCACAGGGATCCTTCGTCTAACCACAAAGGCCTGGAGGGGAGGTCACTGGCACTGACACTCAGCGCCCCAGGCCCCCCAGCCAGGCCACCAGGTGAAGGCCCCACAGGTGCTCCCCAGAAGGTGGGGGGGACGAGAGGAAGGGGCAGGCACAAAGACGGTGGTCCCTCTCGGGGCCACAGGAAAACCCTCCTTTCCCCACCTGTTCCTCTGAAAAGGGCAGCAGGCAGAGGTGGCCCGGGACTCACTAAAATGCTCCTGGATCCTGTTGAGGATGTTCATGCTGTGCTTGCTGTCCACCATGTTCACGGCCAGGCCCCTCTTGCCAAAGCGGCCGGTGCGCCCGATCCGGTGCAGGTAGGTCTCGTTGTCCGGGTTCCTGTCCTTGTCCACAGGGAGATCAAAGTTGATGACCACAGACACTTGCTCAACATCAATACCTGCAGAAAGGGTCGGGTGCGGAACCGAGTCAGGGCGAGAGGCGACGTCCCCATCACCCACACCCCCACTCTGGGTGGAAGAGGAGGCTGGGACCTCTGGGTTGTGGGCACAGGACGGCACACACAGGCCTGTGGCACAGCTGGAGGAAGAGAGCAGACTCTGGCAGGTGCAACAAGCGCGCAAAACCAGAAAGCATCTCTGCAGACAGCGGAACCCATGATGCTGCCCGGAGCGGGGAGCAGGGCCTTTCTCAGGCAGGCAGAGCCTCAGCACCGCCTTTCACCAGGACAGGGCTCCTGGCTTCCGTTACACGGGATGGGGAGCCACTGCAGCCGACCCAGAGGGCACCGAGTGTCCTGGATATGAGGATTCCTCTCGCCACTGGGGCCTGGGACCCCGAGCCAGGCAGACCAGGGTTGTCTCTGCTCACCTCGGGCGCACACATTGGTGGTCACCAGAACCTTCTCTTTGCCCTCGCGGAAGCGCTCAATCACTGCAGCCCTCTGCTCCACCATCATCTCGCCACTCAGCAGAGCCACCTGGTGGCCTTCTTTCGAGAGCTCTGCCGCCAGCCAACTAGCTGTTTTGCGGGTCTGAAGCCAAGAGAATTCTTTTCAATGAAGATCTATACCAAAGCCAAGCGCAGATCCCACCAAAACATGGCTTTTCACGGTTAAAACACAAGCCCCCGATTCATTCAGTGAGCAGTTAGCATTCAAATTTCACACAGAATTTCAGCCACATGATTTGTTTGGATGAATTAACTCCTCTTACTTTTTCCTCTAGAAAGATTGTGCATTGAGCCAAAGATCTGCGTGTCTCAATAGTCCATATCCTTAATGTTTAACAATTATTTCACTACACACGTGTGTAAATACCAAAGAGTTTCTCTGGTGTGAAAAACTAAAAGTGTAAATAAGGTTCAAATGGTATAACTGATGATGTGAAATAGGAAGAAAAGGTCTAAAGGAGTAGGGGAAGTGGGAAGAGTAGGGGAAAGGAGAGAGGGAAAAGAAAATAATATGAGAAAAGGAAAAAATGGAAACAAAGTCTCTGTAAATAGGGAAGGGTGGAGGGGGTGAAGGGAGGGCAGGGAAATGGGGAAAAAATAAGAATGAAGATACATCATAAAGGTACAAGATCCCAATGATGAATGTAACCATTTTATACCTACAATGTACCAATAAACTTCATGGAAAAAAAAAATTATTTCACTGGGTGTTATTTAGGGTTTTTTTCCAAGCAACTTCTAAGAAGAGGGATCACAGAAGGCCTGGCTCATCACAAAGTCGTCCCCTTAAAACTCAAGAACCTGAGACCATGTGGGGGAGGTGGACGTGATTCTCATTTTCACACAGTGGAATCTGGTCCTCCTAAGCAGGCGGTGGGGCTGGCTGGGAGGGGATGGGCAGCCGCTGCAGGCCCCGCTGCTACTCACATGGCAGAAAATCATGGCCTGAGCGATGGTGATGGCCCCATAGAGGTTGCACAGAGCCTGGAACTTCTCATCTCTGTTGCTGCACAGGACGTAATACTGCTTGATGGTGTCCAGGGTCTCCTCCTCGCGCTTCAGTTTGATGATGTTGGGGTCTGGGACCACTTTCTGGGCAAACTGCCACACAGAGTCTTCGAAGGTAGCAGAGAAAAGCAGCATCTGGCAGTTCCTGGGCAGCATCCTGTAAGGCCCCGGGTGTCAGCAGAAGATCTGAAGCACGGTCTCCCCGGCTCAGATGGGCTCTAACCACAGCAGGCTGCCACGGGGCCAGAGACTCCGGGGAGGGGGAGGAGGCACAGGGGCGGCACAGGCTCCCAGGTCTCCGTTCACAGCCCAGGCTGGCAGTATGCTCAGAGCCGATGTGCAAATGACCCGCAGGGCAACGCTGCTGCACAGACCAGAGGAAAGAACCCCACAGAAGTAGGAGGCCTTGGCAGCTCCTCCCGGCCTGAGCTCCTACCTCTGAATGCGGATGCTCTGATCCTGGTGGCCCTGAGTAGCTATCATCACGTCGGCTTCATCCAGCACAAACACCTTGATCTTCTTGGGGTCAACGAACTTGAGCTTGGAGCACCAGTCCAGGACGGTCCCGGGGGTGCCGATGACAATCTGCTCACTGATCTTCTGACCTCTTTCCACTGTGGAGATGAGATGTTTGCTGGTGGTGTTTCTAAGGCAAGCCAGCTCTGGAAATCAAAGCCAGGCCTGTACTTCTAGGACTAGCAGAACAGAGTAATTCTAGATTTCAAAATATAAAAGTTCTACCCTTAAGCCCTCCCTGCTTTCTTCTACTGTGATGAGGATAGAATGACACCTGTCTCAGTGACCTATGGTCAGCATCAAGTTCTACACAGAGGACCCTCAGCAAGTGTCACTTCCTTTCTACTTTCTCCTATAATTTCACCTCACAGAAGTGTTTTTCCCAGGATCTTGGCACAGTGATTTTTTGTTCTGGTCTCTAGTGATTCCACTTGTGTAGCTAGTTTTCATAAATAGAAACTCTTTGATTTAAAAAACACTACAGTATTCTCAACTTGTTTCAACCAGTTTGCTGGGCTATATGGTGAGACCGCACCTCAAAAAAGAAAAAGAAAAAGAAAAACAAAAAACAGGTAGGGGAAAAGGAAGTAAAAGATCTATTATGTACGTGTACCAACTCCCCACGATGAATGTCGTCATTATATACTGCCAACATACACCATTAAAAATTAAAAATTTTAAAAATCAAGTATTAGTATTTCCATCAATCTCATTAGAGATGTTTATACACATGGGGAAACTCTCACTTAGTAGTAGCACTTACAAGTCTGACTTATGCACTACATTACTCTCAAACTCTCAAGCTGGTTTAAGTTGAAACTGGTACAACCATTTATCAAAATCACTAATACACATAACCTCTGACCAAGACTTCCACTATTAGACATTTTGCAATGTACACAAAATATGCACACAACACATATCTGATTAGTAAAATATGATGCATGCAATGGGTGACTCCGATAAAGCCTGAAAATGTTTAGGAAGTGAGGTGAAATAATCTCAAAAAATATATATATCACAGCAGTATATAAATGGCATGCACACATACTTATATACATATAATTAGCAGAATGGCAGAGCACAAGTATAACAACAACAATAATAACAACAAAAAGGTAGTTTCTCATGCCCACTGCCTGTCAGTAAAACAGAACATCTCACAATTGCCAAGTTAAATGCAGTGGCTATGTCAGCCCCTCGTGACGGCCATGGCAGAAAACACTCCAAGGCAGGCATATGCCTCACTTGGGCTGAGCCTGCTGTTTTGAGAATGCCCAATCTCATAATTACTGAATTAAGTGCTTTTGCTACTTCTGCCAAAATCCAGTGACTTTCTTCAGGAAAAGGTCATTTTTATTATTTGTATAGTGAAACTACCCTCTGGGGGGGGGGGTTGTGGTTTTTTTTTGTTTGTTTGAGACAGGGTCTCGCTATGTAGTTCAGGCTGGCCTTGAACTGTCTATGTAGTATAGGCTTGAACTTGCTACAGTCCTCCTGTCTCAGCCTCCCAAGTGCTGGGATTACATGTGTGCACCATCATGCCCATTTTATTAACATGAGCTACACATACTAGGCAAAGACTACCACTGAGCTACACTAGTCTTAAACTAATAAATATGTACTTCTAAAGTTTTCAGGTTCTACTATAACAGCAACAGGCACAGCCTGCATAACAGAAACACCATGAGAGTGAGAGAATGCCAGGGCTCTAAAGTGAGAAGTGCACTCTGGACCATCAGGGCTGTGTCCCCCATGAGGGTGCCCCTCTTGGGTTCCTCTAGGCAGCATACAACTGTTGCCAATGTGCGTGCACCCACGCCCCCATCTGCCAGGAGTGCACACTGCAGTTCTGTCTTCACCGGAACTAGACACAGTCAGACAGATTTCTGCCTAGCCCAGAGGAGCTGGGTTTCCACTTCTCTACTTCCTCATGGACCAGTGAGTTTTGGCATCCTTTCCAGTTACTATGCTGGCCATCTGAATTCCTTCTGTGAAGAGCCAGTTCAACTGGACCTCCTTTGTTCATTTTCCTAGTAAACTGCTTGCTTTTTCTTTTGGCTTGCTTTTTCTTGTTGATGTATGGAAAATTTTTTACATACTGATAATCTTCTAATGAATTTCAAAACCTATTTCCCCTTCATTTTAACCCATACTTTCTCCATGACATTCTGCAGACCACATGGAAGAAAGAATTGGAGGGATTTTTGATTTTGATAAGAGCCAGTGAACTGTACATTCTCCTAGTGTTTTCTTTACTAAAGCTGGTGCTTACTGCTAAAGGAATCTAACCCCAACCTGCCACCCCTAGCCCTGCTAATCTAACCAGGTTCCAGAACTCGAAACCCTCTCTTCTTCATGAAGAACTCCAGATTTTAAGAATTCCAGGGACCAGGCATGGCGATGCAGACTTGTAATTAATTCTAGCACTATGGGAGGCTGAGGCAGAAGGATTACAAGTTCAAGCCTAACCTGGATAGCTTAGTAAGAACTTGTCTAAAAAAAAAAGGGCTGGGGAATGTAGCTCAGTGTGAAACCCTTGAGTTCAATTCCCAGTACAGGAGAAACAAACTCCAGGAGCACTGCAGAGTTTTCGTGGTTGAACAACTTAAAATCTTCAGACTGAAGAGAAGAGGGGGGCTAGGGAGTAGCTCAGTGGCACAGCGTCTGCTTGGCATGTGTAAGGTGGGTTTGATCCCCAGGACTGGGGGGTACTGGAGAGAACTGTAAACACATCAGCAAGTACAGATTATCCTTGTTTAATAACTGTTTGGAATTACGACCAGGCATGCCACTTGGACTTACGACTTGTCTTTTTTCGTATAGTTCTGTACAGCTTGTACCTTCAATGTCTTTTTTTTTTGGTACCGGGGATCGAACTTGGGACCTTGTGCTTGCGAGGCAGGCTGTGGAACCACGGAGCTAAATCCCCAGCCCCAGCCTCAGTGTCTTTTTTTGTACAATACACCTTGTTTAGGGCTGGGGATTTAGCTCAGTGGTTCCAGCACCTGCTTCAAAAGCACAAGGTCCCAAGTTCGATTCCCGGTACCAAAAAAAACCAAAAAACACCTTGTTTATACAGTACTTTAATTTTTGCTGACTGTACTGTACAGTCCTGTAGTTTTATGTTCTGTTATACATTACAGTACTGCATGAAGAGCTATGCAAATAAGAGCAAAGTCATCAAGTTGAAGTTTCCTCTGACCATTTCTTTATTCTAAATATTGTAATGTACACACTATATGCAATTCCTTATTTAGCAACCAAGTTGCAGGAATGGAACTTGGCTATTAAATGAGGAATGTCTGTATTTAAATAGATTCACTGAGAGCAATGTAATAGGGCTGGAGTGTCTGACTGAACTAAAAAGCTGAATATATCATCACATCTTCAAAATCAAACACCTAGCACCCTCCACCCCACTTAGATTGCAGCCCTTGGACTCACATTTATTGCCTCGAACAGCATAAGCGAGCTTGAGCTCTGGATAAAATCTGCCCATCTGCTCAATCACTTTTCCCGTCTGAAGCGCCAGCTCATATGTCGGGGAGAGGCACAGACACTGACGGAAAAATCAGGAAGAATGAATGGAGTAAGACTATAGGCCTGACCAGTGCAGCGAACCCAAACTACATCTTCTTCAACCAGGCCCACCTTTCTGTATGGGCCAAGCCTCGGGAGAGAGCCCTGCCTTGCTTAGGGCTGCTGCCGCCACATGAGCTCTACCTGGCAGGGCCAGGTGCAGGAGCCTGCTCTAAGGCTTGGTTTAAGAGCAGCTGTCAGAGGTCCCCTCCCAGGAGGGCAAGCCAGGTCCCCACATCACCTACCTGAGGGTGTCTGTCTGCTGGTTCCACTCGGCTGAGCATGGCCAGGACGAAGGCAGCTGTTTTTCCAGTGCCCGACTGAGACTGGGCGATTAGGTTCTGTGGGCTGGATGGAGGAAGGACAGAAAGGAAATGAAGACTGGCAAAGCAATAAAGCACGGAAACATTCATTCTGGGCGAGGGGACATTTTCCCTCTTTAAGCTTCTCTCTATCATCCCGTTTTTTGGCACTGAGCACAAATTACAAGAAAACTTTTATATGTCATTAAAAAAACAGCTTTAATATAAAAGAAATAATGACTGTTGTAGATGGCTTCACACACAACAATCCTCCTTCTGGACTCTAGCGCAGAGTGTCCTAGTTTTGTACCCGAGGGCCCCAGGGAAATCAGGAGTGCTGAGTACAGACTGAGACCGGTGCCACACAAGTCCCAAGTGCCACCTTCTCCTAGGTCATGTGGATACCCAGGACTCAGCTCCCTTTTCATGTTTACTTTCCCTATCTCTATGGAAATGTAAGTAACCAACCCACATTCAACTTCAGGTGATCCAGTGTCATGGGGATTGGTGGCCTTTTAGACATTAAAAAAAAAAATTCCAAAGAAACCCGAGGGAACGACAGCCCACCCAGGATGGAGCTCTCTTTGCAGCAGGAGAGAGAAGGATGGGAATGGAAAGGAAGAGTTTATGGCGTTCTGACTGTCAGTTGGGCCTTTGTTTTGTTTTTGTTTTTCAATTTGTTGGGAAGATGAGGAAAAAAGTAAGGAAAGAAAAGGGAAACAAGGAGAGTGGAAGAAAGAAGGGAGGGAGGCAGAGTGGGAGAGGGAGAAGGAGGAAAAGGGACTTAGGTTTTACTTGTTAATAAACAAGGGGTCTTCTTGGTATTGTTCTTCACATCCTTTCTGTAGGGCACAAAAATGTCAAAATAATTTTTTTTGGTGGTATTGGGATTGAACCCAGGGTGTTTGCACTAAGCTGCATCCACCCCCCTCCCTTTTTGAGACAGGGTCTCTCTGTGTAGTTCAGGCTGGTCTGAACTAAGAGGCCCAGGCTGGCCTTAAACCAGTGGCGATCCTTCAGCCTCTTGCTAGGTTTACAGGGCTATGATGCCACGCCTGGCCCCCAGCCCTTTCATCTTTTAAATAAAAAATAGTGTTATTAATTCTGATGTCTCCGGAGCACCAAAAAAAAAAAGGAAGGGACAAGATAGGACAGGACAAGACCCTTGCCACATTTCAAGGCCCAGGTTGAGGGCTGGTAGACCGGCTCATCAGGCAGTACAGACCCAGAGGCTGAGTCCGTCCTGGCTACAGGCTCAAAGAGGGACCAGCCCATGAGTTTGGCTGTTAGGCCTCGCTGGGAGGCTGCCTGCCTCACTTTGGGGCACAAAGGCCATGTATTGGAGGTGAGAGATCAGGGGTCAAGATCAGAGGTCTGGGCCATTTGGTTCTGGTTCTGTGGCAGAGGCAGCCAGAGGTCAGGGTTCCAATAAGGAAGCCAAAGCCACTCAGGTACATGGTCCAACAGAGGCCCAGGTGCAGCTGAGGGGATCGAGTTACTGATTCCAGAATGGAGTCCAATGGGCGCTGGGCCGCTCAGTCTTGGTGCTCGAACAACCCAGCCCTTTTATGAGACAGGGTCTTGCTAAGTTGCCCAGGTTGGGCTCAGACTTGCCATCCTCCTGCCTCAGCCCCTAAGAGTGCTGGGATTACAGGAATATACTACCATGCCCAGCTTCGAATCATTTCTAAAAAGCCAATTTTTAATATTACATAAGATAAAGCACTATCATCATCAGTTTTTTGTGTGAAGTGGGAAAAGTAAAAACTATACCCAAATCCATGATTCTCTCTGCAGTTGCCAAGCTATTTTCCGGAGACACGTCCCCCAAACAGTCCACCCTACACTGAGAAACAGTAACAACTGTTTGTGGTGACATTAGTAAGCCACCTTTGAAAGAGGTCACTTGGGTGTGCACTCACGGTTCAGCGAGCATCATGGGTAATGCATTCTCTTGTATCTTGGATGGTCGATTAAAGCCCATGGCATAGACTCCCTGGAGAAGTTGTGGCTTCCTAGGAGGAAAAGCAGACACAGGGTGGATTTTAGTAGCTGAAATTGTTTTAAGGCCTATAATCTTTTTTTTTTTTGGTTCTAGGGATCAAACTCGGGTCCTTGTGCTTGTGCAGCAGGCAGCAAAACCACTGAGCTAAATCCCCGGCCCTATCAGACATTTTCTAATGCCTTAAAAATGTTATCTAGGGCTGGAGATTTAGCTCAGTGGTTCTACCATCTGCCTCGAAAGCACAAGGTCCTGAGTTCAATCCCTGGTACCAAAAGAAAAAAAAAAAGCTATCTAAAACCAACTCAAGCTAAGTGTGGCAGCACATGCCTATAATCATAGCACTCTGGGCGACTGTGGCAAGGGACAGCAAGTTTGAGTGCAACCTGAGCAACTTAGTAACAGAGCAAGACTGTGTCTCAAAATAAAGGGGTGGGGGATGTAGCTCAATGTGAACGCTTCAGGTGCAAGCTCCAGTATCACAAAAAAATAAACTAAACCCAACCACCTTTTTAGGTTTTTGGTTTCCTGAGACAGGGTCTCACTATGAAGCTGAGGCTGGCCTTGAAGCCCTGACCCCGCGCCTCAGCCTCTCGTGTGGCATCACAGAGGTGTGTGGCACAACTGACACGTTCCTGCTGATCTCACTCTGCGGTGACTACACTTCACCCAGTACAGCGTTTCCCTTCCCATTTCCTGGAGAAATTCATGCTCCCAATCCCACAAATCTGGTTGGTCTTTGATGCCAAGTGTCCCCTGGATATAGCAAGAGTAGTTTTTATTAATTAATAGCACGAAACAAATTAGGAAGTGGGACTTCGAGGTGTATCTGTTCTGCAGTGCTGAGGACTGAACGAAGGGCCCAGCGCATGCCAGCCAAGGGCTCTCCCACTGAGCTACAGCCCCAGCCCAGAAGCACAGTTTTTATCTCTTGGTATAGATGTTAAAGTCGAACCAGTCTTTCTTTATTCTATCATCCTTCCAAGCCAGCTGTGCAAATATGCAGGACAACCAAGAGGAAACAATACTGATCAAGCCAATTTCTAGAAGCAGCTATAGACTAAATGGGTTAGGGAGGTTTCATATCAGAATGAACTTTACAAATGCTCAGACTGCTACTACATTTAGTGAAAATCAACAATAGAGACAAATTTGCCAAGTGTGGGAGTGCCCCACCTGTAACCCCAGTTACTCAGGAGAATTACATATTCAAGGTGAGGCTAGGCAACTTAGCGAGACTCTGTCTCAGAAAGATTTTTTTTTAAATGGCTAGAGATGTAGCTCAGTGGTAGATCACTCGTCTAACATGTGCAAAGCTCCAGGTTCAATTCCCAGCACCACAAAAGATAAAAAACAGAGCCAGGCATGGTGGCACAACCCTATAATCCCAGCATTTGGGAGGCTGAGGCAGGAGGATCACCACAAATTCAAGGCCAGCCTGCAAGGCTAGCCTGTACTACAAAGGAAGACCTTGCCTCAAAAATAAATGAATAAAATAAAAAACAATAAGAAAAAGTAAAGCACTAACTTTTTTTTTTTTTTTGGTACAGGGGATTGAACTCTGGTTCTTGGACTTGTGAAGCAGGTGGCGAAACCACTGAGCTAAATCAAACTCCAGCCAATCCTCCTGCCTCAGCCTCCCAAAGTGCTGGGATTACAGGCATGTGCTACCACTTCCAGCCACCAACTTCTTAAATAAGCAGCTACACAATAAATATCAATTGAACTCCTTTTACACTGCATTTACAATGTGCTCTCTGCTACCTCTAAATGGACAAGGTGTTTAACAAAAACCACAGCATGGGCCAGGGATTTAGCTCAGTGGTTCCAGCACCTGCCTCGAAAACGCAAGGTCCCAAGTTCGATCTCCTGTACAAAAAAAACCACAACAACTACCCCCCCCCCCCCCCCCCCCGCACAGCATATTGTTCTAAGAAAAAGCCAAACTGGTAGGCTGGTGGCACATCCTTATAATCTCAGCACCTGGAAAGGTGAGGCAGGAGGATCGCTGCCACAAGTTCAAGGCCAGCCTGGGCTACATAGTGAGACCCTGTCTCAGAAAAAAAAAAAAAAAGAGAAAAACATCAACTTTAAGTTTGAAAAAAATCAATACTCTGTTCTCTAAGCTTTTCCTAGAGACTTGTGTGTGACAGGGTCTCGCTATGTAGTTCAGCCTGGCCTCGAACTCACTATGCATCCCATGCTGGCCTCAAACTCACATCAATCCTCCTGCCTCAGCCTCCCAAGTTCTGGGATTATCTAGAGATTAACAGCATCTCTCTAGAAGGTAAATTTTTCTGTTATATATTGGTTCTGAGATACAAATTGAAAAAAGAAAAAATTTGGTGTCTATTTGTGAAAAATAAAAAAGGCAGTTTCTGATTTGGTTAAGGAAACAAAGCCATTACCTAATCAGGACTCGTGCAATCTAATGGTTCCCACTGGCTCATTTATTTTGCAGATTTCAAATCTTTTTGTTGTTGTTGTTGTTTCTTGAGATAGGGTCTCAATTATGTAGTTCAGGCTGACCTCAAAACCACCATGTAGGGCTGGGGATTTAGCTCAGTGGTTTCACCGCCTGCTGCGCAAGCACAAGGACCGAAGTTCGATTACCGGTACCAAAAAAACAAAAAAACCCACCATGTAGCCCAGGCTGGTTTCAAACTCAAGGTGATCCTCCTGCCTCAGCCTCCTCAATACTGGGATGACAGGCATGGGCCACCACACCCGGCCTAGATTTCAAATCTTTTAAGGATAAATATTCCAAGTATATTAGGTGACTGAGATTCTATTCTTTGTTTCCTTTGGCTTCCAACAAGTAACTCAGAGAGGCTCTACCTTTTATGAGAAGGTGCTCATTTTTTTTTTTGGTACCGGGAATCAAACTCGGGACCTTGTGCTTTTGAGGCAGGCAGTGGAACCACTGAGCTAAATCCTCAGCCTTGAGAATCTACCTTTTAAAGAGAACAATTCATCAGTGGTTGAATTGAGAGTGCAAGTCTTTTAAATGAAAAGAACCTGAAAATACCCAGTGATCTTGGAAAGACAAACTCTCAGTCTCAGGAAACAACAGAGTGCTTCAAGTTGCCCTGTTAAGTTTAAGAACACAAGCAGGGATGACAGATTTGGTGAATAAAGTCCTGAGTAGGGGAAACACATATAGAAAAGTCTAATTTCCTGGAAACCTTAAAGCTCACACTTTTAAAAACTTGTTCTGCACAATTACTTCATTAACAGCTAGTTAGTTTTCTTATTTTCAATGTCTCTTACTCAGTAACAGAGGAATGTAGCCTCTGTATGCCCACAGGGCACACCATACTACAAATTTTATTGAACAAAGGCAAATAATCCACCCATTCTACCACATTCTTACTCACCAGCTATTTTCTGTCTATGATTTGGATCCTGGCAGGCAGCAAGAATGGTAGGTGTGTGTTGTGTTCCTCTGGACAGCCCTGCAGTGGCACACATGTTAACCCAACCACCCGGAATCATCCCTTTATAACTTACTGAAGAGATCAAAACACACGGTACAGACCTTCCTAATTCTCTGCCTTTTAAAATAATGACATTAAAAGTCATTTTCAGCACAATGTCATAAATATGCCCCCTGTAAAGCTTACTTCTGGGTTCTGGTTACTTTTTTAAAAATAGAACTGTCAAAAGTTGCTTTCCATTCTTGGTAACAGGAATGTAGATGCTTTTAATAGACTTTCTAAAAGTAGATAAACTCTTAAGAGTGTAAACCCTATTAGCCAGAGGTGATGGTACATGCCTGTAATCCCAGCATTCTGGATGCTGAGGCAGGAAGATAACCATGAGTTCTAGGCCGGCCTGGGGTACATAGTGAGACCCTGTCTCAAAAAACAAAAACAGGGCTGGGGATTTAGCTCAATGGTTCCACCACCTGCCTTGCAAGCGTAAGGACCCGAGTTTGATCCCCTGTACCAAAAAACCCACAAAAAAACAACAAAAATGTAAACCCTAGAGCAGTAATGGCAAAACTTTTAGAGCTTTTAATGACAACAAACAGCCCAATGAGGCATGTGTGCCATAGGTTCACCACCACTTCTGGCCTAAGATCTAACAAAAGGGCTTACCTAATAAGCAATGTTCCTGACATCCAGAAATTACCTGCCAGCCAATACTTTATTCAAAGTTCTAAGAGCATAAAAGAAAAAAGACTTTCAGCTATGAAGAATAAATTTGTGCCATTTAAAAATTTCTATCAAGAAGCTAGGTGTGGTGGCACACATCTGTAATCCCAGCACTAAGCAGGCTGAGGCAGGAGGATTGCTGTGAGTTCAAGGCCAGCCTGGACTACATAGTGAGAGCTGTCTCAAAAAACAAACAAACCAGGGGCCGGGGATTTAGCTCAGTGGTTCCAGCTCCTGTCTCAAAAGCACAAGGTCCTAAGTTCAATTCCTGGTACCAAAACACAAAAACAAAAACAAACAAACAAACAAACCAAAGAAAAGGAGGAGGAAAACTCGGTTGCCAAGAGAGAGGCAGAAGACCATCACTGTGAGATCACTCACATTTCTTCACTGTGTGCGTGTGTGTGTGTGTGTGTGTGTGTGTGTGTGTGTGTGTGTGTTGCTGGAGATAGTCAGGCCTTCTACCATTGATCTACACTCATGCTCAGCCCACTTATCCACTTCCAGATCAGGGGAGTTATTACTTACTCAGAGTAAGTACACTAAACTTTTTTAGGCCACTGTACATGCTTTCAGTGGTTGTTCTCACCCTTCAGTGTGTACTTCTTTCCCTACCTTAATAAATGTAAAACCTCACTACCTTTAAAATAAATAAATAAAAATTTAAAAAGCAAAAGAAATAAAAGTCCTACCAGAATGTCTGAGATGCTGAGCTTTATGATCAGAGTGATGAATACTCACAGGTGGAGCTCTTCAAAAGACTTCACCGAGTAGAGAGGGGAGCTGGGGTCCCGCTGCAGCACTTCCACTTGGTTCGTGTTATCCACAAGGTTGCTTCTGATCAGCTTGTTGAGTAAAGACTGGGCAGCTCTGTCCTCTGTCCAAGAAACCAGTAGATTTTGTAGCTACATGAAATCAAACCCCAACTTGTAAAAGTGCTCTATCTCCCTCTCAGCCCCAGCACCAGGCAGCCATGTGTGGCTAGAGGAAACAAATCACGTTGGCAGCTCTCCCTTTAAATTCTTTTTAAAACTTTTGGTACTAGGATTGAACCCAGGGCCTCTGCACAGAGCTATAACCCCAGCCTAGTTTATTTTTATTTCCAGACAGGGTCTTGCTAAATTTCGAGATGCCTCAGCCTCTCAGAGTGGCAGGGGTTTCGGCAGTGCCCAAGTCCAGCTCCTTTCACATTCTTGACTATAAGACTCAAGTGGGCTGATCAACTCAACAACTTTTCTTGTTTCCATAGTCTACTAATTCATTTTTCACCCATAATACTTTCTCCTCTCTTCTCAAACCCTGAAGTTCTCCACATTCTCAGTCTGGACCTTAGCTGCACATCTATCTGCCCACACATGGGCCCACCCCTTCCTGTGCACAGGACAGTTCTCTCTGCACAGCCTCCTGGCATTATCTCCATCCCCTCCTGAGCCACTCCCACAGCACCTGAACCTGTTTTAACATCTCTCTTTATAAACCTGCTTCCTCCTTTAACCCATATTCCCACCCAGCCACTGTCCCATTTGATTACCCTCCTTTCTGGAACATTCCCTAAAAGGGCTTATACTCATCTCATTTCCCCTGCTTCCCTTCTCTGTTCAATGTACACGCTCAAGAGACCTTGCCAAGGTCCCCAGTGATTTCCACATGCCAACCTAATCCAATGGTCAATTTGTAGTTTATTTTTTTTTATTTTGAGGTGGGATCCTGCTATGTTGCCCAAGCTGGCCTTGAAATTGCAATCCTCCTGCCTAACTCTCAAGCAGCTGAGACTACAGGAACACTCAACATTGCCTGGCTCTAGTTGTTCTCTTTTTTTTTTTGGTTTTGTTTTTGGTACCGGGGATCGAACTCGGGTTCTTGCGCTTGCGCACCAGGCGGCGAAACCACTGAGCTAAATCCCTGGCCCTCTAGTTGTTCTCTTAATTAGCCTGTTACCTCTTGCTAACACCCTACTTTGGACATACTTCCTCTGGCTTCCAGGACACTGGCGCTCTTGACCAGCACTCTGTCTCCCCAGGGCTCTTCCCCAGTCTCCATGGTGGGGCCCCTTATCTCCTGATCGTAGCTCAGTGCTTCCACCTCCTAGAAGGCAAGGCCGGGATCCTCCTCCCTCTCTTGCCACAGGGCTCTGAACAGATAGTTACCTTTCTCTTCCTCATCTGTCTTCTCTGCAGTGGGACTGGTTTTGACAACACCTAAAGAAGAAAATAGTTGTCATGGGAAAGGCAGTTTTTAAGCTCACCTAAAAAGTGGGACAATCAAAACACTAAAACTTGCTTTAGTGACCCAATATAAAAACTGGCATTTCTTTATGTTTAATGGATTGTATTTCTAGGAAGTTTTTAAGTATGTAAGAAAAATTTGTCACCTGACTTAAGTTAAAATACAGCCTTATAAGGCCAGGGATTTAGTTCAGTGGCACCACGCCTGCCTCACAAGCACAAAGTCCTGAGTTCAATCCCTGGTACTGCAAAAAAAAAAAAAAAACCCCAAAAACGCCCCACAAAACCCAGCCATATATATATATATACATTTGTTTGTTTGTTTGTTTTGGTTTTTTGGTACTGGGAATTGAACTTGGGTCCTTGCACTTGCAGAGCAGGCAGTGGAGCCACTGAGCTAAATCCCCAGCCCAAAACAGCCTTATATATATATATATTTTTGGTACCGAGGATCAAACTCGGGACCTTGCTCTTGCAAGGCAGGCGCCAGAACCACTGAGCTAAATTCCTGGCCCTAACCTATCATTTTTTACCTATCAGGTTGGCCAAATTCTAAATGTTTGATTAAAAATAAGCAAGTCTGATTAAACACTTGTGATGAGGCCACAGGGAAACAGAGTTACATGCGGTGCTACTAGAAGTATAAATTGTTGGGCTGGGGATTTAGCTCAGTGGTTTCACTGCCTGCTGCACAAGCGCAAGGACCCAAGTTCAATCCCCGGTATCAAAAAAAAAAAAAGTATAAATTGATATGACACATATGGATGGCGAGTATTTTGAATACACTTATAAAAATTGCAAATGCATATGCCTTTGTCCTATAGTCTTTTGGGAATTTATCCCACAAAAACACTGTACACATATAAAAAAATTTAAGTTCATGGTTATTCCACAAAGCACTGTTTATAAGAGCAAAAGAATGAGACAAACCTAAACATCTAACAATAGATGACCAGTTAAATAAATTACAGTGTATTACATAATACAATGCCTTGTAGTTATAAAACAGTGAGGAAATACCATGTCCTGACATATAAATGTTTTCTTATTTTGAAGACAGGGTCTTGCTATGTAGTACAGGCCAGCCTCCTCAAACTCCTGGGGATCCTCTTGCCTCAGCCTCCCGAGGGCTGGGATTATAGGTGTGTACCACCATGCCCAGCAAGTACTGACATTTTAAAGTAAAAAAACAAAAACAAAAAAAACAACAAAAATCCAATATGACTAGGTCCTTATAAAAAGGTAAAACTGAGGGCTGGAGATGTATCTCAGTAGACCACTTACCTCATGTACTTGAGGCTCTGGATTCAATCCCCAGCACCACAAAAAGGGGTAGCACTATGGGTACCAGACCCAGGGGGTTGCTATGTGAAGATGAAGCCACAGACAGCAGAGATCTTGTTACAGACCATGCAACCCCCGACTGCAGGAATCCAGAGAAATGAGGGAGAGACCTGGGGTAGGGTCCTCCTCCCAGCCTGAGGCAGCCAACCTTGCCAACACTCTGGCTTTCCAAACCCTGAGCCAATGCACTGCTACTGTTCACACCCCCAGCTTCGCGGTGCTTCACTGAGACAACCCCAGCAAATGATGCCACCACACGTGCGACTGGGGATGAGACCTAGTACCTTTTTATATTTTCTGAGTGTGGAACCCAGATTCGATTTTTTAAAAGTTTAAAAATATTTCAAAATATAGCAGTAAGTGAGCAGGTACAACAGTGATTCTTTTTTTTTGGTACCAGGGGTCGAACTCCAGTCCTTGTGCTTGCGAGGCTGGAGGCAGAACCACTAAGCTAAATCCCCACCCCCAACAGTGATTCTTAATGTTAAAGAGTCAGAGGTTAGAAAAACCTGGAAAATGGACATAATGCCCCTTCGGTCATAAAATCTAATTTCAGGGTCTCAGTTCCAGCGCTGTTGTTTGCCAAACATACCCCTAAAAGAAAGCTCCACTGCTCACTACAGCTGGGAGCACAAAACAGAAGCATGTGACTGGTACCTGGCCTGTAGGCACTAGTGAGTGACTCACCATTGGTATCTGGTTTGACCTTCTCTTCCTTGATCTGCAAACTGCTCATCTGAATAGGAATAAAAGGAAACAGAATAAGCAAAGGCCCCAGTCAAAGAAGGCCCGGGACAGGAGGAGCTCCCCTGTGACAATCTAGCAAGAACAACTGCACAGCTCTAGTCAGGGAGCTGGCCTGTCCTCACAATGCAGAACTGCTAAAAGCCTAGGTGAAAACATTACACGAATCTTCAGTAGCCTTAAGGGGGTGGGTGCTAAATGTAATGGTAGGGAGAAAGAGTATAAAAGAGTCCTAAACCTCTGCCTTTCCCCTAAGTACACAACTAGAACATCTACTCTTTACTAAATAGTATGTCTTTTCAGTGGTACGAACACTTAAAGTTCCTTTCTTTTTTTTTTTCTCCGTACTTGGGATTGAACTCAGGACCTTGCACTAGAGAGGTAGGCACAGTGAGGTGACACTGAGCTATATCCCCAGCCCTTAAAGTTCCTTTCTGAAAATGATACCACTTAAACACTTCAAATAAGCTCCCCACCCTGCCCTCAACCCTGGGGATTGTTTCCAGGGCCTCAAGAATACCAGGCAAGGGCTGGGGATTTAGCTCAGTGGTTCTGCTGCCTGCCTTGAAAGCGCAAGGTCCCGAGTTCAATCCCCAGTACCAAAAAAAAAAAAGAATACCAGGCAAGAGTTCTACCCTGAGTTACACCTCCAGCCCTGCTTCTCCTTTTTAACCCTGAAACCTGTGCTGTATTAAAGTAACAGAAAATACAGAACTATCTTTAATCGTCTGTGATCCCAGCACTCTGGGAGGCAGAGGTAAAAGGACTGCAAGTTTGAGCCCAGCAAGGGCATCTTAATGAGACAGTCTCAAAATTAAAAAATAAAGCCAAGCATGATGATGGTGCATGCCTGTAATCCCAGCACTTAGGAGGCTGAGGCAGGAGGATTGCCATGAATTCCAGGCCAACCTGGGCTACACAGTGAGTTCAAGGCCAGCCTGAACTACATAGCAAGATCCTACCTCAAAAAAAACAAAAACACAGGGTCCCGAGTTCAATCCCTGGTACCAAAAAACAAAGACAAAATAAATAAAATAATTAATTAATTTAAAGTAAATAAAAAGGGCTGGAGATCCAGCTCAGTGTGAAGGCCCTGGGTTCTACCTCTAATACTGCAAACTTATTTCAGTGAAATAATTGACAAACCCAAGTCCCTGATATGAAAATGTTTCAAAATTTAAAATACAAACTTGCTTGGTAAGTTGCCAAGGAAAGTGCAAGTAGAGCAATAATTAATAAACTTGCAATCAAGTGTCTACTTTCATAAAAACTAATTTTCTATGTTCTAAGAGTTGGTAAGAGGAAGAAGTGCACTATAAAGATGGTATTAGAAAGGTATGTTGTTAGGTTCTGAGAATTTCTAAATCAACTCCTAGGCCGATAGCCTGCCCCGAAGGCCCCTGAGCTGACCTGGTAACCACTGGTTCCTGAGGCTTATTACATACTTCATTAAATAATCATGCTCCTATGCTGGGGATTTAGCTCAGTGGTTTGGCTGCCTGCTGTGCAAGCGCAAGGACCCAAGTTCAATCCCCGGTACCAAAAAAAAAAAAATCATGCTCCCTCCAATTCGACCTTTTTCCAACTGACCCTATTCTGGGCCTTTGGGAGATGGCAGTCCCACAGTAAGAGTATTCATCTGAGCTCTCTAGAAACCAGATTTTCCGGAGAAAAAGGAGAGCCACACACTTTCTCCTTAGGGGTAGACGACCTTTCTCTGATGGCAAATGGGAAGCTGACACAGATCTAGGAAGGAATCTTACCAGGTCTTATCAAGGGGCTGATTACTCTTCATTTTCAGAATGTATACAGCAGAATCAAAATAACTACAATTGAGATCATCTGAAAATGTGATTGAGACCATACTGATTAGTGTGATCTCCAGAAAGCCTGACTGATGCCCAGAGTGGTGGCACCCACTTGTAATCTCAGCGACTCAGGAAGTTGAGGCAGGAGGATCCCAAATTCAAATTTAGGCTGGGCAACTGAGCAACACCCTGTCTCAAAATAAAAAATTAAAACAGGCTAGGGATATAGCTTAGTGCTCCTTGAGTTTAATCCCCAGAACTAGAAAAAAAAAAAAAAGTCAGCCAATCAATTCCCCATTGTCCATGATTCTGGATTCACTCTCAGCAAGGAGCCTGCTGATGATTAATCCTGCCTTTCCCAAAAGCAGAAAGGCAGGGTCCTTGACACGGGACACAGCGAATGTGCACAGGGCTATGCAATTAAAAAGAGGGGTGAGTGGGTGTGGTGGCACACACCTGTAATCCCAGCACTCAGGAGCCTGAGACAGGAGGATCGCCACAAATTTGAGGCAAGCCTGGGCTACATAGTGAGTTCAAGGCCAGTCTGAACTACACAGGGAGACCTTATCTCAAAAAACAAAACAAATTTTTAAATTAAAAAAGGGGAATCTTCTCGAACCATTAGGAAGCACTGTTTTAAAACATTTATACCGAGGTGTTCAAGATTGGCCTGAGCAAGATACCAAGGCCCTGTTTAAATCAAACAAAAAAAATTTATAACCAGGATGGTTAGAACCAAATACTAAGTATGTTTAGGAATATATTGGTGACATTCATATCATAGTAAGATTAGCCGGGGATTTAGCTCAGTGGTTTCACCGCCTGCTGTGCAAGCGCAAGGACCCAAGTTCGATCCCGGTACCAAAAAAAAAAAATCATAGTAAGATTAGGGTCACACTGTGCATGTGTGGTACCGCCCAGGGCCTCATGTATACACAAGTGCTCTACCACTGAGCTACATCCCCAGCCCTAGGTCATACATTTAAAAAGCCTTAGATTTGAAGCTGGTCACAGTGGTACACACTTGTAATTCTAGCACTCAGGAGGCTGAGGCAGGAGGAGTGCTGCTAGTCTGAGGCCAGCCTGGGCTACATAGTGAATTAAAGGCCAGCCTGAATTACAGAGTGAGACCTTGTCTCAAGAAAGAAGAGAGAGAGAGAGAGAGAGAGAGAGAGAGAGAGAGAGAGAGAGAGAGAGAGAGAGAAATCATACCTGTGAACATAACTACATCGTAGGTCTTCAAGGCAAATCATCAAACCAACTGAAAACTTGTGGGAACTCCCAATACAAATACTCTCCAGATACAGACTTTCCTTGAACTCAGAACATTTAGACCTGCACTCATTGTCTACACCAAATGTGCCCTCCTGCCCACTTCTCTATTCCTGTTATTAGCACTTTATTAACAATGTCTAAAGAATAAAGGTTGAAAATATTAACTTGCCTTTATCTCCTTCTCTTCTTTTTGTATTATGTTAGCAAATCCTCATATGTAGTTTTTTTAGAGGTACCAGGGACTGAACCTAGGGCCTTCACACTGAAATACATTCCTAGCTCTTTTTGAGACAGGATATCACTAAATTGCTAAACTGACCAGGCTGGGTTGGGACTTGTGACCCTTCTACCTCAGCCTCCCAGAGTGCTAGGATTAGAGGCATGTGCCACCATGGCCAGCTTCATTCCATTCCTTCATCTTCACTTCCACTGCCCAAAATATGCCCTCACTCTCTGGGCAATCAGTAACCTGCACACTGATCTCCTTGCAGTCCAATATCTGTTAGTATTTCTCTTAAAAACTGCAAGCCTACTAAATACAGCCTTTACTCTTTAGTTCTTAGCTAAGGTTCACAGTAAATTCTCTGCAATCTTTTCTATACTGTCCCTACCCCAACGTGCTAACCTAAACTGGAGCAAAACTGAGTTCTGACTCCTGTCCAACACTTTGGTGCATTCTGTCCTCCTAAAGTGCCTTTTACCTTCACCTCTCTTAAATATGATTCACTTTCTAATATCCAGCTCACAAGAAACTACCTGGTTTTTCTACTTATAAATGTTCTCTTATTGCTCAGGAGCTCATTTATCACATTACCCGTACCACTTTCATAGCATTTCCCCCATTCTTGCCTTTCCATCTAGACTGTAAATCTGCTTCTCATATTCCCATGGGCTTAGATCATGTCAAATACCTGCTGACAAACTGAAAATACTCCTGAAGCAATAAACACGGCTGGAGGGCCAGACCTGCTGGTGCACAACTGTAATCCCAGCACTGAGGCAGGAGGATCCCTGCGATTTCAAGGCCAGCCTGGGATACATTTTGAGTCCAAAGCCAGCCTAAACTACATAGCGAGACCCTGTCTCAAAAAACCCAAAGAAAGAAAGAAAGACAGACCATGGCTGGAGAAGAAATGTAATTCAAGCCTTAAAAAGTTCTGTAAAGCTCAAGGCCACCATAAAACAAAACCCTATATCCTTTTTGCTGTTTTTTGAGATAGGGTCTTGCTATGTATTCCAGGTTACCCTCGAACTCCTGGCCATCCCAGACAATCCCCCTGCCTCAACCTCCCAAGTATTGGGTTTACATAGTGTGGGGGGGCAGTTACTGGAAATCGAACTCAGGACCCTGCCTTGTGTTTGCTGGGCAAGCACCCTACTGCTGAGCTAAATCTTCAGTCCCTAAGCTTACATTCTTTTCTGTTTTGGTACCGGGATCGAACTCCGGACCTTGCGCCTGCAAGGCAGGCGGCGGAACCATTGAGCTAAATCCCCGGCCCCCAATCTCACTTTAAATGTCAATTAAACAATTCGTGTTTCTCTCCAACATTTGCAGTTCACTGAAACATTAAATCTAAATCTGAGCAGGGTATGGGGGTGGCCCCTGCCCGTAACCCCAGCACTCGGGAAGCTGAAGTATGACTGCGAGTTCGAGGTCAGCCTACGTTACACAGCAAGACTCTAGTCTTAAAAAAAAAAAGGGTAAACCTGACTCTTTTTTCTACAAAGAGCTATAAACCCAGCCACGTTAAGAATGGATCTAAGAATTGTTAGATATAAAGTAGTCCAAGAACACGGGCCGGGGATTTAGCTCAGTGGTTTCGCCGCCTGCTGCGCAAGCGCAAGGACCCAAGTTCAATCCTCGGTACCAAGAATAAAATAAAATTTAAAAATAAAGTAGTTCAAGAACGCTCAAAACAATGAAAAAGAATCTGTGTCTAAATACGCCTTCCCTTTGAATCGTCATGAGAAAGAGACGCACTATAGAGAAGGGCGGACAGATTTATCACAGGAGCAATTCTTTATCACAGATGAAGATAAAAAGCTAGATATTGGTTTCTTTAGCTCCAGGATCAAACGAGGGCTAAGTGACCGCCCCCCGGCAAACCGTAGGAGCATGCGAGCCTCAGGCCTGCCCAACTCGGAAAGCTCGGTGCTGCAAACAGGTCCGCTTGGGCCAGCCCGTTACATTCTTCCCGCCGGAAGCCACTCACTGACTTGACAGCTGCCTCCTGCTCGTCCACCGCCAGGGCCCAAGAGTCTGTGGCCATGGTCCCGGAGGAGAAATAGCAACTTGAGAAAACCTGCACCACTCAGCCTTTTGACGCTAGCCTACAGCCAGCAGCCGGCGCGAAACCCCGCTCACGTGGACCGGAAGCGCCCTGCGCGAAGGTGACGTCTGTTCCTACCCGGCGGGCGACGTCACTTCTCTGCGACCCGCTGTCCTGGGGCCGTGCCCCTTCCCGTAGAGAGCAAACCCAGTTTGTTTGTTTTCCAGTAACAGGGATTGAACCCAGGACTTTCTCCCTGAGCTACATCCCCGTACCTTTTAAAAAAATGATGAGACAGGGTCTCTGTAGTTGAACAACTTGGCGATCTCTGCGTTCTCCTCTTGGAATCAAGAAATCACCATCCATGACATGAAGTTAAAAGAAGACTCGGAGGGGTTTGGCTTACCCCGCCAAGTCCAGACACCAGCTAGGGGAAGGCAGCTGCATGAGTGAGCCTGGGGGACACCAGTAGAATCGTTCAGACAATCATCAGAATCACGACAAAAGCTGTCATCTTAAGTCACCGTTTTGGGCTGACTCAAGATCTAGCAATGGTAACTGCTACACAGTTACTTCATGACTGTTAGCTTCAGGAGAGGAAGATTCATAATGAACCCCAGGTTTCTGGCGTGAGCAACAGGCAACTATTAACTTGGTGGAAGAACCGAGAGCAGAATCCGGGTTTGTGGAGTGGTAGTGTTTGGTAATGGTATGAGATGGTGATGGGTTCCATGCTGCTTATATTACCATGTGGGCAATTGTTACTGTTCTCTGAGTCTAGGCTGTAGCATTTAGCCAAGAACAGGTTTTTGTTTGGCTTTGTTTTTGGTACCGGGGATCGAACTCAGGACCTTGTGCTTGCGAGGCAGATGGCAGCACCACTGAGCTAAATCCCCAGCCCATGTGGGCAATTGTTTCTGTCACCTTGGAGTTCAGCATCCAGTCTTGGTATAGATTTGGGAGTTGACGACAAAGCCACAGGAATTAACAAAATTACCTGTACCAGAGAGAGGAAGAAATGGTCCAGCACAGAGCTGTGGAGAACAGTTACATTTAAGAGGTGAATAAAGGAATCTGCCAAGGTGCTAAGAAATGGTCAGAGAAAAGGAAGACCAGGAAGTGGTGTGTGTCTTCACTCACTAGAAAAGTGGCTCGAAGAAGGGATTGTCCAGTGTTAAGTACTGTTGAGAAGTCAAATATGACCAAAATGTGTTTTTTGGATTAGGAATATGTAAGTCATCAGTGTCCTTGCTGGAGGCTATTGCAAGGGCGCCATGGGGCAGAAGTCGGGTTAAAGACTTTGAGGAGGACTCAGTGCATAGAAACAACTCTTACAAGACCTTTGGCCATCAAGAAATATGAGGATAGAAGGTGAATAGAGGGACAGTAGAATTTTAGTCATCAGATATGAAAATGTTAAAATATTGATGAAGAGGTAATAGAGTGGACAAGGTTGAAAATATGAAGGGACAATGAATGGAGCCTTTAAAAGCCAGGGGAGGGGCTAGGGTTTTAGCTCAGTGTTTTCGCTGCCTGCTGCACAAGCGCAAGGACCCGAGTTCAATCCCCGGTACCAAAAATAAAAAATAAAAGCCAGGGGAGGGAATTTGGTGGACTGGTAGAGAAAGTCAGATTATAGAGCTACATCTCCCATTGGAATAGGAGGAAAAGCTAAGGATGGTTGCCTAATGGAGGGAAGTCTGGTAGTAGACACTTGAGGGAATTTCCTTATGTTGACTGATTTCTTGGAACAGGGAGATTATTTGCTGACACCTGAGGGATACTGGGTTGGAAGATTGAGGTGAGTATGGAAATGGTCATTTGGAGTGTGGGCAGTTAACCAGAAAGATCCACGGGCCTGGGTGTAATCCCAGGTACTGGGGAGGAGAAGCAGGGGGTGTCACAAGGTGAAGTCCAGGCTGGGCAATTTAGTAAACTCCTATCTTCAAAAAATTTAGAAAAAGCTGAGCATGTAGCTCAGTGGTTGATAACACCTGGGTTCAATCCCCACTACCAGGAGAGGAGAGGAAGGGGAGTTGGGGGGAGGGATCATCCATGGGGCTAGAGGCATTGGAGGTTTTTCTGAAGTTGTCTCCATTGATGTTAAACGTTATGAAATCAGATTATAGAACATGTCTCTGTGGCCTAATCTTTTAGAAATTACAAAACAATCCTCAACATTGGGACTTTGTTGTTAAACCTGGAATCAAAAGTAGCTACTTATGTCTGAGAGGAAATTAAATAGACCAGAGCATAATAAACCTGGCACACTTGGCCATACAACCTGACCAAGGGCTGAGCTGTCCTTTGGTGTACGCAGTGAGAGTTTACTCTTGGGGTCGGGGATTTAGCTCAGTGGTTCCGGCACCTGCCTTGCAAGCACAAGGTCCGGAGTTTGATCTCTGATACCAAAAAAAGAGAGAAGTTTACTCTTAGGGACAAGGTAAGAACCCACAACCATTTGGCTGTTCTCCAACTGGGAATTCCAAGGATCCTGGAGTCATATGGATGAGGATGTGACAACAGTTAGAAAATGTGTAGTCTTCCAGGGAAGTTCTGTCTAGACACCCCTCTCCGACTTTGGCAAAAGGTGGCATAGGTGTGGGTTAAAGGGCTGCATAACAAAAAGGTCTGATCCCTCACCCCTACCCTTCCTCTGACCAGGAGATAGGGCTAGGGCAGAAGGGATATCTCACCTGACAGCTGACAGGCCAGCCAGCTACCACTGTCAGGCTTCACACCCTTTTCCCCATCTCCTGCTCCTATTTCATGTCTGGCCCAACTATGGAGCAGGCCCCAGTCCTGCTGAATATTAATGCCAGAGCAGTTGCTAAGGGAAGGAGAAGCATCCACCACCTCACCCGGCCTCTGACTTCACACTAGATGTTCGAACCTGCTCTGACGAAGCCTAGTCTCTCATTCAAATAAGCAAGGCCGGGAAGTCTTTTAGCAGTTTCTCAAGAGGCCCTCACCTCCAGTGTTATTTTTAGGAGATGATGCAATAGGAGTCAGGCAACAAAATAAGGAACATTTATTCTCAAACAGAAAAGCAAATTCATGTAAAAATGCAACAAGTTTCCAAGAATCTATTGTCTATTCCAAGCCCACAGGAGACCTGGAGGGTCCCTGAAATCTATACCTTGGGGTTGTTACTAAAGGAGGGGTCAGTCCCTTTTTGTTTGAGACAGGGTCTCACTATGTAGTTGACTGGCCTTGAATTCACAGTGTAGCCCAGGCTGGCCTGGAACTCATGGCAATCCTGCCTCAGCCTCCCAAGTGCTGGGATTATAGGTATGCATCACCACACCCAGAGAGTACTTTTATAAAAGTCACAGGCCTGACATTTTACACACTAAGTGTATGAGATTCAACCCTAATGCCATCTGTTCTTTCCACACCTTCCTTGTGTGGGGTTCTCAGAATTATTATGTACAGTGAAAATAATTTCTTTGGGGGGCGTTGCTGGAGAGAAAAGGTAATTTTTAAGAGCCACAAATCCTTTTGGGAATAACATGAAGGTGTAAAAGCCTACTACTCTTCAATTCCTTAAGTGCATTCCCTTTTCTATGTTCTCAGTACAACCATCAACATTTCAGCACTGGCTGTGTGATAGGACTGATGCAAGGAAATCTGATTTCCCAGCTGCAGCCTTTCCTACTGCCACTGTATCCAATATCCTGGCTATATGCTACACCATTTTTCCCCCCAAACTAATTTTATCACTTCCTTTTTGTGTAAAAACCTATGAAAGATTACTGATTCCAAGTACCACTTGGTATGATTTGGATGATGATGCCCCCTCTAAAATTCATGTTGAAATTTAATCTCCAGTACTACAGTATTAAGGAATATGGTCTTGCCAGGGATTTAGCTCAGTGGTTCCAGCCCCTGCCTCGAAACTGCAAGGTCCCAAGTTCAATCCCTGGTACCAAAAAAAGAAATATGGTCTTCGGGAAGGGCTAAAAGGAACTAGCATCTTTTCTTTTCTTTTTTTTTTTTTTTTTGAGACAGGTCTCATTATATAGCCCAGGCTGGCCTGGACTCACTACGTAGCCCAGGTTGACCTTGAACTCATGAGGATCCTACTGCCTCAGCCTCCTGAGAGCTAGGAGCACAGGCATGCGCCACCACACTCGGCCCCTGAATTACATCCTTATAAAAGGGCTCAAGGCTGAGGGAGGGCTCACTTGCCCTTCCATCCCTTCTGCACAGGAGGACACAGTAGTGCTCCCCTATGGAGAATGTAACAGCAAGGTGCCATATCGGGTTCAGAGAACAGCTCTTCCCAGACATCAGCCTTGCAGCTGCTTGGATTTCCCAGCCTCTAGAACTGTGAGAAATTTGTTCTTTATAAATTACCCAGTCACAGGTACTTTGTTATAGGAGCACAAAGAGACTGAGATACCATTTAAACATTCTAATAGGTAATCAAAATATAATTTGGTTTTTTTTTGGTACCGGGGATGGAACTTGGGACCTTGTACTTGCAAGGCAGGCAACAGAACCACTGAGCTAAATCCCCAGCCCAATCAAAATATAATTTGAATAGAAGTAAAAAATGGAAACAAAGCTTTTGTACATACGGATGGGAGGGGGCTTGAAGCAGGAATGGGATTAAATAAAATTTATCAAAAAATAATTTAACTGTGATCATTAATCATCATTTTCTTTCCTTTCTGAGCCTCTGCCCACAAGGCCAGGCTACCCTCCTTAGTACCCCTCCAGTGTACTTCCTTTATCCTAGTGAACTTCCTTTCCTCTTACGATTCTTTTCTCCTGCCTGGGGCACTCTTTGTCACTGAGAATCCTTCTTTTTTGTTATTTGCAAACTGCATTCCTTCATAAAACCTCCTCTAACCTCAGAAATACTTATCTTCTAAAAGAAAAAAAAGAAATACTTATCTTCTGATATCAATGGTGCTTTATATGAAATAGCCTACAGGTAAAATAAGAAACAAGAGATGTAAACAACATAGGAAGAAGACTTAAGTCCAAGCCCCGTTTCTACTCTTTTCCTATGACTCAACAGAATACAGGACTTTGTATTACTGGCATCAGCTTCCTGAATAGTTATCTCACATCCTCTCATTTACCAGCAGAAAAAGGGAATGTAAATAGCCCTCTGGCAACTGACCAGGGCCCTTGGCCTATGGAGATTTCATAGCTACTCAAATTGAAGCAACAACTGAAACAAAGGAATAACATGTTTACTCTTCACTTATTACTAATACTGGAAACAAAAAACATACTGCCACTTCCTTATACTCAGAAATGACGTCTTAGTAACATGAATCCTTCATAGTTAAAATCAATAAAAAATACATCAACAATTAGTTCTTATGCATACTGCCAATGAATGATACTTAAAAAAACCCAATAAAATCCAAAAGTTTGTGGATAATAAACATATCCAAAGTTTTCCACTGGACCAAAAATTTCCTGAGTTTCTCTGTTCTAGAGTGCAATTTATCAGTTTGCAGATGTATATAAATGAATGAATGACTAAAATCCCTGGGGACCAAAGCTCACCAAACAGCATATTTTTACATCACTGATGTCTCTAGGCTGCACGAGGTCACAGAAGCAACTAGACCATTGAGCCCTAGGAGACAGGCACTGGAATGAATATGGACTGTGAGGGAATATTGTTCACAGTGACATTGGAGAGACTTTCCAGAGGCGTCCACACCATTAGGCCTTCATGTTTTTAAAAGATGGATAACCCTTTGGGAGTCTCATCTAGAAAATACCTTTAAATTTAAACACATGCATATACCTTGTACTACACCAAGTTTTTTGGGGTTTTTTTGGTACCGGGGATTAAACTCAGGACCTTTTGCTTGCGAGGCAGGTGTGGCATCCCTGAGCTGAATCCCTGGCCCACTATACCTTGTAGATGAAGCCTATCCAGTGACTTTCTAGAGGTTCAAGATCCTAGATTAAGAGCTGCTGATACACACTTCTACTTCTATTGAAGAGTTGGCTGCACATCCCTTACCATTTTCCTTCTGACTTAGGGCCACAACAGTAGATGAGTTATGTTTGCTGGGAGGAGTGTAGTCAGACTGCAGTCTAGTGGGCCATCTATATGCTTCTTTAAACACTGGCCATGTTTTTAGTTATTTCACAGTTGCTTCACAGGACTTCAGGAGAGCACTAAATTTCTTCTCTTCTTACAAGACTCCCAAGATGGGTCAAAGTTGACCAGAAACACTGAGAAAACACTATCTATAGTCCAATACCCACTGGGGGAAAGTGGCAGAATTGACAGTCTCCTTCTTCATAATGTCAGATTGAGGAAACCACCTGGAAGTTGACATTGGCCACTTCCCTTCCCAGGTGACAGATCTGATCTTAAAACACAAAAATGTCTAAGAGAAAAATCTGGAATTTGAGTAGTTCTCATCACATAAAACCTCTTCCATGGCTGGAGATAGAGCTCAGTGGTAGAGTACTCTCCTAGCACGTGCAAGGCCCTGGATTCGATCCTAGCACTGCAAAAAAAAAAAAACACACACAAAAAGTAAAATTCCTCTTCCAGGTCTACTGTATCAAGGCCAAAGAGGTGAGAACTCCTTTGGGGTGGGATTTTAGACTACTCATTTTTTTTTTTTTGGTACCGGGGATTGAACTTGGGTCCTTGGGCTTGCACAGCAGGCAGCAAAACCACTGAGCTAAATCCCCAGCCCTTTCAGACTACTCTTGCAAATGAGTTTCATCTCATCTTTGATCTGTCCCTCTGGGGATACCAACAGCCTTGACCACGTATGGAAAAGTGTCCACTTCTAACGTTTGCTCTGGTATATTTCATACATGAAGGCCAAGTAAGGATGGACCGAGGGCCTTGGTGATGCCTCTTGTCTTGGACAGATAAGTGGCTGTAGTCCCTAATCGCACCTGCTTATATTCCAGGCACTGTAAACACAGATTTTCAGAATCCTTTTACAATCAAGATGCCAAATATCTGTAATCATCCCCCAGCTGTGACAAAAACTGCCTTGTGTGTGATCTGGAAGCAAAGCAAAAACTTATGCCTACTGTTGGCCACATGTGGAGTTGCCTTGAGACTAGCCACTAGAAATGAACCTTCAATTTTCACTGAGAATTCAAACCTCAGATCACTGTCTAGTTGCTTGAGGATACTATAGGTCAAGGTGATCTGAGAAATATGAAAAGGACACTCCAAGTGCCTGTGAAACCAGGTTTTGGTGCAGTCCTGGGCTACTACTCATTCTCAAGATGCCTACTCCATAGAACTTACTTAAGCAAAAGGCAAAGACCCATCAATAATAAAATGTACACTGAACAGATTGTATCTGCTGAAAAGAACGAGTCACAGTCCGGAGACACAAACCTGCATACAAAGTTTCCAAAGTTGGCATTTTGGTCCATCACAGCAAATCCCTTCCTGGTATGGGCTATGAACAGAGGGCTGGCAATACTCTGTTCCATATCAAGTCCAAAGCAGAAGTTCACAGGGCTGCTCTGTTGCCTCCTGCCATCCTCCAGACAAAATGACTCTGCTTCCAAACATATCCTACTTGGAGCTTCTCCCTGTGTTCTTTTCACCTCTACTCTGTCACTTCCACATGTGCTGAAGGCTGCCTTGCACACTCTCAGCCAGAGAAGCAGGGATTGTTACAAGGGATGTTGGACAGGTAATCAGCTACAGCATCTAGATTAGCATATTGTGGAGAAAATGCTGGCCAAAGACAGACAAAATGTCCAAAAAGTAAATTTTGTGTATTCACACCTAATCCTCTAGTGGTATAAACAATTAACCTACCATTCCCCATCATTTTCACAAATTTTGGTCAAGTCCAAACATAATTTAATGAGGTAGGCAGTGTCTTCCTCGTGTCTTCGTCTGTGGTAACCGTCGAGGCTCGGGCAGAGCAGCCCTGGACTCCGTGAAGGGCGGTGACGGGACGAGGGCGGCACCAGGGACTGGGGAGCTTCTCAGTTGGCTATTTTCTCAATCTCATCCAAATCATCTGTGTCCAATCTTTCTATCTTCTTATCTGGGGGAAAGAGACCAGCACGGGCTTGCCGTGAAAACGCAGCTCCAGTCGCCCCGAAAGGGACAGCGGCAGGGAGACAGGAGACAGAAGGCCCCACCTAGCCTTGGGACACCACTCCCTGGGTCACAGGGATCCTTCGTCTAACCACAAAGGCCTGGAGGGGAGGTCACTGGCACTGACACTCAGCGCCCCAGGCCCCCCAGCCAGGCCACCAGGTGAAGGCCCCACAGGTGCTCCCCAGAAGGTGGGGGGGACGAGAGGAAGGGGCAGGCACAAAGACGGTGGTCCCTCTCGGGGCCACAGGAAAACCCTCCTTTCCCCACCTGTTCCTCTGAAAAGGGCAGCAGGCAGAGGTGGCCCGGGACTCACTAAAATGCTCCTGGATCCTGTTGAGGATGTTCATGCTGTGCTTGCTGTCCACCATGTTCACGGCCAGGCCCCTCTTGCCAAAGCGGCCGGTGCGCCCGATCCGGTGCAGGTAGGTCTCGTTGTCCGGGTTCCTGTCCTTGTCCACAGGGAGATCAAAGTTGATGACCACAGACACTTGCTCAACATCAATACCTGCAGAAAGGGTCGGGTGCGGAACCGAGTCAGGGCGAGAGGCGACGTCCCCATCACCCACACCCCCACTCTGGGTGGAAGAGGAGGCTGGGACCTCTGGGTTGTGGGCACAGGACGGCACACACAGGCCTGTGGCACAGCTGGAGGAAGAGAGCAGACTCTGGCAGGTGCAACAAGCGCGCAAAACCAGAAAGCATCTCTGCAGACAGCGGAACCCATGATGCTGCCCGGAGCGGGGAGCAGGGCCTTTCTCAGGCAGGCAGAGCCTCAGCACCGCCTTTCACCAGGACAGGGCTCCTGGCTTCCGTTACACGGGATGGGGAGCCACTGCAGCCGACCCAGAGGGCACCGAGTGTCCTGGATATGAGGATTCCTCTCGCCACTGGGGCCTGGGACCCCGAGCCAGGCAGACCAGGGTTGTCTCTGCTCACCTCGGGCGCACACATTGGTGGTCACCAGAACCTTCTCTTTGCCCTCGCGGAAGCGCTCAATCACTGCAGCCCTCTGCTCCACCATCATCTCGCCACTCAGCAGAGCCACCTGGTGGCCTTCTTTCGAGAGCTCTGCCGCCAGCCAACTAGCTGTTTTGCGGGTCTGAAGCCAAGAGAATTCTTTTCAATGAAGATCTATACCAAAGCCAAGCGCAGATCCCACCAAAACATGGCTTTTCACGGTTAAAACACAAGCCCCCGATTCATTCAGTGAGCAGTTAGCATTCAAATTTCACACAGAATTTCAGCCACATGATTTGTTTGGATGAATTAACTCCTCCTACTTTTTCCTCTAGAAAGATTGTGCATTGAGCCAAAGATCTGCGTGTCTCAATAGTCCATATCCTTAATGTTTAAAAATTATTTCACTACACACGTGTGTAAATACCAAAGAGTTTCTCTGGTGTGAAAAACTAAAAGTGTAAATAAGGTTCAAATGGTATAACTGATGATGTGAAATAGGAAGAAAAGGTCTAAAGGAGTAGGGGAAGTGGGAAGAGTAGGGGAAAGGAGAGAGGGAAAAGAAAATAATATGAGAAAAGGAAAAAATGGAAACAAAGTCTCTGTAAATAGGAAAGGGTGGAGGGGGTGAAGGGAGGGCAAGGAAATGGGGAAAAAATAAGAATGAAGATACATCATAAAGGTACAAGATCCCAATGATGAATGTAACCATTTTATACCTACAACGTACCAATAAACTTCATGGAAAAAAAAAATTATTTCACTGGGTGTTATTTAGGGGTTTTTTCCAAGCAACTTCTAAGAAGAGGGATCACAGAAGGCCTGGCTCATCACAAAGTCGTCCCCTTAAAACTCAAGAACCTGAGACCATGTGGGGGAGGTGGACGTGATTCTCATTTTCACACAGTGGAATCTGGTCCTCCTAAGCAGGCGGTGGGGCTGGCTGGGAGGGGATGGGCAGCCGCTGCAGGCCCCGCTGCTACTCACATGGCAGAAAATCATGGCCTGAGCGATGGTGATGGCCCCATAGAGGTTGCACAGAGCCTGGAACTTCTCATCTCTGTTGCTGCACAGGACGTAATACTGCTTGATGGTGTCCAGGGTCTCCTCCTCGCGCTTCAGTTTGATGATGTTGGGGTCTGGGACCACTTTCTGGGCAAACTGCCACACAGAGTCTTCGAAGGTAGCAGAGAAAAGCAGCATCTGGCAGTTCCTGGGCAGCATCCTGTAAGGCCCCGGGTGTCAGCAGAAGATCTGAAGCACGGTCTCCCCGGCTCAGATGGGCTCTAACCACAGCAGGCTGCCACGGGGCCAGAGACTCCGGGGAGGGGGAGGAGGCACAGGGGCGGCACAGGCTCCCAGGTCTCCGTTCACAGCCCAGGCTGGCAGTATGCTCAGAGCCGATGTGCAAATGACCCGCAGGGCAACGCTGCTGCACAGACCAGAGGAAAGAACCCCACAGAAGTAGGAGGCCTTGGCAGCTCCTCCCGGCCTGAGCTCCTACCTCTGAATGCGGATGCTCTGATCCTGGTGGCCCTGAGTAGCTATCATCACGTCGGCTTCATCCAGCACAAACACCTTGATCTTCTTGGGGTCAACGAACTTGAGCTTGGAGCACCAGTCCAGGACGGTCCCGGGGGTGCCGATGACAATCTGCTCACTGATCTTCTGACCTCTTTCCACTGTGGAGATGAGATGTTTGCTGGCGGTGTTTCCAAGGCAAAGCCAGCATTCTCCTCTGAGGTACTATGTATTTAATGCTAATTTTTTTTTCTTTTTGAAAACTGAGGATGGAACCTACAGCCTTTGCACTGAGCTATATCCCTAACCTTTTTTAATTTTTTATTTTGAGACAGGGTCTAAGTCACTAAGTTGCCAGTGTTGGCTCAAAGTCACTCTCTTCTGGCTCTACCTCCGAGTCCTGAGATTACAGGTGTGCAACATCACACCCGTCTTAAGCTAATGTTTTTGTTTGGATTACTATTTTGGAGGAAGATAAGAGAGCGCTTAGGATAAAAATGATGAAAATATATAGTAAAGACATAAACAATAAAAACATGAAAAAAATTTTTTTGGTGTGCGTATGTGGCACTTAGCTACATGACTAGCCATATTTTTTAGGGTTTGAGATGAGGATTCAGTAAGCTGCTAAATTGCCCAGGCTGGACTTATACTTGTGATCCTCTTGCCTCACGCTCCCAGAGAGGTTATACAGGTGTGCTCCACCACACCTGGCTTGCTTGTATGTATGCATGTGTATGTATGTATTTGTGGTAACTGAACTCAACAGTGTTCAGTTTAAGCCAAGCGCATCCACCACCAAGCTACATCCCCAGCTCTTTTTTTATTTTCAAAAGGGCCTTGGTAAGTTCCTCAGGTTGGCTTCAAAATTATGATCCTCCTCCCTCCACCTTCCAGAGTGCTGGGATTATAGATTGTGCCACTATGTGGCTTCATTGTACTATTTTAAATAATGGGTATGCTTTGAAATTTTTCATCCCAAGAAGAAATGATACCGATGGGTTTGTGATTCAGTATCACATAGTCATACTCACATTTATTGCCTCGAACAGCATAAGCCAGCTTCAATTCAGGGTAAAATTTACCCATCTGTTCAATCACTTTTCCTGTTTGCAGAGCGAGCTCATACGTCGGGGAGAGGCACAGACACTGGTAGGGAAAGAGTGCAGAACAAGAGTTCAAGACAAAAATCTCTCACCAAGGTTCATTCCCATTAGAACCCAGTCACTTTTCCATCTGAGGCTGAAGGAAAGAATATGTAATTGAAGTTATAACATTTGATCCTAGCAGCTGCAGAACTGTAAACTAGAATCCTTAGGGTTCAGAACTCTGGAAGGGTGAAAACCTTTGAAAACAACTACGGGCCACTGAAGCACAAAAACCCACCCACAAGCATGGATCTGAAATTCCAAATGGAGATGGTGTTCCTTTTCAGGTACTCGGAAAGTTCTGACAACTTTCTCATGGATGACAGCTGCAGATGGAGGCTTTTCCTGCAAGTGAAAAAGTTGTGCCTGTGAGCAGTATCCCAGAACTGGCAAACCATGGAAAAGTGGAGTAAGATTTTTATTACCACCATACCATCGGTGCTTCAGCTCTAGCAAATGAAAAACCAGTAAAAGCTTGAATTTTAAGCCATCAATGGAATTCTTTGTCTAGGTATTTGTTAACAAGAAACCCAAATTCACCAAGTCCTTACCTGGGGGTATCTGTTTGCAGGTTCTACTTGGCTTAGCATGGCCAACACAAAGGCAGCTGTTTTGCCAGTACCAGATTGAGACTGGGCAATTAAATTCTGTGAACTGCGCAGGAAAATAAACTGTTTAGAAGCTTAAATGTCAGTGAGTTTTCAGTTGATACAAATGAAGAACAGACAGCTATGGTGGCATAGTCCCATAATCTAGCTACTCAGGAGGATGAAGCAGGATTAAAAAAAAAAGTTAATCTAGCTACTCAGGAGGATGAGACAGGATTAAAAAAAGTTTGCAACTGGGGATGCAGCTCAGCAATAGAGTACTTGCCTAGCATGTGCAAGGCTCTGGATTTAGTCTCAAGTATCACACACAAAAAAGGAAGTTTAAAATAAAAGCTTTGGGCCAGGGATTTAGCTCAGTGGTTTCACCGCCTACTGTACAAGCACAAGGACCCAAGTTCAATCCCCGGTACCAAAAAAAAAAAAGAAAAAAAATTAAAATAAAATGAAAGCTTTTAGGGCTGGGGATTTAGCTCAGTGGTACAGTCACCTGCCTCGCAAATCCAAGGTCCCGAGTTTGATCCCTGGTACCAAAAAAATAAATTAAAGAGAATAAAATCTTTTAAAAATGGAAAAATGCTGGGCATGGTGGCACATGCCTGTAATCCCAGCACTCAGGCAGCTGAGGCAGGAGGATCACCTTGAGTTCAAGGCCAGTCTGGGCTACATAGTTCAAGGCTGGCCTGCACTACAAAGTGAGACCCTGTCTCAAAAAATAAAGAAAGGAGGAAAGAGGGCCTGGGGATTTAGCTCAGTAGTTTCACCACCTGTCTTGCAAGTGTAAGGTCCTGAGTTCCATCCCCGGTACCAAAAAAAAATTAAAAAAAAAAAGAAAGGAAGAAAGAAAGAAGGAAAGAAAGAAAAAGAAAAACAGAACAATGGAATAGAGTTGTATCAGGATACATACGGTTCAGCAAGCATCAAAGGCAATGCGTTCTCTTGTATTTTGGATGGACGGTTGAAACCCATGGCATAGACTCCCTGGAGAAGCTGTGGTTTTCTAGAAAAACCATTAATGAAAGTCAGTCTCTTTGATTAATGAATGTCAAAATCATCTGGGAGATTTTTTTTTTTTTGGTACCAGGGATCGAACTCAGGACCTTGTGCTTGCAAGGCAGGCTTGGTGGCACTGAGCTAAATCCCCAGCCCATCTGGGAGATTTTTTTTTCTCTTTTTCAGTGTTAGACAGTTTGTAAATAACAATAACTGAGTTGAACATAATGTGTGAATACAGCAAAAGCCTTTACAGATTACCTAATTTTTCCTTAAATTCTTTTATTGGTACATTTTAGGTAAACAATACATTTATATTTATCATTGGGTGTTTGTACCTGTACATGATGTATCTTGGTTCTTATTTTTTCCCCATTACCTGTGCGCCCTTCACCACCTCGATCCTTTCCTATTTACATAGACTTTGTTTCCATTTTTTTCCTTTCTTATAGTTTTTCCTTTCCCTCCTTTCCTTCCCCCTTCCCCTCAAACCACCCCTACCGCTTTGGACCTTTTCTTCCTATTTCAAATTATCAATTATTTGTTTTAATCATTTTAATTCTTATTTACACTTTCAGTTTCTCACACTAGAGAAACTATTCAGTATTTACATGTGTGTCCTATTTATTCCACTTATGAGTATGGCCTCAATATGCAACCATTTAGCTATAAATGTCACTAGTTTCTCATTCTTTATGGCTGAGTAGTACTCCATTTATATAAAAAAAACTTCTTTATCCAGTTTCCAGTTGATGGGTACTTGGGCTCTTTCCAACCTTTAGCTATTACAAACTGTGCCGCTATAAACATAGGTGCACATATATCACTGTGGTATGATTCTTTTAATTCTTTGGGGAAGATACCCAGCAGGGGAATAGCTGGGTCAAATGGGACCTCTAGTCCTAGTTGTTTGAGGTATTTCCATACTGATGTCCATAGTGGTTGCACCGGTCTGCACTCCCACCAACAATGGAGAAGGGTTCCTTTCTCCCCACACCCCCACCAGCATTTGTTATTGGTTGATTTCTTGATAGCAGCCATTCTTTCTGGGGTGAGGTAGATTACCTAAAATTTTACTGGAAAGCCCAAAGCAGCTAAATCCATTTATTAACCTCATGTTAGCTAAAAATGTTCTGCTGTATGAAAAAATATGACAGGTCGAGCATCTCTATCTAATGCAAAAGGGAGAATCAGAAAGTAAATACTCACAGGTGGAGCTCTTCAAAAGACTTCACGGAGTAGAGAGGGGAGCTGGGGTCCCGCTGCAACACTTCCACTTGGTTTGTGTTATCCACAAGGTTGCTTCTGATCAGCTTGTTGAGTAAAGACTGGGCAGCTCTGTCCTCTGTTGGGAAAAATAGAGCAAAGACTTTTAAACTTCCATAAAATCCACCATGCAGTCTTTTTTGTACCGGGGATCAAACTCAGGACCTTGCGCTTGAGAGGCAGGCAGAAGAACCACTGAGCTAAATCCCCGGCCCCCACCATGCGGTCTTTTGAATTTAGCTACCATTGATAGTTCAAGTAATAACATGTACTTTAATAGGCTTTCTTTTTTCTTTTTTTCATTTTTTGGTACCAAGGATCGATATCGAAAAGTCCTTGGAACACAGGGTGTGCACCCCCACACCCAGTTAAAAATTCTTTTATAATGCCTGTACAAGATAATCAGCCAGGGAATATTTCATGCTACTGCTGAAGTTCATCAGTGGTTCTACATAAAATTTCTCTAAAATGTAAACCACTAGAATCCCCTCTATTGATTTTTTTTTTTGGTACCGGGGATTGAACTCAGGACCTTGTGCTTTCAAGGCAGGTGAGGTGCCACTGAGCTAAATCCCTGGCCCCTATTGATTATTTAAGTTGAAAAATCTAATGCTGGAACTCAAACTAAAGAGGAGCCAAATTTGGTAAAAAAATGAAGCCTATAATAACCAAGCTTCTTAGAAGGTAGAACCTCATTTATATAGCTTTAAGGCTGTTACCTTTCTCTTCTTCATCTGTCTTCTCTTCATTAGCATTGGTCTTGACAACAGCACCTTGATCAGATACAAACCAGTCATTAGTCAAGATCACATTCCCCACACAATAATGGAGACAATTCAAATTCTAGGACTGTAGAAACATAAAGCCCTGAAGGGCAAAAAAATAAAGGAGGAGGGCCGGGGATTTAGCTCAGTGGTTCCACCACCTGCCTCGAAAGCAGAAGGACCCGAGTTCGATCCCTGGTACCAAAAAAATAAATAAATAAATAAAGGAGGAAACCAAGCCACTGATAAAGGGTTTTGCTGTTGTTGATTGTTTGTTTGTTTGGTACTGGGGATCAAACTTGGGTCCTTCTGCTTTTGAGGCAGTGTTGTTGTTGTTTTTTTGTTGTTTTTTTTTGGTACCAGAGATCGAACTCGGGACCTTGCACTTGCAAGGCAGGCGCCCGAGTGTTGTTGATTTTTTAAGACAGGGTCTTGTTAGGGCCGGGGATTTAGCTCAGTGGTTTTGCTGACTGCTGCACTAGGGCAAGGACCAGAGTTCGATCCCCGGTACCAAAAAAAACCCAAAAAAAGACAGGGTCTTGCTATGCCGTTCAGGCTGGCCTGGAATTTGTGTAGATCCTTCTGAGCGCTGGGATTACAGGCATGCACCACCATGCCCAGCTGTCCTTAAATGAAGTTTTAAAACATGGTTGCTTATATTCAATTCCAGGTCCCCTTATCCTGTCTCAAAAACTAACGATTGTTTCCCTCATAGCATCAATATTTCTGCAATAGTATAGACACATAATTACAATAGCCATGAAACCACCTTCATGCTTAATAGAAGGATATCTGTGCAAACCATGTTCTCTCAATATGGAACATAATAATGTCATTAAAATCTGTGCTTTAGGGCCGGGGATTTAGCTCAGTGGTTTCACTGCCTGCTGCGGAAGCACAAGGACCCAAGTTCGATCCCCAGTACCAAAAAAAAAAAAAAAAAAATCTGTGCTTTACACAGTTGGTTAACAAATATAGAGTCATATAAGGTAGTCATACAAAAGTGTTCAGAAAAAGATTAAGTGAATTCAGAGTAATATAAATGTTACATTGCCCATTTATTGAGATTTTTTTTTTTTGAGCTGCTAGGGATTGGACCAAGGGTCTTGCACACGCTAGGCATGTGCTCCACCACTGGGTCTCTGCCCCCAACCCATTATTTATTATTTATTATTTATATGAGGGTTTTTTTGGTACTGAGGATTGAACTCAGGACCCTGCGCTTGCAGGGAAGGCGCAATGCCACTGCCCATTATATTTTGGACAGAGGAGTTCAGAATGATTAGAACAGGTAAATAATTAGGTTGTTCACACTTTATCTACTTAATCCCAAACTGAAAAACAGGTTTTTGTTTGGGGGTTTTTTGGTACCAGGGATCGAACTTGGGACCTTGTGCTTATGAGGTAGGCAACAGAACCACTGAGCTAAATCCCCAGCCCGTGAAGAGCAGTTTTTATTTATTTTTTGGTACCGGTGATAGAACTCGGGTCCTTGCGCTTGCGCAGCAGGCAGCAAAACCACTGAGCTAAATCCCAGGCCCTGAAGAGCAGTTTTTAAAAGAGCAACAAGTTAGAGGCTGGAGATTTAGCTCAGTGGTTCTGCCGTCTGGCTCGCAAGCCCAAGGTTCTGAGTTCAATCCCCAGTACCAAAAAGAAAAAAAAATAAAAAAATAAAAGACCAACAAGTAATCCTTGGCAGTACACCTATGATAAGTAATAAACTTATAATAACTGATATGCCTTTTGGTATCTTCATACTTATACAGAACATACTTGGTCAAACATCGAGTTGACTGATTCCCAAGTCAAACAAATGTCAGTATCTGCTAGACCTGCCTAGTAAAAATACAATTTTCCCCCCAGGTAATTGATATGCTAAAACAAAAATACAGTACTAAAAGGAAATCACATTTGTTACCACACTAACTTAGTTACTCACCATTGGCATCTGGTTTGATTTTCTCTTCCTTTAGATGCAAGTTGCTCAACTAAATGGAGAATATGGTAAAGGGAGGGGTTAAGTATCAGGAAAATCACTTAAAATATTTTCAATCAACACAGCCACCCTAACGAAAGTAGGCAAGAAAAGAGCCATTCTTTTTTTTTTCCCCGGTACTGGGAATCAAACTCAGGACCTGATACTTGCAAGGCAGGGGCGGTGCCACTGAGCTAAATCCACAGCCTGAAGAAAGCCATTCTTAAAATCTACTCATTAGGTATATTCATTAGCAATGCCTCACTCAATAGGTGGTTCTACTGGGTTCCTTTTGCTTAATATTTTTTTCTTCTTTTTTTTTGGTACTGGGGATCCAACTCGGGACCTTGCGCTTGTGAGGCAGGCGCTGGAACCACTGAGCTAAATCCTGGGTCCTTTTTTTCTTCTTGAGGCAGGATCTCATTATATAACTCAGGCTGGTCTTGAGCTCACTATGTACACCAGGCTGCCCTTGAATTTGAAGTAATCCTCCTGCCTCAACTTCCCAAGTACTGGGATACAGGCATATGCCACCATATCCAGCTGCTTATTGCGTATCTGAATGAGAATAAAAATTTCCTATAAATGCAGCAGTAGGGGAAAGATGATTACAAGGAGCTCAAAATCTATACTTCCTAATTATAATTTGTAGAATTATAATTTGTGACTCTGCATAACACCCCAATTACAAAGATTCACTGGCATATCCTTGCAGGTCCAAACAAGAGGAAATCTAAAGAGACACTGGCCAGTGCAGTCTCATTTTAGACGGAGACCCAAGTAGGAAAGCCTACAACTCAAAGCATGTGTGGGTTGGTCTCAGTTATGCTGCAGGATATGTTCGAGCCAAAGCACTGCGGGATGCTGACAGGCCTGGCAGATTCAAGTAGCCTACTACTGGTTGTCCAACATTTTAACTAAAATCTTAAAAGCATAAGGCACACTGTATAATCAAAATACCCACCAGTCTGAGGTGGGACTAGAAAGGAAGAGGCAAATCAAAGAACATTTCAATGAAAAAATCATTAGGACTTTGTCAAACACTGTAAATTCAGGTATATCCTAGCCAGACTTATCTCTCCATTTAGAATGTAAATACCTTAAGGATAGGGGATAGTTCTACTTGGATCTAGTACAAACAAGTGTACTAATTCTGTAATATGAAGTGGGGCCTACATCATCATCTGGGAAAGAGTACAAGAAACACCACCACAATGAAGTGGTTATTTCTTTTCTTTCCTTTTTTTTTGGAGACAGGTTCTCCAATTCAGGCTGGCCTCAAACTCATGGTGATCCTCCTGCCTTAGCCTCCTGAGTTCTGGGATTACAGGCATGCATCACCATACACAGAGAAATGGTTATTTTATTTTATTTTATTTGACAAGGTCGCACTATGTAGTTCAGGCTGGTCTTGAACTCACTGTGTACCCCAAGTTGGCCTCAAACTTGCAAAGATCCTCCTGCCTCAGCTTTCCGAGTGCTAGGATTACAGAGAAATGGTTATTTCTTAAACTATCACCAAATTCTTTATGGTCTTTAGGCTCAAATCTGTTTCCTCCAAGTCCAAGAGTGAAAGAGGAAAGATGGAGAGACAAAAATTAAAAAAAAATTTTAATTTTTATTTGCCTATTTTTGTCACAGTGGGGATTGATCCCAGAGCCTTCACACTGAGCTACATCTCTAGCCACCTCACCCCCCCCCACACTTCTTTATTTTGACACAGGATCTTGCTAAGTCATCCAGGCTGGGCTTGAAGTTGTGATACTCCTGCCTCAGCCTCTCCGAGTGCAGGGCCTGGATTACTGCTGTGCACTGCCATGTCCATCCTGACTGGGTTAAGAGACTCCTGGAGAGGTTCGCGGGATCATGGAGGCACTGTCCTCATGGGTGGAAAACACAGGGATGCTCACGGCGGAATGTGCTGTTAGGGAGACAGAGTGGGAGGTGGGTCTCGGGCAGGGCTGCCTTTGGAGGGTGCATTTCCAGCTGGTGCTCTTCTTCCCCGAAGCCAGGAAGTGAGCAATGTTGCTCCCTCCCTCTTCTGCCATGATTTCCTGCCTTGGATCCTGGCAATCATGGGCTGAAACCTCTCGTGTGAGCCAGATTAAACCTCTCCCATTCTATGCTGTGGGTGTCAGGTACTTTGTCCCAGCAACAGGAAAGCTGGCCGCCACAGGTGGTTAGTTGGGAATGAAGGAGCCCCACTTGTACTCGTGGACACTGGAACAAAGTTTCTTGTTCTGGCCTGTACTGATTTGGGTAGAGGGAAACAGAGGGAGGACATACTGGAACGACAACCAGAAAGGAAAATGGCAAAAAGGAAATCATAAAGACATAAAAATCCTTCATTTGATCGGGGATTTAGCTCAGTGGTTTCGCCGCCTGCTGCGCAAGCGCAAGGACCTGAGTTCGATCCCCGGTACCAAAAAAAAAAATCCTTGATTAATTCTGAAGGGTACAAAACTGTTTTGTTTTGTTTTCTGTACTGGGGACCAAACTCAGGACCTTCCCCTTTCGAGTCAGGTGCAGCGCCAGTGAGCTAAATCCCCAGCCCTGTTTTGTTTTGTTTTTTGAGACAGGGTCTTGCTATGTAGTTCAGGCTGGCCTCAAACTGAAAGCTATCCTCCAGCCTCAGCCTCCAGAGTACAGATGTGTGCCACCACACCTAGCAAGAAGTCTTGTTAACTATGAAGCCATCAGCACAGTGCATGAGATATAACAGATGCTCAATACATGCATTTAATTATTTGTACTGGGGATTGAACCCAGGGCTTCTGCAGTGACCTACATCTTCTTTTTATTATTTTACTTATTTATTTTGCAGTATTGGGGATTAAACCCAGGGTCTCATGCATATTAAGCAAGCGCTCTAACACTGAGCTGCACCCCTATCCCTTTACTTTTCATTTTGGGACAGGTCTTGCTAAGCAGGTAGGGCTCCGACTTGTAACCCTCTAGCCTCAGCTTCTCAGAGTGCATGTGCCACCACATCTGGCTTCAATGCATTTTAGTCATTGCTAAACCAGCTCCCCCACATCCTGCCAAGGAACCTAGTTTAAGTCTAGAATTTTTAGAAGACAGGCCTGGGGATGTAGCTCAGTGACACAGTAGTTGCCTAACTGTGTGGGGCCCTGGGTTTCTGGGTTCAATCCCCAGGGCTGGAGAGAGAGAGGGAGGAGGACAGGGAGAGAGACAGGGCAATTTAAAGAAATGTTAGGTTACCAAAATACATTTTGTTCTTACCAACTGAACTTCCAAGTAACAGATTTTATAAGGAAGAGAAGGAGAGACAGAGACAGGAAAGGAAGGAGGAGAAATAGAGATATGCAGACCGACTGATTTATTGGCAGTATTTACAGGAGAGAAGCTAGTTCTTATTTCTATGGTAATAATTAATACCTAAAATATATAACAGGGCTGAGGGGTATAAATTGAGGTATAAATGAAGTATAAAGCATTTTAATATTTAACCATAAAAAGACATTCAATAATAAGATTTTTTGTTTTGTTTTGTAGTGCTGGGGATCAAACTCCGGGGTGTCTATCAGTGAGCGATATCCCCAGCTCTTTTTTATTTTTGAGACAGGGCCTCACTAAACTGCCTAAGGTGGCTTATGATCTTCCTGCCCCAGTCTCCCAAGTACTACCTAGTATCACACACACATCTAATACATCCAACAATGCAGTTGAACTTCAAATGTGTTATACTAGTGAAAGAAGCTAGACTTTTCAAAATACTACATATTGTATGATCCTATTTTGTGATTCCCAAGGGCTGTGATTACAGGAAGTTCTGCACCACCACACCTAGCTTCATAACTTTCATTCATAACTATCAACTATTAAAAAAATAAGAAAGTTGGGAGGGTGGGGATTTAGCTCAGTGGTACCATGCCTGCCTGGCAAGTACAAGTTTCTGAGTTCGATCTCCCCCGCAAAAAAGTTGTGGGCCAGAATAAACTTTTCTCTTTGTCAGTATTTTTTTTTTGGTACTGGGGATCAAACTCAGGACCTTGCACTTGCCAGGCAGGCACAGTGACACCGAGCTAAATCCCTGGCTCTCCTCAGTTTTTTTGTTAAAAAGCATATTCTTCTTTTTGGTACCAGGGATCGAACTCGGGTCCTTGTGCTTGCACAGTAGGCGGCGAAACCACCGAGCTAAATCCCCGGCCCATGGCCACTCTTAACTAACGCCAAGTTTGTTGCATCTGGGTGATGTTTTAGATTTGCCTTAATTCAGTATCTTCAGTAGATTAGTTAATTGTTAGACCCCACAAGAAGCAGAAAGCATTTTACAAAATAGACAACTAAAAGTCCTCAGAGGAAGGAAATCTGTTCCTTGCCTTCAGTGCCATGTGTAAGTATCACGGGAACTTGATGTTACCAATATTTTATTTTGGTAGGTTTGGTAAGAAAAAACTTTTTTGTAATGAGATTATAATTCAGCTTAGACATTTAAATAGGTGAAACATGAATGCTTAACTAGTATTAATCCAGTGGTATGTATACTGCCCTTAAAATCATAGCTCTGTAAGTTTTAGAATTTAACAATTTAAAGTTATAATGCAAGAACTTCATATTTTTATACTGTAATTAATTAATATTGAAGTACCAATTTCAGAGCATCAAATGTTTTGGATTTTCCTTTAACAGATTTACCTGAAGGGATATTTAAACATATTTAGATCATTAACTTGTTTCTGTGTTAAAAATGAAATTTAAACTTTTTTAAATTACTTAAAACTTTACTTTATTTCTTTTCAGGTACATATCCCCCCACTTTTTTTCTAATAAAGAAAAATCTTGTAAAAAAAAAAAAAAAAAAGATAATTGTATGAGTTCTGGAGAAGTATTAACTGAAATAGGTCCAAAGCCTTACCAGAATTTAGAATGTTGAGGTGGAGGAAATTTATTCTGCATACTAATATTTAATTCACATCTTCTTTACAATGTATCAGGCTTAGAAAAAAAGAACAAAGTTATGCGGGGCTAAGAGCAAGCTGGAGAAAGTACAGAAATATGAATAAGACAAGGTTCCCTGAGCCCAAGAAGCCCTGCATCTGAGGGTGGATAATGACACCTAAAAAGGGAATTACTGTACAATCCAGGGTCCTGAGTGTAAGCTATGCTCAATTCTGAAAACAGGAAAACAGGCAGGCGGCTGGGTGCTTTAACCAAGGGAGCATCCACCCACATTTATATAACTTGGGAGGTGGCCGGATAAATACAGCCAGCTTAAGGTCCAGATTCCATTCCTCCCCCGCCCCACAATCCCTGAGCCAAAACGTCCTTTTGCAGGGACCAGACCCAGGCCAGAACGAGTCCCCCACAGCCCTTCTACAGGTGAAGCCAACTCACCGACTCAGCCGCCGCTTCTTGCTCGTCCACCGCTAGAGCCCATGAGTCAGTGGCCATGGTCCCGGGCGCGGGTGGGACGCTGGCGCTGGTGGACTCCCTGCTGATGCGGGGCGATCGTGGGCTCTAGGGGATCACGGCAAGCCCCGTCCGTTCCCACCCACCGAGAGAGAACTCATTTACTACCGCGCGGGAGACCGGAAGCGGCGCGCCTCAGTGACGTCAGACTTGGCACTCACCCCCCCCCTCTTTGGGCTGTCACTTCGGGTCGCCTTCAGAACCCCTCCCCACACTCCTGTGCCCATACCCTATACTCTTATCCGACTGAGGTAGTTATCTGACATTGCCTAAACTCGGATCAACTGATCCTCCAACCAAAGAACAAGATCACGTTCCCACCCAGCACGGTGGCATAGAAGACGCTCATACAGACTGATTATCAAACAGCAAACCATTACAGACGGTCAAAATGTATAAAGAGTTATTTCGCTTTCCAGATTGAGAAAGTCCGGATGTTGGCCATCAGCCCTGTGAAACAGCCCCTTTAGTTAAGGATTTGTCCCACCTTAGGTGGGCATGGTGGCACACACCTGTAAACCCCAGCACCCTGGGAGGCAAAGGCAGAAGGACTCCAAGTTCAAGTTCATCCTGGGCAACTTGGAACCTTGTTTTAAAATTTAAGGGGAAAAAAGGAAGAGGATAGCTAGGGATGTAGCTCAGCGAGAAGGCCCTGAGTTCCATCCTTAGTACTACAGGCAATGTGACATGCAAGTTCCAGAAATTTAGCTTTGAAAATACTTAGAAATGTGCTAGGCGAACGTGCTGCAGGTAGAGCATCAGAGACATGAAAGAGTAAGGCAGTTTCAGGAGCTGAATAGGTAAGGTTGCTGGGGGAACTGTCAAGAGTAGCTTAATTATCGAACACAAGACTTTTGTTGGAATTCACCCTCCTGGGTTAGAAGCCCAGCTCTCCTCTGTAAAGGTTGTGTAACTAACTGGGAGAAATTTTTTAATGGAAATATTTCGGGCTTTTAGAAGATGTAAAATAAGGACTGAGACACTTGCTTTCCCTCTAACCTAACTGAATTACTTCCCTAGAAAGAAGGCAGGCAATTTCCTGCAACCTGACATCCTTATTTTGCCAATTTTCCATTACAACAATTTAATCTCAAGTGATGGTGGGCAGATGTGCATATGCAAAAAAGAAAAAGGCAAACACAGCTTGGGAGCATCACTCAAGTCAGAGGCAACCGTAAGAAAAATTTCCCGGAGAACTTACGTTGTTTCACATGGTTAAAGGAGGTTAAAGATTTCTTTTTTCAAAACAAGTTTAACAAAGAATTAAATCATAGGAGGTGCAGGATTATACACAATTATACACAACTTGTACAAAGAACAAAACAAAAAAATCCAATTGGGGATTTAGCTCAGTGGTTCCGCCGCGCAAAGTCCCGAGTTCGATCCCTGGTACAAAAAAAGAAAGAAAAGAAAAAAGAAAATGCATGGAAGGAGGAATAAAGGAGGGAAAATGCATATGTACCAATTCCCCAACATGAGTGTAATTATTATTACAAACAGAGATACTACTAAGAATAAAAGAAACTGATATTAGAGGATGCTTCTGGGGTGACAGGCTCTAGGCTAGGATAGAAAACTTCCTTATTGATGTGTACGTTCTATCCTCTGAAATTATTTTCCATGTGTTCATTTGCCTTTTAAAATTGAATTTCAATAGAAGGAAAAATGGAAACAAAGCTTTTGTACATAGGAAGGGGAGGGGACTTGAGAGGGGCTAGGAAAAAATAAAATGTATTAATAAAAAAATAAAAAATAAAACTGGGTTTCAGGCAAAAAAGAATGGAGATATAACAAATACCTAGGGGTTTTGTTTTTTGGTACTGAGGATCAAACTTAGGACCTTACACTTGCAAGCCAGGTGGTGGAACCACTGAGCTAAATCCCTGGCCCCAACAAATATCTAGGTTTAAGAAATAAAACATGATTGAAAGGAGGGCTGGGGAGCTAGGCATGGTAACTCATGTCTGTAAATCCCAGCATTCTGGAGGCTGAGGCAGGAGGATCACTGAGAGTTTGAGGCCAGCCTGGGCTACATGGTGAGTTCAAGGGCACTCTGAACTACACAGCAAAATCCTATCTAGGGGGAAAAAAAAAAAAAAAGGAGGGTTGGGGATGTAGCTAAATGGTAGCCACTACTTGCTTAGCACGCGCCAGGTCCTGGTTTAGATCCCTAGCACCAAAAGCACTTCAGTTGAAGCCTTCTCTATACTTACTTGTCTCTCAAGAGACAAGAACTGTCCAGAATTTGGTGCTTATTCCTCCTGTACAAACTATTAGCTTGTGTTGCTTTTCCTATTAAAGAAGCCTGGTGTTGGTGGCACATGCCTGTAATCCTAGCACTCTGGAAGACTGAGATAGAAGGACTGCAAATTCAAGCCCAGCAATTAAAAAAAGGTAGGGATGGGGCTCAAATGTAGCTCTGTGCAAAAGCCCTAGGTTCTATCCCCAGTACTGCCAAATAACGAGTAAAATAAAACCACTTAAAAATAAGCACCAAGCTTGGGCGTGAAGACAAGTGCCTATAATCTCAGTACATGCTGTGGGAAGCTGAAGCAGAGGGATTACAAATTCGAGCCCAGGATTTGGCAAGATCCTGTCTCAAAAAAAAGCTGGGGATGTAACTCTGGCATGCAAGAAGAGTCCCTGGGTTCCATCCCCAGCGTTGTAAAAACCAAAACAAAAGTAAGTACTAAGATTCTACACTCTCCTATATCCACTCCAACAGCTACCATGAGCGATGTGAGACTCCAGATAAGAACGAACCTGGTGTCCAACGTGGGGCATGGTGAGGGGAGGGTTAGGGACCGCTGACAAAAACTGGAATCTGGCCTGCAGTACTCACTCCCACCTGGCCTTAACGCTGGAGGACCACAAGGCTCTGGCCTGAGGCCCGGGCCCAACTTATGCCGAAGGCTTGATGAACACTACGTATCATTATTCCCTTCCCCTTCTCCTAGAGGCAGAGGTGGGGAAAATGTCTAAATGTGAAAAACTGGGTCTGTTTCTACTCCGACATATACTCACACTGCCCACCGCCAGGGCGAGTGGAAATTGTCCCCAGGGTCGGCCTCGGAAACTCCCGGCAGCCCCAGCCATCGCTGCTCAGCATGGCGGTTACACTACCTCAACCGCCTCTTTTTGTCTAAGCCAAGCCCAAGCGTCATTGGCTAAAGCCTGGAAGCCGGTTCCTGCCAGCCAATCAACTGAGGCGTTGAAACAGGGCTTTGCGCATGCGTTCAGACCTGGGTTGCAGCAACGACTAGCGCTAGCCTCCAGCAGAGGGCCCCCTTGTGTATGTAGCTTTGTCACTTGCTGCAGAATGTGTTTCTGTAATTGGAAACTCCATGAGGGCAGGGTAGTATCTGCTCTTTAAAATGTTGATCCTGGGCCGGGGATTTAGCTCAGTGGTGCCGCAGCCTGCTTCATAAGCGCAATGGTCCAGAGTTCAACCTCCGGTACCCCACCCCCTCAAAAAAAGAAAATGTCGACCCTCAGGGACTAAGACATAGTCATCACATATTTGGTTAATAAAAATAGATGAGGAATACACATCCCTAAGATAAGTCAAGCTTTTTAAATCCTTGTTTTGGGGGCCTGGGAATGTAGCTAGGCTCTGGAGTACTTACCTAGCATGCATGTAAACACTAGGTTTGATCCTTAGTATTGCAGAAGGGTTTTTTTTTAAAGACAATAACAATAACTCATAAAGTTTTTGTGGTAATGAAAAGCTTAGGTCATTACCCACTATATATTAAGTGCACAACAAATATTTAGATTACTGCTAGTGACCTGCTGGAACTGGATAGTTAAATCAAGTAATTTTTTTTTTTTACTGGCTTTTGAACTTGATCTTGATCTTTTATTTGTATGGGATGCTTTTGCTCTTTGTGTAGGATCCTTTTTTACATATAAAAATAATTTTTTTGTTTGTTTTTGGTACTGGGGATCGAACTCGGGACCTTGTACTTGCGAGGCAGGTGGCAGAACCACTGAGCTAAATCCCAGGCTAAAAGTAATTTTTTGCAAGATTTATAACCAAGTTATATCACCAGCACAGTAAAGAAGTGGTTAAAAGCTTTGGAGTTCAACAAAAATTTGTACTCTGGCTCTGCAACTCACTGTTCTGTGTGCACTTGGGCAAGACAGTTTTCTCATCTGCAAAAGGGGGTGCCAGTATTATAGACAGCTAAGTTAGAAATTAAAAGACAGAGAGGGATTGAGTCCTTGAGGAAGTCAGCACAGAAGATGAGACACACAAAGATTGTAGCTGGAGAGGAATCTAAAGAGCCAGGCCTGCAGACCTCCCTAGAGAGAAACAGCAGCTTCAGACTATACTGTAATCACACACCACCAGGTCCAGTGAGCTGGGAAAGGCATCAGATGTGTAGGTGAGTGACCAAAACATTTGGATGCATCCCTTTCCAAGAAAGCTTTTGTTCTTTCCCTATACCTTTGTTATGTGACTCATTTTCCTATTAGGTCAATATTAGCTAGGTGACTACATTTGGGTTTTTTTTTTAAGAGTAGGAAAAATTTACTGAAAGCTTGTCTAAGAGAGACAGAAGGGGGACCAGAAAGTGGGTTGCCACTTGACTTGTAATCCTATACATTGATTGTAGCTTGACCCACATCTTACCCACGCTGTGATTTTGCTGTATAAATTATCCCTGTCAAAGAGCCTCATGGTAACCCACTCAGGACCCCTCCTGGAAATCCTGGAGCTTTCTAAACTTCTAAATAAAACTTTCTAAACTTTCTTTGGTTCACGACTTCCTTCCTTGTTGCTGTGAGGCCACAAGCTCAGCAGATGTGACATCTGATAGGTTATTTTTATATCACCAGCATATCTAATATGCAACTTGAAAATTAAATGAAACAGCCTGTGTGAAATGTCTGATGCGATGCCTCAATTATAATATTAACTATTACCTTTCGGGTAATGTAGGCCCTGATGTGCTTTAACTACTATTACATCATTTCTTCAAATTCAAGAAGGTCTGACAAGGACAAGTGTATCCATGAAAACATGAGAATTTGACCTATAATTCCAGCACTCTGGGAGGCTAAGGCAAGAGGATCACATATTTGAGCCCACCCCCTGGGCAACTTAGTGAGATCCCGGCAACTGGAGGCTTTATCTTTGAGGTCTGCATATCATCCCTCAAAATATAGAGAACTACACCAAGATCTGTCACCTCAACCAAACCCAGTTACGATGTCTCTTGTTACTATGTCAACTATTAGGACTTTGCCTGTGGAAACCAAAATGTTGGCCTTCACAAGCTAGCTTCCAACTTAGTCACAAAACACACCGCGCGACCCATCTTTCTCAGCCATTGCATCAGCCGAGTTAGAGCCGCCTTCTCAGAAAACTAATAAGTTCATTGGTGCTTAGTTTGATTGGCATCTTCCTTGACCACATAGATCTTGTATGTGTAAGGCGTCTGGGGCACTTTCCATTGGCGCGTTCTGATTGGATACCGTGATGCGGGGTTACAGCAGGCTGCGTCTAGGGCGGGTACAGCTTGGCATTTGCTCGTCTGCGTGAACAGGTAACTGCGGCCACCGGGCGGTGGGCACTGAGGGAGGGGCAAGGGCCGGCCACCCCGGGCGAAACAGACGCTCCTTGGAGATCCCTGAGCGTGCCTGAGAACGGCTGGGGCCTGGGGAAGAGCAGCAGCTGCAGCTGGTCCCCGAGCCGGTCCCCGCGTGGCCTTAGGTAGCCGGGCCAGGGCCGGGGAGTGGCTTTTGGCGGCCCCTGGGAGCGCCGGAGGTGGAGTGGCCTGGCCCGCGCTTGCCGAGCAGCAGGACCTCGGAGGAGCACGGTTGCGGCCGAGGACCCTCTCAGAGCTGAGGTCTTCTCGTTTTATGGTTTTAATCCCCTAGGGGCGGTTGGGGCCGGAGAGAGGGACAGCCCAGATGAGTGGAGCCCGCTGGGAGCCTCCATTCCAAGAATTAACGGAATGGTTGATACCGGTCCAGTCGCGTTCAGCTATTAGGCTGCATTGCCGTCTGCTTTGAACTACGTGAGTTAATTTAAAACTGGACTAGATACTTAATGGTGAGCCGCACCGGCGCGATTCCCACTGAGATGGGACTCAGCTGACAGGGAGGTGTGCACTGAACAGCCATCTTATGCTTGTAGCAACTGTGAGGGGGCATTTGGGGCGATGAGACAATAAAAAAGAAGGGGATGGCGCACCTGCCTCACAAGCGCAAGGTCCTGAGTTCGATCCCTAGTACCAGAAAAAAAAAAAGAAGGGGAATCTGCTGAAGCACTGGAGGTTTCCTTAAGTAAGTTTTTTGGAATTGAGATATCAAAATTGAGAAATTAGCCAGGTGTGCTGTAATCCCACCACTATGGGAAGCAGAGACAGGAGGACCATAATTTAGTGAGTCCATTTAAAATAGTTTTTAAAGGAGGGGAGGTAGCCGGGGGTGTAGCTCAGTTCTAAGGACGTGGGCTCAAACCCCTTCCCCCCAAAAAAGGAATTAACTAGGGAAAGGGAAAGGAGTGGTGTGGGGCAGAGAGCTTACCTGGGACATGGAGAGCATGTTCCAAGGTCCTGTGGCTGGTGCTACAGTGTGATGTAAGGTACTCAAGGACCTTTATGGCTCCTACTAGAAAACGAAATCTGTAGTTTTTACCTTTGTGCTACCTCTGTATCTGATACAGCCTTTCAGCATGTTAATAATGAATAATGAACGAGTGGCGATGGGGGGACACAGATTTTAATAGTCTCAGGCTTGGTTGGGTTTGTAGTCAAGGTATCAGATCCTTCTAAACAACACTGCAGTTATTTCTGTATGTTACAGTCTCTGGAAGGCATATGCTTTTAGTTTTGTTTGTTTTTTGATGTTTTGAGACAGGGTCTCACTGTCTAGTTTAGGCTGGCCTTGAACTCACTATGTATCCCATGCTGGCCTTGAACTCCCAGCAATCCTCCTGCCTCAGCCTCCCAAGTCCTGGGATATTGGGCATCCATTACCATATGCAGCCAACATAGGCTTTTGTTCACATTGGTTTCCGGCATATAGCATGCATTCATTGTGTTGAATGACTAAGCAACAATGAGAAATTCATGTGTCAAATTCCCTTTTTGTCATCATTGTTAAGATTCTTTGAGAGCTAGAGAGGAATGAGGAAGAGTGTGATGTGACAGTTTCTAAAATCCTGAACTGTGACTCCTTATCATGGACAGCAGCCCTGTCTGTAAAATTCTAGTCTGCTTGTTTGCTCTTAGCCTCTTTCACTAGCTTTTTGCCCAAAGGGCTTTTTTTGAGTAATTCTTTGAGTTTGAATAAATCAGTTGAATTGTGGTTGAAGATAAAGTAACTCTGTGTACATCTTTCTGTATTGTCTCTTCTTCATAAGAAAAAGATTTTAGCCTAACTTTACCCTAAGTGGCTTAAAGTAATAGCTTCCAAATACAGGATTGCTTTGCTTTGGTTTTCCTTTCCTTTCCTTTCTTTCTTTCTTTATACCACTGGGATTTGAAGCCAGGCCCTTTGAACTGAGCTCTTTTTTAATTAACTAGTTAATTATTTTTGTGGTACTGGGGATTAACCCAGGGCCTTCACACTGAGCTATATTCTTAGCTCTTTTTTTTCTCAGCTCTATTTTTATATTATATACATATATATATAATTTTTTTTTTTTTTTGAGACAAGGTCTTGCTAAGTTGCCCAGGCTGGGCTCAAACACCTTATCTGCCTGCTTCAGCCTCCCAGAGTGCTGGTATTACAGATCCTCACAACAACCTGGTTGAACATACTGTAGGTACCTTTTTTTTTTTTTCTTTTCTTGCAGAAAAGGGATCGGTCTCAAAACTTGGGTATGCATCCCTGTAATATCAGCACTCAGGAGGCTGAGGCAAGAGGTTCTCAAGTTTGAGGGCAGCCTGAACTACATAGCAAGACCCTGAAACAGTGTTTCAGCCCCCCTTCTCCCCTCAAAATGAACCAAACTGAGGCCCAAGTGATTTAGTTAAGGTTAGAGTTGGGTCTCAAGTTCTAGAGACTTTTTCCTGGGCTGGGGCTTGAACCCACAGCCTCCTCTCATGCACACTAGTCAGGCATTCTGCCACTGAGCTGCAGCCCCAGCCCCTGGAGACTTTTAGATGATGCAGTGAGATGGTTTCCATTTTTTCTAGACATTCGTCCTACATGGCAGTTTAGTGGGAAGCCAGTAATTGTATCCTGACCAAATCCTGTCATTTCTCCCCAACCTGCCTCCCAGGGATATTGTAAAGCTTAGAACTTGTAGAGTTATTTTATTTCCCAATCTCCCTCTCTTCTGATTTCCTTGCTCTTCCACACTCAGTGAGCCCCACTGCACCATCCTCACTCCTGAGTGATCAGATGGCTGGGGATGGAGCAGATTTCCATTTGTGGTTCTGGCTTGCCTAGGCTTTGCAGAGGCAGGTGCATTCTGCTTTTTCCAGGCTGTCCTTTACACACATGGTCCTACCCTTGGGTCAGCTGTGGACAGCAGCTTCACTAAGATGTCAGCCAAACCTAGAAGCCCTGGCTTTGGGGACATGGGACCTTGCATAACAAAGAGCTGGAAGGATCTTTAGAGGTTATCTGGTATGGGCCTTTCTTTTAAATTTTGTATTTATTTTTGAGACAAGTTCTCAGTATGAGTTTAGGCTGGCCTTAAAGTCACTGTGTAGCCCAGGCTGGCCTAGAACTTGAAGTAACTCTCCTGCCTCGGCCTCCCCTCTCTTTGCCTATACCGTGTGCCACCGTACCCAGCCTTTCCTTGTATTGAAGGAAGTGATTCCCCTCCAGCATTTGGAACTGGGACTGACACCCAGGTCCTCTGAGCTTCTCCCTCTTCGTCAGTTGGACTGTAAAGATTATGAGGGTCTTTATCCCTCTTTCTTAACTCCTGGTGGTGGATGCCTAGTGCATATTTTTTGTATGAATGACTATAGGAATAAACCACCTCCCGCTCTACTTGTGTGTTAGTCCATCGAGCCTCTTGAGGTTGGCATGGGAAGGAAGCGTGGTTGGGGCTGCCATCTGCAGGTGCAAGGTTTCACTTTGATTTTAGCTTTGGTCTTACAGCATAGAGGTTTTAGGATCAAACAGCTTACTCATGTCTGCTTTGACTTGGCTCAAGAAGCTGGAGTCTTACGTAATGCCTACTTTGAGTTTCAGTTTTGCTAATTTTCCTTTGTTTTTTGCTTAGTTCTTGGGGGTGACTTTCAAGATGAATTCAACCCTAACAGCAAGTGAAATCCGGGAGCGATTTATAGATTTCTTCAAAAGAAATGAGCACACCTATGTTCACTCATCTGCCACCATCCCATTGGATGACCCAACTTTACTCTTTGCCAATGCAGGCATGAACCAGGTAAGGAGTTGTTCTTTTCCTCTTGGCTGTTTGTCCACAAAGGAGGCAGCAGAGCAGTGATAAGAGCACAGAACCTGCAATCAGGCAGAATGCTTGTTTTGTTACTTACTGTATGATCTTGTAGAACTTTACATCATGAATCTATTTCTTTATTTGTGAAATGAGGAATAATAATGATGTCTGCTTGTTCATTGCAGTAAGAAGTGATGAGGTAATGCATACAAAAGGTTTACCACAGTATTTGGCACATAAGTATTCAGTGAACCCCCACCCTTGCCTTTGGTGGTGGGAATCCAACCCCGGGCCTTGTGCTACCACTGAGCTTTATTTTGAGACAGGCTCTTGCTAAGTTTCTCAAGCTGTCCTTGAATTTGGACTGCTCTTGCCTCATCCTCCTGAGTAGCGGGGATTATAGGGGTGTGGGAACATTTTCTATCTTGTATAACATTAACTGTAAAATCCTGAAAAGTGTTTTCAATTATATGGGAGTCCTAGGCCTGTATCTAGAAACAAAAACAGTAATTTTAAGTAAACTGTTTCAAGGAGATGGGTTTTCTGGAACATTGGAAGGGGTTCTATTGTACTAAGGACATGTTCCTGGACATGAACATTGCCTTTTCTCACATGAATTATGCTATAGGAACTACAGGTTTTGTGTTTGCAGTGTTTGTAAGCATTCTTTTTTTTTTTTGTACCGGGGGATTGAACTCGGGACCTTGCGCTTGCAAGGCAGGCAGTGGCACCACTGAGCTAAATCCCCGGCTCTGTAAGCATTCTTTTAATAATGTTAACTTAGCCTACAGGTAGCACCAGCCACTGCTCTATGCCTTTCACATCCATTAACTCATTTAAGTTCCACTCCGTTACCAACCCTTGCAAGGCGCTGAAAGCTCAAGTCAGCAGCCTGCACTTCTGTGGCTGGCCAGTGCAAGAAGGTGGATTTGAACCCTCTCCTTTTTAAAAATTTTTATTTATTTAATTATTTGAACCTGTGAGTTCATCTCCGTAACTTTTGTGCTGTACTGCCTCTCGATAGATAGTAATAAAAATAGCTTTATTATTTTTCTTTTTTAGCAAATAAAAATGGCATGCATTAGGCATCTGTTCTTTTTTAGGTACTGTGGAAGGTACTAGACATAAAAAAGATAAGTGAGAAAGTTTATACTTTTAAGGAGTTTATGATGATTTTACACATAGACTGTCTGGTAAAACTTTTTGCAGTGGTGGAAGTATTGCTGTCTTTGCTATCCAGTGTGGTAGCCACCAGCCACATGTGATTATTGAGTTAGTGAGACCAAGGAACATAACTTAATTTTTAAACAGTATTCCCCATTGAGGAGGGGAATGGAATAAAATAAAATTTATTTAAAATAAATAAATAAATAAAAAGTATCCCCCAACAATGCAAATAAAAACAAAAAAACCCAAACAATAATTCATCCAAGTTTGACTTGACAAATCCTCAGAGCAAGAAAGTACTGTCTCCAAACCTGTCTAATCATTGTGCTGATTTTACTCCCTTTCTATGTCTCAATTTTTTTTTTCCTCATCACCTTTACTCACAAGTGAACAAAGCAGTTTTTAAAGTATGTTCCAAGGGGCCGGGGATTTAGCTCAGTGGTGCCACTGCCTGCCTTGCAAGCACAAGGTCCTGAGTTTGATCCCCGGTACCCAAAAAATAAATAAATGAATAAATATTCTTCCAGAAAGGTGATACAGGCCTTAAACATTGAAGACTTGTGAAGCAGCAGCATGGGTTTCATACGACAACCTTTGGCTGCTCAGATCTGGCAGGGCTTCCCCTGTACAGGGGTTTCCTGGCAGTGATGGAGGCTCTAAAGGAATGAGGTCCACAAAGAAACTGCTGCCAAAAACACTGCTTCTGCTGTGGCTCCATTTAGGCTACCTGCTTCTAAATGTCTATTCTAGGCTCACTAAATCCAAAGCACACTTTGTGTGTGGTCTTTCCTGCCAGCTGTGACATAACCTGCAGCTCTCTAAAAGTCAAACTGTCCCCCCCCATCCCATCTTATTTTTTAGTTCAAACCCATCTTCCTGAACACAATTGACCCATCCCACCCTTTGGCAAAGCTGAGCAGAGCTGCCAACACACAGAAATGCATCCGGGCTGGGGGCAAGCACAATGACCTGGACGACGTGGGCAAAGATGTTTACCACCACACCTTTTTTGAGATGCTGGGCTCCTGGTCCTTTGGAGATTACTTCAAGGTGAGCTCAACACAGGAGAACTTTGGAGTTTTGAGTGAATGGATCATTTCCGTTAAGGGAACTGGATTCTAAATTTGCCTGTTTAAAAATATGAAATATTCTCTAGAAGAGTGAAGGACATTTATGAATTCCAAGGCTTCCAGAAAGTAGTACCAATAACTTTTGTGTATATATGTCATGCTGGGGATTGGATCTCAGTAGCCCTGATCTGTATCCCTGTATCCTTCTTTAATTATTTTATTTTGAGATAAGTCACCCAGGCTGGCTTTGAACTTGCCATTCTCCTGGATCAGCTTCCCTAGTACCTAGGTCTGCAGGCATGTACCACCAGGCCTGCAGTACCTGCAGTTTAGTAATTTCATCAGTTTAGGTTTCTTATGTAAATTGATCCTGCATTTGGTTGAATTTATAGTAAAGATACTATCCTTTTTGTTTGGTTTGGTTTTTTTGGTACCGGGGATCGAACTTGGGACCTTGCGCTTGCAAGGCAGGCGCTGGAACCACTGAGCTAAATCCCTGGCCCAAGATACTATCGTTTTAAATTTGTGTTCCCTGGATCTGATCTTTTTCCTTTCCTTTCCTCCTCCTTTCTTCTTCCTTTCTCTGTCTCTGTCTCTCTCTGTCTCTCTCTGTTTCTCTCTCTCTCTCTCTCTCTCTCTCTCTCTCTCTCTCTCTCTCTCTCTGTCTCTCTCTCTCTCTACTTGCAGTCCTTCTGCCTCCACCTCTGGAATAGCAGGGATTACAGGCATATGCACTAGGCCTGGCTGATGTGGTCTTTTAGTCATACTAAATTGATTTTGGTCTGGCCATATGCTGTATCTTTTTGTTCTTTTTGTAGGAATCAGCATGTAAGATGGCTCTGGAACTCCTCACCCAAGAGTTTGGCATTCCAGTTGACAGACTCTATGTTACTTACTTTGGAGGGGATGAAGCAGCTGGCTTAGAACCAGATCTGGAATGTAAACAGATCTGGCAGACTTTGGGGTAAGAATGAAACTGACTTGTTTAAATTATACAGGAAGAAAGTGATGCTAAGCCTGTGCTAGAGTCTTCTGATAAGTTGGAATACATTTCCATTTCTCACTTTGGGGTGTCCATTTTGAGATGTAGTTGAGGGTGACTGGGAATAATTCTTTTTAAATTTTTTATTTGGTGGTGCTCAGAATTGAACTCAGGGCCTCACACATGCTAGGCATGTGCTCTTCCACTCATCTATATGCCCAGTCCAAGGAATAATTATCTCTTCATATACTCATTGTTTTTAGTATGTTTGATCATGTTGAAAGCTGATACAGTGTACTCTTTCTCTCACTCTCTGCTTTTACATGTATATTTTTATTGGGTATACATTTGCAGTACATAATAATTACATTCATTTTGGGGAATTGGTATGCATATATACTGTATTTTGATCATTTTCAATATACTATCCCCCCCTTTCTTCTTTCTTCCCTTACTCCCTTTCTCCATCTCGAAAAGTCTGCCTCCCTGTTTCTTACCATCTCTCCTTTATTTTATTTTTTAATTATATTTTGGTTTTCTCATATAAGAAACCACATGATATTTTACTTCCTGTTTCTGGCTTAGTTCACTTAACATTAAAGTCTCAAGAACTATCCATTTTCCTACAAATGACTCAAATTCATCCTTCTTTATGGGTAAATAATACTCCATTGTGTGTATATACCCCATTTTCTTTTCTTTCTTTTTTTTTTTTTTTTTGGTACCAGGGATCGAACTCAGGACCTTTTGCTTTCGAGGCAGGTGCCAGAACCACTGAGCTAAATCCCTGGCCTCTTTTCTTTTTTTTTGAGATAAGGTCTGGCTATGTTATGTTGATCTCATGGCGATCCTCTTGCCTTACCTTCCTGCGTGCTGGGATTATAGGTGTGCACCACCATGCCTGGCTTACTCCATTTTCTTCATTCATCTGTTGACAGACATCTAGACTTTTTGCATAGTGTAGCTATTGTTAATTGCACTGCTATAAATGGGGGAATACATGTATACTGTATTATGAGGTCTTTTTTTTTTTTTTTTTTGTATTATGATATCTTTAACTCCTTCAAGAAAATAACCCAGGAGAGGGATAGCTGGGTCAAATGGAATTTCTATTTTTGTTTTCTTGAGGAATCTCCATGATGATTTCCATAGTGGTTATAATAGTTTACATTCCTGCCAAAGATATAGAGTATTCCTTTGTTTCCCAGTCCTTGCCAGCACTTGGTTTTTATGTTCTTGATGATAGCTATTTTCACTGGAGTAAAATAGAATCTCAAAATTAACCTCTCATTCAGTTGAGGCTCCTCAGGGGTTACTTTTGGAACCGTGTGAGCAGCCTCTTAGCTCCTCTGTCAGTGTCATCTGCCAGGATGGGTCTCGGTCTCACTTGACTTCCCTTAGGAGATATTTCCCTCTTTGGCAACCCTCCTTAAACAATGTACATTGGTGGACTCCTGTCCTAAATGTGCCACCATGCCTGGCCTGATGTTTATGTATTTTTGAAAGTTGTGTATCTAGGGCCACCGAATGTAACTTGGTGGTACAGTGCTTGCCTAGCATGCTTGAGGCCCTGGGTTGAATCCCCAGCACCAGGAAAAAATAACATTGTTTAGCTAAAGCACCTGTTATAAAAATTAAAAATGTAAAATATTTTAAATTGTGCAGAAATGTAGAAAATAGGAAGTGGACACTCCCTAAGATTAATTGTTGTTAGTAGTATGGTACTCCATATATAGTCTTCTAGGTCTTTTTCCTACTTTTATGTCCTTCTGTGTATGTGTTTGTCTTTGTCAACAGACTAGTAATGTAATGACATCAAACAGGAGAGGAAAAAGGAAGTTTTACTTTAATATAATTCTGAGGAATAATTATAAAAGCTGGGTGTGATGGTACATGCCTGTAATCCTAGTACTCGGGAGGCTGAGGCAGGAGGATTGTCACAAGTTTGAGGCCATCCTAGGCTACATAGTGAGTTCAAGACCACCCTGAACTGCATAGTGAGACCCTGTCTCAAAAAAATAAAAATAAAAAATAATAATAATTATAGGCAACCTATTTTTTTTCCCGTTCTCTCCCCTGCAAACCTGGTTTTCTAAATCTTGTTTTATTGGCTTCATGTATATCTGAGCTTTGTTTATCAAGCAAGTACAGTCTTTTTGTTAATTTTGCTAATTTGTTAATTTTGCAACTTTTTAGCAAAGTTCAATTTTTGGAAATGTTTTAATCTTAGTAAATTCTTTCTGTGGAGCTGCAGTTGTAGCTCAGTGAGAGGACATGTGCTTAGGGTGCACAAGAGCCTGGGGTTTGATCCCCAGAACCACACATAAAAGAAAAAAACCTTGCTTACATCCTTGGGGGAACTACATTAATCCATTCTTGAGGGATTATGGCTAATGTCAACCTGCCTCCTTTCACTACATCCCTAGCCCTTTTTATTTTACTTTATTTTTTGTTTGTTTGTTTTGTGTTTTGAGACAGGGTCTCACTCTGTAGTTCAGGCTGCCTTTGAAATCACTATGTATCCCGGGCTGGGCTTAAACTCGAAGCAATCCTCTTGATTTATCCTCCTGAGTGATGGGATTACAAACGTGCGCCACCATGCCCAGCCAGCTCTTTTTAATTTTGAGACAGAGTCTCGCAAAATTGCTAAGTTGCCCAGGCTCAAACTTGCTGTTTTCCTGTCTTAGTCTCCCAGGTGATGGGATTACACGTGCATGCCACATAGCCTGGCCAGTAATTAAATTTTAGTGGGGGGGTCTGGGGATTTAGCTCAGTGGTTCTGCTGCCTGCCTTGCAAGCTCAAGGTCCTGAGTTCGATCCCTCGTACCAAAAAAAAAATTTTTAGTGTGGGTTTTGGTGGAAACACACTACGTCTAAACCTAACAGTCTTTTTTATTTTTCTGGTACCAGGGATGGAACTTAGGTCTTTCTGCTTGCGAGGCAGGTGGTGGAACCACTGAGCTAAATCTCCAGCCCTATCTAACAGTCATTTTGAAAAATGAGTATTTGTAGAGAAAATACTTGCTTAAATTCTGGTTATATTTTGTTTTTCCAGTACTAGGATTCAACTCAGGGAGTACTAAGCTATATCCTCAGCCCTTTTCATTTGAGACATGGCTTGCTAAATTGCCCAGGCTGGCCTCCAACATGCTGTTCTCCTCTCTCAGCCTCTCAAGTAGCTGGGATTACATCAGTGTGCTACCACATTGCCTTTTTTGTATATTTTTATTGAGTTAGATCATGGCATACACACACACATATATATATATATATATATTTTTTTTCCTATTATAGTGTAATAACACTTGAGAAGAGGTATGCGCTGCTTTTTAGTAGGGTTTGTATACAGGCTCAGTGTTAGGAATCGGCAGAGTGGGCCTTCTTTACCGGAAATACAAGATCTCCTTTTGTGGCAGAAGCAAGGCTGGGCAGAGTCCTGATGAGTGGCTCTAACTGGGTTTACCTCTTCTGCTCCATGCAGGCTGGATGACAGCAGAATCCTCCCTGGCAACATGAAGGATAACTTCTGGGAGATGGGTGACACAGGCCCATGTGGTCCCTGCAGTGAGATTCACTATGACCGGATTGGTGGCCGGGATGCCTCATACCTCGTCAACCAGGACGATCCCAACGTACTCGAGATCTGGAACCTTGTGTTCATCCAGTATAACAGGTAGCCGGGCCTGCTCCGTTCCTGTGAAGAGCAGCGCCTTTCTCTGAGCCAGGCTCCTGTTTGGTGGCTGAAGGTTCTTTTTTTTTTGGTACCAGGGATCAAACTCCGGTCCTTGCACTTGTGCAGCAGGTGGTGAAACCACTGAGCTAAATCCCTGGCCCCAGCTGAAGGTTCTTTTTGGAGCCTCGTCCTTGGGGATGTGGAGCAGTGGCAATTCAGGCTCCAGAGGCATCCTGGGATCTTGTGGCAGTTTTTAAGATTTTATTCTTAAGTTTCCCTGCTGATCTTTGGGACAGGGAAAGACCTTTTTTTTTTTTGTATTAGGGATCAAACTTGGGTCCTTGTACCTGCGCAGCAGGTGGCGAAACCACTGAGCTAAATCCCCAGCCCAAAAGATCTATTTTATAAACTAGTTATTCCACATAATACCTTATAATACTTTTTGTATTTTTTGGTACCAGAGATTGAACTCAGGACCTTGTACTTGTGAGGCAGGAGCGGTGCCACTGAGCTAAATCCCCGGCCCAGTTATTTGTTTTTTATTCTTGTACTGGAGATCGAACTCAGGACCTTGCACTTGCCAGTCAGGTCCTGACGAAATTTGGGTTGCTGGGGTGTTTTTTGGTACCGGGGATCAAACTTGTGACCTTGTACTTATGAGGTAGGTGTGGTGCCACTGAGCTAAATCCCTGGCCCTGGGTTGCTGTTTTATAGCTCATTTCTTTGAAGCTTGCCTTTCTTTCTCTCTTTTGTGTGGAGGTGGTAGTGGTGTTGGGTTTGAGAGAAGGTCTCACTATGTGGTCCAGGCTGGCCCTAAATTCATTATGTAGGCCATTTGTAGTCTGGCTTCAAACTTGTAATCCTCCTGCCGCAGCGTCCTGATTGCTGGGATCACAGGCATGCTCCACCACATCTACCTTTGCCTCACTTAAATGGCCCCTAAAGTATTTCACTCTCCTTTGTCTCTGCCCTCCATTCTTATGAAACCAGACACAGGTATATGGTAAACAGTCACAGCCTGCAAACTATGCTGTGTGAGTTCTGTTCTAACCAGCAAGTCTGGAGAGGTGGTACCTTGATCCCTGCTTCAGCTTCCTCTTCCTCTTCATCACACAGGGAGACTGATGGCACTTTGAAACCTCTTCCCAAGAAAAGCATCGACACGGGGATGGGCCTGGAGCGACTGGTGTCCGTGCTGCAGAATAAGATGTCCAACTACGACACGGACCTTTTTGTTCCCTACTTCGAAGCCATTCAGAAGGTACTGGTCCTACTGCAAACACTGAAACTTCTGTGAGGTTTCCAGGCTGGACTTATAGCAGTGCTTGCAAAGATAAATGCCCATTCGCTTTGCCAGCCCAAGGTACCTGTTAGCATCTGCCAGCTGCCTTGCCAGTAGCATGAGGCTCCAGGCACGAGGCAGTGCAGTTTGTTCTGTATAGGGGGCTACCTGGAAGCTCTTTGCTCCCCTGCTGTCACCTATTTGGGGTTACAGGATCTGGCAAGATGGGCATCCTTTCTGCTTAGTGGTCCTCAGTCTTGTGGGAACCTCTTGTCAAGTGAGCAACGGAAGGCTGTCTGCTCATGGGCCACCTTATGGGTTTCGCCTGTAGGGCACAGGTGCCCGTCCCTATACTGGGAAAGTCGGTGCTGAGGATGCCGATGGGATTGACATGGCCTACAGAGTACTGGCTGACCATGCTCGGACCATCACCGTGGCACTGGCCGATGGCGGCCGGCCGGACAACACAGGGCGGGGGTGAGTATATCACACACTGGGCAGTGTTGTGACAGACACCATGAATAGGGCTTGAACCAGGGCTTTTGGACTGACCTACAACCCCAGCCCTTTTAATTTCTTTTTTTTTTTTTTTTTTTTTTTTTTGAGACAGGGTCTCAGTGAGTTGTCCAGGCTGGAAAATCCTCCTGCCTCAGCCTCCCACCATATGGGATTAGAGGCTTGTGCTACCATGCTTGGCTTTATGACTTTATGGAATTTAAAGTCATATTTTTATTATTGTTTCCTTTGTCTTCTGTGTAGGAGGGGCAAGGGAATCTTTTTTTAAGGGGTAAGAGGGTTTCTGCTCATGTTAGAAAGATGCCATTTAAGAGATTAAGTCTTCTCTGCTAAGCAAAGATAATAAGGATTATATTTCAGTTTATCTGATAGGATTGTAGCAGGGGCAGGGTGGGGGTGAGTATTGACCAGCCCTAGGAACCTCCATTACTGACAGGAGGGCCTGGGATTACATGCATCGAGTCTACATCTGCTCTGTCCTTGCCTCTCTCTGTGGGTAGCTAAACAGAAGGACAATAGACGAGGTTACTCTAGGTAATCCTTGACATGTAGTTTTGGGGATGTTACTTTATGTTGGAATTAACCTTATGACTTTGGGGAATACAAAAAGAAGCAGGCAGAGGTTGTGAGAAAGTCTCTGCGAGAGCATGACAAAAAGTTGGTCATGTTGTTTTGGGTAGAAGTTAGGACACAACCCTCAGCCTGGCATGTTGTTTAGCTGGGCGCTAAGTTCTGCCTCTTACAGGTATGTGCTGCGACGGATTCTCCGCCGGGCGGTCCGGTACTCCCACGAGAAGCTCAATGCCAGTAGGGGTTTCTTCGCCACATTAGTGGACGTTGTTGTCCAGTCCCTGGTGGGTCTATTTCCTGCTCACCTCCTCTGGCTGAAGCCCCACTGGGGAGGGAGGGTACTGTTAACAGGCTTTCTAAAGAGGGGTCAGGTTATAGTCTCTGGAGTCATTGAGTCCCCTTTTGTCAGGGAGATGCATTTCCTGAGCTAAAGAAGGATCCAGACATGGTGAAGGACATTATTAATGAAGAAGAAGTGCAGTTCCTCAAGACTCTCAGCAGAGGACGTCGCATCCTGGACCGGAAAATTCAGAGCCTGGGAGACTGCAAGACCATTCCAGGTGAGGCCCAGTTTGTGTCTTCCTCCACCCAGACTGAGGCATCTTTCTGGGAATGGCAGAGACTGTAGTGGGCGCCCATGTCTGCAGAGGCGGACTGGAGTGTGGTTAGATGGCTCTGCGTGGTGTAAAATGAAATCTAGAGTAGAATGATGAAAGTAATATGTTATTGTGGTAAGGTATTCAATATATAAGTAAAAAGTGAAAATCCTTTTCCACACTCATTCTGGGGTAACAACTTTTTATTCATTAACTAATTTTTCCTGAGGTAACAACTCTTGAAGAAGTTGGTGTATAAGTAGGCAGGATTTTTTCTCTGTATGCATGTAAATATGTATACTTTTGTGTGTTTGTATGTATGCTTTTTAAGCAAAAATGGAAACATTGGAGCTGGGTGTAGTGGTGCATGCCTGTAATCTGAGCACATGGAAGGCTGAGGCAGGAGGATTGCCTGGAATTCAAGGCCACCCTGGACTACATAGTGAGTTCAAGGCAAGCCTGAACTACATAGCAAGACTGTCTCCAAAAAAAAAGAAAGAAAAAAGAAAAAAAAGGGAACATTGGATATATACTATTTTGTAACTTGCTTTATTTTTTTACCAGATGGGAAAATAAATTCCAAAGATTTTGTTTCTTTGTATTGAAGTATAACATATAAAGGGAAAGTCTAATTGAATTTGCTCAAACTGAATGCTAGTTTAGTGTTCAGATCAAGCAGTGGAACTTTACCAGAAGACCTCTTGTGCTTTCTGTAGCTCAATTCTAGATTTGGTGGATGTTCTGGCAGACCCACAGGGCCAGTCCTGACTTGCCTTGACTAATCCCTTCTGTCACTCTCAGCATCCTCCTTGGAGGGCTGGGCACCGAAGGGAAAGGGACGGTTCATGTTACCCTGACACTCCTTTGTGCTGTGTAGGTGACACTGCTTGGCTACTCTATGACACCTACGGGTTCCCAGTGGATCTCACTGGACTGATTGCTGAAGAGAAGGGCCTGGTGGTCGATATGGATGGCTTCGAAGAAGAGCGGAAACTGGCCCAGGTAGGGTGAGCCAGAAGCTCAACAACTACCCAAGCATGACTTGGCCACAAAGCAAGCACAACCTCCCTTCCATTAAAGTCCTAAAAATTCTTTTTTCCCTAGATGAGTGGATCTCAAATGGGATGATTCTCTCCCCAGGGTGCATTAGGCAATATTGTCCAGAGACATTTTTGGTTTTTGTGAGTAGGGGCAGGATACTCCTGTCATCTTGTCCGTGGAGTCTGGGGTGCTATTCAACACCCCATAATGCAGACAGACAGCAGACAACAAAGAATGCTGTGGCCCAATCTCAATGGTGCCCAGGTTGAAAAATGCCATTCTAGAGCTTTACCTTGGGGGTAGTTTAGCAATTTTAAATTCTTTCAAGTTCTTGTTCTCCTGGTTTAAGGTAACTAATGCTCATTTCTCTGTGGCAGCTGAAGTCACAGGGCAAGGGGGCTGGCGGAGAAGACCTCATTATGCTGGACATCTATGCTATTGAAGAGCTGCGGGCAAGGGGCCTGGAGGCCACAGATGACTCTCCAAAGTACAACTACCACTCGGACTCCAGCGGCGGCTACCGTATGTTGCTGGGCTCCATTCACTTTTGAGCTGTCTGTCCCTTGTCTGGGGGGCTTTTGAGAGACTAGTCTGAAGGTTAGGGGCCCTGCAGGTTTCTCAGCCTCTCCTGTAGTGCAGCCATGCTGAGCACTTTTATTCTCACAGTACTCTGAGCTGGTAGTTTTCCTCTTCATTTTAAAATAATTATAGGGAGCTGTAAAAAAAAAAAAAAAAGGAAGATATTGTAAGGAGGTTCCATGTACCCTTCACCAGTTTTCTGTAATTGTAACACCTTAGAGACCAGGTAGTTGACCTTGAAACAATACACAATCACCGGAGTTCAATCCCTGGTACCAAAAAAAAAAAAAAAAAAGAAAAGAAACAATACACAATGGCTACTGTTTTGTTGAGACGGGGTTTTCCTAGAAGTTTGGGTCATCCTACCTCAGCCTCCCAAGTAGGGAGTTAAGCTGGGATTATGGGTGTGTGCCACCATGCCTGGTCCACAGTGGCTATTAAATTTTGCATCAGTATAATGGCATTCTAAAGTTAAGATTAAAAAAAAAGAACTTCCATTAGGGGCCAGGGATTTAGCTCAGTGGTTTCGCCGTCTGCTTCCCAAGCGTGAGGACCCAAGTTCAATCCCCGGTACCAAAAAAATAAAATAAAATAAATAAAGTTAAGAAACTGCTGGGGCCAGGGATTTAGCTCAGTGGTTCCGGTGCCTGCTGCGCAAGCGCAACATCCCGAGTTCAATTCCTGGTACCAAAAAAAGAGAAAGAAACTGCTGGATGTAGTGGCGCACACCTGTAATACTAGCACTTTGGGAGGCTGAGGCAGAAGGATCACCATGAGTTGGAGGCCACCCTGGGATACATAATGAGACTGTCTCAACTCTCCCTCCACAAATAAGTAAAGTTAAGAAACCAAAGAAATTAGTAAACAATCCACAGTTTTGCTTTTTTGCTCTGGTAGGGAGCAATCTTTCTTATACCAAAATCTGTCAAAGCAAGCACACAAATTGAATACATCCTTTGTGAACTGACCTTGGATTAAGGGATTTATTACTACTCTTAAAGAGCTAATCAGACTTACCAAGTTTTTATTCAGTGTCTGAGAGTTAACTGTGGTGTTTGTTCAGAGCTGTCCCAGTGTTAACACAGGAAGCTTGCACCCCAGGAAACCCCCCAGTCTTAGGAATAGGACAGTTATTCACCTCACTGAGAGTTGCATTCTCTAGTGGAAAACCAGTGTGCTAGTTCTTTCTTGGAATCTAATAGGCTTGCTTGCAAAATAAAATTAGAAGCTGACCGTGGTGATGCATGCCTGTAATCCTAGCCCTTGGGAGGTGGGGACTGGCCTCAAGTTCAGGCCCAGCCTAGGATACATAGTGAGTTCAAGGCCATACTGAACCACATATTGAGACCCTGTCTCAAACACACAAACAAAACCAAAAGAAAATTAGATAATTAGGACCTAAAAAGGACTTGAGAAATGGAATCCAGGAAAAGAATTGGAGCTGGGGGTGTAGCTCAGTGGTAGGCTGATTGATCGGCATGTGCAAAGGCCTGGGGTTTGATCCCCTGCACCCCAAAAGAAGAAAAGATAAGAAGTGGTAAGCAAAGTCATTGACCCTGCCTTTCCCCACCCACCTCTCCTTGGGGCAGTGTTTGAGAGTGCAGTGGCCACGGTGCTGGCTCTGCGGAGGGAGAAGATGTTCGTGGAAGAGGTGTCCACGGGCCAGGAGTGTGGAGTGCTGCTGGACAAGACTTGTTTCTATGCCGAGCAAGGGGGACAGATCTACGACGAAGGCTACCTGGTGAAGGTGGACGACAGCAGCGAGGACGTAAGCCAGCAGCTCTCCCTTGTTAACCAGGAGGGGCGGGTGTGGAGCGGCTGTCAGCATTCTGGGCCTTGGGAGCAGACCCCATGTACCACTGTCACTCTCTGCAGCTCAGAGCTGCTTCTTGAACCTGTTGCTTTCTCACCCACTGGTTCCTGGTAGGAAGCCCTTGCAGCCAGGTGCAAGGGTTGATCTTCAGTTTGTGTTTTATAAATAGAAGCAGCTCTCCAAAGGGCGGCCCTCTTTGTAGGACACAGCCTCTGGCTCTGCCTCTGCTAAGTTTGGTCTAGAGTCACCTGGTGTCCTTCGGGGTCTGGTTCCTTACAGTGGCTTTCAGATTCCCTAAGATGTGTGTGTGTTGAATTTATATATAAAACACTATTAGTGGCATGTGTGTATATATACATATCATTAAAGATATCTTAGAGAATATACATGTGTATGTCATTATATATGTGGAGGGATAATCTTTCTTTACTTTTTCTGTGTTGGAGATGGAAGCTAGGGCTTTGTGTGTGCTAGGCAAGTGCTGTAGCACTGAGATGCACCCCTTAGATAATAAAGAGAGAATTTTTTGCATGTGAATCTATATAGAGAGAATTGATATTTTTTGGAAAATTAATTAATATCCTTCTGCTTGACTCTAGAAAACTGAGTTCACAGTGAAGAATGCCCAGGTGCGAGGCGGGTACGTACTGCACATAGGAACCATCTATGGCAACCTGAAAGTGGGTGATCAGGTCCGGCTGTTTATTGATGAGGTGAGTCGGGTAGTAATCACCACCTGTATTAGTCAGCCCTTCACCTCTGGAACCAGATACCTGACATGAGCAACGTCAAGGAGAAAAGCTCATTGGGCCCCAAGGCAGAAATGGTACGGCAGAAGGGTGGTGTACCACAGCTGCTCAACCCACGGCAGCCAGGAAACACAAAGGGGAAGGGGCTGGGGACGGGACACACCCTTGGAAGGATCTCCCCCAGTGACCTCCTTCCTCCAGGAAGGCCTCACCCCAACAGCACCTCCATCTGTGGGCTCAGCAGTGGGTTACATTGATGAGGTTAGCAGCCCTGATCTGGTCCCATCTCAGCCTTTTGAGGAGGACACTTTTCTTTACTTTTTTTCTTTTCTTTTTTTTTTTTTTGAGACAGGGTCTTGCTGTATAATTCCGGCTGGCCTTGAACTCTTATGTAGCCCAAGCTAGTCTTGAACTGGCAATCCTCATGCCTCAGCCTCCCAAGTGCTGGGAATTATGGGCATGTGCCACCATGCCCCACCTTTTGGGGGGCATTTTTGGTCCAAATCCTAACACCTCCTCCTTTGCCTTTAAATTGGTCCATCATTGTCCTTCTTAAGTGAAATTGTAAGTAGAGTGCAAGAAGAAATTTTGGTGCTTTTTCTAGATTGTGAAGGATTTGATTAAGAGTAAGACCTGAATGTTCCCAATTCAATGATTTCCCCAGTGATTTTATTTTTTTTTATTTTTTATTTTTTTGGTCCCGGGGATCGAACTCGGGTCCTTGTGCTTGTGAGGCAGGTGATGGAACCACTGGGCTAAATCCCCGGCCCTCCCCAGTGATTTTAGTTGAGATTCTGTAGACTTGTTTCATAGATTGTTTTTCTAACCTCAAGTTCTTCAGGAGCCAAGGAGCCAATGTTAATTAATGACTAGGCTCTGTTACATGTGACAACACTCCAAAATAGCCAAAGCTGGGCTGGGGATTTAGCTCAGTGGTTTCGCTGCCTGTTGCGCAAGCACAAGGACCGAGTTCGATCCCGGCACCAAATGAAAAAACAACAACAACAAAAAAAACCCAAAATAGCCATAGCTTTAAATGAGATCACACTGTTTATTTCGTACCTCAAAGTCCAAGCTGATACCAAGCTCTACCCCACAGTCTCAGGGCTCCAGCATCATTCTGGGGGTTTACCAGGGGTTTCAAGGTCCAAGAAGGTAACGAACAGATCCATTGTCTAGGTGAGAAGTTGGCAATTGTGTGTGTGTGTGTTCCTCAGGACTGAGCCAGGGCCTTCACACTGAGAGTGCTGGGAATATAGCGTGATATGGCTAACTGTAAAGGGCCAGCCAGGTAGTAAATATTTGTGGCTTTGCAGACCATATGCTTTTTTTTTTTTTTGGTACCGGGGATTGAACTTGGGTCCTTGAGTTTACACAGCAGGCGGCAAAACCACTGAGCTAAATCTCCAGCCCCTAGACCATATGCTTTTGATCCCAGTTGCTGAGCTGTGCTGTGGTTGTGCATGGGCAAGCCACAGATAGTGTAAGCGAATGAGTTCTGCGGGGTGGTCCAGTAAAGCTATTTGTAAAAACGTGGAACAGGGCCAGTTTGGCCCATAAGGCCATGGTTGGCTGATTCCTGCCCCAGGCAGTGGAGAGGAAGGGGGAGAGCATACCTCACTCTGCACACTCTTTCTCTAGAACTTAGTCTAACATGTGGCCAGATTAACCTTCGGGAAAGCTGGGAAATGACACTTTTCTCTCAGCACCCGTGCCCAACTAAAAACTCTAGTACTTGAGGACAAGCAGCCTTCTGTTACAGACCTCTCCACTGCCACCTCTGCCCTTTACAGCCCCGGCGCAGACCCATCATGAGCAACCACACAGCCACCCACATTCTGAACTTCGCCCTGCGCTCGGTGCTTGGGGAAGCAGATCAGAAAGGCTCACTGGTTGCTCCCGACCGCCTTCGGTTTGACTTCACTGCCAAGGGAGCCATGTCCACCCAACAGATCAAGAAAGCTGAAGAGACAGGAAACGAGATGATCAAGGCAGCCAAGGTAGGTTAGGCTCTGAGTTCACTCCTTCCCACCCCATCACATTCTGTCATGGAGGCTCCTGGCTCATGTGCTCCTGTTCTGTTGTACCATATTCTGTCCTGTGAATTGATTTGCTGAAGCCAGCGATTCTCAAACTGCTTTTGTAGAGGGCAGCGGTGGTGTTGGGGGTGGGGGGGCACAGGGAGCCAGGACCATGTCCTACCCCTCCTTACGACAGCCAAAGCTCTTTTACTCCTGCTCACACACAGTGCATCCACGTGAGATTTGGCTCACAGGTTAACAAAAGAGGTAGAAAATCCCCTCTGGTTCCCAAGCCTTGTACGTCGTGGTGTGCTGTTTTAGAAGGCTGAGGGCGTACGCTAGGCAGAGCCGCAGTTAGGACTCAGGAGTCCTGCTGCAGGGCTATACTCTCCCTGCCACTTCTTTCTGCACCCTCAGAGATTTATGCCCAGCTTTGCTTCCTGTCTTCTTTCTACGGCAGCCTGTCTACACCCAGGACTGTCCCCTGGCAGCAGCCAAAGCCATCCAGGGCCTGAGGGCTGTGTTTGACGAGACCTACCCTGACCCTGTGCGAGTCGTCTCCATCGGGGTCCCAGTGTCCGAGCTGTTGGATGACCCCTCAGGGCCTGCTGGCTCCCTCACTTCCGTGGAGTTCTGTGGGGGAACGTGAGTACTGTACGGGAGCAGCAAGAGGTGGGGTCACCTGCCTTGTTAATTTGGCATCCCCCTTTGGCTAGACCAACTCTCCTCTCTCTCTCTCTTTCTTTCTGTCTCTCTGTCTCTCTGTCTCTCTCTCTCTCTTTTTGCGGTGCTAGGAATGGAATTCAGGGCCCTGTACATGTTAGGCAAGTGCTCTGCCACCCCCAGACTCCAACTCTCATTTTTCTAAGATTGACATGAAATCCTTAGAAAGTTACCTGTCAAATACCATTCCCAAGACTCCCAGCATCCCAGTGCTCCAGTCAAACCCCTCAGTGTCTGGTGGTAACTTTTCCTGGGCTTGTGATGAAATGGCCTTAGGAGGAAGAGGAGAAAAACATCCTAAGCACACTTCCCACAAAAATTGCTTGTTGTTCTCCTCTGGACTGATCCTAACAGGAAGGCTTGCTTGAATGCAGGATTCATCAAGGCTCTTGGAGTTCCTGATGTGGTCCTAGCCCCCATCCATTCCTGGTGCCCAGTTCTCTTTGCCAGCTTGAACAGCACCTGAGGAAGTGAGCCTGTCATCTCAGGCCCCTGAGCAGACCACATGGTAGACCCGGCTCAGCTAGCTTGGGACAGTCACTTGTTTCTGCCAGCTTGGATCCCTCTATGGCTCATGGGATCTTTCTGGTTTCCTCTTTTGGGTGCGGGAGATTTAACCTAGGGAAAACCTTTAGTACCGAGCTAAATCCCCAGCCCCTTATGGGTTCTTTTTGGGGAGGTCATGGTGGCCTGGAAAGTCCCTTGTTCCAAAAGAAGCCTGGTGGGAAGAACATGCGTAAGGCCATGGTCAAGCTTGTCAGGGCTTCTTGCATCCTTGAGGCAGGTAGGGAACAGGTAGGGTGTGTGGAGAGCAGGCTAGGGTCTGGGGGATCGAGTTCCAGGCCTCTGCCCAGCTGAATTGGGTCTTCAGGTGAGTGTCAGGTATCCTGCCCAAATACCTATTTGGTGACACTATGTATGTCGTTATTTTCCCCAGTGCTGGGTATTGGACCCAGATACTCACACATTAGGCAAGGCCTTTACCACCAAGCCACTTTCCCAGCCCCTTGCTGACACTCTTTAGCCCACAGCACACAACTTTCAGAGATTTCATACCACACAGAATAACTGGGGGTTACTGAACATTTAGGGTCTTCAAGCAACTGGGGAATATGACCTACATAAAGAGTTGGAGTAAGATTTTTGCATGTATGATATCACAGTAAATAGAAAATTAATGAAGTTCATTCTTCTTTTTTTTTTTTTGGTACCGGGGATCGAACTCGGGACCTTGTGCTTGCGAGGCAGGCGCCGGAACCACTGAGCTAAATCTCCGGCCCAGTGAAGTTCATTCTTGTTACTTATAATGAGATTTTTAAAGTAATCCTTTTCAGTTTTATTTTTTTTTATTGAGACAGGATCTTGCCAGATTACCTGAGCTGGCCTCCAACTTGAGCTCATCCTACTTTAGCCTCCAAGAATGCTGGGATTAGAGGCATATGCCATCACACCTGGCTAAAATTTTGTGATTTTGTTTCATTTTTTGGTACTGGGGATTGAACCTAGGACCTCACACATGCTAGGCAAGTGGTCTGCCACTGGGGTACATCCCCAGCCTTTATATTCTTACCTAGAGAGCAGAGATAACAGTTAAGTCCCCAACTCAGGAACAAGTTCTGTTCCGGGAGAATGCTCATAAGTCGTATTCATTCATAAGTCAAACAGAGTGAGTCTTTTACACCTTTGACACAAATGTACAGTGTATACGCTTTGTGCTTCCTAGCAGTCCCCTCCACATCACCATGCTTCCGGACATCCTGGGCTCTGATTGAGCACTGTACAGTAAGCACACAGCAGCACAACTGTGACAGTGTCAGGCAGATACGTGAGCTGCTTCCGTGATTTGTTTGGATCTGTGAATGTTTGTAATGTGAGGTCTGCTTATGTCTGAAAGTTCACAACTCAAATGTTTGTTAAGTCGGGGACTTACTGTATAAAAATAAAGCTTATGCAAGGTCCTGAGTTCGATCCCCAGTACCAACAAAATAAATAAATAAATACATAAAAAATAAAGCTTATGTTCCATCAAAGGGCTAAAACTGTCATACGGAGCCTACCAGCAGTAATACTGGATGGATGTTAGAGCACTGCCATGTTTCTTTCATTTGGTTTTCTCAACAGCTATGTAAGGGAGAATTGTCCCCATTTTTACATGAGAAAGCTGAAGCTCAGAGCCCAGGTTCTCTGACATTCTTCCCTTCGCACTGCTCCCCTTTCCCTTGCTTAACCAGTGAAATTCCCTTGGCCTGAGAGGCTTTTCCCATTCTTCGCTGGGCAGCTGCCTCAGGGCTCAGCTGTCCTGGCCACTGAGAGCTCTGGGGAGGCAGAGCAACCCAGGGTGCCTGGACTTCCTCTTCTCTGAGGACTCATGTTCCGTCCTTCAGGCACCTTCGAAACTCAAGTCACGCAGGAGCTTTTGTGATTGTAACGGAAGAAGCTATTGCCAAGGGTATCAGGAGGATTGTTGCTGTCACAGGTGCTGAAGCCCAGAAGGTGAGAGGGAGGCTGCTGTGTGGTTATTGGAAGAGGCTGGGGGGCCCAATCTGCGAACCCATACAGCGCACAGTTCTGTGGTCTGTGCAGTCAGAATGAAAGTGCAGACTGTGCTACCCCTGATGTCCTCCAGTTACCTTGCCTGGCAGAGGAAAGGCAGCACTGTACAAGGTTTCCTGGCTGGCATGTTTAATCTTTGGAAGTACATGAGTTCTGGCTCCTACTCTGGGTGAGCCAGAGTTTTGCTGTGGCTTCTGGTGCTCCGTTGCATCTCTACACATCCTGAGTGGTGTGTGCCTTGTACAAGATGCATGGCATAGAGGGACAGTTGCTCTGGATGTGCCACGTCCTAAGGGGCAGTCATTTTGTGGGGTGAAAGAGCTCTTAAGTCATCACTCCCTAAGCCTGAGTTAGGGTGCAGCCCTTGCTGCCCCAGCATTTGAGGAAGTTACTCCTTTCTGCAGCCACAGCTGCCAGCGCTTGCTCCCTGAAGGAAAGAAACTTGTGGTGTCTTGGGGTTTGCTGCTGCACAGCCTGTCATCAGCGCTTCCAAAGCTGTTTACAGACAGTGTAGCAAGGCTGAAAGTTACTGCTCAGAGTTTACAGGTCTGACTCCTTTCAGGCCCTCAGGAAGGCAGAGAGCTTGAAGAAATCTTTCTCCACCATGGAATCCAAAGTGAAGGCCCAGACCGCACCAAACAAGGACGTGCAGAGGGAGATCGTGGACCTTGGTGAGGTAGGGGCTCCCCCCACCCCCGCTCGTTCCTTAGGCTTGAGGATGGAGATCCCCTCGTTCCTAAAGAACTGTCACTGCAGCCAGTCAGGTCCTGGTCCTCAGGGGAATGGTCTTTCTGTCATCCTGTGTCCTTGCAAAGGGGACCCCTTAGATCCATGAACACAGCTGGAAAGGACCAGGTCTTATGTGAGAGCTGAGCTCTCTATGCAGTTCCTTTCTCTCTAGCTCTGCTTGGGACAGCTGCTGTGGTCGCTACAAAGCAGCTGGGGTCAGGGGCGGCAATTACATTTTTGTTCTTTCCTTTCCCGAACCTTTGGCAGGGAGGATCTTGGTTCAAATGCACAAGGGGGAGGTGGGCTGGAGCCTCAAGTCCTAGCTCCTGTGGCCCGGACCCACATGTCTTTCTGTTCTGGTTCTAGGCCCTGGCCACCGCAGTTATTCCCCAGTGGCAGAAGGACGAACTTCGGGAGACTCTGAAATCCCTGAAGAAGGTCATGGACGACCTAGACCGCGCCAGCAAAGCCGACGTCCAGAAGCGAGTGCGTCCAGCAGTGCTGAGGCTGGGAGGGTTTCCTCTGCAGCTTTCCGGCTCTGGGCCTCTGCCTGAGCCTCTCTTCCGGACTCCTCCTTGCAGGTGCTGGAGAGGACAAAGCAGCTCATCGACAGCAACCCCAACCAGCCCCTGGTCATCCTGGAGATGGAGAGCGGTGCCTCGGCCAAGGCAACCAGGGGCTGGGGTCCAGGCACCACCCTGCCTGTCACTGATGTCCCCTTCCCTCCTAGCCTCAGCCCTCTGGTGGCTGATGGGTGGGTGTTGTGGCTTTGACCTCTGAGGTCACCCGAGGGCCCACTATCTAGGGTTGAGGTTAGGCTGAGCCACAGAGAGATGTGGTGGCTGGAGGAAGGAGCAGCTCCTGAGGTGGAGGCAGATCTCAGAGCCAGCGTGTGGCAGGGTCTTGGCTTGCGTCCTTCTCTACTTGGGCTCCCAGGGACAGCACCTGCTCTTGTAATGGGTGCAGCGGTGCTCTGCAGGCTGAGCTATGCAAACTCCCTGTTCAGAGCAGTGCCCTTGCCGCAGGGCCATGGCCTGATACCAAGTTTCCCCGTAGGCCTTGAATGAAGCCCTGAAGCTTTTCAAGACCCATTCCCCTGAGACATCTGCCATGCTCTTCACAGTGGACAACGAGGCTGGCAAGATCACCTGCTTGTGTCAAGTGCCCCAGGTCAGGACTGCCTGTAGCCTTGCTCCAAAGCCTGCAAACTCCCAGGCCAATGGGAAGCAAAATCTGTTAGAGTTTGGTCCTTCTTTCTGCTGTTTGCTGAGGCTGGCTGATGTATGCAGCCTCCATGAGAAACAGCTGATCTCCTCCCCACCTATTTGTCATTTTCTCCATCACTCTTTACCCTCAGGCCTTTTCTTTGGTGAATATGTTTAACAGTACTGGCTCATACCTGGCTTTGCCACTTTTCCTGGTCATAGCAGTGGCCACTGGCTACTTCCTTTACCAGCTGTAGGGTCTGTCTGTCCCCCCCTCCCAGTCCCACCTACTGTCCTGATTCTCACTTCTCTTTCCTGTCTTCCAGAATGCAGCCAACCGGGGCCTAAAAGCCAGCGAGTGGGTGCAGCAGGTGTCAGGCCTGATGGACGGCAAAGGTGGTGGCAAGGATGTGTCTGCCCAGGCCACAGGCAAAAACGTGGGCTGCCTGCAGGAGGCGCTGCAGCTGGCGACTTCTTTTGCCCAGCTGCACCTGGGAGATGTGAAGAACTGAGGGGAGGGTGGTTCTCCCTGGGAAACGTCTCTCCCTCACCCGGATACATCAGTCCAGCCTGGAGCTCTCCATATGGCACAAGGGCATTCGAGTTCGGGGACCTCAAACAGCTCCATCTGTCCTCTAACCCACTAGTAACTGGAACATGCCTGGGAGCCATTCTGTGACTCTGTCCCTTTACATTACTGCTCTGAGCCCAATATGTCAGCACCACCTGTCTAAAACCACTACCCCAGGATTGCTGTTTAACATCCCCGTGCTCGTGTCTGTAGAAAACATCTCTGACCTGAAACTTCTGAGTCTGCAGAAGGAGGCCTTTTTGCCTCAGAATAAAAGGACCATGTGCAATACATGAGGACACTGTGTTATCCCTGTCCCCTTTCCTCTGGGATGTCACCTGACAGGCCACATGGTCTGGGTCCCTGCAGAACATATGCTGCGCTCCAGCTGGCTCCTCCTTGAGGTCCTCACCAAGTCCAGCCCCAGACCCCCAAGCTTTGAGAATGGCCCCCAGGGTTGCCTTCAGACATTTGTGGAGTTGGAGGCAGACTAAGTGGGGTGAGATGGAGAAAGGCATTCATAATTCATTAGAAATGATTCATTGAGTTACTCAAAGCAAAGAAGCACCTTTCTTAGAGCCCCTGGGAGAACTCCATGTCTTAGGCCTGTGTCCCCCTCCTCTGAAGCTGCTGATGAGAGATCAGGTGGTCTCATATAGAAGGTTCTCAGGTTATAGGTATTGCCTCCCTCACCCCAGTGCCTGCCCCCTCCTGTTTCCTTCATGGTCGGTAAGGATCAAGACGAGTCCAGTCTGTCCAAGTCTAAAGTCAGGGTTTGAAATCAGTGTGCAAGAGGGAAGGAAGTTCCTCTGAATACATGGCTGGCCCTGGAACCCAGGATAACTCTCAGCCTTGGGAGGAGCATGTCTATGCTGGGGTGAAGGGACCCCTCACTTGGGGTATGAGAGAAGGAGCGGGTTCAAGAAGTATATGCCAGGTGAGGAGAGTTGGGTGGAGGTAGAAAGATGATTATAGAGCAGTGTGGTAGCACACGCCTGTATTCCTAGCAGTTGGGAGGCTGAGGCAGAAGGACTACAAGAAGTTTGAGGCCAAGCCTGGGCTATACAATAAGTTTAAGGCCAGCCTGAACTCTGTCTCATGAAAAGAAAAAATAAAGATAACTTCACAATCCAGTGACCTGTGTAGGAAGGAATAGGAAGACATTCCATCCATTCATCCAAGTGTTTATGCCAGCCGGAGCACTGGGTAAAGAGGGCTGAAAGACCTCCTTTGATAAGTCAGTCAAGTGTAAGATAGTCACACGAGTACAAAAAAATAATTACAACCAGGCTGGGGATTTAGCTCAGTGGTTCCGGCGCCTGCCTCGAAAGCGCAAGGTCTCAAGTTCAATCCCCGGTACAAAAAGAAAAAAAAAATGCAACCTTCACAGGTGAAAGGAAGAAGATGTACGTCCTGAGATAGGCCTAACCTGGAGGATAGAGGTCGGCTGGCCCGTCCAGGTCACGGGCCAGCCCTCCTCAGCGTCCAGACTGTAGCCCCAGGGCTCAGAGATGCTCACTGTTCTCCCTCCGGGCCGACAGGGGGAGGTGTGGCCCCGTCTTCCCGCCCCTATCCCGACAGCCCTCGCGCAGGCGCGCGTCTTTAAGCGGGCGGAAGCGTTCGCACGAGGTAGGGCAACGAGCGGAAGCGGCTCCCGTGCTGGTCGCTGCCATGCCCGGGGATCACCGCCGCATCCGCGGGCCAGAGGAGTCGCAGCCCCCGCAGTTGTACGCAACTGACGAGGACGAGGCGCCCGCCGCCCGCGATCCGGTTCGGTTGCGGCCCGTGTACGCGCGCGCCGGGCTGCTGACCCAGGCTAAGGGTTCGGCCTACCTGGAGGCCGGAGACACCAAGGTGCTGTGCGCCGTATCAGGCCCGCGCCAGGCGGAGGGCGGCGAGCGCGGCAGCGGCCCTGCGGGAGCGGGTGGCGAGGCTCCCGCCGCACTGCGCGGCCGCCTGGTCTGCGAGTTCCGCCGCGCGCCCTTCTCGGGCCGCCGGCGCCGCGCTCCCCAGGGTGGCAGCGAGGAACGCGAGCTGGCGCTAGCGCTGCAGGAGGCGCTGGAGCCGGCCGTGCGCCTGGGCCGCTACCCGCGCGCGCAGCTCGAGGTGTCGGCGCTGCTGCTGGAAGACGGCGGCTCGGCTCTGGCTGCCGCGCTCACTGCCGCCGCCCTCGCCCTGGCCGACGCGGGAGTTGAGATGTATGACCTGGTGGTGGGCTGCGGCCTGGGTCTCACACCAGGGCCGGCGCCCATCTGGCTGCTGGACCCCACCCGGCTCGAGGAGGAGCGCGCCGCTGCAGGCCTCACGGTGGCGCTCATGCCCGTGCTCAATCAGGTCGCCGGGCTGCTGGGCAGCGGCGAGGGGGGCCAGATCGAGAGCTGGGCGGAGGCCGTGCGCCTGGGCCTCGAGGGCTGCCAGCGCCTCTACCCGGTGCTGCAGCAGTGCCTGGTGCGCGCAGCTCGTCGAAGGGGCGCCGCCGCCCCGCCCTGAAGCCGAAGCCTGAGCAACGATATACGCCGAGGACCGAGGCGAGGACCGGGCTGCCTCAGCCCTAAAAGGATCTGCGCCGCCGGCCTCCTAACTGCGCCGACCTCAGAAGTTGGAGCACAGGAGAGGGTGTGGAGAGATAGAGCGGATGTGCTGGCAGCTGCATAGATACAGCTTTTTACAAACTATTCCTTATTAAAGGAGCTTTGCTACTCGAGCTGGCTCCCAGCCACAACCCCGTTGAGGAAACCTGTGAGACCAGCCGACTCCCATGTTGGAATGGACTTCAGTTGGACTCACTTGAAAGATGAGACCTGGAGCCGTGGTCTTGTAAAAGGTGGCCCCCTTCAGGCTCCCACTGACTCCCTCGCATGTAAACTGGGCTAGTTTTGAGAGGATGGGCAAGGGTCTGTGCCTTCTTAATATTTAATATCTGAGCTAAAACCTTTTTATACCTGAAAAATGTCTTTTGTTATTTTTGGTGTTAAGATTTAAGAGTAAGGCTCTTCTGAGCTGGGTCATGTGTTCTTGGATCACATTTCAAGGGCTTGGAACGGAGCTGCCTTAAATATTCCTGCCACTTAGCCAGTGGGCAAAGATAGGCCGAACTACTGAAGCAGCTCCAGGGGTTAATGTGGGAAATTGCTTTGGAGGAGAAGCTGCTGAGACAGAGTAGGGAGAGTTGCGTGGCCCAGAAAACAATCTGTGTTTACCCCAATCCCCTGGTTTAGTGTCGGCCAAGAGCACAGCTCGGGGTTGGGTAGCTGGAAAGGGTTGTGCTCTGGGTGGAAGCCAGATCCCATCCTTTTCTGCCCACCAAAGCAGTCCAGGAGGCTTTAACCGCAGCTGGTGAAAAGTGAGGCTCCAGGCTGACTTCATCATCTGGTTCCTCTGTCCACCCTCAGCTCCTGGGAGGCCCTGAGTGGCATGGGCTGGGGAGAGGGCAGGTGACCTGTCCACACTGAGTTCCCGGATATTGGGATGCTAGACACAGCTCTGTTCCTAGGATAGAAAGGTGGAGTCTTCCCTAGGTGGCTGAGTTCTGCTGGTGAGTCCTCAGGGCTGGATTAGAGAGAGCCGGTAAACTGCTTTTGAAAAAACAGCAGCCTGGGCTTCTGCATCCCAGTTTGGTATGAGCTTCAAAATCTGAGTGTCTCAAGGGCTCACCTTAGCTTCTACAGGAAGTGCCGGCTCAGGGCAGCCCAAGGGCCAGAATGTTCTGGGACCACAAATAGGAACTCTTGACCAGGAAGAAGTGCACATTGTATTTTTTTCCTTTCTGACACAATACATTTTCCTAGAGCAGGTCTGGAATGCATAGTATCATACTAATGAAAAACAAGGTCAAAACAGGACATAAAGAATAGTACTGCTGTTCTGAAGAATGGCTGTGTAGGCTGGAGTCTGGAAGCAAAGTGAGTTGCAGGGGGCATGCACTGTGGACCTTAAACAGCTCAGTGTTAGAATGGAGGATCACAAAGGTTTCAACACCGGGTAGAGAAAGCTGGGCCAGCTGGTGTGCCTGGAGATGCGTGGAGGGGAGCAGCTAAGGCAGTGTCTGCATTCAGGAAGGGCCGGTGATGCTCCCTGTGCTCAGGCTGCCTTGGCTTTATGAGGATGGGGAGCTGCTGCTGGGCCATACAGAGCCTCCCCCATCCCGCCAGCCCTAGGATTCTGGAAACAGCCAACAAAGCTAGACCCAACACCATGGGGAGGCTTTCCGGCTAGTGCGGCTGAACCATGCCTCTGCTTCCATTGCCCCGGTGCTGGAGTGGGTACTCAGGTTGCATGGGTTCTACCAGGAGGCAGGGGCCAACCAGGAAGAGGCGCGGAGCTGATGAGCCCAGAAGGGTTCCCACCTGCTACTGGCCGCCCTCCTGGTCAGATGCTTGGTTCTGCACCTGTAGAAGAAAACAAGCAGGGGGCCCAGGGAGGCATAGTACAGCTGGAAAGAGGGCCACCTGCTAATATCTAGTTCCACCCCCGTGTCTTGGGAGCTTTGGCAGCTCCGGGGCCACTCCAGATTCTTTTCTTGGAGGTTAGAGGTATGAGGAATGAACTGGGGCCTGGTGCACCCTAAGAGCATCCTCTACCACTGAGCTGCATGCCCATCCCCTCTAGTCTTCCTGACTCTTGGGCACCTGCATTTCCATTTAGCCCATTTTCCCAGAGCAGTTGTGGCTCAGGCCCTGGGCAGCAGTGAGGGCCCTCTGAGCCCAGCAGGCCAAGGATACAGATGGGCAGGGGAAAGAGGGGACTTCACCACTGCCAACCCCCATGCCCTAGCCTTGCTGGGAGAGCCCAGCGGGCAGTGTGATGGTGGCCCACCTTACAGACCACAGATAGTGGAGGTTGGAAAATACAGAACTCTGGCCCTTTGTGGTCCCAGGGTTGGACTTTCTCCATCCAGGAATCCCTGTGTGCCACAGCCTGGGGAGCAGGGTGCCATGCAGACAGCTGAAGGACCGGACCGTGGGGCAGTAAGTGGGGGTGGGGCTGGGGAGAGGGGAGAAATGGAGGTTTACCAAACTTAACAGGTGGTTCTTATGCAAGGGATCTAGGGCCATGGAACACACCTGTGAGATTCCCTCTACAGTGGTTAAACTTCCCGTCCCCTGCCTTCCAGGAGATACTTCAGCCCAGAACTGACCAAAGTGCCCAGCTGCCTGGTAGTAGGCCCTAGTACTGCTGGGCCAACCAAGCCCAAGGTTGAGTTAAAGAGCAAGGCAGGGTCCATCCTTCATGTGAGCACTGCTCTGGGTTAGAAGTCCCATGGTTTCCCCACACAAACCTGCACAAACTTAAGTCCCTCCTTTGCTCACCAGGAGGCCATAAGGATCCAGCATGAGAAGGGTGGGAAAGGAGGCGGGACCAGACTACTCACCGCCTGCTCTGTGGCTATCCTTCCCGCTGGCCCCTGGGCTCCTGTTGGGCCTCAGTAGTTTGGCGTGAGCAGCCCTCACTACCAGGGACCCTGTTCTTGTCACTGTCCTTTGTCCCTGTGCAGAAAATCAGTTAGCCAGGCATGGTGGTGCACACCTGTAACCCCAGCACTCAGGAGGCTGAAGCAGGAGTATCACTGAGAGTTCAAGGCCAGCATGGGGTACACAGTGAGAGCCTATCTCGTAAAAAACAAAGAAAATCACGTCAATGGCCAAGTTTGGAGGGCCCAGAGGACCCCCTCAGGGACCCAGAAGTGATCTAGACGTTGAGAGGACAAGAGGCAGATGGGCTGGGACTCAGGTGTGACTCCTGACAGCTACTGAGTGTGACAGGACAACCCAGAACCATGAGAGCCCCCAGCCACAGGAACAGGCAGAAGGAGCCCAAGGTACGCTGAGGAGGGGAGGCCTGCAGACAAAGCTCCAGCAGTCCCTTGGGCAACCGCACATCTTCAGAGGTAGGAAAATCTGGGGCCCACTGAGAACATGGCCTGGGCCCACCTTTGGTGCCTGACCTGCAGCCTGGGCTCTGCGCTGGTCCATGTGCTCCAGACTCTCCAACAGCCTGTCCACCTGGGCTTTGATCTCGCTCAGCTTCCCCCGGATGGAGCGCAGCTCCTCGGTCCTCACAGCTGGGGAGGGGCCAGGGTTGGTGCCCGCAGAGGCCACAAGGGCCAAGAGCATGGCTCCCAGGGCTCCTAGGCCTGCTGTCACTGCGCTTGAGCCACCCAGCCTCTCCCCAGCACTGCAGCTGTGGCCGAACTCACGCTTGGCCTGCTCGGGGTGCAGGTATCTGCTCCTAGAGGCCTTGTAGGGGCTGCAGCTCCTTCTGACCCCCAGGCCCATGAAAGTCCTTTGGAGCTTGCCAGGCACCTGGTTGATGAGTGGGGAGATCCTCTGGTGTCCATACCCCCTACAGGGACAGGACAGAGGAGGAGTCAGGCCACCAGCCCCACGGGCTGCCCCAGGGACACGGGGCAGGTGCACCCACCTACAGGGGGCATCTCCTCCGTGCAGCTCATAGTTCAAGTGGTAGTTGCTGCTGCCTCTGTGGAGATACAGTAAATAGGAAAGGGGTGTGTGTCATTGTCCAGGGCCAGAGTCTTCTTGGTCCCCAACTGAATTTGGGGAAACTGAGTATGCAGCTTTTCCTTAGGGCGCCAAGATTCTCCACCGGAAGACCCCAGCGACTTGCCCAGAGTTACTCTTTAGTTTTTTGGGGGAGGTTTTGGTACCGGGGATCAAACTCGGGACCTTGTGCTTGCGAGGCAGGCAGCGGAACCACTGAGCTAAATCCCCGGCCCACCCAGAGTTGCTCTTGAGACCACAGCCAAGCACCTTCTCCCTGGTTGGATTCTGATAAGGGACCCCTCCCTGTGGTTCCTCCCTGTGGTTCCAGGGAGCAGGAGAGGGGGACAGTTGCCTCCAAAAGCTCCTCTGCCTAAGCCAGGACTGCAAATGTTCTGGATCCAAGTCTGGCAAAGGATGAAAGGGGAGAGTTAAGTTAGAGCCCAGAGCCAAGGTGAGTGTGAGAGCCACTAATCTGGGTGTGGGAACTGCCAGGGTGCAGGGCCAGCAGACAGGGTTAGGACTGTGGCTGGGCCACCTGCCCCTCTGCTGCAGGCCCTGGAAAATGGTGACCTGGCCCTCAAAAGGTCCCAGGCTCACATGTGCCAGCCTCACCCCTTTTCACAGCTCCGAGCCTCCAGGGCACTGGTCCAGGAGGGGCTCGAGATCAGTGCTTTCGGAGAGACCACTGGGTCCCTTGGCTTGGCAGGAATGGGCGGGTCCCAGGCGCTGGGGCTGGGGAGGAGGCAGTGAGTTGGGGGAAGGGGAAGGGATCCCTGCGGGAAGGTAAACTTCTGGAACGACTTTCTGGGGCTGTGACCCCTGTGGCCAGCTCAGGGCCAGCCCAAGAGGGGGGCCTGACGGAGGCCACCCGGAACGCTGACCCCTCCCATTCATCCCACAGGGTCCCCAGAATTCAGCTGAGGTTTCTGGCCACCCCTGATTTCTGGCCCCAGGAGATCTGGGTGGGTGGAGGGAAGCACAGGGCTGCTGGTGATTCCGGTCTCAGGAGGAGGAGAAAAGAGCCTGGCAAGGTGGGGTCCGGGTTTCGGGGAGGGCTGAGGCCAGACAGAGCTCCAAGAGACTACTCCAGGCGTGGCTGGGCAGAAACCAGACCCGAACAGTGCCTCCCGCCGACCACCTGAGCCACCGGGTGAGAGAGCCTCTTATCCAGGCATTGGTGGTTCAGTGGTAGAATTCTCGCCTGCCACGCGGGAGGCCCGGGTTCGATTCCCGGCCAATGCACGAAGTGTTTTTTCTTCTTTGCTTCCCCAATTGATTTGTTTTAAGTGTACTTTTAAGAGTAAGCAGGAATGAGCACTTTAAAGGAACACGATTTTGCCAACTGTTGCCCACAGTGAGACAGGATGGATGGAATGGAGCCAGGACGTTTTCGTCCATGCTGTTGCAGGCAGAGGTGCCCCTCACCCTGTTTGGGGGCCTCCCTACCCTGCTCTGCTTTGCCAGCAGTGAGGCCTGTGTCCCTAACAGGTCCCAAGGGGGCGGCCTGCTTGCACCAGGGCAAGCAGCAGCTGCCTCCTGGTCAGGGCTAATGGTCACAGTCTGCAAGCCCAGGACTTGCACCAAAAGAGAAACAAAAGGCCCCCGTTGGAATGGCTCTGGGGGCCAGAGTCCAGACACCTCCTCAAGTGTCCTAAAGCCAGGCTGTGGGGCAGGAGGAGGAGGCTGGTGTGGGCTAAATTCTCCACCACAACACGCCCTCCATACTCATACAATTCCATTTGGGGCCCAAATCCCATGGCCTAGATTTGACTACTTCTCACAGAGAAGCCATCCAGGAGCCTAGTGCTGGACAGAGCCCCATCCCCACATTTCCCTCCCTGGGGACCATCCCAAGAGGCCCAGCCACACCACCACAGCCTCCCGCCATGCCACCCAGCATCTGAGGAAGCACTTAGTTGTCCTCACTGGAGTCCTAGGGGCACAGTGAGGCCTGAGGGAGGCCACCTCTGCCCCAGAGCTTGAATGCCAGGGCCCCCTCTGAAAGAAGTCGGAGTCCCTGCCCTACAGGCCTGCTCCCTCCCTATTGCTAACTGCACCCCACCATGGACAACCCCACCCCAGGGAGAGTAGACAGGATTGAACTGAAACCTGCTGGGAGAAGGGGTGAGATGAAAATATGAAATCTGATGAAGGCAACTAAAAGTGAAGAACTGTGGAACTTCATCTAATCTCAGAAATGGCCCTTTTTTCAGGCCATGGTGGGATTACCCCTGTAATCCCAGCACTTGGGAGGCTGAGGCAGGAGGATCTAAATTCAAGTCCTGCCTGAGCAATTTAGTGAGACCCTGTCTCAAAATAAAAAATAAAAAAATCATTGGAGATATAGCTCAGTGGTAGAACACCTGCACTCACAGATAAATGGGAGGTGGTTCTGGATTTCATCCCTCCCTGGCATCCAAAAAAAAAGTTTTCCTTTACATTTTCTGAGCAAGATGTCATCGAGAAAGGTTCTCATTTACTGCCTCCCAAATATCTATACCTGGGGAAAGCCCCCAACATCCATAGGTGAGGCTCCCAGAGAGAGAGAGAGAGAGAGAGAGAGAGAGAGAGAGAGAGAGGGAGGGAGGGAGGGAGAGAGAGAGAGAGAGGGAGGGAGAAAGCGCTGGCCCCAGGCAGTCAGAGGCACACCCCTCCCCGATCAGCAGGATGGCTTTGGTTATGTCAGCTGGGGGGGCACCAGAATATGCTGGGTCCACTCCCCCAGTTTACAGACAAAACCTTTGCCCAAGGGACTAGGGACCTCCTCACAGGACTGACAACCTGAGCCATGTGTAGCCAGTGTACTTAGGGAGCCTGTGGGGTCTTTGTCCTGTCTCAGGAAACCCACACAAGCCAGCAGCCAGCCTCCCTCCCAGTGGGGGCCTGGACAAACTCACCGGAAGCCGGCTGTGTCCTGCTGCCTCTTCTGTCCTGGCTGGCCAGGGCCCGGCCTGGGCTCCCCAGCCATGTCCAAATCTAAAGAGAGAAAGAGATGGTGCAGGGGACAAAGAAAGGGGTGCAGGGGAAGTGACAAGTGCACACGGGGCCCTGCCCTGCTCCTGAGCTCTGGTGGGAGACAGAGCTCCTGTCCCTCAAATGGACACCCTTGCCTGGCCTCTGATGGAACTCTCCCCCTACCTAGGGCTGGGCTAGGGCTCCCAGGGTCATCTACATAAGGAGACAAATGAGCCTTTGGCACGTCTCAAAACAAACATACCTCATGGCTATTCCTTCAGCCCCAAACCCACAGTCAGAATCACTGCCTTGCCCAGCCCTGGATTTTGGGTGATACCATCAGTGGGGAGGAGAGGGACTACCTGGGTGGACCCTCTTGTTCGATGAGCAGACACCAGGCCTGGTCCAGGTTAATTCTCAAGTGTCCTCCTGCTGCCCGCCTGGGATGGACTGAGAGTGTGTGCCCGGCCGCCCTCGCTGGCCTCCCTGTTGCCAGGCCCACAGCTCACACCTGGCCCTGTGCTAATCCTGTGCTGGCTGCTGCCACTGCTGAAAGAGCCAGGGTGGCTCGGAGGACGAGCAAAGCGAGCACTTTCTACAAAAGAGCCTCAAGTTCACAACACTGTGGCCCTCAGATGAACAGTTTCCCTGATTCCAAACCTGTGTTATTGATCATGAACATACAGAAAGGGGAGGGACCTGGTACAAGATAGGACAGCCTCATTGGCTCCCTCTCTAGGCTCAAGTATTCAAAGGTCTCCCCTCATGCCCCAATTCTTGAGCAATTAGAAGAGAGGACAGTAATGTTTTTTAAATCCTATTAAAGTGAGTTTGACACATCTGAAATTCAAATTAAAACTTAAAATTCAAATTAGAAGGTTTATGGTAGAATTTATGGTTACCAATTAGGCATACTGCTAAGTGTTAGCAGGAGATGTTGTTTTAAAAGAAAATACAGCCAGGCATGGTGGTGCATGCCTATAATCCCAGCACTCTGGGAGGCTGAGGCAAGAGAATTGCAAAAAAATTTTTTTTTTGAGAATTGCAAATTTGAGCCCAGTCTAGGCAACTTAGTAAGATCTTGACTCAAAATATAATTAAAAATTCTAAAGAGCTGGGGATGTAGATCAGTGCAAAGGCCCTGGGTTCAATCTCCTGTACTGGGAAGGAGGAGGAGGAGGAAGAGATAGAAGAGGAGGAAAAAGAGGAGGAAGAGGAAGAGGAGGAAAAGGAGGAGAAGATACAAAGAGGTCCTAATTTCAGCAGGCCAGTTTACAATGATATCCTGAGTTCAAGGAAGCAGAGTAGTTTTGGTTACACTGGAGTTAGGTGCTGCTGGCAGAAGGGCCACGTCTCCACTTAGGGTGGGTGGAGGGTCCCCGGAACATGGGGCTGGCTGCATGGAATGAACTGAGAGAAGTGAAGGACTTCAGCAAACTTGGGAGGAGGGAACCCTGGGTTCCCCCTTAACATCTGGGCAGAGATGAGGGAGGTGCTTAGCTTCAGACCAGCCCCAGATTCGCTTGTGACCTGGGGAAAGTAGCCAGCTGGTGGTTACACTGCTTGGGGTTGGGGTCTCTGCGGCAATGTTTGAGATCAGACCTGGGGTGGGGAGAGGAACCGCCTGGTTGCTAGTGGAACCAGGGGCTGACCCTGAGGGCCCTGAGAGTCAGGCCCCTTGGGCACCCAGGCCCAAACTGGTGGTCCTCTGTTCCAGGACCCCCTGGTATTTAATGATGCAAGAACAGGTAGGACCCCATTCCTATATCCCCAAATGCAGGGCAGGCTTTGTATGTGCGCACAAACTGTGATCTGGAAACTGAGACATTTGCAACTCTGCTAGGAACAGAAGAAATGCAAGAAGCACTGCACTTTCAGGTTTCAGGAACCCAAAACATATATGAGTAGTGTATGTAGGGGCCCAAGAATTCTTTTTCAGGAGGTGCTAGGTCCTGTGCATTGAGCTACTTCCCCAACCTCTCTCAAAAGGTATTTTATTTTGTTTTAAATTGGGCAGTGACACACACCTGTAATCCCAGCACTAAGGTGGTTGAGGCAGGAAGATTGAAGCAAGTTCAAGGCCAGTCTAGGCTACATAGTGACTTCAAGGCCAGCCTGGAATACATTGGTGAGATCCTGTCTCAAAAATCCAATAAATAAATAAATAAATAAATAAATACGTTTTCATTTTGAGAGAGGGTCTTGCTTAGTTTCCCAGATGGGCCTCAAACTTGTGAACCTCCTGCCTCAGCCTCCCAGAGTGCTGAGATTCCAGGCATGAACCACCAGCCCTGGCTCACCAAATAATTCTTGTTTCATGTCCTTTTTTCACCTACTTCTTAGAGCACAACAGCATTCTGCTCCAAACAGGGGATAGGGTGCAGAATCTGCCACTGTTCTATCCCCTCCACTGGCTCAAGGCAGGGCAGGGAGTAGCAGCTCGATGGATGTCTGCTGCAGAAGTAGATTAACCATCCCAGAGGCTATGGGTTGGAAGTGGGCTGGGGCTTTGCTCCACATTCATAGCTCACAATGCCCCAGACGGACTTCCTAGAGACACACCCTCCTTCCCATGGGCTGTGATGCTGGACTTCCGGAGAACGTGAGTAGGACTGTGAGAGAATGGGAGTCACAATGTATGACAGCAAACGACAGGAGGTAAGCATTCAGGTGTCGGGAAAGCAGAATGAAACAGAGAGACCAAGCTGACGTAAGAACAAGAATCAGGAAAGAAGTGGAAAGAGGTGGACACATCCAAAAACTGGTCCCCAGAGTTCATCAAGCGGACTCCCAGGAACATTTCTCTGAATTTATCAGACCAATGCAAAGTAGTTAACTTATTTCCCCAGTGCTCCCTGGAAAAAAAGGAAAGGGTAGATCATCTCTAATATTAAAGGCTGCAAGCAGCAGTTAACAGTGAGTGACTGGCTCTTCTGATCAGACCCACAGGGCCATGCTGATGATGGGAAGAGGCAGCAACTGTCTTTGGTGGCAGTGGCAGCAGCTACATCGAGCTTTCAAAGATGGTGGCATCTCTGTCCCACTTCAGTGGTGCCTCTTCTGTGTTTCACAGCTCTGTTGTGTGATCTCTTCCAGATCTGATTCTCCAACCCTTTCAGAGCTTCTGAGAGCTAACAAGTATCTTCCACAAACTTACTTCTACTTGGAGTCGCCAGAGTTAGTTTCTGTGGCTTAAAGCTAAGAATTTAGATTAATACAAAAATAGGGCCAGGAGCCCTGAACAAGAAGCCCTGAAGGAAACAGGGGCAACCTAAGGCTTGTAAGTAAGTGGCCAGAGGACATTGAAAATCTAGCTAGTACTAAGGGATCGGAGTGTAGCAGCCCAGGACCTGCCACGGCGAGACAGTTAATCCTGTAGTCCCCTAGAACAAAGCACCATCAAAGGCAAGGCTTTGAGGGACTTAATGGATCCTGCCATAGAAAAGCACAAAGAGTATACTGAAGTTGCGCGGGGGGGGGCACCGGGCATGGCAGCACATGCCTGTAATCCGGGCATTCTGGGAGGCTGAGGCAGAAGGATTACAAGTTTGATCTCAGCCTGGGTAACATAGCCACTTATTAAGATCCTGTTTCAAAATAAAAATACATTTGATGGCAGAGTGGGTTAATTATGGCCATAGGAAGGCAATGCCCAAAGGATGCCTTCCTCTTTAGGTACCCTAGGCTGTGAAGCTAGGATTTTCTCTATGCCCGGCCTGCAGGGAGCACTTCCCAAGTACACCACAAGCCATTGCCCTCGGGGGCGTGATGAAAACATGTTTATATTTACCCTTTAAAGTTTTTGTCAAAAAAAGTTTTCATCTTCATAATATGCATAATATTTTGGTGTACTACATGGAGACAGTTCAGAAGTTATACATAAAAACATTGGAGGCACAAGCTCAAGTTTTTATAGATATATGTTTGCAACCAAAATATACAAAAAGTGTAACAAGTCGCCAGGTTTATGTCCAAGAAAGTGCTGGAAATGCCAGCCCCATCCCTGTAATCTCAACAGCATTCGGAAGGTGAGGCGGGAGGACTGCAGGAAGTTGGAGGCCAGCATCAGCTACATATACTCCTTTTTTTTCTTTTTCTTCCCATACCGGGGTTCAAACTCAAGACCTTGCACTTGCGAGGCAGGCGGGGCGTCATTGAGCTAAATCCCTGGCAAGCTACAGAGAGAGTTCAAGGCCAGCCTGAACTACAGAGCAAAACTGTCTTTAAAAAAAAAGAAAGAAAAAGCAGAAGAAAGAAAAGCTTTGTCTTCTAGAACCACATTTAGAACACTGGCTTGAGCTGGAAGGCATCCAAAGGGGTCCTCTGCCCAGCTCTGGAAAAACTTCACAGAGTTCCTTCCTCCAGGGAAGCCCAAATGACTTGTAGCACATTCCTCTCTCCTCCCCAAGGACAGAGGCCGTACCTACGCTTGGTTTGGCTTCGCTCAGCTGGCTCCCTTGTACAGGTTCCCTGGAAGATAAACACGGAAAGCTATGGGCATAAGAAAGCCTCTCCAGCGCTGGAAGTGCCAGGGATTGAACCCGGGGCCTCGTGCATGCTAAGCATGCGCTGTACCACTGAGCTACACCCTCGTTAGAGACTTTTAGGAATCCTAGATCCATACACATTTTCTCTCACCACTTCTCTAATACATGAAGGAAGCAGCACGAACGTTTATAGATCTTGGGGAAAATACCCTAGCCAAGAAGAGTTTACCAGATAAAGAAAAATAAATTCCCCAGATAAAACTCCACAGAGACAGACACCATGGGTCAGAGCTTGTAAAATTTCCAGAACTTATTACGGGGATCCACCATGAGGTGCAGGATCTTTCTTTACCATAAATAATAACTTAGTTAACACGTGCTGATGGCCTAGACTGTATTATATATTCTCCTCCGAAGTGCCAGAGGGAGGGAGCGCCTAAAGCTGAGCACTGCCCTTCCCGATTCTGCTTTCGTGTGCCAGGTCTCGGGCCGTGGGAACCGCCGAGGCGACCCCTTGGTGCAGGCCCAGGTGGTTCTCCCGAACCCGGCATCCACACCTGTGCGGACCGGGGAGGGAGCGACCCCGCCCCACCGACTCCCGATGGCACCTGAGGGAGGGTCCGGGGTCCGCGGCCCGTCTCACCGGGCCTCCGCGGGCGGCCAAGCAGCATCACCGCCACCCTCGGGGAGCCCACCCAGCGATGTGCCGCCTTCCCCGGGCGGCCCGCGGAAGGAGTTCACCAGGTGACAAACGCGCTGCGCAATGAGAGAAGCCGGGGCCCCGAAGCAGGGCAGGCTCGCGGGGGCGGGGCCTCCTGTTAATGGGGCGGGGATTGCATGGTGGGGCGGGGCCGGGGCCGGGGCCGGGGCCGAGGAAGAGGCTTCGTGGACCCCTCCGTTGCGCTTGCGTAGTTCTGGCTCCCAGAGGGCGCACGCATGCGCGTGTGGTTCCGAGTCTGCGTCTCAGAAGTTGAGGCTCAGGTTCTTCGCCAGGTGTTGCGGCTGCTGTTGCTTACTGGGCAGGATTGCGGCGGGAGCGTAGGGACGCCTTAGTAGGCGACCTTGGGACAGATATATGGGCGGGGCTCCGGGGTCCGGCCCTTGGCCCTATCGCGACTTTCTGTCTTCTTCCGCTGGGAGTGGTTGCTGATATTGGAAACGTCAGTGTGAACGGGGCCTGTGCACCCGCTCTGAACCTGGGCACCACGTAGCTTGCCACGTGCCCCCAGTTAAACTACCGAACCAGAGAAAGAAAATGGAAAGGTTAAATGAGAGCCAGACTGCCTAGCTTTGCTTGCTGTGTTACCTTGGGCAAGTTACTCAACCTCTCTGTGCCTCCATTTCGTCAACCGTAAAACAGGGGTAGTAATACTCCTTTCTCAATGAGAGTATGAGTGTTTAACCACTTACCAGTCCAATTATTTAAATACAAGACGAAAAATCGCATATTTTTCATTAATTTTTATAAGATACAGCGAAATATAAAAACGACAATGTTGCCGGGGATTTAGCTCAGTGGTTCTGCCGCCTACCTCACAAGCGCAAGGTCCCGAGTTCGATCCCCGGAACCAAAAAAAGAGAAACTATAAAAACGACAGTGTTGTCAAATGTATTCAATACAATAATCGACTGGTTGAAGTGACACCTGCCTGAGCAACGCTTGAGATAGTACTTCAAGAAACACGCTGCCCAATTGATGCTCGGGGTAAACTGTTATGTGGTTAAATGAATTAATAGATATCAAGTGTTGATTACACTGCCTGACAGTGTTTATCAAATGTCAGCTATGATGTCTGAGGCGCTGGTTGAAGCATTGGGACTCGACAAATTCTGATTGTACTGTTGGCCCTGATAGGCAAAAATGCTCCAGTGGAGACAGTCTGGTCTTCTAGGTTACTGGGGGGCATCGATTGAGCAGGAAAGAGGAGGGACAAAACGAGTAGCAGACACAAGACCATTCTGGTCATCTGAATTCTCTTTCCAAAGACCAGTTGCAGATGGTGTGGTAGTACACACTTGTAATTCCAGCATTGAGGAGGCTGAGGCAGGAGGATTGAGAGTTCAACTCCAGTTTGGGGAAGTTAGTGAGACTCTGTCTTAAAAAGTTAAAAAAGGGCTGGGGTTGGACCTCTGCAAAGGCCCTTGGTTCGATCCCAGGATCAGGGGGGAAAAAAGAGCAATTGGAAGTCTGGCTGGTTTACAACTTAGTTTAATCTCTGTGGGTGTATTTGGTGAGGGAAACCAGCGGTCCCACTGTGGCCCTCTTCCAACCGCAGGCTCTGACTTCTGCTTTAGCACACAGAAGCCCATCTTCCCAGTCAAAAAAGCAAGCTGAGGGTTCCAGGTTCTCCGCTTCCCCAGTGAGGCTCCTCTCCTTCCTGCACTAGCTTCACTGCCACTCTGCCCAACTTCCTGTATGGTCTGAGATCTCTGGTATTAGGCATGCAATCCCAGCCCACCCGGTTTCGCCCAGGGGAGCAGACAGGCAAGCAGGGCTGGTGCACCCAGGGGCTGGTGGGAGAGCTGCCTAGCTAGGCTCAGGGCCTTGGGTCCCACCGGGAAATGTGCTCTTGAGCTGGAAAGGAAGCAGAACAGGGTGGGGCTTGGTGGCAGCCCAGGCAGTCCTGGGATGGGAACTCTGCTGTGCTCCCATGTGGAGCCCAGGCCCTGCTAGCAGGTGCTGCTGGTAACTGGTGCCAGGCCAGGTGTACCCTGTGGGCTCCCCCATAGCTCACTGGGCTCTAGAGAATCACAGAACATCAGGGGACCAGACAGGTCTCCAGGTGGCGGCTTTCATGATAGAAGAGAGGGATCTTGAAGAAATCCCCAGCAAGATGTGGTTGCAGTCCTGCTTCTCTGTGCACTTACTACATATGTGATGCTGAGCCCACTGTCCGCCCACTGGGCCTCAGACACCTACAGGTACAAGGTCCTGAGCGGGACATCGTCTGTGGCCCTGTGTATTCAGACACACTTGGTGCCTGTGACTTGGATATCCCAGTGGCCTGGAGCAGGCTGATAGTACCCCAGGGGATAGGAACCAGAGGAGGGGAGCCGTGGGAGGGCCCTCACCAAACTGGCAGATGTAACGGTTTCGGGTTTTACAGCGTTGGTCATTCCAGTTGAAGGCAGATGATGCCTGCAGTTCCACACAGTTGCCAAACCTGGGCGGCCAGGATATGGGTGCACAGGATGGAGGAATGAAATTAGGAGTGCAGGTGAGTCTTAAACTGTCCACCCCGTTAGGCCATCCCCATCTACCACCCCCATGCTTCCATCTTGCTTCTAGGGCACTGCAGCTCTTCTCAGGGAAACCAGGAGGTGTCACAACATCTCCCACCATGGCGGTACTCAGCCACACCAGCCAGTGGGCAGGGCCTGGGACAGAGAGGGACCTCCTTCCTTCCATCCCAGCAGGAGAAGAGGTGGCAGGAGCTGGATCAGGCCTGGCTGCCAGTGGGGAGGGCTGGGGAGATATTTGGAGCCCTTGGCGACCATGCAGCCTCTGCTCCTCTCGCTTGCCACCCCTGCCCTGAGCATTCCTTCGCTTTAAAAATCAGGACAAGGCCACATAACTGGAAGTTCCTTAGTACAGGAGAGCTGATGGGTGGATGTGTACATGAAGGATGCGGGTAGTGGGCAGCTACAGAGTGCTGGAATCAGTGTGGTGCCAGGCAGAGGCCAGGTGGGTTGGCGGAGGGAGGGGCCAGTGGATGACGGAGGGACAGCAGAGGGGATGAGGGGCAGGTAGATGGATGAGGCCTTGGGAGGTTCCCTCTCATGATATATCTTCTCCCTCACTCAGCCCAGGGCCTGCACCAGGTGCACCCCAACTTCCCTAGCACTGGCAGGTAAGGCCCAGGCCTTTAGAGGGTTTTTCAGTGGAATCCAAAGGCTCAGCCAAGCCAGCCCAGGGGAGAGAGAGGCCCAGGGAAGGTGGCCACCCCAGACTCACCCCTGATTGTCAGGCTGACCGAAGGCAAAACTGGTGAAGGACTGGTGCTCCCCAGTGGTCCAGCGGAAGGAGTCCTTTGCCATCTTGTAGGTGAGCCCTGGGCCAGTAGCCAAGGTTGCTCACCACCTGAGAGCCCTGGGCTCCACTCAGACTCTGAGCCGAGGAGCCTACTGCCTAATCCCTTTTGTTCCAGTCCTTAAGCCCCTCGACCCAGTCTTCCAGCCCCCGCCCCCTACCTATAGCCCTCTCCTGGCAAGGGAATGGCAGCCTGACTCGTGGCTCCCCTCCAGGCTCCAAGCTCTCTCCATACTGCTGTGAGCTACTAGTGGATGTGCTGTTTGCTACAGCCCAGGTCTCTGGGAGCTGTCTGGGGCATCAAGCCCCACATTCACTGTGCCCCAACCAGCCAAGACACTCACCAATCCAGAAGTTCCTGGTCTCAAAGTCGCTGTCAGTCACCTCGTTGGTAGTCTCCAGGCGGCCCAGATAGAAGGCGAGGATGTCCTGCACTTTCTGGCTCTCAATCTGGGCTAGCACCCCGCCCTTTCCCTGTAACCCCAACCCAGGTCATGCTGGCAGGGCCCTCAGAGCTTAGCCAGCCCTTCCTGCCCATCAGGCCACCCCACCCCACCATGGCAGTGGACCCCACATGTGTGTATGTATGTGCTGGCCTGGCTGTCTTTACACCTAACTCTGATAACCTCCAGCCTCAGGGACAGGGGTTCCCATTCCCTCCCCTGCTTCTCCCCTCTCTGTGAACAGGGGCCCAACTGACAGCCCACAGGCTCAGGCAGGGCCTCGGCTCTTGAGGGTTTTGTCTCAACTACACAGTGTCTAAAATATACACTAATTGAATTGATTGCCAACATGGATACATCCACAGGTGCAATGAAAGTCTGGGTTTCTGGTTTTGAGAACCCTGAGTTCTGGCCACCCTGACCTGACATTCCTGCAGGGCAATCAGCAGCTGGAGCTGAGTCGGGACAGCTCCTTAGATTTGACCCTGGATCCCTCATGTCCTTAAGTGACTTCCTGACCTTGAGCCTCTGAGTCTGTGACCTCTGCTTTATACTAACAAAAAGAGAGAATTTGGGAGATGTTGAAGGGTCACTCCATGACCACCCTAGTGTGAGATCCTGGGGTACCTGGGAAGGCAGGGCTCAGCCGTCACCTGGCATTTCATCTTGGCTCCGTAATAGGTGTCTGCCTCCGAAGACACGGTGAAACAGTCCCCATCGATCCTCAGGTCACAGGTGTGGAAAGGAAAGCGCACCTTGGCTGGGGGTGGTGGCAGGGAGCCTGAGCATGTGTGTGCCACCCTCAGAATCGTCCCCTTCTCCCACCCTGCCAGGGAGCTAAGCTCAAAGTGCACTTTCCTCTGGCCACCTGCTCCCAGCTGGAGAAGGGTGGGAGTGAGTGGTGTGCTGGTAAATGTGTAGCAGTGAGCTTTCTCACTGGAAAACAAGATCCACAGCTGGTAGCACCTGCAATTTCAGTGGAGTAAATGCCCCCACCATGGCCAGTGTTTAGATGTCCCCCCAAAGCCTCATGTAGTCATAGGTAGAGGTTTTTCAGAGGTGGCTGGATCTAGAGTGTGTGATGCTGAGATTGATTCATGGTGGATTAAGGGTGAGTGCTACCTGCCCTAAGTAGTCTGGATAAGATAAAAGGGGCGGAAAGACATGTTAAAGTCTCTTGTTCCTTTTGCTACCTTCTGCCCGCCATGAACTGTTTCTCCTCTGCATTGCCCCTCTGCCACCCTGCCTTGGAGCTGCTGAAACCTCTATGAACTGTGAGCTAAATAAACCCTTCCCCTTTTAACTTTGGGTGTCAAGTGTTTTGGCTCAGCAATGAGAGAAAAGTAACTAAGCCAGTTTTAAGCTACCAATGTGATGTCTCTGAATGGAAATGGGGGAGAGATCCACACAGTGGGCTCCTGTGGGCTGGTAGAGTGGGATCCAGTACCCCAAGGAAGGGGTTCCTAGCAGGAGCCTTGGGCGGACTCACTGGCACACTGGGCTCCCCCGTAGCCGACATTGCAGACACAAGAGCACTCCTCTTCCCGGAAGTGGCCATGTACACACTCCACGCTGCACCGGACTGCCATGATGGAGAGGGGGTAAAAGGGCTCAGCCTTGAACACTCTGGGGTGCCAACCCCAGCAAGAGCAGGACTTCCAACTGCTGCCACACTTGGCTTGCTTGGTCTGAATCTCATTGTGGAAAGAAGCAACTTGGGGTTTGGGAAGTAACTAACCTATGGCCATAAAGTTGGGAGCAGGAAAGTGGAACAAGAATCCACTCCTGTTTCCTGATTCTATTCTCCTCCCATTGTTCCATAGCCGAAGAGGCCAAATCTGATTCCATTTTGAGTCTCTTGAAGAGCTCAGGGTATGGTAGACAGCTGGTGCTCAATGAATGGTTGTTGAATGAAAGCAGGGAATGTACAAACCCAGCAAGTGTATGTACACAGCTAGGCTCACCTTCACACCCTCACCTTGGCAGTATCTGCCTGTGTAGCCAGGTGGACAGTGGCAGTGGCAGGTGCTAATGTTGAGATGTCCATGGTTCCGGCAGCTGATGCGACATGGGTTCCTGGGGACCTCTGGTCAGAGGAGGAGGGAACTCTGAGAAGAAGCCTCCTCCCAACAGGCCAGGCAGGAGCCTCTCTGAGGGCTGAGGGCCAAGGCTTCCAGGAGAGCCTCTCAGGCTGCTGCCACCCACCCCGGGGTCACCAGGCCAAGCCCTGATGTGCCTGCTGCAGGCAGAGTGTGGCACTCACCACAGAGCCCCCCTGCGTGGTCCCAGGCCTTGAAGCAGCCCGAGACACTGGCTGTGCAGAGTGAACACCAGGCACCCTTCTTATAAGGGACAATTGTCTTCCTGTTTACCTCCCAGTTGCCTCTGTGAGAACAAATGCCAGCAGGGAGTCAGGGAGCTGGGTGAGAAGGGAAGATTTGCTAGGAGAGAAAGATGGTCTCCAAACAAACCCTGCGAAAGTCCTTGAAGCATAGTTATGCTTCCAGGAAGGGGCGTCCAGGGACAAGCTCTGTTCTGTGTGGCCAGAATCTTCTGCACCCTCTCTCTTTCCTCGTTTTCCCTCTCCCAGCAAGTGTGCAGACCAAAGAGTGGGTGGGCGTCTCACCTGGGTGACAGTATCCTGCCCTCCCCTCCTGGAGCCCACATCTCGGGGGCTTACCCTGGGGAGTAGGCACAGGCAAAGGCTTCCATCGCTGCCTGGCCCACGGAGCACAGATGCCGCCCACAGCCCAGCTGGCTCGAAGTGGCCCACACAAGCTGCAGGAGACACAGTGTCTCAGAAACCCTGTCATAGACTACTCCCATTTCCACCTAGGGGCACAGGCAATGTGTGCCTCAGGGTGGGGGGCACACAGCTTTGGCCATGATCCAGGTAGACAGCCAGCTCCCCCACTCCCTGGGGGCCTTAGAAGCAGCAGCCGTGCTGGAGCAGTCTGTAAAGATGGTGAGCAGAGGAATCCAGTCAAGTCTTTCTGAGCAGAGAGGGGAGTGGAAGGTGGGGATTAGCAGATCCTTGAGGAAAGGGGAGATTATGGGTAGATGGAGGAGAACGATAAAAGAAAGACTTGAAAATCAAGGGCCTGTGATAGATTGCAAAAATGGCCACAGCCTTTTACTTCTTGCCCCAGTCCACTCTTGTAAAGAGGGTTTTGCAGCCACTTACAGGAACTAATGAGGTCTTTTTTCCCCTATCTGATTTTGTTTTTTTTTTAAGCACTGGGGATCAAACTCAGGTCCTTGCACTTGTGAGGCAGGTGGCAGAACCACTAAATTAAATCCCTGGTCCCCCCCTCTCTGAGTTTGGTTGGCCCTGTGACTTATGTTGGCTTAAAATGCAGCAGAAATAATACTGAGCCAATTTTTTTTGTACCAGTGTTTTTTTTCGGAACAGGGATTGAATTCAGGACCTTGTGCTTGAGAGGCAGACCCAGTGCCACTGAGCTAAATCCCAGGCACTGAGCCAGTTTTGAGCCTGGGCCTCAAGAGACTTTGCAATTTCCAATCATGCTCATAGAACCATGCTTGACTACTCCATGAACAAGCTTAGGATAGCACATTAGAGGTTGAAAGGATTCATAGGGCAGAGATGAGCCATTTGAGGCCATGCTAGACAGCCAACTCCAAGTGTCTGGGTCCGGTAAAGACCAGAGAACCTCCCAGCTGAGCCCAACTCAAAAGATCAAGCTGCAGAGTCATGGGCTGCTTAAAAAAAAAAAAAAAAATCATAGGCTGCTAAATTTTGGTCTGGTGTGCCATCCAGCAAAACTAAAAAGGTGTAGGTCTTTAAACTTAGATTTAAAGTCTTAGAATCAGTGACAACTTGGAAAAAGCACGAATGATCAATACACAGGAACAACTAAGCAAACTCTCTAGTAGCCACTAAAAATGACAAATACCAGACTGGATTTTGGCAGGAAGATGTGAACATGTAGTCATATGCATGTGTCCAACAATTAGAGAATATGCTCTTTTTAGGAATCTATGGAACTTTGCAAGCATTGAGCTCTCACTAAATGACAAAGCAAGTTTCAACTAAGATCAAAGAATCATTATCCTACAGGCCACATTGTATTAATTCAATGGAATAAAATTTAACATGGATAATTTAGAAGTAAGTAAAGAAAATATATTTTGGAAATTAAAATATATACTTCAAATTCAAAAAACATCATGAGGCTGAGGCAGGAAGATCACAATTTTTTTTTTTGGTACTGGGGCTCGAACTCGGGACTTTATGCTTGTGAAGTAGGCTGTGGAACCACTGAGCTAAATCCCCGGGCCTGGGGGAATCACAGTTTTGAGCCCAGCCTGCGCAATTTAGTGAGACTCTGTCTCAAAATTTTAAAAAGGTAAGGGGGGCCGGGGATTTAGCTCAGTGGTTCTGCCGCCTGCCTCGCAAGCAGAAGGACCCGAGTTCGATCACCGGTACCAAAAATAAATAAATAAATACATACATACATAAAAAGGTAAGGAGGTCTGAGGTAGTAGATCAGTGCAAAGGCCCTGAGTTCAATCCTTCCGGAAAACAAAAAACCACAAAAAAACCCAAACCGCACCAAAAAAACACATGATTGGAAATGGAAAACAGCCCTAATAACAATGAAAACACTAAATATGGAAATTTATAGGATACAGCTGGGCGTGGAGCGCATCCCTCTAATCCCAGCACACATACACATACACAAAAAACAAAATACAGTGTCACTTTCTGGGAGGGTGATAGCAACATCATAGAGATTATTCCAGTGAATAGAAAAATGAAGCAAAGATTCCAACTCACTTACTGAGGTCAACATAGCCTTGCTATAACCCATGTAAGGGCTGTATGAGAAAACAAATTCAAGGTCAGTTTTACTAGTATTATATGCATAATAATGGTATTAAAGCATACTTGGGTGCTGGGCATTTAGCTCAGTGGTTTTGCTGCCTGCTACACCAGCGCAAGGACCCGAGTTCAATCCCTAGTACAAAAAAAACCAAAAAACAAAAAACTTGGGACTTTGCTTGTATTTTTCAGTGTTGTACGTTAGTGCCTAAACAGTGTCAGGTATGTAGAGGGCACTCAATAAATTCTTGGTGAATGAGAGAGGAAAAAAAAGGAAATGTACTTAGGAATGAAATACCCTCTGCGGAGGGACAGAGGGAAAAGGGGAGGAACAGGGCTTAATATAGTAACATCTTCTAAATCCAGGGAGTAAGAGAGGACCCATTTTGACATTTATGTTTAAAACGATTCCCATTTAAAGGTGCTAATAGCCAAATGTGGTGGCACACTCCTGTAATCCCAGCACTCTGGGAAGCTGAGGCAGGAGGTTTGAACGTTCAAGCCCAGCCTGGACAATTTAGTGACTTAGACCCTGTCTCAAAATTTAAAACAAGAGGGCATCTGGAGATATATTCCAATATAAAGGTCCTCGGTTCAGCCCCTGGTACCACTACATAGACAAACAGTTACAAAAAGTAAAGCTAAAACTGGAGGAGAAGGAACCCCAATATTTAGGACAAAGTGTAGCATCTTCTGAGATGCCCCACCCAGCCCCACGGAAGCCTTGGTCTTACCTGCGACTCACTCACCTGAGTGTAGTGGATGCAGGTGGCATTATGGGCACACTCAGCTGCCTCGTGGCTGTACCACTGCCCCTCTGCGAACCAGAGGTTGACCACTCCAGCAAAGGACGCCGAGCCTATGGGCAGCAGCTGTATGTTCCAGCCCATTTGCGGGGTGCGCCGTGGGGCAGGGACCAGGTCTGGGGCTGGCATGCCACAGAGGGCTGCCCTGGCTTGAGCCAGCTGAGCCAGGCTCTCATTCCAGTCCTGGGGGTGGCACAAACAGACATCCACAGAAGGATTTGGGGGGAAGGAGGAGACCACTGGGTAATGGTTCAACTCCCCCACCGTCTCTGAGCACTTGTGGGGTACTGGGTCATGGTGAGAGGAGAGCACTGGAGGAGGAGTCCTGCTGGTTGCCCAATGCTCTGCGCTGGTTTCCCTCACTGCGCAGGGCAAGGGGGTGGGGGGTGTCAGGCAGCAACCCAGGAGCTCGCTCTCCAAAGTGTGTTGGGAAAGCACAGGTGGTGTCTGGTACCTGACACCTACCCTGGAGCCCTGCTCTGCCCAGGATGAGCCACCATCTTCCTGAGTCCCACATGGGCATCCCGAGGCCCTGCCCAGAGAACAGTGCCAGTCCAGGTGACAAGGTGGGCTTCTGCTGTCATTTTCCCTGTGTGCTAATGTAAGCCTTGGTTAGTGCTCAAGCCTTGCAGATGTGTGGTACTGGAGATCAAACCAAGGGGTGCCCTACCACTGAGCTACATCCCCAGCCCCTTTCATTGTTTGAGACAGGATCTTGCTAAATTGCCCAGGCAGGATTTGAACTTGAGATTCTCCTGCCTCAGCCTCCCAGAGTGCTGGGATTACAGGCATGTACCACCATGCCTGGTTTGTTTCGCGTTTAGGTGAAGCTGGCCCTGGCCATTTCAGAAGCACTCTGCTGCTCCCACCTGGCCAAGCTTCCCTCATGCAATGCAAACAGCCCCAGCAGTCCACCCCTCTGTTCCGCTTCTCCTAGGCCCTCCACCCACCAAAGCACCTAGGAATATTGGTTCAGAGGAGAGCTGTGAGCAGTCTCCCAGGCCTAGCACTTTGGTCCACTGTGCAGAGTGCTCTGGGGTAGGTGCTGCTCCCCGCCCGCCAAGCACCACCTGACCTTCCCCACCACTCGCAACCCTGTGAAACGAGGGATTTTCTGCTATCTTTATGCCATGGCCACTCCCTCTGCGGCCCAGCCACCTCATTCAGGCTGTCACTTACTCTCCATGAGACATCATCTCTATAAAGTGGAGATAGGGATAGGACTGGGGCAAGGACTAAATGAATGCAGGGAGAAAGGTGCCAGCTTGGGCTGGGCCCCTAGAAGGCTGCCTGGGCAGATGCCCATTGTGATTTTACCTCTGGTGAGAACGGGAGGGGGCAGAGACAGAGCAGCAGGGCAGGGAAAAGGGGAGAAGTGACACCCCAGCGCCCCACCCCCACCTCATGGGAAACTGACCTCGGGCTCTCAAGGTCACCCCCCACTGTGGCTGCCAGCCTCTGAGGAGTTTATGGGAAGCAGCCATGGGGAACCCTGCCTCCCTTTTTTCTCCCCCGCCCCCACTTCCTGGCCTGTTCACAGGGGCTGGGGCTGCAGGAGTCCCATACTATGGGGCAGCGTTTCTGAGCCCCAGGATGACAGATCCAGTGCTCAGCCCCCAGCAGGGTGCTGGAGAACCCTGTGCCCCTTCCCCTGGTTCCTGCCACAGAATGTGAATAAGGGAATGAGCAGGATCTGGCTCGCTCAAAGCCCCTCCGTAGCCCTGCAGGACGCATCTCCCTCCAGCTCCCCGCCCCTCCCTTCCTGCTGGACTCTCTTGTACAGCTTCTCTTCTCTGAAGAAAGGGATTCCTCACCCTTCCATGGTGTCTGGTTTCCATGGCAACGGGATGCCAGGGAAGCCCCAAGGTCTGCTCTTCACACAAGCATGAGGCAAGGGGCCTGGCTTCCTATGCTGAAGCACCTCCTGGGGAGAAGAAAGCTACAGAGCCCCCCAGCAACCAGAGCTTCAGCCCCCCAGTGACTAGGATGACTGGCTGTCTATGCCCACCCTACCCAAGTGGAAGCATGCCTGGCACTGGCATGGCCCCTGACTGCCCAGGGTCTCTGTCCCTCCCTCTAGCAGGCTGTCATCTCCATAGAGCAGGGCCAGAGCACTCACCATTCTCCGCATGTTGGCCGCAGGAGGCTGCACCTGGCTTCGCAGGCGGTTGTGCAGGGACAGAAGAGAGAAACTCTCCTTTCTGCTCAGGGCTGGGGGCCGGGAGAGGAGGTCAGGCCACCCAGCAGCTGGACCTGCACCCATCCCCACGGCAAGGCGAGTCACCCTTACCTACAGGACACCAGACCTAAGAGGGATGGGACATGGGTGTGTGGGAGGGTGCAGGCACAGAGATGGAGACCCAAAGGTGGAGACAGGCACGGGGTGGGAAGAGAGAGACCAGAGCCGGGACAGTGCTGAGTAGGGGTCCGTGGAGAGAACGAGAGGCCAGGGGAGAGTGTGGGGAGGGCCCAGGCCTGCACTCCTCACAGCCCACTGGCTGCCATTCCATTGTGTCTCTGCTAGGGCCCCCCCTTGGTCCCAACCCTGGACCCATCGCTTTCATCCCGCTTCCTCCCCAGCCCCAGGATCACACCCTGAGCGGTCCTACCAGGTCTCTCATCAACTGACACCAGCACAGCCCGGGCCTTGGGCCTGAGACCCGGCCTCCAGCAGTCCTGGCACCCCCTTCGAAGACCTCTCAGTGGCTCCTCCACCTCTGTCCTTACCAGGTAGTCCTTACCTACTGGTACTGGAGCCAGCTCTGGCAGCTGGGGTGGCCACACGTCCGCCCAGGTGATGCCAAGGAGAGTCAGGAGCACAGACAGGAGGCCTGGCCAGTGGCCTTGGCCTCCCAGTCCCGGGGAGGACTCCAGCTGTAGCATGGGCCTGTCAGGCGCTGCGGGCACAGCCTGGCTCAGCCGTCCAGCTCCTCCCTGGGGTGGATGGAGCTGTTCGAAGCTTGAGGAGTCGGGCTGGGCTGGCAGACAGAAGGGGGAGGCCAGAGAGTAATCAGTGTGTCCAAACAGCCGCCAGCATCAGTGCTGGACTGAAAAGAGGCAGACAGCTCCCCAGGATGCCTCCATTGTCGGGCTCCTCCCGGCCTGGCCAGCCTGCCCCACCGACTGCAGGCAGAGCAGTGTGCACTGACCTCGTGGCCCCTGCTAATCATTGCAGGATTATTGGCACCCTCAGGGAGCCCTCAGAGGCCCTGCTGATTGGCTCGCAGACATTCCAGGGCTGGGGATTAGAGGCCGATGGCTGTACCCAGGCGGAGACAGTGTCCTTCAGGCCCATCAGCAGCTTCCATTCCCCAGCCCCAGGCCCAAATGAGAAGGCTGGGGCTTTAGCTGTGTCCTGTGGGGTGGACAGGAACTGGGCGAAACCCCAGGGGAGTTCTTTCCTTTCTCTGGAAGCTCATCCCAACCCCCAGCCATGAATTAAACATAGGCAGGAGGTAACTGCACACCAGTCAGGTGTCGCCGGGGGGCTCTTAGGAGAGCGGGCTGGGGCTGCACTTTTGGGAGGAAAAGTGTGCTTTACAGAAGTCTTTCTGGGCAGCATGGGGGGCCGAGCCTAGCCCCAGTGCCCACCACCCTCAGCCATGTGACTGTGGGCAGGAGAGGGCAAGGCAGACGGACAGAAGAGCACGTGATGGATGGGCTTGGCTGACTTGGGTCTTGCAGGGAACAAGTCTGCCTCTGGACAAATAGGCCATGGGCCAGCAGGAGGGCAGCGAATTGCCACGCTACCCCTGGGGGCTGGCTGAGGCCTGCAGAATTCCACCATAACCAGAGAAGCAGCTCTGCTCCACCGCCCACATTCCTTAGAAAATTAAACGCTGTCGTGCAGGCTGCAGCCATCCCAAGGCACAGCCTTGCGAGCCAGCCACTTCCTTCTGGCATTTGTGTGGCCTCTGAGCTCGCACCCTGTCAGGGCTGAGGGCCAACTCCATGGAAACTCTGCTGAGATGGGGGATGCTTTTTGGGGGATGCTGGTGGGATCATTGTGCGTGTCAGGCAGTGAGAACAAGGTCAAGCACAGGGACCCCAAAGCTGACCCAGGAACCTCAAACTCACTACATCCAGGTCCCAGGAGTGCTTAAGAGCCACTTTCTTAGTAGAGCTTACACGACAAGTTCGTATGTGTAGGTTCATTCATTTTTACAACAACCTGTACAGCAGCAGATGTGACACATGATGCCCACTTTGTAGATGAGGAAACTTGGGCTCATTATGTCTCGAGGACTTGTCCAAGGTCACCCAGTGAGGACATGGTGCACCCCAGCTAGTTCAGGGTCTCTGCCTTCACTTTCCTAATGCTTTAATTCACATTGTGGATTTTCCTGAGTTCAGTTTTTCTAGCCATGCTCCATGTTGACTAGTAAATGACCCAATTCCTGGTCCTGGAATTGTGTGATAAATGTGATTCTTTTTCTCTTAAAGGGCAATGACAGGCCCTTGGGACAGCTAGGAGGAAAATATATTCCGGGAGTTGGGATAGAATAACTTTTGAGGCTCACTGTAAGAGGCAACCAGAGTGAACCCGGCTTAGGAGCTAGAAGAGGAAATGCTGTGGATAAAATACTATACAGGTGCCTGAAGGCCCAGGGTCTAACTAAGATGCTCCTTGTGACTCTGTGACCTCTGTGTGGCCTCCTGGGCCTCAGTGTCCAATGGCATAAGCAGGGACGCAAAGCTCTGCTGGACTCCCTGAGGGCCTTGCATCGTGGTTTACCTGGCAGTTCCTCCTGGGTCCACATTTTTTCCTGGAGCTTGCTTGGTGGTTGGGTTGAATTTTGAGAATGGCCCTGTAAGCTTGCAAGGCAGCTTTCCCCAGGTGAGGTTTTATGAGGTTTATACCTGACACCCAGGTGTTAGAACTCACATTCCATTAATATGTTTTATCACATGTCTCTAACTATTCACCTGCTATAGTTTGAATTTTTTTTCATTTTTTTGAGACTCACTATGTAGTTCAGGCTTCCCTTGAACTCACTATGTACCCCAGGGTGACCTCAAACACTCAGCAATCTTCCTGTCTCAGCTTCCCTAGTGCTGGGGTTATAGGCATGCGCTACCACACCAGGCTTATAGTTTGAATCTAGAATGTCTCTCCAAAAGGCCTGGTTACCAGCCTGTGGAGCTATTGGAAGGCAGTAAGGCCTTTAAAAGCTAGGGCCCAGTGGATGAAGCTAGGTCATTGTGGGTTATCCTTGAATGGGATAATGGGACCCAGGCCCCTTCCTATCTCTCTCTTTGCCTCAGCCACCATGAAATGGGAAGCTTTGCTCCACCATGTGCTTTCACCAAGATGTTGTTTCACTTTGGGCCCAAAAGCAACGGAGCCAATCAAGTGTAGAATGGAGCCTCTGAAATTGTGAGCTGAAGTGAACCTTTCTTCCTCTTAAGTCAATTACCTCAGGTATTTTGTCACAGTGATGGAAAGCTGACTAACATATTTTCTAGCTCATGGCTAGTGGACACCTCTTCTCTTGGTTTGTAATCTTCTTCAAAAGCTTATATAATGTTTGAGCCATTTTATTTCTTTCTGAGGCACCTCATGTTTTCAGGAGTGTGAAATCTTGTTGATGTTCTCCCAAGAAAATTTCTTCCAGATTTACATTCAAATCTAGGAGACCTGTGCCAACATCTGTTTTAGAAATTACATACCCTTATTCTTTTTCATCTACAAGCTTTAAAAGTTTTATTTTGGGTGGTGTTGCTTGCCTGTAATCCCAGGACTCTGGAAGGCTGAAAAAGGAGAATCATAAGTTCAAGCCCAGCCTGGACAAAGTAGTGACTTAGCAAGACCCTGTCTCAAAATTTTAAAAATATATAAAAAAGGCTGGGGGCTGCCTTGCAGCCTGGCTGAGACTCCAAGTGATGGGGACCCTGGGGAGCTTTAGGCCAGCGAGAGTGGTCTAGAGGCTTTGATGGAGCCCTAGACTCCTGGAAACTGGATGCTCGCAGAGGGGAAGATGAAGCATGGTGCTATGTATCCCATGTTTCCGCATCACCCGAAGAGTCTGGGCAGAGACTGGACTACACTATGGGAGAATCTGCAGTAGTGTTGCTGGAACAGACATATTTCTATTTGGACGAGGTGGCTTGGACACTATTCTTGCACTCCCTACCCATACTTAAGTAGCAGGCATTTCTCACGGAAGTAGGGGCCACCTTGTTTGTTTGCATCTAGAACTCAGTTTCCATACTGTGCTTAGAGGCCTGACCACCTGAACCAGAAACCCTTGATTCATCTGTCTCGTTACATCGTGCACTCAGAGGCAGTGAGCCTTTGTCAAAGCAAAGAAAACACTAAGGCATGATAAAAAGGAACTGGAAACCATAATAAAGAAAATGCCAAGATCCCAGGAGACAAAAATGTTGATTCCAAATGTGAAGACAGTGCAAACAAGTTTGACTTTTCAGTAATGTCCTATAATATACTTTCATAAGATTTTTTGGAAGATAATTCCTACCTTTACAGACACTGGTGATGGCCAGTATTAAATTGGAGTTTTAGGTTTCACAGTATTCTGAAAGAAGTAAAACACTTTGATGCAGATGTCCTTTGTCTACAAGACGTTCAAGAAGATCAATATGGAACAGAAATCAGGCCAAGTCTGGAATCCTTGGGTCATCACTGTGAATATAAGATGTGCACAGGAAGGGAGCCCGATGACTGTGCCATTGACTTCCAACATTCCAAGTTTTCACTCTTATCAGTGAGCCCAGTGGGATTCTGCTGCCCTGATATTCCTCTCTTGGACAAGACAATATTGGGTTAGTTTTTTTTTTTTGGTACTGGTGATCGAATTTGGGACCTTGCAGTTACAAGGCAGGTGATGGAACCACTGAGCTAAATCCCTGGGCCCTGGGTTAGTTTTATTCTTTTTTTTTCCCATTAAGTTTATTGGTACATTTTAGGTATAAAATACAGTTACATTCATCATTGGGATCTTGTACCTTTACATGATGTATCTTGACTCTTATTTTTTCCCCATTCCTCTGCCCTCCCTTCACCCCCTCCACCCTTCCCTATTTACAAAAACTTTGTTTCCATTTTTTTCCTTTTCTCATATTTTTTCTTTTCCCTTCTTTTCCTTTCCCCTACCCCTCCCACTTCCATACTCCTTTAGACCTTTTCTTCCTATTACACAATATCAATTATACATTTTTTAAAATTACAATATCAAGATTTAGAGAACATTACCACAGATTTTACAGAATTTAAAAGGATATAGAAAGCATATTACAAAATCTTTTTTGAAATAAATTTGACAACTTCTATGAAGTACCCTGGAAGACAAAGTAATGAAAATGACTCTGGAAGAAATATAAAATTTGAATAGCACCTATTAAAGAAAGTATATTCCTAGCTTGAAAACCTACCTATATGACAACAACAGGCTCATATACAGGTTTTTTTTTTTTGGTACTGGAGATTGAACTCGGGTCCTTGCGCTTGTGCAGCAGGCGGCAAAACCACTGAGCTAAATCCCCGGCCCTCATGTACATTTTAACTGATAAATTATATCAAACATTTAAAGCAGAAAAAAGAAGGAACACTTCTCCCCTCATTTTAGGAAATCAACATTGTGTTAATACTAAAACTGGATAAAGATAATGGAAGAGAAAAGTATGAACATAGATAAAATTTTGTTTAACAAAACAAACTATTAAAAGTCAGATCTGGCAGTATGTAGAAAGTGGTTTTGTTATAGGGATGGCAGTGTTGGTTCAGCACTGGAAGATCTACCCCCAAAAGTCATCATTTTAACAGAGGAAAGGAAAAAGCCATATGATCCTGTCACTAGTTGCAGAAAAAGTATTGGACTAAATTCTACAGCTGTTCATGGTAAAAGCTACCAGGAGACTAGAAGTAGAACAGAAACTTCTCAACAGATAAGCCATGTACTCCATACTTCCAGCAAAAATGCCTTATATGAATGGAAAAGATACAATGCTTTCTCCTTAAGGTGGGGAACAAGGGCAGATATACCTACTCTTTATCTGTCCATTAAACTTTGAAACCTAGGCCCAAACCAAAATAGTCTGGCAATAAAAAGACACCGTTAAGGGCCTGGGATTTAGCTCAGTGGTTCTGCCACTTGCCTTGCAAGCACAAGGACCCGAGTTCTATCCCTGGTACCAGAAAAAAAAAAGACACCATTAGCATATGGTTGCCAAGGTAGAAGTAAAATCTTTATATGTAGATGAAATGATCATCTACAGAGAAAATACTAAGAAATCTCTAGGAGCCCCTATCTAGAACTTGTACTTGAATTTAGCAGGATTAGAAAACACAAGGTATATATACAAATTCAGGTCTATGTATACTTGCTATAAATCAAGAATTGGATATTGAAATTTAAAAGTTATGTAGGAGTACCAAGGACCTAGAACAGTAAAAAACAAAAAACAGAAAACAGTGTTGGAAGACATTTATTACTTAATTTTAAGACTTCCTCTAAAGCTACAGTAATCAAGGCAGTGTTGGTGTAAGGAAAGACATATAGATCAATGGAATAAAACAGAGAATCTAGAAATAAAACCACACATATATGTCCACTGAGTTCTGAAAGATTATTTAACATTAACATTTTTTTTTTTTTGGTACCGGGGATCGAACTCGGTAACATTAACATTTTATAGAACATAAACTCAATTCAAGAGCAGAGGAAAAGACAGTGTTTTCAGCAAATGGTACTAGAACACCTGGTATCTGTATATAAAAAATTAACCCAATCCTTTATTTCCATACATAAAAATAACTTGAAAGGATCTATGAACCTAAATATGAAAGACTAAAACTATAAAACTTTAAGAAGAAATTATAAGGGAATATGTTCATGAATTTAGGGTAGGCAAGAATTTCCTAGGATATAAAAAACATGATGTATAAAAGAAAGAAATTGATAAATGAGATTCCATCAAAATTTAGAACTTTAAATGACATCATTAAGAAAATGAAAAGTATTCCATAAACAGACCATATTTATAATGCATATAACCTAAGACCAGAATATATAAAGAACTCTTATAGCTCATTAATAGACAACCCAATTAAAAAGTAGACACAAGAAGATGATAAATAGCCAGTACAGGGCTGGGGATTTAGCTCAGTGGTTCCACCGCCTGCCTCACAAGTGCAAGGACCCGAGTTCGATCCCTGGTACCAAAAAAAAAAGCCAGTACAGCATCAGGAAAGGTGTGGAACACTAGAATCAGAAAAATACTAATCAGTACAATAACAAGATCGTATTATATACTCGTTAGGGAGATGAAGTTAAAAGTTTTATAAGAACAAATGTCAGCTTAAGTGTGAAAGTTAGTTTTATTCTTGGAATAAAGATAGGAAATGAAGAAGTCAAATTGTCATTATTTGCAGGTGACATGACACTCTACATAGAAGACCCCAAGAACTCCACCAAAAGTCTTCTAGACTTGCTGGGGATTTAGCTCAGTGGTTCTGCCACCTGCCTTGCAAGTGCAAGGACCCGAGTTCAATCCCTGGTACCAAAAAAAAAAAAAAAAAAGTCTTCTAGACTTAATAACCAAATTCAGTAAAGTAGCTGGATATAAGGTCAACACACAAAAATCAATAGCTTTCCTCTACATGAATGACAGACTCACTGAGAGAGAAATAGGGCAAATAATTCCTTTCACAATAGCATCCAAAAAACTGAAATACCTAGGAATCAACCTAACAAAAGAAATCAAAGACTTCTTCTTTGAAAACTATAGCACTATGAAAAGAGAGATTGAAGACAATATCAGAAAATGGAAAGACATCCCTTCCTCCTGGGTAGGAAGGATCAACATAGTGAAAATGGCCATACTTCCAAAACTGCTATATAGATTCAATGCAATCCCAATTGAAATCCCAGCAGCATACTTCATAGACCTTGAGAAAACAATCCAAAAATTCATTTGTAACAAGAAGAGACCCAGAATAGCAAAAGCAATTCTAGGTAACAGAGACATGGCAGGGGATATTACAACCCCCAACTTGAAACTATGCTGCAAAGCTACTGTGATTAAAAACAGCATGGTACTGGCAAAGAAACAGACTTGAAGACCAGTGGAAGAGATTAGAAGATGCAGAAACAACTCCAGACACACTCAGCCACCTCATCTTTGACAAAGGAGCCAAACACCCTCACTGGAGGAAAGATAGTCTCTTTAATAAATGGTGCTGGAGAAATCAGGTTTCAACTTGCCAAAGACTAAAACTAGACCTATATCTCTCACCATGCACTAAACTAAAATCAAAATGGATTAAAGATCTACATATAAAAACAGAAATGCTGAACTGGCTGGACCAGAGGTTAGGTAGAGCTCTTGAAGACATTGGGGTAGGAAAAGATTTTATGAACAAAACCTCAGTTGCCTGTGAACTAGCTCATGCAATCAACAAGTGGGATCTCTTTTTACTGAAAAGCTTCTGCACAGCAAGAGAAACCACCAGCAGTGTGAAGAGACAACCCACAATGTGGGAAAAAATTTTCACCAGCAGTCCCCCAGACAAAGGTCTACTATCTCAAATCTATAAAGAACTTAAAAAAATCAGACCTCCCAAATTTAAAGACCCAATCCAAAAATAGGCATCTGCAATGAACAGACATTTCTCACACAAAGAAGTAGACATGGCAAATAAACATGAAAAAATGTTCAACATCACTGGTCATTTGAGAGATGCAGATGAAAACAACACTGACATTCCACCTCACTCCAGAAAGAATGGCTGCTATCATGAAATCAATCAACAACAAATGCTGGCGGGGCTGTGGGGAGAAAGGAACCCTTCTCCATTGTTGGTGAGAGTGCAGACTGGTGCAACCACTGTGGAAATCAGTATGGAGATACCTCAAAGAACTAGGACTGGAAGTCCCATTTGACGCAGCTATTCTCCTGCTGGGGATCTTTCCCAAAGAATTAAAAGAATCATAGCATAGTGATATATGTGCACCCATGCTCATAGCAGCACAGTTTGTAATAGTTAAAACTTGTAAACAGCCCAGATGACCATCAACTGGAAACTGGATCAAGAAACTGTGGTTTTTTGCATGTGTTTTTTTTTTTTTGGTACCAGGGATCGAACTCAGGACCTTGTGCTTACAAGGCAGGTGCCAGAACCACTGAGCTAAATCCCCAGCCCCAAAATGTGGTTTTTTAAAAATAAAATGGAGTACAACTCAGCCATCAAAAATGAGAAATTAGAGACATTTATTGCTAAATGGATGCACATTGAGGTGATACTCTTAAGTGAAATAAACAGGACACACATATGTAAATACCAAATAGTTTCTCTAGTGCGAGAAACTGAAAGTGTAAATAAGGACTAAAAGGTATAATAGATAATGTGAAATAAGAAGAAAAGGGGCAAAGGGGAGGGGGAAGTTGGAGTGGTAGTGGAAAGGAAAGAAGGGAATGGAATTAATATGAGAAAATGAAAAAATGGAAACAATGTCTTTGTAAATAAGGAGGGATGGAGGGGTTGAAGGGAGGGCAGGGGAAGGAGGAAAAAATAAGAACCAAGAGAGAGTATTTAGAGGTGCAAATTTCCAATGATGAATGTCATTATATTGTACCCCTAAAATGTACCAATAAAAGGACATACAAAAATAAATGAATAAAATAAAATTTTACTCCAATAAAAAAAAAGAACAAATGTCAGCTTAAGTGTGAAGGTTAGTTTTATTCTTGCAGCCCACAGTGCCCTGTGCTCCCTCTCCTGTGATCTGTGCAGCTAATACACATCAGTTGTGCAATCCTAGGCAAAGTGGTTTTAGGCTGACCCAGTTGGCAATGCCACTGGCAGAAATTCCCAGTGTTGCTCATCAGCAGATGGCAGTTTCTGTCCCACTGTTATGTGTGGTGACTTTAACTCTGTTCCTGGTTCTCCACTCTATAGTTTCATAATGGAAGGAGCTGACTTGTGAAGGACTTGCTATAGGAAAGGTATCTGGCCAAGAACAGTGTTCACAGGGACAAAGAATTTTATCTCTTCCAATTGGGCCCCCAAACCTAGGAATCTCACAGAATTGTACGTGTGAAGTACAGCAGGTACCTAACGTAGAAAAGTCAGAAGGTGACTTGACACAAACACAGCCACAGAAAACAGAGATCTGGTAACAGCTAGAAACACCATTCCAGCTTGTCTTCTGTTTATTCACATTATTTTCCTGACACTGGAATTCCAGAAATGACCACCTATCATTCCCAAAGTACCATAACGGTGGATTGTATTTTCTACTCTGCAGAAAAGGAAGACGTTGCTGGGAACCCAGGAGCTGAAATTGCTTTGGTTGGTGGCTTGAATCGTCTAACTAGACTGTCACTTTTTAGAGAGCAAGACTTACATACTGCTAATGGACTTCCAAATGAAAATAACTCTTCAGATCATCTGCCTTATTGGCTAAGTTCAAACTTGAGCTCTGACTCTTCTTTGATTATGTAGATAAATTTTTTCCAACGTAGGTTCTTTTTTTTGGTACTGGGGATTGAACTTGGGACCTTGCGCTTGTGAGGTGGGCAGCGAAACCACTGAGCTAAATCCCTGGTCCTGTTCTTTTTATATATATATATATATATAATGGGGATTGAACTCAGGACCTTGCGCTTGCAAGGCAGGTAGCGGCACCACTGAGCTAAATCCCTGGCCCTTCAATGATTTTTTAAAAGGTTTATTAAAAAAAATTTTTTTAAAGGTTTATTTTTGTTGTTGCTGTCGGAAATCGAACCCAGAGCCTCAGGCATGCTAGTCAAGCACTCTAACCTTTTGCAGAGCTATACCCCCAGCCTAATTCAATTAATTTTGAAAATGTATGTACTAGTGTAACCAACACCCTAGTCAGAAATGGGATATTTCCATCACCCCAGAAGTTTCCTTCAATGTCTTTTTCCAATCAGTTCTCATCCTCAATATGGAACTTCTTAGAATTCTGATTTCTATCACCATAGATTGGATTTGTTTGTTCTAAATTTCATATAAATGGACTTACATGACATACACATTTTTATGTCTGGATTCCTTTTCTCTGTACAATGTCAGTAAGATTCATCCATGTTGTTGCCTGTATCAGCAGGTTTTCTATTTGGTTAAATTGCTTAAAATTGCTGGTAGTATTTCATTGTTTATCTTATTTGTTCATTCTCCTATCAATGGACTTTTGAGTTCTTTTGTTTATCATGAATCAAGTTGCTATAAATATGATGGTACCATTTCTTTTAATCAATGTCTAGAAAATTGAGAAAAGACAAAATTATCCAAGTCAAAAGAAAAAGGAGGACATCATTACAACTTTTTTTTGTACCAGGGATCAAACTTGGGACCTTTCACTTGTGAAGCAGGCGGCGGAACCACTGAGCTAAATCCCCGGCCTGTTACAACTGATTCTACAGAAATAAAAAAGTTGTAGGGCTGGGAATGTGGCTCAGTGGTAGAACACTTGCTTATCATGCTCAACGTCCCAGATTCACCAAAAAAAAAAAAAAAAATGTGGAACAGTTGGGCATAGTAGTGGACGCCTGTAACCCCAGGTCGCTGGGAGAGAGAAGCAGGAGGATTGCAAGTTTAAACCCAGTCTGGACAATTTAGTGTGACACAGTGAGACTCTGTTTCAAAACAAAACAAAAACAAAAGTGTTGAGGATGTAGCTCAGTGTGAAGGAAGACCCTAGATTCAATCCTCAGTACCACCACCACCACCACCACCACCACCAGAAGGAGAGGAAGAAGGAGAGGAGGAGGTGGAAGAGGAAGAGGAAGAGGAAGGAGGAGGAAAAAAGAAGAAATAATTTAAAATATGGGTTGTTACTCTTTATATGTGGATGCCCCCCACACAAAGCCTCATGTGCTCAAAGTTGGGACTTCTGAAGGGTGACTGAATCATGGATTGCTGTAGCTAAAGGTCAGTTAGGAGGTGGGGCCTTGGAGGAGGCAGGTCACGGGGGGTATGACCCGGAGGGCTCTATCTCCCTCCTGGGTTCCCCATTCACTCTCTGCTTCCCGGCTGCTATGAGGTGAGCACCCTTCCTCTCCCAGATCCTTCCACCATGCTTTCTTGCCTTGGAGGCAGCCAACTATGAACTAAAAATGTGAGTCAAAATAACCCTTTTCTCCTTGAAGTTATAGGTACTGGATATTGTGTTTTAGAAATATGGAAAGTAAGACATGAGTAGATTTGTCACAGTAAAGGAAATTCAATGATTGATTAAAAATCTTCCTATAGGGCCAGGGATTTAGCTCAGTGGTTTCACCGCCTGCTGTGCAAGCATAAGGACCTGAGTTCGATCCCCGGTACAAAAAAAAAAAAAAAAAAAATCTTCCTGTAAAGAAAAACTCAAGACAGGGAATGGAGCCCAGTAGTAGAGAGAAGAGCCTTTGTCTAGCATGCACGAGGTCTGGCTTCAATCCCCAGTACTGCAAAAGAAAAAATGAAAAGTTCCAGTGAAAATAATTTCACTGTTTCAATGGCAAATTCTAGAAAATATTTAAGGATGGAATAATACTGACTATACATAAACTTTTCCAGAAAACAGAAGAGGAATATTTCCTGCTTTTTTTTTTTTTTTTGGTACGGGGGATCAAACTCGGGAGCTTGCATTTGTGAGGCAAGCGTTGGAACCACTGAACTAAATCCCCAGCCCTTCCTGACTTTTTCTATCTGGTCAATACTATCCTTACCACAAATCCAGGCAAAGAGATCACAAGGAAACCTTAGATCAGTATCTCTTGGGAATGAAAACCTTCAACAAAATATTACAAAACAACCTAGTGACATATAAAGAAGGTAAAACACCATGACTGAGTAGGATTTATTCCAGGAACACAAGGTTAGTTTACCATTTGAAAAACATAATGTGGTATGTTAATCATGTAAAGCAAAAAACCCACAAGAGCAAATCAAAGATGCAGATAAAATTTCAAACCAGCCAGGCAAGATGGTGCACACCTGTGCACACCCAGCCACTCTGGGGGCTGAAGCAAGAGGATCACTCAGGCCTGGGAGTTCAAGACCAGACTGGGCAATGTAGTGAGACCTTGTCTCAAACAACAACCATAACAAAGATAAAGAAAAAGACAAGCAAAATTACCCGAATATATAAAACACATTGATGAGAGAAATTAAAAGTATAAACAGCCAGGGATTTAGCTCAGTGGTTCCGCTGCCTGCCCCCCAAGTGCAAGGTCTGGAGTCCCAAAAAAAAAAAAAAGTGTAAACAAATGAAGAGAAATTCTGCACTCATAAATTGGAAGAGTCAATATTGTTAAGATGGTAATCTTCCACGGAGTCTAATTGAGTCAATGCAATTCCTGTTAATATCTCCCTGGATTTTTGTTGTTTGGTACCGGGGATTGAACTCGGGATCTTGCTCTTGCGAGGCAGGTGGCAGAACCAACTGAGATAAATCCCCGGCCCTCTCCCAGGATTTAAAAAAAAAAACCTTTTAGTTCCATTTTGACTTAAATAATGAAGGGAAAGGATAAAATACTGAAAGGGTAAACAATAATGGAAGGATAAATAATGAAAGGAAAGAATAGAGTTAATTGTGACTTAGTAGTGATGCAGTGTCCATAAGAAGTGTGTTTGGTTCCAACAGCGCCAAATCCACGAAGGACTCATACTGAACAGCATCACTTGGTAGGTACAGTGGTGGCCAGGTAGATCAATCACTCAGAAGCAGGTTATGGCAGGGAGGGGTTTTATAGATTGAACTACATAGTGACATTATTAGTTCTTTGTCCTATTGTATGACTGGCATTTTAAGAAACAGCTGATTTAACATATAGCCAGGCAGGCAGCTCCTACAGATGACACTAGTTTGCCCATTTCGCAGTGGCCCTCAGATAATACTTACCTGGACAGTCCCATCTCTGTTTGTTTACAATGTCCCCTTGACTTGGCAAGACTCTTAGGAACACAAAAAGGCCATTTCAGGGACATGGTGCTAATGCTTTAGTTTTCCTCAGGGTCCTCATGCATCCCAGGCAAGCACTTTGCCCCTGAGTTATACCTGCAGCCTGCATAATTTTTTTTTTTTTTTTGTACCAGGAATCAAACTCAGGACCTTGCACTTGCAAGGCAGGCATGGTGCCACTGAGCTAAATGCCCGGCCCTTGCACAATTTTTTTAAAAGTAAATTTAAAAGGAGATTCTAAAATTTATATGGCAATAGGTGTGCAGATGTTTGGTCAGATACCTGTCTAGAGATTGCTGTGAAAGAATTTTTTAGATATGAATAGCTTTTAAATCAAAAGCTTTGAATAGAGCAGATTAGCCTCCATAATGTGTGTGGATCTTATCGAAGCAGTACAAGGCCTTTCTTCCCCCAAGGAAGGAGGAATTCGCCCTCCAGACTTTCTGTGGACCCAAAGTGACACATTCCGTTTCCAGTCTGCTGGCTGCTCCAAGACTTCAGATTTGCCAGCTTCTACAAGTGATGAATCAATTTCATTTCCTTCTTCCCTCCTTTTCTTTTTTTCTTCTTCTTGCATTTATTTATTGACAATCTTGCTATGTAGTCCAAGCCAGCCTTAATCTAAGTCTTCCTGCCTCAGCCTCCTGAGTAATCAAACTCCAGGTGTGCACCATTGCAATCAGGCTTGAATCAATTTCATATAATAAATCCTCTTTCTCTCTCTCTCTCTCTCTCTCTCTCTCTCTCTCTCTCTCTCTCTCTCTCTCTCTCTCTATTGGTCTTGTTTCTCAGAAGAACCCTGAATAACACAGAGGCCTAGGAAATACAACTTCAAGTTCCTAGGCCAAGGACAGGTGATGCTGGCATTCAGGCCCAGGCCAGGGGGACACCAAGGTCACGCTAGTCACCAGCCGTGGTGAGCTGGAACACTGAGGGACTGAGGGTCCCTGATGGGCAGAACCTTGGGTGGGAACAGACAGCCAGAGGAAAGGACACTTCCTACCTCCCAGGCTCCTATTCTCTCCCCTACTGTAGGTCACACTGAGCTACCAACCTGTGTGAGGAGATGTTATGCGTGTGCCTTGGGTCTCTAACCCTGACAGTGGCCACTCGCTGTGAGAGGCTGTGGAGTCCAGGGACCCTCAAGTCGCAGGCCCCGGCGCCACCTACTGGTGGGTGCTGCGGACCGAGGCCCCCACGTGGTCTATGAGGCCGCTGCTGCGGGATCCCTGTGTTAAAGATTGGCAAGCAATCGTTCAAAACACCTAAACACATTTAACATTTTATTCATTTTTTAGTTTTTTTGAGACAGTCTCACTGCGTAGTTACGACTGACCTTGAACTCACTATGTACCCTAGGCGGCCTCGAACTCCTGGCAATCCTCCTGCCTCAAACTCGCGAGTGCTGGGATTACAGGGTGCGCCACCACGCTCCGCTCACATTTAGTTTTTAAACCTTGAAAACACTATAAAGGGTTTGCTCTCCACTTCTCCCCTTTCCCTTAACCTACTGTGAAATGCAGGCACAGGCTAGGGGTTGGAGACACCGGCCAAGGGGTATTGACAGACCCACTGGGGGAGACAAAGAAGCAGAGACGTCAGAAAGGGGACAGTGGGAACAGCGAGGCGGCCCGCTCTCCTGGGGAGCGAGGCCCCGCTGAGGAGACGGGGGCTGTGGCTGAGGTTGTCGAGCCGGCTCTTCCAGCTGGGCTGAGGGCGAGGTGGGGACTCCAGGACCCAGCTCAGGGCTCCCCAAGGCACTGCAGGGCGGGCCCGGGAGGGCGTGGCGGTGCGCACTGGACGAAGACATCTCCCTGAGCTCTGGCTGGGTCAGCCTCGGACCCTGGTTCACTCTAGGGTCACCCCTGCGGCGCTGCTGGCAGCCACACCACAGGGACCCGGTCTGCCCTGCTGGGGGGTGAGGGTTTTCAGCCAGTGAGCAAACAAGCCTGCCGGGGTTTGGAAAGAAAACCCTGCAGAGTGACGATGCGATGACACAGGATGCAGGGAAATCACCGAAGAGACTGTCAGAGCCGCCAGAGCAGGGACACAGGGGCAGCGTCCACAGGAGGCTGCAGGGGACAGAGGATGGCCTGGGAAGTGCAGGTGGAGGGGAGGGGAGATGACTCCCAGTTTCTGGTTTGGTCCACTCTTTAGGAAACTGAAAGGGAGGAGGTTTGGAAGACCAGATGAAGAGGTGCTTGCAGGCACTTTCGCCTGCAGGATTCCCAGAGGGAGCTGGGAAAAAGTTCACCGAGTGTGGGGTGAGGTGGTGCATGCCAGTAATCCCAACTACTCAGGAGGCTGAAGCAGGAGGATCTCAAGTTCAAGGGAAGTCTGGGCACTTAGCAAGACTTTGTCTCAAAAATTATAAAGGATAGGGGAAAGGAAACAAGGGAATGGAATTAACATGAGAAAATGAAAAAATGGAAACAAAGTCTTTGTAAATAGGGAGGGATAGAGGGGTTGAAGGGAGGGCAGGGGAAGGGGGAAAAAATAAGAACCAAGAGAGATTATGTAAAGGTGCAAATTTCCAATGATGAATGTCATTATATTATATTGTATACCTAAAATGTACCAATAAAATAAAATTAAATATATATATATATATATATATATATATATGACTGCCTTCTCCCCATAACTCAGTGGTACAGTGCCTCCTGATTTGATCCCTAGTACTGAAAAAGAAATTTGAGAAGCTGAATAAAGACCACTGACTTCAAATTTAGCAGTGAATGAAGAATTCCGTGTGGTGAAGGACATGATTTCATTGTCCTCCTATAGCCAGATTAACAGAGTCCCCTTATTTGAGCTCTGAAAAAAGTTGCATACAAACCAGCCCCAGAGCCAGACCTTGACAAACTGCGTGTGGTGTCACACTTGTGGGCCTGTGGGTAGGCTGGATGCCCCTGCTTCAGCCTGGCTCTGAGGGCTGGGCTCAGGTCTGCTCCTTGCAGACTTGAGTATATTTGGTACTGGGGATCAAACTCAGGTCCTTGAGCTTGTGGGGCAGGTGGTGGAACCACTGAGCTAAGTCCCCGGCCAAGTCTGTCTTTTATACAGACTTTTGTTTTTCTTCTCAGTAATGGAGATCAAACTCAGGGTTGAAAATACTCAAGTATTCTCTTTAAGGGCATTTAATATTACTTTTTAATTATTTTTGGTACTGGGGATCGAACTTGGGACCTTGTGCTTATGAGGCAGGCTGCAGAATTAATTTCACTTTCTTTCATAAAGTTTTAAACAAAGTATCATTTCTCCTCAGAACTTTTTTTTTTTGGTACCAGGGATCGAACTCAGGACCTTGCGCTTGCCAGGCAGGCAGGGTGCCACTGAGCTAAATCCCTGCCCTTCCGCTCAGAACTCTTAATAGTTGGCATCCAGTAGCTTCTGGAAGCAAAGGAATTTCCTGAAAAGCTCTATTGTTTTTAATTTTAATTTTTTTGTTTTCTTTTTTTTGGGGACAGTGTCTCACTATGTAGTTCAAGGTGGCCTTGAACTCACTATGCAGCCCAGGGTGGCCTTGAACTTGTGGTGATCCTCCTGCCTCAGCCTCCGGCGTGTTGGGATTACAGTTGTGCACCACCATGCTCAGCTTGGAAATCTCTTTAGAAATATTCCGTTCTTCAGGTTTATTCCAGTTCCCTCAGAAGGTGTTTAGATTTTCCCAGGCAGCACCCGTGGTCTTTACAACAGCAAGGACCTCTTCCAGAGTAGACCTCTTGTGCATTAAAGACTTCTAGGAGAGTCCTGTAACTTGAGGATGTTTTTTTTTTTTTTTTTTGGTAATGGGGATCAAACTCGGGACCTTGCGCTTGCAAGGCAGGTGCCATAACCACTGAGCCAAATCCCTGGCCCGAGGATGTATTTTCGAAGCCTCAGTTTCCTCATTGGTGAAGCAGAGATGTTCTCACCTCTTAGACACAATTTCAGTCAAGCATAGATGAGGTGACACAGGGCTTTGGGCACATTCCTGGCACAGAGCCTGGCCAGGAAGCTACTTTTATGGTCACTCAGTCTGATCTGGACTCTAGGGAGTAGCTGCACAGCACCCAGCAATGCTCCCTGAAGTGCACCATGGTTTCTGTGTGGAAGCTAGGGACACAGAAAGCGCATTGGCTGCTTTTTTCAATGTCCTCTTCCCCCAGGTGTGAGCAGGAACCTATATACCTCGTTTTCCACATGAACATGGGCTTACATACATACACGAATGGTGTGATGCATCAGTCAAGGGTAGGCAAGATGTCAAGCACAGTGACAGTGATAGCAACTGCAGGAGAAGAAAGGGAAGTGTTTTTTTGTTTTTCCCAGCCACTCTAGTGTTGGGGGATACAAGAGACAGGAGAGGCCGCCGAGAAAAGAAGGATTTAGGTGAACACTGGCTCAACGGACTAATATCCAAAGGAAGATCGGAGAACTAAGGAAAGGTCCTAGTGTTTATACATTTGGTTGGGGGGGGGTGTCTTTTTAGTGACATAGCAAGTGAGCTTACAAGGGCAGATGGTTTTGTAATTTAGCCTTGAAAAGACAGTGTCTTATGAATCATATGAGAACAGTGTCATAAGCTTTGTTTACTGGACATAGTTGTCAATTTTTTTTTAATAGCAGCATAACCTTTATTTGGTGTAGGTGAAGAGTTCTCAAAGTTTTGAACACTAAATTTTATTCAAGTGATAATTTATTTTCTAAGCAGTTATGTGCTTTAAAAATACACATTAGGAACCCTGCAATTGGGTATATTCTATTTATTAGAAATATTTTTCATGGTAATACATGGTGGGGTTTTTTTGTACCAAGGATCGAACTCAGGTCCTTGTGCTTGCAAAGCAGGTGGGGAAACCACGGAGCTAAATCCCCGGCTCATGGTAATACGTTATGTAACTTTCTATACATAGTTGTCAATTTTATCTGTACCAGAACAAGGAGTTACAGCTGGGGCAGGGGTGGCGAGGTGAGGTGCGTGTTATCTGAGGTAGGGGAACTGCCCAAGGCTGGGAAGAACTTGTGGTTCTTTAAGTCCTGCTTCACTAGCACTGGATGGAAAGTCAGTGTATTAGTGCTTACTAGAGCTTGCAGGGCTAGGGGAAGGTTCCTCAAAAGACTGCGCATGCTCTGAATCAGATTTAATGCAGTACACAGAAATTTATAAGATTAGCCTATAATGGCTGCCCACAGAGTCAAATATAGAAGAATGCAACAGATCTGTCCCTATGCTAGAGATCTGAACGATCCAGCCAAAAGCCTGGAGCCCACAGAAATGTCCCATCCAAGTTCGCATCAGGAGGCCAAAGGATCTGTGACGGAAGACCGAGGGGTCAGCGCTAGAAGCAGAAGTGTGCTGTTAGGCCAAAAGGCCAGGGCTGGCAGCTAAAGAATCCGTCTGAAAAGCCAGGAGCTGATGCCCAAGGTGAAGGGGAAGACCGGAGCTCCTCCAAAGAGAAGACCCAAAGCTCCATTGAGGAAAATCAGCTGTAACAAAGCTCTTCCAAGAAAAATTAGCTGAAATCCTTTCCTTCTGATCTCCTTTTTATCCTCCTTAAAATGGGTCTTCCATGCCCAGAACTATGCTGACTCAATTCAGCTGTATGTTCCCCACTCAAATTGACAATTAATCAATTAACCTCCACAGTCAGATGTAGGCCTGTATCCTCCCTACCTTGGTTTCCAAACCCTTCCTTCCTTCCTTCATTTCATTTCACTTCATTTCTTTTTGTGGTACTGGAAAACTGAACATCTAGGGCCTTTCCACTCAGCTATACCCTCTGTCTTTTTATTTTTAATCTGGAGACAGGGTCTCACTAAATTGCTAAATTGCTCAGGATAGACTCAAATTTGTGATTGTCTTGCATGAGGCTCCCAGAGTGCTGGGATTATAGGTGTGTATCATGCCCAGCCAAATTCTTTCTTACCCTTTGATAACACAGGTATACCTGGCCTTATGTACCCTGTTTATCCTGTAATGTCAAATAATATACCATGCCAAGTTACTGCAGATGATGGACATTTCACTGGTCACATGGCAAGAGGAATTAAATGACTGTTTATTCATTTACATGGTTAGTAACATAAAGTAAAGATGTCACTTGAAACTCAGCTGGCTAGAAATATAGTGCATAGGGCCAGGGATTTAGCTCAGTGGTTCTTCGGCCTGCCTTGCAAGCACAAGGTCCCGAGTTCAATCCCTGGTACAAAAAAAAAAAGAAGAAAGAAAGAAATATAGTGCATAATGTTAAGACTGCATTCACAGACAGTAGAAATGGCTGATCACTCCATGAGTCCAACATTACTTTGGCTCTTGAGCAAAGGTCCTATTTACTCAAGTGTCTAGAATGTTTTCAGAATTATCTGCTACCTCTGTACAGGCACTGAAAGGGCCAACAAAACACGCACTTAAAAACACAAATAATGAGTTTCAGGACATTATGATCATTACAGTGGCATTTTACACATTTCAAGAGTTGAGGAAAGAGTAAAGTGTGAACTAGAAACCCTTTATTGAAACCAGCTGCTGGACTTTCTACCCTACACCCATCTGTTCTGAGGAAGGAGGGGCTATGTGGAGTGAAGGGAACTCACACTAAAATTAACTTTCTTTTTTCTCTATTCTTCCCATCCATATCACCATCTGACATCCTACAGTATAAGAGGCTAGTACCAGGCTTAGAGGATGGCGCTTCAAACTGCAGTTCTTCATGTCCAAAGGAAATCCTAGCACAGATCTTTTGAGACAGATGCTTAAAATAGTCTCCCTTCCTCTTGTAATCTGTCTTTGACAGGAAAACAAGGAGGCAGAAGATATTTGCAAAGGACAAAAAGTTAAATGCATCCAAATCTTATCAGAAAAATTACCCATAAAAATGTTTGACTCTTCAAAGCACACTCAGTACAACGAAACCAGAATCATTTAAGAAACAACTCTGACATTTTATGGAAAAAGAGAAGCCAAAAAATCATAAAAACATTCAATCCTCTTGAATATGTTTAACAATTTACTAGTAGTTATGAGCAACTATGAAGGACAATAATTATCACTTAAATGCAGGTTTTTGCACTTAGCATTTTATTTATTTATTTTTGGTACCGGGGATTGAACTCTGGACCTTGAGCTTTCAAGGCAGGTGCTGGAACCACTGAGCTAAATCTCCGGCCTGCACTTAGCATTTTAAAGTAGAGAGCTGGTAATTTCGATCTGGGAAGGAAGTAGGGGAGATCTGTCGAGTTCCTTACTGCATTGAAACAACATATTACATATCACTTCATCTCACCCATGACATCCTGTGGACACCTAGGTTTCTCCCAAATTCATATGCCTGGAAACAGCATGAGCTAGGTGGCTTATGAAGAAAACTTGAGACTTTTTCTTTGGAAACTGCCACACCTGAGCATCAGAAGAGGTTGCTCCAGGAATGTCTCTGATGGGACAGTCTCTCATTTTATGGACAGGTAGGGTGAAAACACTGGTTAAAATATGAAAGGATTCATCTAGCACAGGACCCAGATGCCTTGAACTTTCATGGATCAGAAGAGTCGGGAGAAGAATCTGAGTCTTCTGGGTGTGGAGTGTAAGTCCGCCAGCCAGTGAGTGGCGTTGCTAAGGTCCCCAGAGTCCCTGGGCTTGTCACTAAGGGCAGAATCCCTCACTTCCCTGTGTCCTGCTGTACCCCATCACTCAGCACAGTGCCTGGGTACAGGCGGCCAGCAATAACACTCATGACTGGTGTGTGGGGTAAGACGGGCTGCATTCCAAAGAATGGGACCTGAGAGCATGGCCCACGGTGCGGTGGTGGCCTCTCCATCAGGATGGTCGGGTCCTTTCCAGGAAGGACGCACTGGGAGAAAGGCCAGGCACCGGCTGAGGTGCAGAGAATACAACTGCGTGTGTCACTGAGGTTCTGTCGTCAGATGTCAGAGGGCTGGGCTCACGTCCGTGGGAAAGGCAGCCAGCACTTATACTTGAGGTAGTGACGAGCCCTCCGAAGGAAAGACAGCTGGGCGACCTGACAGTGGGGCGATGGTGGCGGCAGGGGACTCCTCTGAGGCTCCAGTGAATGATTCCGCCTCCTCCGGAGTAGTTACAAGCCGGGAAGGAACAAGAAGTAAGGTCGGGCGGCGACTCGTAGTAGAGAGGTCTCCCACGCCACCCTCGCTGTCCCGGGGCCCACTGCTCAGCTGCGACGTCAGCTCCACTTGGAGAGACCTGCTTTGGAAGCCCCAGCTTTAAGCCGCCTCAGTCAGACTCAAACTGAGGATGAGGCTGAGGCTGACACTGAGGTGCCCCGGGGGCGGAGCCTCGCGAGCCCCAAACAAGTCCACGTGGCGGGGGCGGGGATTCGCGTGACGTCACGCGCGTGCGCACTCGCCGTACCCTTGCCGGCCGTAAAGCGCGGAAGGTCGCCGTGCTCGGGAACTTTTCTTTCCTCCTTGCTCCTCCTTCCCATGTCCTGTGAACCCTTTTCCGGTCCGCCACGACCCCCGGCGACGGTGGTGTGTGCCTCGCTCCCGCCAGGGCGCCTCTGAGCGCGGAGTGTGCGTCGCTCTCGCCAGGGTGTCTCAGAGCGGAGTCCGCGCCCGGGGAGGTAAGGAGCGAGCTGCGGGCCGTGTGGCCTCCGTGTCCGCGCGGCCTCGGCGTCCCGGATCTTGGGCGTCCCCGCCTTGCGCTCCCCTCTGTCCTCGGGGTCCCCGGTGTCCCTTGACCGTGTCGGTTCCGCCGCCTCCTCTCGGGCAGGGGCGTCCTGGCGCTAGGACTCGGTCCCGCGAGCTGTCAGGCCTCGGGGACCCGCGCCTGCCCACCGGCTGTGCCCCGGGAACCTCGCTGCTGGCCGGCTCCTGGGCCCTCAGACCCTGCAGGGGGAGTTGTTTTCCCGCCTGGGAACGTGCGGTGCACCGCGCTCTGCGGACTCTTAGACTGCGGCAGAGTCCAGGGGAAGAAGCCACCAGCAAGGCCTGGGCCGGGGGAGCGGGCTTTCTTCTTAATGTGTGACACTTTGGGACTGTTGTGCTTGCTACTTGGGTTCGGGTCAGCAGTCTTCAAGCGCATTTCGCACCTGCAGGAAAGCACGCTGTGAAGGGAACTGTGTGGGGGAGGAGAGGCGGGGAGACAGATCGAAGCGTCCTCTTCACTGTGGTAGAGATTTTATTAGTTTTTTGTTGTTGTTGTTTTCTTTTTTGGTACCGGAGATCGAACTCGGATCTTGTGCTTGTGAGGCAGGGAGCAGAACCACTGAGCTAAATCCCCGGCCCGATTCTATTCGTTTTTATAACTCTTGATCTGTTGCACTCGTTGAAAAATACAGCAGTCTGGGCCTGTTGGATCCTTGGATTTGTTAACTGAACCCAAGACCTTCACACTGATCTATATCCCCGGCCCTTGTTGTTGTTGTTGTTGTTGTTGTTGTTATTGTTATTTAGGTTTTGTTTTTGAAACAGTCTCACTATCCAGTTAGGCTGGCCTTGACCTAGGGGCAAACCTCCTGTCTCAGCCTACCGAGTGCTGGGATTACAAGCCTACACCACCACTCCTGGCAGCCCTCGTTATTTATTTTTATTTTTGGTACCAGCGAACGAACTCGGGTCCTTGCGCTTTGTGAGACAGGTGTGGCCCCCCTTATTTTTTGAGATGGGGTCCTGCTAAGTTCTGAAGTTGCCCAGGCTGAGCTGAACTTGTGATCTTCCTGCCTCGGCCTTTCAGAGTATCGGGATCATAGGTGTGTAGCCACTACGCCCAGCGAATCTGTTGCTGTAAAGCAGGACTCCCAGATGGTTCTGTTGAGGCATGCTCGGGAAATGTGTTAATTCACCTTTACTTACCTCCTCTTGTGACCAGCATCCCACCTCTAATGCTGTACCTCAGGATGTTAGTGCTTGCTGGAGTTGGTGTGAGCACAGCTGAGCAGCAGCAGCCCCAGTCCTAAGGTTGTTCAGCAGAAGTTATTTTTCTTAAAGAATATTACCGTTATTTTCAAGAATTAAAAGCATATAAAATCTTTTTCTTTTCTTTTTTGGTACCAGGGATTGAACTCGTCCTTGCGCTTGCGCAGCAGGCGGCAAAACCACTGAGCTAAATCCCCGGGCCTAAAAGCATATAAATTCTTTATAAAGAATTTACAGGGCCAGGGATTTAGCTCGGTGGCGCTGCGCCTGCCTCACAAGCACGAAGTCCTGAGTTCGATCCCCGGTACCAAAAAATATATATATAATAATTTACAGAGGCTGTTTTATTTCTTTGAGTGTGACATCTTCAATGTCTTCCTTACTGGCTTTACTTCCTTTGCAGTCAAGCTTTCTTTGATTTTGCTGTCAAACCTCCTGGAGTAGGTGGGTGGGGAGTGCCTCCCTTTCCTTCCTTGTTTATTTTAAGCTGTCTGCCTTTCTGCCAGCACCTCTTCAGTTTCTTGGAGATCATGATGAGCACAAGGTCAACAAGTTTTTTCTTGTTCCTATCACCCTGGGCTCTCTCTCTCTCTCTCTCTCTCTCTCTCTCTCTCTCTCTCAGCACTGGAGATTGAATGCAGGGCCTTCACACTGAGGGTGTCCCTCTAGTACATTTGCAGTACATAGTGTTTATATTTATCTTAGGAAGCAGGTACATGCACTTACTATATCTTGATTCTTTTTGGGGGGGGGGTACCGGGATCGAATTTGGGACCTTGCGCTTGCAAGGCAGGTGTTTGAACCACTGAGCTAAATCCCAGGCAGATCGTGATGCTTTTTATTCCCCTTCCCCTCTCCTCCCTTTCCCTTCCTCCATTTCTGGATCTCCTTCTCATTTGTGAAAGATCTATCTCCCTGTATCCTACTACCTGTTCTTTTGAACTTTATGCTTAGAGTTTCTTGTGCAAGAGAAATTATGTGATATTTAAGCTCATGTGCCTGATTTATTTCACTTAACATTGTGGTCTCAAAGTGAATCTATTTTTCTACCAATGACTCAAATTTATCTTTCTTTATGGCAGAGTAGTAGTCTATTATGTACAAATACCACATTTTCTTTATTCATCCATTGATGGACATATAGATTGCTTTAATATTTAGCTATAGCCAGGGATTTAGCTCAGTGGCGCTGTGCAAGGTCCTGAGTTCAATCCCTGCTACTGGAAAAAAAAAAGATTTAGCTATAATGAATTGTGCTGCTATAAACATGAATATGATGTCATTAACTCTTTCGGGAAGATGCCTAGAAGGGGAATAGTTGGTTGAATGGAATTTCTAGTTTTTGTTTTTTGAGGGCTCTCCATACTGATTTCCATAGTGGTTGTACCAGTTTATGTTCTCACCAGTAATGTAGAAAGGTTCCTTTTATTTGTTGCAGCCTCACCAGCACTTGTTATTGTTTGATATTTTGATGATAGTTGTTCTTTCTGAAGTAAGATAGAACCTCTTTTTATTTACTTATTTTTTTGAGTCAAGGTCTTGCTGTGTACTCAGTATGTAGCCCAGGCTGGTCTCCAAACTTGGGGCGATCCTTCTGCCTCAGCCTCCCAGGTGCTGGGATTACAGATGTGCACCACCTGTAAGTCATTAGTAAAATAAAAATATTAAAGCAGAAACTTAATCTGCTGGAAGAAAAAATAGATAAAACTCTTAAAGGCATAGCACAGGAAAGGACTTTCTGAATGGAATCCCAATTACAAAAGAAATAACATCAAGTATCAAATGGCGTTATAGCAAATTAAAAAGCTTCTGCACATGAGCTGGAGATTTAGCTCAGTGGTTTTGCCATCTGCTGTGCAAAGGCAAGGACCCGAGTTCGATCCTGGGAACCAAAAAAAAATAAAAGAAAAAGCTTCTGCACAGCACAGGAAACAGCCAAGAGAGTGAAGAAACAACCTATAGAATGAGAAAAAAAAAATTTGCTAGCTATTCCTGACAAAGGACTAATACCTAGAATATACAAAGAACTTAGAAAAATCAGACCTCAAGTGGGGGATTTAGTTCAGTGGCACCGCACCTGCCTTGCAAGTGCAAGATCCTGAGTTCAATCCCCGGTATTAAAAAAAAAAAATCAGACCTCCAAAATAAATGACCAGGTCAAAACATGGGTAACTGAAATGAATAGAAATTTCTCAGAAGTGCAAATGACCAATAAATACATGAAAAAAATGCTGAACATCTCTGGCTATTAAAGAAATGCAAATTAAAACATCATTGAAGCTGGGCATCTGAATCAGATTAGTTGTATACTAAGACAGTATGTGGCAAATCTTCTGTTCCATTGATCCACATATCTTTTTTTTTTTTTTTTTTTTTTATACCAGGGATTGAACTCAAGTCCTTGCACTTTGTGAGACAGGTTGTGACACCACTGAGCTAAATCCCTGGCCCTTGAGGTTTTTTTTTTAGGTTTCAATTTAACATTTATTGCCAGGCATGGTGGTGCGTGCCTGTAATCCCAGCTCTGGGGAGGCTGAGGCAGGAGGATTGTCACGAGTTGGAGGCCAGCCTGGACTACATAATGAGACCCTGTTTCAAAAAAACCAAAAATCAATAAATCAATAAATTTAACATTTATTGCACTCACTATTGGATACTGTTAAACCCTCAAAATACGTAGCTTACTCCGCAAAACTTTATTCTCAAGGACTGCCGCTATTAGCGGCATAAAAACAATTTCATGGTGGGCTGGGGATTTAGCTCAGTGCTTCCGCCACCTGCCTTGCAAGCGCAAGGACCCGAGTTCGATCCCCAGTACCAAAAATCCCCACAAAAAACAAAACAAAACAAAAACCAATTTCATGGAAACTAGGAGAGAACAGTAATTTGAAAAAAATGGTGATAAAGGGATTGAGTTGGATATTTTTCTTTTTGAAGTTTTATGGTCAGTTTATTAAGTTCAATGGTGATTGTTATCAGAAGAATATTCTCCTGAGAGTTATTTTTTCTTAGAAAAAAAAGAAAGGAAAATTAAAAGCCTCTCAGCACAGCCGCAGATGCTGTGTCTGTGGAGCTCTCTGGAGATGGTGCATCAGTCCTCTGAGCCACTCCCTGGGCCAGCAGGGAGTCTGGCCTTGTAGTCTGGGTCATCCTCAACATTCTCCAGCTCCAAGTCATCCAGTTCCTGGAACAAAGACTCATCTACTTCCACATTATTTCCAGCATCCTCCAAGAACTGGATATCAGATGTGTCAAGATTATGATCGGTTTCAAACAGCTGTTTGCCACTTAGTTTATTTTTTCCTGCTTGCTCTTCTTCTTTTATCCGTTTCTTTGTAATTTCCAAGAGTTCTGCATCAAACTTGGCTTTCCAACATAAGAAATTCTCAATTGTAACAGGGGTGCCGTGGAATAATTGCTTCTCTGCTTCTTTTTCTTTTAGTTTCTTTTCTTCCTGTCTTCTCGTTTTTATCTGATCTACTTTTTCATTTAATTTTTCTTGCACTGCTGTCACTAGAGTAAAGATCATAACCACACGAAGATTTTCCTCAGCCTGTAATGCTAATAATTTTTAAATGTCTGTGACATCATTATCTTCTAGGTTTTCCTGGGAAAATATTTCATAAAGAGGAGCTTCATCTGGGTATTTTTCACTATGTAAACTTGAGGGTAGTCTGGACAGTTTCATCATTTACTCCAGCCTCAGATGTCTCAGTGATGGTGAAGCTGAGTGGATTTTCTGATAATACTGTGAAGGAGTCGGGGTAGATAGACTCCAGAGCCTCCAGCTCATTTTGCTGCTTCTCACTGTAGTCTGAGTTGGATATTTTACAAAAACATAAAGTTCATAAGCTTGAAAATAAATACCCCCCCCCCAATCTGTTATTTCACCTAATGACCCCAGGTCCTTAGTTTTCAGTCTTCAGGCATCGTTTTTTTTTGTTTTTTTTTTGTATGGGGGGAGGGTCAAACTCTGGACCTTGTGCTTGTAAAGCAGGCACCAGCACCACTGAGCTAAATCCCTGGCCCTAGACGTCTTTTTAGTCCTACTTTTTTTTTTGTTTTCTGAGGCAGGGTCTTGCTGTGTAGTTCAGGCTGGCCTCAAACTCCTGATGATCCTCCTGCCTCAGCATCCCAAGTGCTGGGATTACTGGGGTGGGATACCACACCTGGCTTGTACCTCTGTATCTGTCTTTGCCACTTTATACTTGCAGCTTTCTCAATTTCCTTGTCTCTGTCTACTTAGTTCACTAGCTTCCTAGCCACTACAAGAAAACTTTTGAGGGGACATTTTAGCAAAGCTATTTCAAATACATGAAAAGTTCTTGATTTTACTTAGCAATTTATACTTAGGAAACAGATCCTTCCAAATTCTTAAATTATTTAAGTGTTATTTATATTAGTATAACATTTAATATGCAAATGTTTAATGGGGAACTGTTGGTTAATTTAAAATACATCCATAGGAAATTTTTTTTTTGGTATCGGATTGAACTCGGGTCCTTGCACTTTCGGGGCAGGCAGTGGAACCACTGAGCTAAATCCCTGGCCCTACATCCATAGGAAATTATTAAACCATTAAAATTTTGTTTTTCAAGGACTATTTAATAAGGTAGAACATATGCTTACTGAACATATAACTTTATGTTAATAGAGCTAAAACACAACCACCTGGTTTGTCTGTGTAAAAAGGACCTGCTTTACATGTGTACATGCAGTGCAACCAAAAAATGCTGTAATTACAATTCCACAACATCATAATACGAATAGATGGCAGGTGTTCTCTCCTTTTTTTTTTTAATGTAACACCCTGAGCTTTTTTTTTCTTTTTTGTATCGGGGATCGAACTCAGGACCTTGCCCTTGTGAGGCAGGCGATGGCACCACTGACCTAACTCCTCGGCCCACCCTGAGCTTTTAAATATCATTTATTCCACCTTGAAACACATCTGTTTTTAGGATTGTGTGTGTGTGTGTGTGTGTGCGCGCGCGCGCCATCTTTGCAACTCTTTTTTTTCTGCTAGGAGATGAGCTTTAATTCCTTTCTCACAGTTGTCCTGTCTTTGCTCACCTGTTTGTTGTTGCTTTAAGTAGCAATAAATGGAGGGTTGTAGTGCTAGACTGGCAGGGTCTGAATCCTGACCCTGTTCCTGACTAGGATTAGAGGATGTTGGAATAGTAACTTCACCTAAACTATACCTCATTTTCCTGAAAGAAATGGAAATAATGTTAATATCTACCTAATGGGGTTTCTGAGGATTAGATTAGTCATATACCAAGGAAGTATGTGGCATGTTGTAACCACGTATAAAAATAGTTTCCATGGAGGGGTTCAAGGGAGAACGGGAAGGGGGAAGAAATAAGAACCAAGAGAGTATGTAAAGGTGCATATCTCCAATGATGAGTATCATTATACTGTACACCTAAAATGTACCAATAATAGGATAAAAAAAAAAATTTCCCAGGTGTGGTGCCACACGCTTGTTATCAAAGCACTCTGGAGGCTGAGGCAGGAGGATCGCCGTGAGTTCAAGGCCAGCCTGAACTACAAATTGAGACCCTGTCTCAAACCCCCCCAAAATAAATAATTTTTTAAAATACTGAGTTTTTACAAACATACTTGGAGGCATTTGGGTGTCGCATCCCCTCTGTTGTCTGTTCTCAGTCATCAGCATGTTTCCTGGGTACCCGTGGCGAATGCTGGGAAACTGGGGACAAGCTGTAGCTGCTGCCCGGCTCAGAGTCCATCGTGGTGGGAGAATAACCACCATGCCTGGGTGCTGCTGCAGGCCAGGGGCCTGTCCTTCCTGCCTTGTCGGGTTTAGTGTTTGCCGCAGCCCATGAGGTAGAGGTTCCGAGCCTGTAGAGCAGTGGGAAGCCTGACATAGTGCTGCAGAAACTTGCCCGGAGTCCTCCGGCCGAGAGGCTTTCACACCTAACTGCACCCCAGCCCGGGCTTCCCGGGCGGCTGTGCTCGCCGTGTGGAGAGTTGTGCATGGGGACGAGGGCAGGCGGCATGGGCCATCACAGAGGAGCCACTCGGCCACGCTGATGTCACGTAGATGTCCAGTAGGCTGTGAGCGAGGACATTATCTGTGTCTGCAGGAGGGTGGCAGGAGCTGTGGCGATGATCGGAGGGACAGTGTGTGCTGTCCTGGGAGGAGGGACGGTGAAGCTGCGAGTCTGAGGGAGTCTGAGTGCGAGGAGCCGCGGGGCGGGCACAGAAGAGCCAAGGCCTGGATGAGAAGCAGGCTGGGAAGGAGCTTGTCTCTGTGAGGAGCTCTCACTCGGTCGAGAGTTGTGGCGGGGCCAGAAGCAGGGCTGTGAAATAAGGCTCCCGAGGCAGAAGACCTGCTCGGCCCCTGTGTGGAGACCAGGCTGTGGGGGAAAAGTGCGAGGAGGAGGAGGTCGGGCGTCCTGCCCGGAAGCCACTGCCCGAGTCTGGGAGGGATGCGGTGGCCTCAGTCCTTAGGTTTGGCAGGAGGTGGAGTGAAGTAGATGACCTGTGGGACTTAGGGTGTGGCCGCGCCAGGCTTGATGAGTGACCGGGTAGAGGAGGTGAGAAAGGGGGCATCCTGGTGACAGCTGACTTCCAGAAATGGGGGCCTCTGGGGGCCAGCGAGAGCAGGCTGGGGGGCGAGGGAGTGGCTGTGTCGGGCTGTGCTGGTCACCTGTGGGAGCAGTGGAGGTGGCCGCTCTGCACTAGAGAGCAAGTCTGACCCCCAGGATGTGGGGTGTTAGGTTGCTATCATGGGAGAACTGAAGCCATGTGGGGAGCATGGATAAGAGAGAAGTAGGCCTAGAGGGCTGGGCGCAGAGGGCAGGGGCCAGCAAGGAGGTGACCGGGAAAGTAGGTGTGGGGAGCCAAGGAGGATCCTGTGTGTGAGCAGCAGGGAACCATCTGCTTTTCATGCTGTGGAGGAGCTTGGTGTGTCAGTGTCAGGATTGTGTTCTTGGAAACCAGAAAGCCGAAATTCTTGGCAGAGCAGTGTCCGAGCTGTAGTGTCTGGGGCCAAAGCCTGGCTGCTTTGGGCACAGCAAAGAACAGATTGGGGACATGAAAACCTGAGAACTAAGCAGCCTTTTCTGTTCACTAATTTGTTGTTAAGTGAAGTGGCTGGTGCTGTCCCATCTAGGTATGCGTCCAGCCTGAAATAGTTTTTGTTTAAGAAACTTGCTGCCAGATTGTCCAGCCACTAGGTCTGAGTAAGTCAGGACTTAAGACCAGGGAGGTGGCAGACAAGTGCCATCAGGGCAGCCCACTGCTGAGGGAACTGGAATGCTGGGAAAATGCCGTCAGTATTGGTGTTGCTGAACCTTTTGTGGTGGGAATCTTAATTCCTTCCTCTATTTGAGGCTTTGCAGTACCGTATTCTGTGATTTATATATTTTTTGTCAATACTGGGGATTGGACTCAGAACCGTGCACCTGCTAGATAAGTGCTCTACTACTGATCTACACCCTAACTCTTTTAAATTTTTTTTGGGGGGGAAGGTCTTAGTTGCCTAGGCTGACCTCAAACTTGTCATCCTCTTGCCTCAGCCTTCTAAGTGGCTGGGATTACAGCATGCATCATTGGATCTGCCCTAATGTAGAATTTTTATTTTCATTTTATTTGTTTTGCATTACTGAGAATTGAACTCAAGGCCTTTCCCACTGAGGTACATCCCTGGCCCTTTAAAAAATTTTTTTTAAATTTTGAGATAGGATCTTGCTAAATGAATAAGGCTCGAACTTGTGATTTTCCTTTCTTAGCCTCCAGACTGCTGGGATTACAAGCATGGGCCATCACAGTTTGCTCGTTTGTTTTTGAGACAGGGTCTCACAAATTTCAGGCTGGCCTTGAAGCCACTATGTAGCCCAGCTCTGGCTGGTCTCAAAATCATAACAATCCTTCTGCCTCAGCAGCCTGAATGCTGGGATTACAGACATGTACCACTACTATGCCTGGCTGATCACAGGTCTTTTAGAATTTTTAAAATTAAAAATTGCTACCTGAAGAAGATTTTGTTTCATTTCTTTTGTCCTCCCCCTCTCCCTGTTTTTTGTTTGTTTTATTTTGGTACGGGGGATCGAACTCAGGTCCTTATGCTTGGGCAGCAGGCAGCAAAACCACTGAGCTAAATCCCTGGCTCTGTTTTGTTTTTTTTTTTTTGAGACAGGTTCTCACTGTGTAGCCCAGGTTGACCTCAAACTTGAAGCGATCCTCCTGCCTCAGCCTCCTGAGTGCTAGGATCACAGGTGTGTGACACCACACGTGGCTTTGTTTCATTTCTTAAATCCCCTAGGAGGGAAGTGAGGCCATTTAAATGCTGAGGACAATGGGCGATGGGCTGGGGATTTAGCTCAGTGGTGCCACGCCCACCTGGCAAGTGCCAGGTCCTGAGTTCCATCCCTGGTACAGGGTGGGGGCGGGGGATGCTGAGCAGGAACCAGCCAGAAGGCAGGGAAGGTTGCAGGGAGTGAGAGCAGTGTAGACTTATGGGCCTCAGCTGGGTACAGGAAAGGGCGGAGGCCCAGGAGCGTGCCTGTGGCCAGGGAAAGGTGCAGGTGCAGTGAGTTCACAGGAGACTCAGGCACAGGAGACTCAGGCACAGGAGACTCAGGCGTGTGCTGAGATGGGCTGTGCTCTGAGAGGAGAGCATAGGAGGTGGGTTGAGGGCCGAGTATACCATGAGCTCAGCTGAGAGTGCGTACCTGACTGTGGCTGCCACACATGGCCCTGGAGGAGCAGGGTTTTTTTTTTATTTGTTTTTCTTTAGTACTGAGTATTGAACCTAGAGCTTTTTACACTGAGTTACATTTCCAGGCTTTTTTTCTGTTTGTTATTTTGACACAGGGTCTCACTGAGTCACTAAGTGGGCCAGGCTGGGCTCAGACTTGCAGTCTTCCTGTTTCAGCTTCCCAGAATGCTGGGATTATAGGATGAGCCACCATGCCCTGCCTAGGAGTAGGAGGTGCCTAGGAGTAGTCCTTTTTTTCTGAGCATAAGTGGCTTGGTTATGATAGTTAGGATGCCAGGAGGACAGGCAGGTTAGCAGAACAGAAATGTTGCTGTGGCATCTTCCCTCATGAGAACTCTTTCCCTTGGGATAGGAGGTGGCAAGAATGTTAGTGAGACAGGTGGACACTTAAGTTGGGGAAGAGTGGGGAAGTTTGAAGGAGGTTAGGGCCATGGAGAGAGCTGGCTTTGTGTAGATGAGGTTACAGAAAGACTAGCTTTGTGAAGAAGCTTACAAGGCATGATCAAAATATTACACAGTAAATGTTTAAATGAAAAACAAATTTTTAAAACATAAAAACAAAGTTATTACAAAAAAAGATATATTGCCATTAATCTCCCTCACTTCAAAACACTGATAGCATTGTTCTTGTTCTGGAACTCCTCTTTTATAGGTATCTTTATGTGGTGTGATTAAAAAATACAGTGGGGCCAGAGATTTAGCTCAGTGGTTCCACTGCCTACCTTGCAAGTACAAGGCCCCGAGTTCGATCCCCAGTACCAAAAAAAAAAAAAAAAAAAAAAAAGTGAATGCTGCTGAGTGCCAGCCAGTGGGAGAGCAGGCTCGTAAAAATATTAGGGTGTGGCCTCATCCACTGTATTCACCCGATAGGCCACTATGCGATTTCTGGCTCTTCCTCAGAGTCAATATGACCATGAAGGGTAAACGTTTTGAACTGTTTCAGGACATCCAGGCAACCACAACAGCACAAGTGAAGACACTCAGGAAAGAGGACTTCCAGAACTGCTTCAGAAAGTGGCAAGAACAAGAGGATAAGTGTGTTTGAAGCAAGGGGCAGTATTTTGAGGGGAATTAAATGGCAATGTGTTTTTACTCTAATGTAATTTTGAAATTTAAATATTCATTGTACTATTCAGTCACATCTTGTATATCTTGAGATGAAGCCTGGAAGGGATCAGGAATCTAGGAATCTGGTAGGACCATAATTGGTCTCCATTCTCATGAGCTTCCCCTGGGCACACAGTCAGTCTGCATTGGTTCCCTTAGATGAGGTGATGGGGAGCCATTTGTGGATTTGGGCGCTGAAGTGGAGGTAGTGGCAGCTTTACTACCAGTATGCTGCCCCAGTGCCCACATGTCTGCCACTCACTGTGTCTGAGTCCTCCTCCTCCTGTATTTTGATGCTGTCCTAGTCCACCAATAGATTGGTCTTAAGTTTCCCAAAACTTGAACAGTCCTGTTTTGCTGCTAGATTTTGTGAAAACCTTTAGTAACTCATTGTATCCTGATCACATCAGACCAAGTATTGTGCATCTGGCTCCACCCTCATTTCCTGCTGCCAGCACTCATTTTAGACCCTTTGGCCTTCACTGCAGGTCTCTTACTGTCATCCTAAGCAGACATCACAGACCTGTTCTGTACTTCTACTGTGTGTGGGTTCCATCTCTCTTTGTCTCTGTCCAAATTTACCCCTCCAAGCCTTAGCTGCACCCTACTTTCTATGTGTCCCTTCCCTGATGGCTCTAGCCATCACCCTTTTCATTTTGTTACCTCTTCTGTTAATTGTCCTGTAGAAATGTGTGCTTCATTATCCTTTGTGACTCATGTGTAAATGATAAGCCTCCCATAATTAATTATCCTTTCCTGGGCCAGAGATTTAGCTCAGTGGTTCCGGTGCCTGCCTCGAAAGTGCAAGGTCCTGAGTTTGATCCCCGGTACCAAAAAAAAAAAATCCTTTCCAGGAAAAGACATGTAATACTGAAATCTCTACCATATCACCCATAGAAACGCAGAGCTTCCCACCCTTCAAATGGGCTCTGGGTTCCAACATTTCCTTCCCAAGGACCCCACTTCTTGTTTATTTCTGTTTTTCCATTTTGCTCTGTTATTCCCCCCAGAAGTGAAGCATTCTTATTGTCCCCATCTTTTTTTTTTCTTGGTACCAGGGATTGAACTCAGGACCTTGCACTTGTGAGGCAGGTGCATCACCACTGAGGTAAATCCTTGGCCCTTGGCCCCCATCTTTAAAAAAATAAACAACCGGGCCGGGGATTTAGCTCAGTGGTTCTGCCGCCTGCCTCACAAGTGCAAGGACCCGAGTTCAATCCCTGGTACCAAAAAAAAAAAAAAATTTTGACCCTTGTAAATTTGGGCCGGGGATTTAGCCCAGTGGTTCCGTCGCCTGCCTCGCAAGTGCAAGGACCCGAGTTGGATCCCTGGTACCAAAAAAACACAAACAAACAACCTTGCTTTATCACAATTTTTTTTCTCTGGCCTTTTCCCCTCCCTTCCTTTCCCCTCCTGTGTTCCCCTCCCTTCCCCTGCCCTTCCGTCCCCAGGCAGGGTCTCACTATGTAGTTCAGGCTGGCCTGGAATTCCCTACGTAGCCCAGGCTGGCCTTGAACTTGTGATCCTCCTACCTCAGCCTCCAAGTGCTGGAATTACATATGTGTAACACCATGCCAGGTTTCATTTTTCTATTCCTCTTCAGTGCAAAATGTAAAGGGATTGTCTCTACCCCCTTATTTTGTCTGCTCTTCAATTTTCTGTAGTCTGTATTTCATCCCTAACACTCTCATGAAAGTATTTTCTTATCAAGGACACCAAGGCCCTTCTGTGTTATTCCATTCTTCTGGACACATGGTCATCTTACCTGATTTTCCAGTACTGCAATTAATCCCTTCTTGAAACACTTTCATATCTTGGCTTTAGTGGCATGTCTGTTCGCCACTCTTTATCCATCTGTGGCCAGGCCCTCTATCTGGATATTCTTGCTTGCTTGTTTGTTTGTTGGTACCAGGGATCGAACTTGGGTCCTTGTGCCTGCAAGGCAGGCGGTGGAACCACTGAGCTAAATCCCCAGCCTATCTGGACATTCTTTGTGTCTACTAGAGTTCAGCCCTTGTCTCTTGTCCTTCTTTGCTCATCCCCATTAGTGCTAGAGAACCTCAGAATTCTTCTGGTTCCTTTCTGAATGCCAGGGTTTACACACTATATTTAGGTAAGGTCCCCAAACCTTTCGGCTAAGTTGTAGGTGTGTATTATATTCAACTCTGCTTGGTGTTTTGACTTGAATGTGTAGTGGGGATCCCACACTTAGCATATGTGATGTGATAGAAAATTATATTTTTTGTTATTTTTATTTTCAAGACAGGGTCTTGCTGTGTAGTTCAGGCTGGCCTTGAACTCACTAGGTAGCCCAGGCTAGCATCAAACTCTTGGCAATCCTCCTGCCTCAGCCTCCTGAGTGCTGGGATTATGGGTGTGTACCACCACCCCCAGCTAGTAAATGTTTAAATTAAAATTTATTACAGTAATCATAGCATCATTAATCTCCCTCAAAATACTCTCCCTCGTTTTTTGTTTTTGTTTTTTTGGTACTGGGGATTGAACTCCGGTCCTTGCGCCTGTGCAGCAGGTGGCGAAACCACTGAGATAAATCCCTGGCCTCTCCCTTGTTTTGGTAGAGAAAATTTAAACTACAGGTTAGTTATTAAGGTAGCTGAAGTAGAATAAGTAATGCATTCCTTTAAGATTTACCTTTCCTGTAACTCTTGTTTAAGGTGATGGCTAACTGATCCTTTGACCTGTAACCTAACTGTAGATAACATTTAACCTGGAGAAAAACAAAGTAGAAATGTTTGGGTAGTTTACAATGTAAGTGTTTTAAGTGCCATCTGTTTGTTATATGTCTGTGACTATAACCATTAACAGGAACTAGTTGTAAAAGGGAAACAAATTTTACTAAGACCACCAGGAATGAGGTAATGGCTAAAAGAAGATATAAAAGGAATGGGGAAAAAATAAGAACCAAGATGCATTATGTAAAGGTACACTTCCCAATGAGAAATGTAATTGTGTTGTGTAACTACAATATACCAATAAAAGAATTTAATTAAAAATAAAAAGGAAATGTTAAAACAAAGGATGACGTGGACTCTGACCAGACCAGTTTCTGGTGGTCCTGCCTGCTTGCGAGTAAACTTATTATTTTACCCGAATTCTGTGTCTCTGTGTATTTCTTTCTGCGATTCTGAAACAGTTTCACCACACTTATTCCACTGTCTTTCTCACTTTCTGAAGCAGTTCTGGAAGTCCTTTACTGTATATCTTTAGTTGTGTTGTCATGGGTGCCTTGATGTCCTGAAACAATTCTGGCAAGAGCCAGAAGTCACATGATATGAGACCTGGTGAACAAAGGGATGAGGATGCACCATGATGTTTTTACGAGCTTGCCTTTCTGTTGGATGGTACTCAGCAGCAGTATTCACTGTAGTTTTGATCACAGCACATAAAGACACTCATGAAAGAAGACTTCCAGGGCTGCCTTACAAAGGAGCAAGAATGATGGAACAAGCATGTTTGAAGGGGGAGTATTTTGAGAGGAGTTAATGGCAATGTGTCTTTTATTGTAACAGATTATAAAAACAATATTGTATTTCAATCACACCTTGTACCTTAGCATATAAGATTTGACTGTAGGTCTCCTTACGTTTATTTCCTCCCTCACTCTCTCTTCTGCCTCTTCCCTTCTTTCTTATTGGTAGTCTTTCATACCAGTTGGCACCATTTAGCCCAGAAACTTTGCTATCTTTGTTAGTACTTGTTCCATCGTTAATATCCTGCTGGTTGGCAAGAGAGCTTTGACATTTCTATTTCCAGAACAGTTCATTCTTCTCTGTGACTCCACTGCCATTACCTAGTCTAAGCCATCAAGCTGCCCCCTTGGATTATCCAGCAGTTTCCTAACTCTTCTCTGCTTTTCCTCTCATTTCATCATCCACTCTCTACCTCAGTGCTGGATTGGCCTGTGAGGAATGTACCAGATCATTTCATTCCTTTGCTTTAGGGATTTTTCTTTGCATTGAAAATAAAATCTCACTTCCTTAAAATGGCCTCCAAGGACTCTGTAGAATTGGTTTCTCCATCTCTCCAGCTTTTTAAAAAAATTTTTATATTATTGATACATTTTAGGTATACAGTATAATAACATTCATCATTGGAAATTTGCACCTTTACATAATCTCTCTTGGTTCTTATTTTCCCCCTTCCACTGCCCTCCCTTCAACCTCTCCATCCCTCCCGATTTACAAAGATTTTGTTTCCTTTTTTTCATTTTCTCATGTTAATTCCATTCCCTTCTTTCCTTTCCCCTACTCCTCCCATTTCCCCTTTGCCCCTTTTCTTCCTATTTCACATTACCTATTATACCTTTTAGTCCTTATTTACACTTCCAGTTTCTCACACTAGAGAAACTATTCAGTATTTACACACGTGTGTCCTATTTTATTTCACTTAAGAGTATCGCCTCAATGTGCATACATTTAGCAATAAATGTCTCTAATTTTTTGTTTTTTATGGCTGAGTAGTACTCCATTTTATAAAAAAAACCCCACATTTTCTTTATCCAGTCTCCAGTTGATGGGCAATTGGGCTGCTTCCAAGTTTTAGCTATTACAAATTGTGCTGCTATGAACATGGGTGCACATATATCCTTGTGGTATGATTTTTGTAATTCTTTTGGGAAGATCTCCAGCAGAGGAATAGCTGGGTCAAATGGGACTTCCAGTCCTAGTTCTTTGAGGTATCTCCATACTGATTTCCACAGTGGTTGCACCAGTCTACACTCCCATCAGCAGTGGAGCAGGGTTCCTCTTCCCCCACAGCCCCGCCAGCATTTGTTATTGGTTGATTTCATGATAGCAGCCATTCTTTCTGGAGTGAGGTGGAATCTCAGTGTTGTTTTCATTTGCATCTCTTGAATGACCAGTGATGTTGAACATTTTTTCATATATTTATTTGCTGCTTATACTTCTTTTTCTGAGAAATGTCTGTTCATTTCAGATGCCAATTTTTGAATTGGGTTTTTGGATTTGGGGGTCTGATTTTTTTCAGTTCTTTTTTTTTTTTTGGTACCGGGGATTGAACGCGGGTCATTGCGCTTGCACAGCGGGCAGTGAAACCACTGAGCTAAATCCCCAGCCCCTTTTTTTTTCAGTTCTTTATATATTCTAGATAGTAGTCCTTTGTCTAAGGTACGGCTTCTAAAAATTTTTTCCCACATTGTAGGTGTCTCTTAGTTCTATTGGTGGTTTCTCTTACAGTGCAGAAGCTTTTTAATGAGATCCCAGTTGTTGATTCTTTGTGCTAGTTTCCGTGCTACTGCGGTTTTGTTCATAACATCTTTTCCTATGCCAATGTCTTCAATAGTTCTGCCTAACTTATCTTCCAGCAAGTTTAGTGTTTCTGTCTTAATGTTTAGATCTTTAATCCACTTTGATCTTAGCTTAGTGCATGGTGATAGGTACGGGTCTAGTTTTAATCTTTGCCAGGTTGAAATTCAGTTTTTCCAACACCATTTATTAAAGAGGCTATCTTTCCTCCAGTGAGGGTGGTTGGCTTCTTTGTCAAAGATGAGGTGGCTGAGTATGTCTGGAGTTGTTTCCGCATCTTCTATTCTATTCCACTGATCCTTGTGTCTGTTTCTTTGCCAGTACCATGCTGTTATTATCACAGTAACTTTGTAGTATAGTTTCAAGTTGGGGATTGTGATACCCTCAGCCATGTCTCTGTTGGCTAGAATTGCTTTTGCTATTCTAGGTCTCTTCTGGTTCCAAATGAATTTTTGGATTATTTTCTATCATTCTATGAAGTATGTTGTTGGAATTTCAATTGACATTGCATTAAATCTATATAGTAGTTTTGGAAGTATGGCCATTTTCACTATATTGGTTCTTCCTACCCAGGAACAAGGGATGTCTTTCCGTTTTCTTATATCCTCTTTGATCTCCTTTTTTTAGAGTGCTGTAGTTTTCAGTGTAGAGGTCTTTTGCTTCCTTTGTTAGATTGATTCCTAGATATTTCCTTTTTGGGGGATGCTATTGTAAAAGGAATTGTTTCCCTAATTTCTCTGTCAGTTAGTCTGCTATTTGTGTATAATTTAGGTTGGAAGTTATTTTCTTTTAGGGGTTGAAATACTTCATGCCAGGGTCTCCTTGATTTGAGGGTTTGTGTTGAGAAGTCTGCGATGATTCTGATGGGCTTTCCTTTGTAGGTGATTTGTTTCTTTTCTCTAACTGCCTGTAGGATTTTGTTCTTCTGTTGGGTTTCTGGGATCTTGACTATTATATGTCTATGTGTAGATTTTTTTTTTATCATGGCTAGTTGGAGTTCTGTATGTCTCACTTATCTGTATGTCCAGTTCTCCACCTCTGTCTGGGAAGTTTTCTACTACTACTTTTGTGATCAGTTTTTTTATGTCAGCTGTACTTTCTCCTGTTTTTTCGTGGACTCCTATCAGTCTTATGTTATTCTTTGCATCATCTAGCAGCTGCTGGATTGATTTCTCGTGGTCCCTTACTGTTTTGAAAAGATCTCTCTTTTCATGATCCTTAACTGCGATCCTGTCTTCTATATCTGATATTCTATCTACAGAGTCCCTTAATCTGCTCTGCATGTCTTCAGTGGAGTTTTTAATCTCCTGAATATCTGTTTGAATCTGTTTCATGGATTCCATTTCTTTCTTATGTTTGTTGATCATGGTTTCCATTTCTTTCTTCTGCTGGGCATTCATGGCTTCCAGCATGTTTCTGAGCTCATCTGTTTTTTAAAATCTGTTTCTGTTCTAGAGCCTGTAATCATATCTTTCACTCTGCTCACCATCTCTGTAGTTATCTGGGAAATTATTTCCGTTCTGAATTTTTCTAGAGCCTCATTCATCTGTTTTGTTACTTCCTGTTGTATCAGTTAAGGGCGTACAGGTGGTTGATTATCAGACTTTTCCACCTCACTTCCTCCAGAATTTGCCTTTTGTGGGGTGGAAGTCTGAGTTTGTGCCTTACTTAAATGTCTTCTCATTTTTGTTTTTGGTACTGTCCTTGGTTTAATTCCTGGGTTGATATTTTGAAGTTGCTTATTGTAAGTATCTTTGTTGCTTGTATTTAGAACACTTATGGAATGATTGCTTCTCAGAGGTGACTTCCAGATATAGCTGGTCTTTAGGTTTTGAGTCTCTAATGGCTCTGAGGCTCATTTTCATTATACCAGGAAGGACAACTGATTAGATCAGTCACAACACCTTAGCCCAAATGATGCAATCAGCAACACAATAGCATCAAGTACCTCTTAGAAAATGACAATTTGTAGTACTTATTAATCTATCACCTTTAACTGTGTGAATTAAATCAAAATCAAGGACCAATCCAACATAATATTAATAATGAGTAGACTCTTCAGTATAGCAACTTTACCCTTCAGGATGGGGAGTTAGAAGGAGTTGGGGAGAGAGGAATAGGTAAATAGAAGAATAGGGGAAGGTTAGCAATGAGGCCAGAGGGCACAGGTGAGAGAGGGAAAGAGAAGAAAAGAAAGATAAAGAAGAAATATGAATTAGGGGAAGAACAGGAGCACAAAGGGAGATGAAGAACAATGTTGTGTGCAAGGGAGCCAGGCAGAAAAGAAAGGAAAAATAAAAATAAAAATTTTAAAAGAGTAGCAAAGAAGAAAAAATTTAAAATAAGAGCAAAAAAAATAGCAATTTTGAAAATAAAAAAAAGATAAAAATGAAGGGCCTCCTTCAGGGTATGTCTCTGCTGTCAAAATAGGCAATGTGGGCAGCAGTGTGCAGTTATAAGTCAATGAGTCTCTGTAAGCCAGTCAGAGACCTGTGAGATTCAGGCAGATTTCTGGCTGCAAGTCCCAAGTTGAGCTCCCTGTCCTCCTACAGGGTTGAACGCTGGAAAGTTTTACTGCAGGTTCCAGCTGCCTTTCCCCTGAAGATAGTCCATGTTCCGATGGGAGGTGATGATCCCTCCAACTTACCAAGCATGGTGGTCTGCTGGGCCTTTACTATGGAGATTCTCTTCACTTTTCCAGTGGGGTTCAGTTTTCATCAGGGAGCCTGAGAGAGCCCCTCTCTGTGTTGTTCACTTCTGCACCTCAGGACAATGGCCTTTATGCCCCCCTGTGCCTCTGTAGTGTGGATCCAAGTAGCTATACAGCCAAGAGGCTGGGGGGGCTGTTGTTGCAGGCATCCCCGTGCAGTCAAGCCGGAGGCTGGTGGGTGTGCTCGGGGGTCCTCACCCGCTTGGTCTCTGGCTTGGTCTCCTGCCCACTTGTTGATTGTTTGTGCTAGTTCCTGGGCAACTCAGGTTTTGTTCATGAAATCTTTTCCCACACCAATGTTTTCAAGAGTTCCACCTAACCTCTGTTCCAGCTGATTCAGTGTTTCTGTTTTAATATTTAGATCTTTAATCCATTTCGATTTTGGTTTAGTGCATGGTGAGAGATACAGGTCTAGTTTTTTTTTTTTTGTACTGGGGATTGAACTTGGGTCCTTGTGCTTGTGCAGCAGGCAGCGAAACCACTGAGCTAAATCCCCTGCCCTAGGTCTAGTTTTAATCTTTGACAAGTTGAAATACAATTTTTCCAGCACCATTTATTAAAGAGGCTATTTTTCCTCCAGTGAGGGTGTTTGGCTCCTTTGTCAAAGATGAGATGGCTGAGTGTGTCTAGAGTTGTTTCTGCAACTTCTAATCTGTTCCACTGTTCCTCAGGTCTGTTTCTTTGCCAGTACCATGCTGTTTGTATCATGTTAGCTTTGTAGTATAGTTTCAAGTTGGGGGTTGTGATACCCCTTGCCATGTCTCTGTTAACTAGAATTGCTTTTGCTATTCTGGGTCTCTTCTTGTTACAAATGAATTTTTGGATTGTTTTCTCAAGGTCCATGAAGTATGCTGCTGGGATTTCAATTGGGATTGCACTGAATCTATATAGCAGTTTTGGAAGTATGGCCATTTTCACTATATTGATCCTTCCTACCCAGGAGCAGGGGATGTCTTTCCATTTTCTGATATTGTCTTCAATCTCTCTTTTCAGAGTGCTATAGTTTTCAAAGAAGAGGTCTTTGATTTCATTAGGTTGATTCCTAGGTATTTCAGTTTTTTTGAATGCTATTGTGAAAGGAATTGTTTGCCCTATTTCTGTCTCAGTGAGTCTGTTGTTTGTGTAGAGGAAAGCTATTGACTTTTGTGTGTTGACCTTGTATCCAGCTACTCTATTGAATTTGCTTATTAAGTCTAGAAGACTTTTGGTGGAGTTCCTGGGGTCTTCTACATAGAGTATCATGTCATCTTCAAATAACGACAATTTTACTTCTTCATTCTTTTTATTTCTTTCTCTTGTCTAATTGCCGTGGCTCATGTTTCCAAAACTATATTGAACAGGAGTCGTGATTCCATCTCTCCAGCTTTGTCCTAGATTGTTTTCCCCTGACCATACTGGCTTCTTTCTGTTACTGGAATCATCTCAGAGGTTTTGCACTTGCTCATTCCTTTGTCTAAACATGAAATAGCTGATATAGCTGGTTCCTTCTCATCCTGTTCTATTCAAATGATACCTTATTGGAGGCCTTTCCTACCATTATATTTTATTTTTATTTATTTATTTTTTTGGTACTGGAGATCAAACTCGAGTCCTTGGCGCTTGCGAGGCAGGCCACAGAACCACTGAGCTGAATCTCCAGTCCCTACCATTATATTTTACCATTATATTTTAAATATGGCCCTAGTTACCCTTTACCTCATTAGCTTTATTTCCTTGTTTTATTTGTATATTGGTTGTCCCCCTCCTTTACACACACAAACACACTCTCAAACATAAATTTTATAAGGGCAGAGCACTTTTTTATTGTCACAAATGTATCTATACCTAGCAGTGTCTGAAATTCAGCAGGTCCTCAGATGTTTGTCAATGAACAGTTACTGTTCCTTGTTCCTTTTCTCATTAATCCTGTGCACTGAGTTAAACAGAATAAAATGTGTTTGGTTTTCTCTGTCTAGCTTGAATTCTTGGGATCTCCTTAGCTGAGTGAGAGCACATCTCCCAGCTGGTGACAGACGTGATGTTTCACCGGTTCCTGTCGATTATCCGAAGACAAAGAACCAGCCCAAGATGCCAGAACTGGTGCTTGGCAAGAAGCAGTGCGTCGGCTGCCGAGGCCCATTCTGTCACCCTGCCTGCCCAGGCCCAGGTGGTCATCTGTGGGGGTGGAATCATGGGCACATCCGTGGCCTATCACCTCTCCAGGATGGGGTGGAAGGACATCGTTCTTTTGGAGCAGGGCAGGTGAGGACCAAGCTGGACTTGGCTTGTGGCTGTGCTGCACTAATGGTATGGGACACCCTCATTCTCCTTTTTCTGCTAATGTCCCATCCATAACCAGTCTAAGGGTTGGTCAGTAGCATGAGAAGAATCGAGATGAAACGTCCTGTGCTTTGTTTAGGAATTGCCTAATGCTCATGTTTTGTGCCTTTTAGAGCTGTCAGATTTCAACAAATCAGTTTGTTTGTTTTGGTATTGGACATTGAATTCTGGACCTTTACACTGAGCTACGTCTCCAGCCCTTTTAAAATTATTTTTAAATTTTTGTTGTTGTTGTCCCAGGATCAAACTCAGGACCTTGTGCTTGTGAGGCAGGGCTAAATCCCTGGCCCTATTTTTTTTTTGGTATGGGGGATCAAACTCAGGTAGTTGTGCTTGTGAGACAGGTGGCGGAACCACTGAGCTAAATCCCCAGCCCCCTGGCCCTCTTTTTTAAATTTTGAGACAAAGTCTTGCTAAATCACAGTCAGAAAGTTGCCCAGGCTAGACTTGAACTTGTGATTTTTCTGGCTTCAGTCTCCCAGAATGTTGGGATTACAGCTCTGTGTCACCACACCTGGCTTGTTTTATTTTAAGGTAGTTACAGAGATTACAATAAATGTGTGTGTGGGGGTGGGTTTTTTTTGTGGTGCTGAGAATTAAAGGGCCCTGTTCATGCTGAGTAAGCACTTTATCACTGAGCTACACTCCCAGCCCCGCAGTGTGCACTCTTATCACAGTCCATCATGAAGTAATGTTATACCACCACACAGATAACGTTAGACAAACAAGAGCATAATTCCATTTACCCTCTTTTGTCCTTTATGCTCTTGTATATTTTACTTCTATGTATACTGTAAATCCCATAATAATTGGTATGTTTGCATTAAATATTGAGCAATATTTATTTATTTATTTATTTATTTATTTATTTATTTTGGTACCAGGGATTGAACTTGTGTCCTTGCGCTTGTGCAGCAGGTGGCAAAACCACTGAGCTAAATCCCTGGGCCTATTTATTTATTTTTTATTTTTTTGGTATCAGGGATCAAACTGCTGGGGTCCTTTCCCTTGTGCAGCAGGCTGTGAAACCACTGAGCTAAATCCCTGGCCCTCTATTTATTTTTAAGACAGGGTCTCACTATGTAGTCCAGGCTGGCCTGAAATGCACTATATATCCTTGGCAGTGAACTCTTGAGCCTCCTGCCTTTACCTTCCGAAAGCTGACATTACAGGCCTCTGACACCAGGCCCAATGAACAGTCTTTTTTAGTAATTTATTTTGAAATAATTTTGAATCCACAAAAAAACTGTAGGAACAATACGAAGAACTTCCACACCTCCTTTGCCCAGACCCCCAGTTGCCCACATGCTAATGCACCTGTTTTGGCACTCCTCCTCTTGCTTGTGCATGGGTAGAATACGTGTACACAGCCATGTGGGCATACACACCCTTTACGGTCAGTATTTTTCTGACAATTTGAGCACAAGCTGCAGACCTAATGCTCTAGCACTCTAAGAATTTCAGTGTATATTCTCAAAGAACAAGACTACCCTCCTACATAACTGCCACACAACTGTCAAGAAAATATGGTTATAGCTGGGCATGGTGGTACACACCTATAATCCCAGTATGTAATTCCAGTAGTCATGAGGCTGAGGCAGGAGGATCACAAGCTTAACTTCGACCTGGGCAATTTAGTGACTTAATGAGATCCTGTCTCAAAAAACACCTTGGCGTGGTGGCTCATGCCTGTAATCCCAGCACTTGGGAGTGGAGGCAGTAGAATTAGTGTGAGTTTAAGGCAAGCCTGGGTTACATAGTGAGTTCAAGATCCTGTCTCCAAAAGCCAAAAATAGGGCAGGGATTTAACTCAGTGGTTTCACCGCCTGCTGTGCAAGCGCAAGGACCTGAGTTCAATCCCCAGTACCAAAAACCAAAAAAAGAAACCCAAAAGGTAAAGGAGGTATTATTAATAAATGAACCAGAGCCGGGGATTTAGCTCAGTGGCACCACTCCTGCCTCAAAAGTACAAGGTCCTGAGTTCGATCCCTGTTACCAAAATAAAAATAAATGGACCAACATGTGTAAACAGAGACTATCATAGTCAAACTGAGATGCTTGATTGCTTACACCTATGTAGTTTCCCTTTGGAGATAACTTTAGCTTCCAGTTTTGCTCAGGAGAGTCTGTTTTTATGCCTTTTCAGGGTAAAACAGGCCCTATGCAGTGACTAGTGTAGAAGTGTGCAGTGCGGGGCTAGAAACAGAAGTGATGATTTAAATTGTTTTCTGTTATATTTGTGTAGCATTAGCGAACTGCTTTACTGTTGCAAACGAATCTTATTTTATTAATCTGTAAATGTTAACTGCCTTTTTGTATAGTCTCTCTGCCAAGCCTTCAGTTTCTCATTTGCTCAAGACATTTTATTGCTTTTTGAGATGGGGTCTTGCCATCTAGTAAACTTGAACTCTGTAACCTATGCTGGCCTCAAACTCAGTCATCCTGTCTCAGCCCAAGTGCTGGGATTACAGGTGTGTTGGCCATGCCTAGCTTGCTGAAGACATTTTAAAGATCTGGCTGAATATGGGACACTTTCTATTCTTAGTACAGGATTTTGGGAGAGCTGAATGCTGTCATAAATTAAGATGGGGCTGGGGATTTAGCTTAGTGGTTGCTGCCTGCCTCAAGAAAAGTGCAAAGTCCCAAGTTCCATCCCAGTTCCAAAATAATAACAATAATAAAATAAGATAAAGATGCTTTTCTGAACTGGGCGTGGTGCTGCACGCCTAAAATCCCAGAACTCTGGGAGGTTAAGGCAGGAGGATCACGGTCTGGGCAATTTAAGGACTTTGTGAGACTCCTTCTCAAAAAAGAAACGGAGTGGGGGCTGGGAATGTAGCTCAGTGTGAAGGCTCTTGCTTCCCCAGTACTGAGAGAAAGAGGAAAAAAAAGAAAACACCTAGGGAGCTCAGTGGCAAAGAATAGCCCCATTCCTCTCTCAGAAATATCCCCCTTTTTCTGATCTTTTACTTTTCGTGCTCTTTTTCATATTAACACTTTCTCTTGCTCTTGGACCTACAAAAATAGAAGCACCATTTGTACGTAGATTATCTGTTCTGGGGAAGTTTCCCATGTTGTGCAACGTGAGTAGGTTTTCATAATGTTTCCTTGATTTCCAAGTCTTTTTTTTTTTTTTTTGAGACAGGGTCTCACTGTATAGTTCAGGCTGGCCTCAAATTTAAGGCAGTCCTTTTGCCTCAGCCTCCCAAGTGCTCGGATCACAGGTGTGTGCTACTACATCTGGCTCAAAGTCTTTCTCTTTGTCAAATCCTTTTGAATTTTTTTCCCTTCAGTGCTAGGGATTGAACCTAGGCCTTTGTGCATGCTAGGCAAATGCTCTATCACTGTGCTGCATCTCCAGCTCTTTTTTATTTATGTATATTTTTAAAATTTTGAGACAGGATCTTGCTAAGTTGCCCAGGCTGGCTTCAAACTTTCATTCCTCCTGCCTCCACCTCCAGAGGAGCTGGGATTGCACCCAGCTTGAAATTTTTAAAAATGATCAGGCATGTTCTGTCTGTAGAAACTGTTAACTTGTTTCAGTGTAAATATTAAGTGGGAAACACTAGGGAGATTCATTTTCAGGTTTAATTTGTTGATCTAATATATAATACCATAGACCTGACCTAACAGACTCTGTGCGCCTAATGCTTAAAAATAATTATACATTGACAGTGGCTTGTGAAATAGTTTCCGCATCCCTTTAACAATCATTGTTCCTCTTCTCTGTCACCACAACTCTCCCTCTCATAGGGTGGTTCGGAATATTATCTGCACATTAGAGTTACCTGGGGAGCTCAGAACACATTCAAATTCCCAGAACAAACCAGAATGTCTGGAGGCGAGGCCCTGCGTCAGTATGTTCAGAGGCTTCCCAAGGGACTCTAAGGTACACCCCAGGCTGAGAGCCACCGTCAGGGCTGCTGAATGGGTGCTGTCCTGGCAGAGATGAGAATTCCCTTCCCAGGCACAGCTCTGCACAGTGGCCATGCATTAGTTAGATGGTAGAAACATTTGTCTTTTTTTTTTTTTCCAGTACTGGAGATTGAACCTAGAGCCTTATGCATTCTAGGCCAGGACTCTACTGAGCTACATACCTAGCCCTTTTGTTTTGTTTTTGTTTTTGTTTTAAGAATTTTACAGTATTTGTCTCTGGCTTGCTCTCCTCCTGCCTCACCCTCCTGTGTAGCTGGGATTACAGGCTTGTGCAACTTCCCCCAAGGAAATGTTTGTCTTTCTTTAGGGAGCTGATAATCTGACACAGGAAGCAGAGCTGTTAAGAATAAACTCATTAAAGTTCAGTAGTAGAAGCACCAATGGAGGTGGTAGCTTGTTGAGGGCTAAGTAATTTGGAGGAAATGACCTGCTTACCAGCCACCCAGCTTACCTGATGTGTAGGTGCTTTGCAAAGCTAGGTGTTTGGGCTCAAGCATTACTGGGGCTTTCTGTGTTCTGTTGCCTACCATAAATTGGAGAACATTTTTTCAGTTTAAATTTTATTTTTGGATAGGTAATACATTTACATGATTCAGAATTAAAAATATGTAGAGAATGTAGAGGGGAAAAAAATCTTCCCATTCTTGACTTCTGACTACAAGTTTCCCACCCTAGAAGGCAAGTTAAGTTCCAAGTACATTCCCTACATAAACAGTATAAACAGATACATATTGGTCAGCATATATATGTGTATATGGGTATTCATTTATTTTCCCCTTTTTTATATAAGTTGTAACAGACTTTAAACACTGTTTTTCAGTTTGCTTTTTTCATTATGATTATCCCATATTGGTGTATAAGGAGCTGTCTCTTTTTTTGCTGTATACATGATCTCCAAAATTTTATCAGTACAACCTCAGTGCACATTTAAGTTTCTTTCTTTGTGTTTTTCTTTTTTTTTTTTTTGGTGCCAAGGATTGAACTTGGGACCCTGAGCTTGTGGGCAGGCGCAGGAACCACTGAGCTAAATTCCCGGCCCTCTTTGTGTCTTTTTCTCTCTCTTTTTGTCTTTCTTCCTCCCTCCCACTTTCCCTCTTCTTTTTTTTTTTTGGTACTGGGGATCCAACTCGGACCTTGTGCTTGTGCTTGCGCAGCAGGGGGGGAAGCCATTGAGCTAAATCCCCAGCCCCTTCCCTCCTTTTCTTTTGGGTGTGGTTCTGCAAGTTGAACCCAGGCTTTGTGCATGCTAAGTAAATGAACTATGTCCCCAGGCCTGTTTCCATCTTTTGATATTACAGATAATACTGTAATGAACTTGTATTCACAGATACCTGAGTCTACCTAATAGCATTTTGCACCCAACCTGCAGGCTGGCCGCTGGCTCTACCAGGTTCTGTGCTGGCATCCTGAGCACTGCCAGGCACTTGACCATCGAGCAGAAGATGGCCGACTATTCAAACAAACTCTACGAACAGCTAGAGCAAGAAACAGGGATCCAAACAGGTAAGCAAGTGATTTGCTGTCTACTGCTCCACCTGACCCCAGACTATTAGTATTTGTGGTATCTTGGGCTGGGGATTTAGCTCAGTGGTTCCACTGCCTGCCTCGCAAGCACAAGGTCCTGAGTTCGATCCCTAGTACCAAAAAAAAAAAAAAGAAAGAAAAAAATCTGTTTACGGTATCTGGTCTTACACCAGGTTTGCCTGTGATTTGGTCCCTGCGACTTGGGTTTTAGTCCAGACTCTGCCACCAGCCAGGGTATTACCATGGAAAAATCACACAGGTTGCTGAGCTGTCTTCTGTTTCCTTATCTCTAAAATGGGGGGATTACAGTCAATGTCTCAGATTTTTTTTAGAGCCTGTATCCTTTTTTTTTTTTTCTTAGTGCTGGGGATTGAACCTAGAGCCTTCAGATCCTGTAATTCTTGGACCATTTCCTGTGTATTTTACTTTAAGTATAGAAAATGGCAACACTTGGCTCCTAAACAAAGAGAAGAATTTAAGTTCAGGTGTTTGACAGTTAAGTCATAGTTTAACCCATTGAACTTCCAATTACTATTATAAAGCACAGACATATGTTTCTTATTATCTGTATAATTAGACTGTTGTATTTTTCTGCAATTTAAGATTTCTATAGTAAACTGGCTAAATATCCAAATTCCTAAACATCGAAGCTTGCTTTGAGGGAATTTCTCCTTCCATGGTAAAACATAAACACTCAGAGTGGAAGTTAATGTAAAATTTGTCTTACTTTGTATTCTGGAATTGACAAAAGGTGGAGAGAGATTCTCATGTGACCCAAGGTTCCTGCTGGTCATGTGGTCATAGGAAGTCCCATCTCCATAGTTCCTGGCTGGGCTTGGATGTCCTCCATTCCCCTAGGACCCCGTGCTACTTCTGTCTTCTACATCTCCGCCTTGGTGTCCTTGAGTCCGGTGCCAGTGGGGCCCCCTTTGTTGCAGCGGGAGCTCCCACCACCAGCCGGGCCGAAGCAGCAGGCTTGGAGGGCGTGCTCTCAGGAGGCGTGGGTGGTGGCTTGGCCTTGGTCCACATGATGTTCCATCTGGGTCACCCGCTGGCCGGGCTGGTGGCGTCGATGGGGAGGCGCCGAGGCCGGGGCACCCACATTGCTACGTCCAGGGAAGGAGCAGGAGCGGCAGAAGCTCCAGCTGCACCACAGAAGCTCCAGCTGCGCCACGGGCCTGAGGGCACCTTTCTGTGTAATTGGAAAGGGAATTGCTAAAAGCTAAATAGCACTGCAGTAAGAACTGTTTCAAGAACAGGATGCTAATCAGTGTGCACACCTGTAATCCCAGCACTCGTGGGCTGAGGTAGGATTGTTGTGAGTTTGAGACCAACCTGGGCTACACAGCGAGTTCAAGGCCAATCTGAACCTAGTGAGACCCTGTCTCAAAAAATAATAACAAGGTGGAAAGAAGGTCTGTCATTTTGTCTCAAGGTGATGGATTAACCAGATGCCAGAGCCACACCCTCCTGCTTTCTCAGCTAATGAAACCACCTTGCATTGCCTCACCCTCCTCCCTGCCCTCTGGTGGTGGCATCAGACGACTCCCTTCAGTGTCAGTGAACTTGGTCTCACTTCCTCTTGAGACAGGGGCTCTGGAGGAAACTTAGTAAGAGTGGTTCTGCTGTGTTGTCTGAGGCTTTGAGGAAGATGCCTGCTGCACACTGGGCAGGTGGGGAATAGTCCCTTTCAGTTAGATTGAGTTTGATGGCAACAGGCTGCTTCAGTTATTACATCAACCAGGCTTTGAGCTGGCAGAGTCCACAGAATGGCCTAGAAATGGAGCAGCCGACTTCCGGTCTGCTAGTTCATAATTAGTGTTTTGCTGAGCTTGCCATTACCATTTGGCTCCATTTCCAGAGTCCAGGTCCTAGGCTTCTTCTTAGACTAGCCTGGTGTTAGTTCTGGGTCACAGCCTAGAACCCTTGATTTGTCCTGACTGTTTTTGATACCTGTGGGACAGTGGGAAGTGGGGATGGGGAACAGTTAGGAAGTCTGGCGAGGGGGTGTAAAGCTATTAGCCATGTCTATCACCCCCATTGTAGTACCACTGACTCAGAGCCCGGGTCTTCAGTGACAGAGCGTTCTGGTAACCAGCGCTGCTGTGCACCTCTGTGCACAACCATGAGAATTGTTACTACCTTTTTGTGTGAGTGTGTGGTACTGATGATTGAACACAGGACCTTTGCACATTACCAGTCATAACACATAGGCGGTGGTAATTACCTCTGTAATTGTTGACAGGGACCAGAGAATAGCTCCTGAATCCTTTTCTGTTGTAAAGTAAAACTCATAGCGTGGTTAGTGCACAGATCCCAGGCCAAGGCCATTGCTGAGGCTGGTAGATCTACTATTTCTCAAAACCAGGGTCTAAGATTCAGTTCCTTCGAACTGGGACCTAGTCATGTCAGTGAAGGGCATATTTATCTGCAGATTTCAAAAGAAATTACTTAAATTATCCTGACTATACTTCTGTTTTAAAGCTATCTGATGGATTCATTTTCTTCACAAGAACTAAGACCCATTAGATTTTAGGATTGCCATTGACCTAAGTGTAATAATGGTCATATATCAGGACTGTCAGTTCAAACAGCAGAAACCTGCTCTGGCTAACAGGTAAAAAGGAGCCTGTTGGGAGCCTGATGGGCACCTGTGGAGTTGTGCGGGAAGCAGCGCGACACCCATGATGTGGGGACACTGCTGCCCCCGACGTGAGACCCCCAGTAACCCGCTCACTGGCTCAGGGCCAAGTGTGCTGGCAGGGGTCCAGCTGGCTGAGCTGAGGTCACAGGCTTGTCGTTTTGCTGTGCTGGGAAAAGGAGGAGGCTTGGCCTTCTGATAAATAATATTAGAAGTGGCTTTTGCCAAGGGTTAAACTCCCTCTAAGACTAGAGGCAGAAAGGGGAACTTGCTTAAAAGGAGCGAGGATGGGTTCTAGGTCCCATCTCTACCTCCCAGATATTTTTTAGCCAGTATGCCAGTAGGGTTGCTGTGAGTTTGAGGCCACCCTGGGCTACATAGTGAGGTTTGTTTTTTTTGATACCAGGGATCGAACATGGGTCCTTGTGCTTGCACAGAAGGCAGTGAAACCATTGAGCTAAATCCCTGGGCCCATAGTGAGTTAAAAAAAAAAAAGGGCCGGGGATTTAGCTCAGTGGTGCTGTCACCTGCCTCACAAGCGCTAGGTCCTGAGTTCTATCCCCGCTACCAAAAAACCCCAACAACAAATATTTTTTTAGTCGTGATATCATTCACCTTCATTATGAGTGATTTTTATGTACACTGGAGTCTCATTTGATTTTTGCAAAAATATGAGCTGAGAATGTTTATGTATCTGGTGTAAATTTCCACTAGAAGCTTGGAGGAAGCTGACTTTCATGCCCAGGATTCACAGCAGGTCTAACCTGTAATCTAGTGGGCCCAGTATATCTTAATCTGGTCTTAGTTCTGTGATTTTTCTTACAGGTTACATAAGGACAGGCTCGGTCTTTCTGGCCCAAACACAGGACCGGCTGATCTCCTTGAAGCGCATCAACTCAAGACTGAAGTACGTAAGAGGCTAGACAAGTCTTGACTTTACCAAAGTGAATTCTGCCAAAGGGCCCATGCATGTCATTGTCCCCTTGTGTTCTGTGGCAGTGTTATAGGCATCCCTTCTGAGATCATCTCCCCCAAGAAGGTGGCTGAACTGCACCCTTTCCTCAACGTGCACGACCTGGTGGGGGCCATGCACGTTCCTGAGGATGCGGTGGTATCCTCCGCCGATGTGGCCCTGGCCCTGGCAAGTGCTGCCTCCCAGAATGGTGAGCGGGGTTTTGCGTTTCCCTAACATGGATTTGGGAGGAAGAAGTTATTTAAGAAAATGTCTGCAGTACACAATGACATCAACTCAAATTGAAGAAACTATCCTCATTAGGCTATGCAGCTTCCTGTTTTTGAATACTGGATCTCCCAATTTTTTTTTTTTTTTTTTGGTACGGGGATCGAACTCGGGTCCTTGTGCTTGTGGAGACCAATTTTTAAATATAGTATCTGTTAACAAGCATTTTTTCTCATGGACACATTTTTTGGGAACTGCTTTTAGGGCTGATTAATGTATCTCAGATTAATGTAACCATCTCCTAGGGCTCGAGATACTGCAGGGTTAAAACATACCTTGACATCATGCCCAAGAGTTGGAATGAATGAGGGGAAACTTATTAGTGGCCAAAGTGTCACATACTTTGGATAAACTGATTCATGAAGTAGACAGATTAGGTTAGGAACCCCTGTTTAAACTCTCTTCCTATCGCTTCTTGGCCTTTTGGCTAAGATCAAGTGTAAACTCTCTTCCTTCTGTTCTCTATTTGAGGATCTCAGAATTTACTGTATATTAGCCTGTTCTTAAGTTAACATGCTCTTTTCAGTCTTGGGCAGTACTTATTTGTATCGTGTCAGGACATGATTCCTAGGAGGTTTTGTTTTTGAAGTTAAAACACTAACCTACTTCTTTAGTATTTCTTTGGGTAGAGAATGTGCTGCAGATGTCTTAATTCTGGACAGCAGATGATGTACCAACTCTCTTTACCTTGGGACAGGTGTTCAGATTTATGACCGAACAAGTGTTCTTCATGTAATGGTCAAAAAAGGTCAAGTTACTGGTGTGGAGACAGATAAAGGACAGATTGAGTGCCAGTATTTTGTCAACTGTGCTGGTCAGGTAGGTTAACAGCAGTACCGGGTTTTTGGTTTTTCTATTTAACTTGGATTTTTTTGATGTCTTTTTTTTTTCCTTTTTAAAAAATATCTCCAGTGTGAGGGATTTAACTCAGTGGAATCGCTGCCTGCCTCACAAACACAAGGTCCTGGGTTTGATCCCCGGTACCAAAAAAAAAAAACATCTTCAGTTCTGGGGATTGAACCCAGGGATCACTGAGCTATATATCCCCATAACCTCAAACTTTTGATCCTCTTGCCTCAGCCTCCCATGTAGCTGGGATTTCAGGTGTGCATCACCACTCCTGGCCTTTTGTGTCTTTTCTGTGGTTTTATAGTTCATTCTAAACCTAGCAGATAACATACTAGGCTATTTTATTGTGTCAGGACCATAGGTTCAGCTTCCAGAATACTAAGCTGCTTCAACTTTTGGAACAGATTGGTCCCTTTCTTTCACTCCATAGTCTTAAGGTAACCTAGAAAATGGTTTTTTTGCTATGTGAAGTTCATTTAATGATTGGTATTTGAGGCTTGTAGTTGAAAGCCTGTGATTTATTAAAAGGGTCTCCTTTGACTGGCTTGTCAGTCTGTCTTCCTTTGAGTAAAGTCATTTTTAGAGTTTAAAAAGTGTTGTTCCCCAACCAAATACTTAACTAAGTAAAGCAGGCTGAATCTGAGCTTCTCACACTGCCACTGTAGCAAAAGCACACAGAAGCCACTTGAAATTAACCTCTTTTCAAGAGGCTGACCTTGCTCATTTGTGTTTGTGTTCTTCTCCCACCCCCAATCACTCTGTCCATTTGTAGTGGGCATACGAGCTGGGTCTGTCCAACGAGGAGCCGGTTAGTATCCCGTTACATGCCTGTGAACACTTCTACCTTCTGACTCGCCCCTTGGAGACCCCTCTGCAGAACAACACACCAAGTGAGGACTTGTACTTTTTTACAATCCTATCTCCTTGCTAGTATCCTGTCCTCTGAAAAGGAAGACTTTCTACTAAGGACAGATCGTGCCTGAAAGAGTCTTTTCTGGAGTATGTTACAGGGCAGTAGGCCCCATTCTAACTTTTCTGTGATAATTCTCTATGAAAGGATGGCCCAAGCAGGCATACCACTAAGCAGTTTTTTGCTTTTGTTTTTTGCCAGCTTAATTTTAGTTCCAAACAGGTCATTGAGACTATTTGGGATATAAATTTGAGTTTTTAACTTGATGCTATCAGGTGTAGAAATGTTGTAGGTAAAGCATAAACTTGGGTAGTTGAGTGGCTCCCAGTGCTGGAGGAGAGGGTCATGATGTCGTGTGGAAGGTCTTACACCTCCAGGGGTCTCTGTGGTCCCCCTGCCTGTGAGACTCACTTGGCACAGTGGCAGTCATGCAGTTCAGGAGTGAGGGCTTGGAAAAGCATCCCGTTCCTGATGAGGGTAAGGACAGTCAGAGAACCTGTCTCCTCTGTAAACCTGTGTGGGATGACCCACCCGTGGGCCTCCAAAGGTGTGTGAAAGCTAACGGTGCCTGTGTGGATCGGATGCCATTTCATTAGTAGCTGTTCATGGGTGTTGTGTTTTGTTTCTGTCCATTTGGAAAGCTGGTTGCCTCTAAATCATTGTTTTTCTCTTGTACCTCCACTCCCTTGTCATTTCTTGTCCTCAGCTATCGTGGACCCTGATGGAAGAATTTATATTCGGAACTGGCAGGGTGGCATCTTGTCTGGGGGCTTTGAGAAGAACCCGAAACCTATTTTTACCGAGGGCAAGAACCAGCTGGAAATTCAGAATCTGCAGGAAGACTGGGATCACTTTGGTATGTGAAGTAGATCATCTGGGGATGGCGGTACATCCCTGTAATTCCAGCACTCAGGAAGGTGAGGGAGGAAGATTGCTGTGAGTTCAAGGCCAGCCTGGGCTGCATAGTGAGTTCAAGGCCAATCTGAATTGCATAGTGAGACCCTATCTCAAAAAAACAGTAATGCCTTCTGTTTGTTCAGATGTTATATTTTTCAAAGGATTTTCACGAATAGTTCGATTTATAACAACTGTTAGGTATAAAAGGAGTTTCAGAGGGCAGTCTACAAAAGAAATGAACAAAAAGGAAAAGGGGGACAGTGTACAGAGTTTGCCTGGTCTTGGCTTTTCATTTATTTACCTAAAAATCATTGCTAGAACTCTAGGCTTGAAAGAGACCTTTTTTCAGGTAGGACTTTGTATTAAAGAACTTTTTAAAAGAAAGGATTGTTTGATAATGTGGTCCTTTATTAAATTTTAAAATAATTTGATTCATTGAATAATTAACATAGTCACATGGATCCAAGTTCTAAAGATATGAGAGCCTCTGATGAATTTCCCTCTGTCCGTGATGGACTTTTTTTTTCTTCTGCAGTGCTGGGAATCAAACATAGGCTTAATGCACACTAGGTGAGGGACATGACATTCCTCACCCTGTGGACTTTTTTTTTTTTTTTTTTTTGGTGCCGGGGATCGAACTCAGATCCTTACGCTTGCGCAGCAGGCAGTGGAACCACTGAGCCAAATCCCCAGCCCCTAGCCTGTGGACTTTTTAAAAATAATCTTGGGCTGGGAATTTAGCTCAGTGGCACAGCGCCTGCCTCGAAAGCACAAGGTCCTGAGTTTGATCCCTGGTACCAAAAAATAATAATAATCTTGAGGAAAAAATAAAACTACTTTTGGGAGATTTCAGAATTTCATACTAGAAGGAGTGGAGTGATCAGAACTTTCCCTCCCATGCTGCCCATCCAGCACCCACCAGACAGCTCCAGCCTGATTCATCTATTGTCACTGTCCCACAGGATTATGGCCAGATGACAAATTTACTCTTCATAGGGGGGCTCTGTCTTTTGTAACTATTCTAACAGGGAAACGTTGCTTTTTTTTTTTCTTTTGTACTGGAGGTTGAACCTAGGGCCTTCACACTGAGCTACATCCCCAGCCCTTTATTGTTTTTTTTTGTTTTGTTTTGAGACAGTGTTACTAAATTGTCCAGGCTGGGCTCCAACTTGCATATCCCTGCCTCAGCCTCCCAGAATGCTTGGATTACAAGTGTGCATCACCATACCTGGCTGAAAACATTGTTTTTCATTAAAAGTTCCCCAAATGCTATGTAAAGAGCCTTTCCATTCCTGCTGAAGTCCTTTGATATTACTGTCTCTACCCCCATGTATTACTTGCTAGCCTGTATCACCTTTCCTTTCCACATATTTTTCTCAGTCTTTATGCTAAGCATTGTGCAGATGTGTTCTGCAATTTCACCAAGCTTTCTTCTTTTGATAAAAGGCCCAACTGGGTCTTAGAAAAATTCCTTCCAGGAGACTTTCTGAGAGGAGGATAAGGGCTTGGAACAAGTTTCTAAACTCCCTAAAGCTGAGGGCTGTGTTGGGTTTGTTCTCGTCATTCAGAGCCCCTACTGAGTTCCCTCCTGCGTCGGATGCCAGAACTGGAGATGCTGGAGATCCTGAAGCTGGTGAACTGTCCCGAGACCTTCACGCCAGACATGAGGTGCATCATGGGCGAGTCCCCTGTGGTCCGTGGCTACTTTGTCCTGGCAGGGATGAACTCGGCCGGCCTGTCCTTTGGTGGAGGGGCTGGGAAGTAAGTCTTCTCACAGTGTCAGCTCTGAGCTTCTGCCCTGCTAGGATTACCTCTTGTTAGTACCTTGTGTAATATATTTAATCTACATGTTAATAATAAGGTATATAGTTTATAATAATGATGATATATATCAAATAATTTGGGTTGTTTCTTTCAAAGGAGTCACCATGAGAAGTTCTCCCTGCACTCCAGAAGTGTCACTCTGGAACCTGTTTTGAGACTCCTCTTTTGGAGTCAGCCATAGAGCCCGTGTTCTTTCATTAACAGTGTTGGTCCTTTGAGTATATATTTAAGTTTAGAAGTAGCCAAGTGTGGGGAATGAGGTTGGCAGTCAAGCTGGGTAATATGCTTTTATTTAAAATTTATGTACTAATAAAAATGAAATAAGCCAGTCACCAAGGGCTGCAAATACTGTGGAATTCCATGCGTGTGAGATCCCTAGAATGGTCACATTCCTAGAGACAAAACTCAGCAGTAGCTGCCAGGAGATGAGGGACTGAGGAGTCACTGTAAACAGGTACAGAGTTTCAGTTCTGGAAGTGATGGTGGTGATGGTTACACAGCCATGTATACTTAATGCCACCGAACAGCAGCCTGAACAATAGATAATGTTTATATGTATAATCGATCCTCGAACAATTTGGGGTTTAGGGGTGACAATGCTTGCACATAGTTGAAAATCCACTTAGGACATAGATACATACATATTGCTTTAGCCATACTGAGGATTAAACCCAGGGCCTTGGCCCTGAGCTACATCCTCAGCCATTTTTAGTTTTTATTTTTTTCAGACAAGTTCTCACTAAATGCCCATACTGGCCTCAAATTTATGCTTACAAGTGTGCACCACAGTGCCAGGCTTGTAGATTTTTATTAGAAATTAAAAATGAAGTTCTGAAAAATTTCAACCTGACCAGGTACAAAACAATTTAAAAACCTTTAAAGGTATAGTGCAAAAGGACAGACTTTTAAAAAAACCCATGTTAGGGGATCGGGGATTTAGCTCAGTGGTTCTGCCACCTGCCTCGCAACCGCAAGGTCCCAAGTTCGATCCCTGGCACGCCCCCCCCCCCCAAAAAAAGGTGCAAGGTCTCAAGTTCAATCCCTGGTACCAAAAAAACCCCTAAAAACCCTTGTTAGGGCCGGGGATGTAGCTCAGTGACGCCTCGTCTGTCTGGCAAGTGCAAGGTCCAGAGTTCAATTCCTGGTACCGAAGCGGGGGAGGCCCATGTTGTTGTTAACTAGGAGATGTATTTAGGTAAAATAACAATTCCGTGCTGCAGAGATAATGCAAATAGTTATAGTTGTCTGGTCACTGGGCAAAAAGGAAGCACTTCAGGTCTTCCATTTTGATCTTGTGTTCGTTCTGTATTTGTTTCTTGTTGGGTGGCGGATGATGGAGAAGGTAAAATGGCATTTACTCAGCCCTGCCCTGCTCAGCCTTGAAAACCCTCAGCTTCTCAGCTGGTGGACTGGCTGCTTTTGCCTCTTTGCCATCTTATGGTTTGGGGTTTTCTGAGCACCTGCATGGGTAGTTGAGGTGGCTGCTGATCTCAGGTCTCCTCTCCTTGACTATCTTTATTCTCTTCTTTGCTGTCCTGTATGCTGACTATGGCAAGGAGGGACCCTGCAGAATTGTGGTCTGTAATCCTATATATCCTGCCTCGTTGGTCTGCCTTGTTCCCTGAATGCTGCTCATTAGCACCCTGTACCACCTGGCCCTGGACAGCGGGGCTGGCAGACTGTGGTCCACACCTTTTGTCCATCTCTAGAGTGCTCCCAAATCCCCATCTGTTCCTCACGCCTCTGTTCTGCCATGAATAGCATCTAAGATGGCTCTGGTCTGCTTCGTACTTCCTGTGTTGAGCCTGAAGTCCCCCCAACCACACTCCATTTGCTACCTCTGTCCCTTTTTCTCCTTCCACATCAAACTCTCCAGCCTCTCAATCTCCTACACTGGGAAGGGACTTCCTGGGGTTCTTTAGGGCAGGTTAGGCTCAAAATACATCTTTCTTGTGTCAGTCTGTTGAATCTGTTGATGAAACCATATCCACTTCTTACATTGAAGCATTTTACTGTTACTTTTCTGGGGTGATCTTTTTGTACCTACCTGCCAGCACCCCCTTGAGGCCACCAGGCACCACTCCCAGCACAGCTTGGTATGGGCAGAGCTGAGGGTGAACCCCTGCTGGGACGTGGCCTCCTGTTCTTGGTGTGATGGTGGTGACAGTCTGCTGTGGCTGCGGCAGTGGCAGCTTCTCCTGGGCGGTGGTCGCTGGCCCAGCACCCAGAGCAGGTTGCTGAGTACACTGGGCTCTGCTCCCAGTCGAATTCCTTGTGTAACATTTGGTTCCCCAAAAGTTAACTACTCATAGCCTGGTGTTGACCAGAAGCCTTACTGACAATGTAAACCGTCAGTTAACACTTTTTGCGTGTTACATGTAAATAGTAAAAAGTGCAAGAGAACTAGGAGATAGCTTTTTTTTTTTTTTTTTGTACCGGGGATCGAACCCAGGACCTTGTGCTTGCAAGGCAGACACTGGAACCACTGAGCTAAATCCCTGGCCTGGAGATATTTTTACTGTGGTTCTAGGTACTCTGGGTACTTACAAGAGATGAGTAGCATCTCATTATTATTATTTTTTTTTTTTTTTGGTATCGGGGATTGAACCCAGGACCTTGTGCTTGTGAGGCAAGTGGTGGAACCACTGAGCTAAATCCCTGGCCCATCTCGTGATGTTTTAAGTGGATATTCCCAACACTTGTGCTCACGCCAGTAGTACAGGACAATGCTATGAAATTATCACACTGTTAGTGAAGTGGATCTATGCAGTTACAGTTTAATACTACATCTTTATGTTTGTTTACATTTCTCTTGACTGCAAATGGCACCATGTATGACCTGTTTAGGAGTGTAAATATTGACAATTTTTAACTTTAGTAATAGATTTGTATCTATTTTGTGGTAGTAAATGATAAAACAGACATATATAATGCATTCATGACATATCTTTTTTTTATTAATTTTTTCAATATATCTAGATTACGTGGTTCTTCAGGGAGTTTTATCAAATAGTTTGTAAAGTCTGCCCCCCCCAAAAAAATCTGCACATAAGTGGACCTGTGCAATTTAAACCTGTGTTGTTCAGGGATCAACTGTATTTTTATCATAATTAAAAAAATTTTTTTGAGTAAGGCCAGTTTTCTTGAGTGAACAGCTCTTGCAGAACAGCTCTGAAAAGTCACAGTAGCTAATGAGAACATATGGAGTGGGGGGTGTGATCAGATAACAGCATGTCCCAGGTGACCCCAACATCTGGTGTGTAAATTAAAGCACACATGTATGTGTGGTCTTGTTTCTTCATAGATGTGGCTTATGTCTTAAACACTTTCTGGGAACCTGATTAGCGCTAAAATCCTCCTAGTGGTTCTGTGATTGTAGTACTTGGATCCCTGTTTGTTTATTCCTGAAAAAAATCTGTGACCGGGCCGGGGATTTAGCTCAGTGGTTCCGCCACTTGCCTCGCAAGCACAAGGACCCAAGTTCGATTCCTGGTACCAAAAAAAAATAAAATAAAAGTAAAAAATCTGTGACAACATAAGCAATTTTGATTCCACTGGTTATTTTTCCACTTTGGTGCTTTCTATCACTGAGCTCCATGCCCAGCCCTCTGCTGGTTCTTGATTTGTAGAATATTGTTTTTATTTTCTTGTGTATCACACCTGAGGCAAGTTGGAAGAAGGCAAGGAAAGGGGAAGGAGAGCAGAAATGAGTGCTTTGTATTCACACAAGAAGTGCTTTCTTAGCTTGCTAGCAAATGACAGATGGATGAACATTTTTATCTCGTGTATCACATTTGAGGCCCAACATTTGTCCCCCATCCCAACAGGTACCTTGCTGAATGGATAGTACATGGTTATCCTTCAGAAAACGTCTGGGAATTGGACTTGAAACGCTTTGGAGCCCTCCAGAGCAGCCGTACCTTTCTGCGCCACCGGGTCATGGAAGTCATGCGTAAGTGAAGCTTTACCCTAGCTGCACCTAGCTGCAGGCATCTTTCTGGTGGCCTGTTTTATCATTCACAAGGCAGATTTTTCCCCAGTTCTTTAATAATTGCTTTGAGTTGGGCATCTGATTTCAGGCCTGGATGGGGCCTCATGCCCCATGATATTTACAGAACATTGTTAGTATATTGAACCTTGTTTACTTTTGGGAACAGGAAAATACAGTAGGGTTTACAGGTGCTATGCAGAGGCTTCCTGTATATTCCTAGCAATGTCTCCTTTCCAGTTTGCCTTGAAAGGCCCTATGATGCTCCCATGCTCCCCACTCGTGGGTTTTGTTTTCAGTGTTGGGGATCATGTCCAGGGCCTCACATATGCTAGGCAAATGCTCTAACACTGAGCTACATCTCCTGGCCCCCTGTCCCACTTGGATTTTGAGATCACTGTTTTCTTTCCAAGGCAGAGGATTTGCCAAGGTTTTCTCAGATCTTTGGGCTTCTCTGAGTGACTTTTTTCATCAAACTGTCATATGCTAGCAAGCTAAGAAAGCATTTCTCATGTGAATATAAAGCATTCATTCCTGCTTTCCTTCTCCTTGTCCCCTTCCAACTCTGAAGTATTGGCCTCTTCATTTTAACTTGTTCCACTTTGTCTTTATTTTCCAGCAAGCCTTTAGAGACAGCTTTTGTATCAGAAATTAAATTACGTGGGCTCTGACAAGTTATTTCATTTTCCTACACTGAGGAACTATTCTCAGACTTTGCTAAATAATTTATAAATATTTGGGGCATGTTTATGCTCAAGAGTAAGTTTTTACATTGGCTGTGCCCACCAAATGCACTGCTGCTGCCTTAGTAGTGGAATGACATTCACGGTGAGGCCTTTGGATGCCCTTTAACACCTGAACACTTGCTTTGCCTTGTAGCACACAACTTCCATCCATGGGAGATGAAGGACTAGCAGCAATATGTCTAACTGCTAAGGTTAATTTTAGCAAATATCTTAGCTAAGATGTTCAACTATTGTAATTTGAGGTTTCTCCACCAATTGTTACAATAGAACGTGTGCAAATTATAATTGCGTTTGAGCTTCTCCTTGGTGATGTGACACTTTCAATGGCCTTTTTTTTTGTCTCAGAATTTATAAGCATGATAGAATAGGTTTTAGAACCTAAAGTACCATAAGAGGTGATAAGTTGTCACAATACAAGAAATTTAGTGTGGCCTCCCTCTCCTTAATCTCCCAACCTTCCCCACCCCTAGTGTACCTTTGGCTTGGACTGAGGTCAGGTCTTTGGAAGAGACTAGAGATCATATTCTTTCTGGCTCTTTTTACTTATTGCTGTTGCAGATTGGACATTAAGAGAAATGAATTCTGACCCTAGCTTTGTTATGTGAATAATGTCACTGGGACAATACATTGCAACCTCTCAGATTTCAGAGCCACCAAATCAAGGTATGCTATGTACCCTTTCACTTCAGAAATGGGTTAAATATTAAGAGGAAGAAATGTCTGTAATAGGTCTGAGATCCCAACAACACAGGCAAAGATTCAAGTGCCATTTTTTCACACTTCATCATCACCTGTGTCTCACTTAGATATTGCCTTCATCTGTGCTATGGAGTTGAGCAAGGTTTCCCCTTGGCTTCTCTCCTATCATTTCTTTGGAAGTATAATTGTGACTGGAGAGCATGAGTCACTAGCTGGATAGCTTTACACAGGATAATCAGGATAATGCCAGCTCTGCAGCACTGTCCATCTGGAGCATGCCTGTAGTACTGGGTGATACTGACAGATTAGGCCATATCAGCTGCAAATTATGCTCTCTTCAATAGGAGTGACTCCAGGGTCTAGTGGATATTGGGTACTCACCTCCGAGTGTGTGACTCACAGCTTTGACAGACTGTTCTCATCTGTTCTAGCTTTGATATACGACCTGAAGGTTCCCCGTTGGGACTTCCAGACTGGTAGGCAGCTGCGTACTTCTCCGCTGTATGACCGGCTGGATGCACAAGGGGCCAGATGGATGGAGAAACATGGATTTGAGAGGCCAAAGTACTTTGTTCCACCTGACAAGGGTAAGAAGTATCATTTTTGTTCATTTTTTCTTGGTCTGGATATTTGTAAATGTATGTAGCTAGGCTATATTCCTGGAAAAACCACAAAAAGGACTGCTAGGCCACACTAGATGGTAGGAGTCCCCAGTGTACAGTCCCTCCTTTCCTTTGCACTTGTTTTTTTCTGTTCTGTAGACCTCCTCGCGTTGGAGCAGAGCAAGACTTTCTATAAGCCAGACTGGTTTGACATTGTGGAGTCTGAAGTCAAGTGCTGTAAGGAGGCAGTGTGTGTTATCGACATGTCCTCCTTCACAAAGTTTGAGATAACAGTAAGTGTTTGGGAATCCAAATAACAGACTGGAAAACTGCATATTTACTGAATGCCTCCTGTATTTCATCTGTCACTTCAAAACGGATTCTGTAAGAACTGTGGTCTATTCAGTGTTTCATTTGTATACTACATTTTTCTGAATTTTTAGCTCCTTTTGTCTGGTTTTTAGTTTGCATAGAGAGGCCCACTGACCATGAGAATCAGTAGTAGCTTTCGCCAGAGCTTCGTACATTGAGTAAATCTACAGTTATTATAGCATGGGTGCTGGCTCGTGGGATTTCCTCAGAAAGACTCAGACTGTTGGCCCTGCAACCACCCAGGTGCTTTTGTGCTCACTGCCCCTGCTTCATTCCCTCCCCTCCAGTCCACTGGGGACCAGGCTTTAGAAGTTCTGCAGTTCCTCTTCTCCAACGACCTGGACGTGCCCGTGGGCCACATCGTGCACACAGGCATGCTCAACGAGGCTGGGGGCTATGAGAACGATTGCAGCATCGCACGCCTGAGCAAGCGCAGGTGAGGTCACCACCGCCACTGGCCCCGACACGCTGCTCCCCAAAGTATTCTGTAAGCAGAGCAGAGCCCCTTGAGCACTTCTCCAGGAAGTCTGCTTATCCCAGGGACTGAACAGCCAGGTTATTAATTCATGGCCAAAGCATTAGGCCCTACACAGTAATCAGAAAGGACCCGGCAAACCATGTCAGAGCCAGTGGAGAAGTTAGTCACCGTCCTGGAGAGTATGCCTTCCTTCATGTAGTAAGTCTGGATACTTTCTGGGCACTAACAGGAAGCCAGAATTTTGTTTTTCGTTATGTAAGTTAAGAGATCATTCTGCAGTATTCTCAGAGGAGCTTTGAAACTAGATGAGAACTTGCTTCCTGATCCTCTTTCTGCTACCTGGTTTTAACACTCTCGGGGTTTCCCTTTCAGTTTCTTCATGATCTCTCCAACCGACCAACAGGTCCACTGCTGGGCCTGGCTCAGGAAGCACATGCCCGAGGACAGCAGCCTGGTGCTGGAGGATGTCACCTGGAAGTACACAGGTGAGGGCCTTTGGGCCGTGGGTGGGAGGCAGCAGACACAGGTGTGTCAGAAATGTCAGAGTGAGCATCAGAGAGGGGCTTAGGTTGCAGATAGCTGACCTCTAATACGTCCCACTTTATTATCAAAGAAGTGTAACATGAGTGGTTTGGTTTCTATTTATTTTGTTTATTGTTACCTCCCCTACAGCTAGCATGTGGGATTGTGTTTATTGGATGAATGAGTCAAGAATATTAAGAATTTTTATATTACCTGAGTAAGTCTTCAAGATTTCCCTTTACCTTTTGTTTCAAAGAGTACACAGTTTTTGTTTTGTGACAAGAGTCTCACTATGTAGTCCAGGCTGGCCTAGAACTCATAGCAATCCTCCTGCCTCAGCCTTCCGAATGCTAGAATTACAGGCATGTGCCATCATGCCCAATTTGAGTACATAATTTTGAAGGATGAGTTAATCTCCTGCTTCTCTTTCTCAGCAGTCCTGTTTGGGGAGTGCCTCCCTCCTCTTCCACCCTGGTTAAGGGTCAGCCCCTCCCTTCCTCCCTCATGAGCCCACGCTGTACCCTGCCAGTGTTGATGTTTCCAGGCCTCACTCTTGATTTGTCATTAGTAGCAAATGGGATTCACTCCTTGCTACCAAGTTGCCAAACTACAGAATCTTACTGAAAGTTGTGTTCTAGCCTGTGCATAAGTTGCTGTTACAGACATCAGAGATCAAAGCGAGTGAACAGCTGTCCTCTATGTACTGAGTTGGAATTGGGATTTTTTTCCAGCTGTGCTCGGAAGAGAACAAGAATCTAGGTGGGGAGGGCAGATGGGAGGTGTGGCCAGCCCTGAAGGTGTCTAACTGGCCAGAATTTGGGCTCCTGACCCTGTCTCACTGGAGTCGTCTTGTAAACCAGGGTGAGCTCAGTCAGCAGCTGCAGCCAGCAGTCCTGTTAGCAGAGGTCTGTGGGCCAGAATCTGGGGGCTTGGTGTCCATGCTTGGCTTGCCTAAGCAGGACACTCCTGTGGTCCTGCCTGCCACTCAGGCCTGGCCATTGGTGGCGCATCCTGAGCCAACCTTTTCCACTGGGCCAGCAGTTCACCTGGAGAAGCTGGACATCTCTTGTTCTTTTCCATGTAGCCCTCAACCTGATTGGCCCGCGAGCTGTGGATGTGCTGTCTGAACTGTCCTACGCCCCTATGACTCCAGACCACTTCCCGACTCTGTTTTGCAAGGTGGGTGCTGGTAAAGTTTTTTTTTAAAAGGACAGAGTTTTTTGGGGGGGTGGGGAACAGTTATTTCTTTTACAGTGGTGACAGATACATATTCTTACTGTATTTTTAACTCCAACAAAGTGTTCTGACCTTTATTAAGTGAACAAAATGACTGAGTAATTCTTTTACTTTTCACCTTTGAGGCTCTCCGTTGCTTAGGAGGGAATCTTTTTTTTGGTACCGGGGATCGAACTCGGGTCCTTGCGCTTGCGCAGCAGACGATGAAACCATTGAGCTAAATCCCCGGCCCAGTAGGAGGGAATGTTTGAAGTGGGCTTCTGTCTATGGGTTCTGTTGCAGTGGATTAAAATTTCAAGTTAGAAGATTACATCACTGACACTATTCAGAGGAGAAATGGTATAGCTGAATCCCTAAACAACTTACATATTTTCTTTCCTGTTAGTGGCCACTATAGCTGAATGGAACAAATTGTAACAATAAAAGCAATGATGATTGAGTAGCAGCTGATTACCAAGAACCCAGTGGACACGTCTCTGGCTTCTGGAACACTCAACTGCGGGCCAGTTACCAAGGGACTCATAAAGTTCAAACCAGATTTGGGATCCACCTTACCAGTTATTTCTAGTTTCCTCTTTTCTCTGAGGCAGAAAGAAAGCAACAGAAAACCCCACACTGGCTCTGAGCAGACCCCTCCAGGAATTCCTTCGGCCCACTTGCACCTGACATGCGCCCTTCCTGTGGAAGCAGCCTGCCTCTGTGCATTCCCATACTCACTGCTTTCCCTTTACAGGACAGGGACTGAGTCGGTGGCCCTGCTAGGTACCCGAGCTGCTGTAGCAGTTTTGAAAACGAACAGCTAGGTAACAAATGTGTTCAGTGCGCACCAGGCATCATCATTTTTGTTTTTTTGTACCGGGAACCAAACTGAGGGACTTGCACTTGCCAGGCAGACGCTGCACCACTGAGCTACATTCCCAGCCCCAGGCTTCATCTTTTGTATGGCAGGTGCCAAGGATTTGTCTGTAGATTCCTCCAGAGGAGACACCTGGCCAGTCCAAACTTTTAGCAGGACTTGGGAAAGAAAAAGTCCATGCTTACTAAAGACAGGGCTTGGGGCCGGGGATTTAACTCAGTAGTTTTGCCGCCTTCTGGGCATGCGCAAGGACCCGAGTTCGATCCCCGGTACCAAAAAAAAAACAAGAGACAGGGCTACCCTTTCCACTGTCTGCTTAGCTAGCACCGTGGTGTTCGGGGGAAGAGATGTTGGATGAAAAGCTTTCCTTCATGTGCATCTCCTTAGACTAAGCACAGGGTGCAGTGTGAATGAGATGTTCCTGTCACAGGCGTGAGTGCCCATTTGCACTCACTGCTGTCTCTGTCTCTGCAGGAGATGAGCGTGGGCTACGCAAACGGGATCCGGGTGATGAGCATGACCCACACCGGAGAGCCAGGTTTCATGCTGTACATCCCCATCGAGGTGAGGGTGCTCAGGGTCTGGGATGGGTCAGTCTTCCCAGGGCTCCTGCACACAGGCAGCTTCAGAGAGCTAGACTTGGCTGGGCTTTGGGAATCGAGGTAGGTTGTATGCAAGAGGACACTCTACTACTGAGCTACGTCTCCACTCCTTTTTGAGACAGGGTCTCACTGAATTATATAGGCTGGTCTGGAACTTTTTTTTTTTCTGGTACCGGGGATCAAACTCGGTACCTTGGGCTTGTGAGGCAGGCACCAGAACCACTGAGCTAAATCCCCGGCCCTGGTCTGGAACTTGTGATCCTCCTGCCTCAGCCTCCCAAGTAGCTGGAATTGCAGGTGTACACTATGCCTGGCTGTCCTTCCCTTTTAGCCTTTTCCATAGCACTTATCACTGTAGTAAAACACAATTTATTTTGTTCATTAGGTCACTTTATACTGTTAACTTTTATGTCCCCATCATCTGTCTAGAGAAGTGTTTGGAGGGCGGGGATTTACTTTTTATTATGAAAATGTTTCATACATTTCAGACTGGTTTTTGTATTTTTATGTACTTAAATTGAAATTGATTACTTCTTTTTGGAGATAATGGAGTTTTTCTACTCACGGTTATACAATGTTTCCACTTTTTCTTCCAATGCTTTTATAGTTTTTGTTGTTGTTCATAGTTTTGGGTTTTAAAAAGTATTTAAAATGTTTGATCCTTTTTCAGTGTCTCTTTGTGTATTTTATGCAGTATGAACCAAACTGTTTCCCCCCTACATGGTTACCTGATTACAGATCCTGCCTTTATTAATACTAAATCCTACAGGTACTTGGGTTTATTTCTGCACTGTTCTTTTCTATTTGTGTATCTGTTCATGATCCAGAACCATTCTGTTGTTTTGTGGCAATGGGGATTGAACCCAAGGCTTCGCACTAAGCTACAACCCTAGTCCTTTTTTTGATCTTTGCTAAGTTGCCCAGGCTGGACTTGAAGTTTCAGTCCTCCTACATTACTGTCCTAGAGTGCTGGGCCCTGTGCCACCGCCACCATGCCTGGCTCAGAACCACACTATTTTTAAGTCTTTTTGATATTTTTTAGTGCTTATCCTTCATTATATTGGAAAATTCTGGAAAAGAAGTTACTGTTTCCTTGCTTCGTTCGTGAACTTTTTTTAAAATGGAGGAAACAGTTGGATGTGATGGTGTGTCCCTGTCAGCCACAAAGGAGGCTAAAGCAGGAATATCAAGGTCAGCCTGGGCAGCTTAGCGGTACTGTCTCAAAGCACACACGCACAATACCATTTACATTTTTTGGATTGTGTTACTTTGTGTGTGTATGTGTTACTGGGGATTGAACCCAAGGCCTTCACACTGAACTCTATCCTCACCACCCCCTTTTTTTGAGACAGGGTCTGATTTAAGTTGCCCAGGCTGGGCTTGAACCTGGGATCCTCCTGCCCCACCCTCCCACAGTACTGGGATTATAAATGTTCACTGCCATGCTCAGCTGAGAATTGAGTCTTATGATGTACTGGATGTAGTCAAATGTGCGATGTCTTGTCTTGGATTTTTCAAGTTCTTTGGTGACTTTCAGAAGTATTTTGAAATCTTCATTAAAGCTTATTCAGTTAATATTTTGCTGCTGCGAATAGGGATGGGTGTCTTTGTTCCAATATTCTGAGTGGTGACGTTAGTCTATTTCCTTATGCAATTGTATTGTTTATAGTCTTTATTTTTAGATGATTCTCTGGGATCATAAGCAAACAGTAATCGTGTTTCTTCTTCCCAAGCTGTGGCTTAGTATGTGTGAAAGGTCAGGTGAGGTGTGTGTGCGTCCGTATATAAGGTTATGTATGAGTTTGGGTTTTGCAGCTTGGGCCAGTGCATGAGGTACTAGCACAGGTTTGGAACTGGAGCAAGAGAACAAAGCTTGGGTGGAGACTGGAGGTCACCTGAGTGGTTTCTTGAAGAAATTGGTCATTTACCAAACAGCGAGTGCTTCTGAGCTGCGTGGTAACTGCTGTGTGAAATCCCCTTAGGGAAGCGAAGGGTAGGGATTCTGCTTTGGTGGAGCCTGGCACCCAGGTCGGGGGACCCCAGCTCATTACTGCTGGCTCCAGGCCACAGCTCCTCAAGGATGAGATGTCCTGGAGTTTTGCCCACGTAGCAGCATGAGCACCGACACTTCTAGTCCTGCTGTTTGCTGGCCCCTGACCTCTCCTCTCCTCCCTCCAGTACGCTCTGCATGTGTACAACGAAGTGATGAATGTTGGGCAGAAGTATGGGATCCGGAATGCCGGGTATTATGCCCTTCGCAGCCTCCGAATTGAGAAGTTTTTTGCCTTCTGGGGCCAGGATTTAAACACACTCACCACCCCGCTGGAATGTGGACGAGAGTCTCGGGTGAAGCTGGAGAAGGTACCATGTTCATCCAGTCACTCCTGAGGGTGGCGATCAGCACTGGGACAGGAGAGGGGAGGTGCAGGGTGTGTGAAGAGTGCCATTCTGTGACGACGGACACCAGCCAAGGCTCCTATCAGCAGCTTGGTCTGAAAGGATCAACGCTGGGCAGGAAGGTCTCTCGAGTTGATTTTGGTGATTTAGTACATGCCACATGGGTTTGTATAAATTAGTTATCTTACAATCAGCTGCTTAAATTTTTTTTTTTTTAAATGACTTTTTGAAATGCCTGGTTGCAGAGCATGTTCTGTGGAACATTCTGTCCACTCTGGGGTGCTGCAGTGCCGTGTGTTCTTCCCCTCCCACTGTTACCGACCTGGTGCTGTGGTCCAGCACCTGCTGTTCACACAGCACAGCCTCTAGCCAGTTCTCATCGGTACTGTACCTGTAGTACTTTCTGTGATACTACAGTAAAACCTCATTTTGGAAAATAGGAAAAAAAGCTATCAAATGGCCTATTTTTTTCTACCTATCCAGGTAATCAGTGTTCATTTACTCGTCTCTTGTACACAGGCATATATAAATATGTATTTTCTGATAGGGACGTGCATGGGCTTTTGGCTGGGATAACACACAAACATTATCTTCAGCTGGGTACGGTGGTGCACACCTATGGTCCCAGTTTCTTGGAAGGCTGAGGCAGGAGAATCACTTATGCCGAGGGATTTGAGGTCAGCCAGGGCAACCCAGTGAGACTCCATCTCAAAAAAAAAAAAAATAGAGAAATTCTAAAACAATTCTAGCAAGTATTTTTGTGTGATTTCTCTTTCTAAATATTGTTCTATGTGGTGTTGTGGTTGAAATCTGTTTATAAAATAGAAAAAGCCAGATGGTGGTGCACACCTGTAACTCCAGCACTCTGGGAAGCTGAGACTAGAGAATTGCAAGTTTAAGACCACCCTGGGCAACTGAGCAAGACCCTGTCTCAAAAGAAAAAATATAAAAATGGCTAGGGAAAGCTCAGTACAAAGGCCCTTGGCTTAATCCCCAATACTGCAAGAAAAGGAAAATCTATACTTCTGTTTTCACAAACAGCGTTGATGGAGTTTTCTTATTGTGAATGCAGCTTGCACATGGGGGTAAAAAGCCATTTCACAGACGCCAGCCAGCAGGACTGTGGGGCAGGTGCAGTGTCGCCACTGTCTCAGCATCTCCTCTCTCCTAGGGCATGGACTTCATGGGCCAGGATGCCCTGCTGCAGCAGAAGCAGAACGGGGTATACAGGCGCTTCACCCTGTTCATCCTGGAAGACCACGACACGGACCTGGACCTCTGGCCGTGGTGGGGGGAGCCTATTTACCGGAACGGCCAGTACGTTGGCCAGACCACCAGCAGTGCCTACAGCTACACTCTGGAGCGCCATGTGTGCCTGGGCTTCGTGCACAACTTTTCCGAGGACACTGGGGAGGAGCAGGTGGTCACAGCAGATTTTGTCAACCGGGGAGAATACGAGATCGACATCGCGGGCTGCCGATTCCAGGCCAAGGCCAAACTCTACCCTGTTGCCTCCCTCTTTACACACAAGCGCCGAAAGGATGATGTGGAGCTAAGTGACTTGCATGGGAAGTAACACCGGGGCAGTGTCGCCTTCTTCCATCGTCTCAGCTGAGGAGTATCCCTTTCCCTGACCTGCTTCCTCTTCACTGAACCTTTGCCTCAAATTTCTTATCTCCTTGATATAAGTTTGAACTTGACCTGCTTTTCAAATTTTGCAACCTTTGCCTTCCCATCCATCCCCTGCTTAGAGTCCCACGGTGGCAGGAAGTGTACCTGACAGGACAGAGGCAAGCTTCCCTGTGGAATGGCGTTGAGGTCAAATTCTGTGTCTCTAAGGAAGGCCTGCAGTGTTGTCCAGGCCTCAGGGAAGGGTCCATCTCACTGGTCTCCGGTTCCTCAGAGAAGCCTGTGAGATGCAGCCCGGGCATAGCTTGTGCCTTTAGCCAGGCAGATCATTGTCGCATCCCATCGCACTGTGGGTTGGCACCTGATACCTCTACCAAGAGGATGATCATCTACCTCACTGACAAGAGGCGGTACCCAGCCGCATCTGGTCCACGGGAGAGACGAGTGGGTAACTTGGTACTGCCCTCATCTGCCCTCTGGAGCCAGTTCTTACACCTTCAGGCCAGGGCAGCCTGCCTGAAATTTTCTTCATCTCTTGCTCATCTCTCTAATGAGGTGATTTTTTTTGTTTCCTAGCTGAATAAGCAAGTATGCCGTGTCGCTTTTCCCAGCACAAGGGTCTAACTACAAACAGTATGTCACTACCAATGTGTGTTTCCTGCTGTGAAAACAGTGCTGCTTCCCTTTCGGTTCAGAGGTCAGTCCTGTCGATTTTCCTCCTCACATGACTCAGCCTCCCCTGTGTACTGTGTACTCGGCTCAGGAGCTCAGCATATAGAGCTGCTCCTTTAGAGCAGGAAGGGGACAGTCAGGCTGGCCAGAGTGAGTAACGAAGAAACCTTGTTCACACTGAGTTCACAACAAAACCTGGAACTTCACGCCCCTGGCATGGAAGAAACAAAGCCACAGAATGAGTGCAGTGGGTGTGAGTGGTGTGCGGCTTTCCTCTTTTCATCTCGGCTTGCTTCCTCTTCTAGTCATCCCCATGTGCCCTCAGACTGAGCTATCCAGCCCCAGCACTTCATTTTCCCATGTATGTAAACTGCCCTAATCTGTTGGGGTTTTTTATTAGTGTAAAAAAACCTACTAGAAATGTTAGTTCAGCAGTAGTCTTTGTTGTCTTGGTATCTTGGAAGCATTCGTTTTGTTAAACCTGTAGATACATTAAAGATCGTTTCATGAGAGCAGCTTAACATCCTCGGGTGTCTGCCTTAACCTTAACTGCTGTGGAATCTGTTACCCACTTGGCAGATTGGCTTCTCCTGGACATCTTGCTGTTTCCCCAGCCAGCCCCCCCCGCCTCCTGCATGGTGACGTTGCCTCCACGTGTGTGTGTGTAAGCGTATGATTAGAACTGTTTGGGCCCATTTCATTTGCTGAGAGCTGCTGCTTCTAGGCAACCAGGAGGGTGCTGAGCAGGGCAGTGGCAGGGGGTGCTACCCAGGGCAGAGGGACAGCCCTCGGCCACCTACAGGCAGGGAGCTGGCTGAGTCAGTTGGAAACAAGGTATTCACGCGCTTTCACATGTTTGCACCACTCCATATCTTTATATCCCGAAGAAATCCTTGATTTATGCACAGATAGTACAACTGTGGCAATAAATTTGAGCTTTAACTTACATAGAAGTGTCACCACCTAAGTTCCAAATTGAAAAAGTAAATGCAACCTCAATATGTAAGTGTCACCAAAGTATATTCAAAATAGACTTTAAGGCTGTATCATTTTTGCACTTGTTAATCTCTAGCAAATTACTGTTCTGTTAATTAGCTGTGCTGAGCAGGAGGGACATCTGATGTATTGAAAATCATGTGGCGACTTTGTTGTACTGTAGAGCTAGAAATCCTTTCCTCCAGAGGCTGTCATTCTTCCCCTTTGAGCCAGTGGTGGTTGTCTTGCTGTAAAGGGACGGAGGAGGGGCAAGCGCTCAGGACTGTGCTTTAAAAACCTCTTAAGTAGGGTCTTTCTCTTACTCTTCTATGCCATCACTTGTGCCTGGAATACAGAGGTTTACCTTTGGCACTGCACATGCACCCACTGGTCTCCTCCCTTGGAAGTACAGTACTTTCCCAGCTTTCAGTCTCATGCACACACAGGTGGCATCATTTGACTTTTCTGTATCTGGTCCTGATGGGAGCACTGTGAACAGAGACTCCTCCCTGCCTTGGTGGTCAGGATCAGAAGCAGTGGAAGCCCGACAGCTGAAGGTAGGCATTATGGCACCCTGGGCTGCTGCAAAGAAGCGCTGGATCTAGAAGACAGCTGAGATACTGGCGGGTATAAGGAAGGACAAGCACAACCCCCTCACACGTGTCACTCCATCTGTCGGGCAGTGGGGCCACAAAAGCTCGTCTGGTGTGACAACATACCAGTGTGAGTCAAGGAATTCTGGCCTTTAGGTGGTTGGGTATTATCTGGAATTATCTGTTGGGGAGGCACTGCACATTCTGTTGTCAGCATTTACTTAAATAATCTTTTTCAACCTAGAAACAGTATGTTGCCCTTTAACCAACAAAGACTCAGAGGTGCAAGTTTTCTGTCTTCTTCCTTTATGTTCCTCCCCCAGGTGCTATTTTGTAGCGTGCCATGGTCCTTTGACTTGAGCTTGCGTAGGCAAGATTGCCCTCCACATACTTCCACGGAGGTGACCACAGCTCTAATTCCGCACTTTAAGAGCTAAAAAGGGAAAATAACTTACTGCTTAGCTCACCTATTTGGTATCCTTTAACCTTCTGTAATAGCACTATTTACAGTGCTTCTTGGGGGGGGGGGTGTCCTTATACCCCCAAATGGATCATTTAACCCAGAGACTAAGTCCCAGTTTCACTCTGACCCTGAGAGCTGCCATCAGGCTGTATGCTCTCCCTGGGGCGTCACTCCTGGACACACAAGAATCTTACCTGCTCATTTTCTTTCCTAGGCTGTTTCCAAGAAAGAAACTAAAACATGAGAAATAAATTCCCAGCTCTCAGTCCACTGCCCTGCTTTTGCAGGTACCTGAAATGTTAGCGCCCTCCTTCTCCCACCACCTGGGTGGCAGTGGTAAGCAGCATGGAGCAAGTGGCAGGTGCCTCCTAGAAAAGATGCCCACAGCCTTGAAGGCTGGCTGTTTAGCCTGTCACTTAAACAGACACATGTGCTGGCATCGGAATGTGTCTTCATCCTTGAGGAACCCAGGCCAGAAGGGAACCTCAGTGCCCTCCAGTTGCAGCAAGTCCTGGGAGACCCTGTCCCGGCAGAGCACTTGCATTGGGCAGCTTTTGGGGCTGAGCTATAGCTTCATGTCTGGTGCTTTGATGCTTCCTGCCCAGGGTCCTAATACCTAGGACAGAGCTGAGAGCCACTGGGCAACGCTGCAGAGTAAGGTGCTGCCACTTTAGTTTTCCTTCTGCACCCACCCGAAAGTGCTGCTGTAAACAGCAGGAGCACTGTATGAACACAACATAGGCAGATTTCTCTTAGGGGACAGAGTCATCCTGGATGCTGCAAGAGGAACGGTAACCCCGTAGCACATGCCTGGGCTCCACTCACCTGTACATGAAGAAAGCGTGAGCGAGCCAGGGTCTGTCGGGCAGCAGCGTCCTGCACCACTGCTTCTGGCCTCCACTTCAAGGTGCTGAGTTGTGAGCCCTCTCATTCAGGTCACCACAGGGCTCACTGCCGAGGTCCTCATTACCATTCCACTGTTTGTCACAAGAACCGAGTATGTTTTACATCTCTGCCTTCTCTGTCCCCTGAACAGCAGGGTGGTTTCTTGCATGATTCTTGACTTCTTCGAGCAGAGCACATCTGTTAGACAATTTATGCATTTCTTCATGGGCCATTTTTCTCATAATAGTCAAATGCCCCTGTTTTTAATCCTTTGCAAACACCTTGTTTTTCTGTTCATAAAGGACAGAAACTACTAGGGGAGAGAAGGATAGTTTTAGTATCTATTCAAAAAAATCTAAGCCAGGATTTCCATTGCACACCAAAACCTGCAGCTTGGAGAGCAGTTCTAGTGCCCTACACTCCATGACCACAGTGCTGGATGAGGCAGAAGGAAGGGAAGCACTTTCCAGTCAGTGAGTTCCCAGCCCCCACAGCCTGTCCTCTCTGAGCAGATGGCTGCGGGGAAAGGTCTGCTGCTTGTTTTCTAGTTCAAGCTCCACTCCCTGCTCAACTCTTGGATGTACAAACCCACCACTGTAAGGGCTGTAAAGTCTGGTAACTCATTTGCAGCATGTGATTCTGTTGAGCCCCTTTCTGTTCCATGAGAGGTGACAGGTTATCCTGAAGACAGGTGACATCCTCAAGGGCCTGGATGACTTTGGACACATGGGGTGACCGAGCCTTTCTGCCCTCTATGAATACAATATGAACACTGCACTGTATGTGTGGCTGGCTGGCTTTCAATGGGATTTTCTGTTCATTGAACACAAATAAACATTGTACTTTCCCTTGTCATCTCACCTGTGGAATGTCCATCTGCAATAACTCGGTATAGTGTATTTGCCCATCACAAAGGATAAATATCATACATAAACCCATTTGTACCTGTGATACCAAAGTATAAGAAAGAATTTGGAAACTGGTAAGGAGGATGCAGCCTGACTCCAACTCTGCATCGCTGGCTTGGCTGGGGTGAGCGTACCTCCCTTCCCACAGCTACTGTTGCTGTCACTGCACCTGACATCTCATCCCTCGCTGAGTCACAGTAAGGACCTGGCACTAGGCACACAGCCCATGCACCAGTGTGGAAGATACATGTGCATTCTTGCCACACAAAGAGAAAGAGAAGCAGCCAGTACCTTTTCCATCCTGTTTCCATGCACAGGTTTAGTCACAGGGTTTTATCCTATTTTTTGCATTGCTGTATATAAAGATCCCAGAGGACCTAATCTCATGGATTTGCTTGCTCACACTGCACACTTATACTACAAGGGCCCACACACAGAGGTCAGGAAGCCCACTGCTCCTTGGATGCTACTGCACTTCAGCCCCTGATGCACAACATAACATGGCTTGAACCCCTGGCATGATGTGGCTAAAACCTTAATGGACAAGCAAATGCCCCAACACTGGTTCCTGCCCAACAAAGCATGAGAGTCCTCGCCGCCTATCCACATACAGAGCTCTGGCACTGCAACTACAGCAGTGAAGTGGCTGTTGGTGGATCCTGGCCCTGGCCTGCAGGTCAGCAGATGCCATGAAGCAGCTGCCGTGAGGCCCAGATGCACAGGGCCAGTGGCGAACATTTCCAGTAAGCATCTGTGAGGTCAAAACAGCAGCACACACACCACAAGAAACGGGACACAAAGACCCAAGGAGAATGAGGAAAGAAGAAATCTACCATCTAGAAAGAGAAGGCATTCTGAAGATTTCACTTGAAAGAAAAAGAGGAAAAACACTGGTTATTTTTGGGGGTCCCAGAGACAGGCTACCACTTGGCAGCATGGAGCCCCTATCTGTTCCCTTGTATCAACCTGAAGGAGGCTCAACAGTTTGGCCTCATGTATGTGAGGAAGGACAGCACATGCCCATCACCGTGAACTACCCTATGTTAGACAAAGTTATTAACATATTAATATTTATTTATTTAAAATGGCCTCCATGAACGCCTAGTTAACATAGTTAATATGGTCAAATGTAAACTGAAATGGGGTATTCCAGGCTTACAACTTAACCTTTAATTTATAGTGAGGTGGCAGCTGGTTGTGCTGGCACACACCTGTAATCCCAGCGCTCAGGCAGCTAAGGCAGGAGGATCACTGCAAATTCAAGGCCACCCTGGGCAACATAATGAGACCCTCTCTGGAAAAAAAAAGTGGGGGGAGGGGGTGGCTATATCTACTCATTCTCCACTTAAGAGCCCAAATTTGTCTCCTTTAAAAACAACCAAACTGGCCGGGGATTTAGCTCAGTGGTTCCACTACCTGCCTCGAAAGCCCAAGGTCCTGAGTTCGATCCCCGGTACCAAAAAAAAAAAAAAAAAGATTAAAAACAAAAAAACAACCAACCAACCACATCCAGAGCCCCTTACAATGGCTTACTCCAACTTCAACATTTTCCACTGCCAGCATTCCATGCCTGACAACAAATGCTACTAAATTACTGAGTGATTCAATTCGCATCTGGTAAACGGCACTCACAGATGAGCCAGGCGTGGTGGTGCACACCTATAATCCCAGCACACAGGAGGCTGAGGCAGGAGGATCGCTGAGAGTTCGAGGCCAGCCTGGGCTACATAGTGAGTTCAGGGCCAGCCTGAACTACAAAGGGAGACCTTACCTCAACCCCCACCCCCCCAAAAAAGGATGCACTCACAGAGCCACAGCCCTGCTCAACACCTCCGCTGTGGGCCTGCACCCCTGAGGGCCATGGGTACCTTCCCAGGCTGCTGGTGGGGACCTCCACAGCTTGGTCACATACAGCACATAAGATCTTAATGAACCCACCTCCAGGAGCCCAGGTATGGCCCTACACTGAGGACATCTTCCTCCCAGGAGATTCATTTGATACACAAATTAAGGATGTTTAGGTCCAGGGTTTCTTAGTATGTACTTTTAAATCCTGTTAACAATGTATTCCTTTCTCATTTACATTTTCTAATGCCTCCTGGATTTAGATCAAGCATGATGGCCATTGAGTGCTGTACCTATTAAAGCAACATGATTGAGTCTTGCAAAGTGGCACACAACTGTAATCCTGTAATCCCAATATTCTGAGAGGCTGATGCAGGACGCTCGATACCTGTCTAAAAGTTCAAACTTTTAAAAAGAGGTAGGGATACAGCTCAGTGCAAAGGCCTGGCTCCAATTCCCAGTACTGGGACACCTGTACCCAAAACCCATCAGATGGAGCTGCACGTGTCTGCCAACTGCTGCTCTGAGTGCTCCAGTCTGCAACAAGTGCCTGAACCTCCCAGGAGACACCACTGTTTCAACCAACTATGACAAATGCCAAGGCCTAGGCACCTCAAATGGATCCCTGCTTGAAAAGGACACTGAAGTGCCCCGTCCCAGGTGATGCTGCCCTGGCCCCAAAGTTTGCAGCTAGAAATGCCAGCATCTCAGTCAGACATCACCTACCTGAAGATCGCAACATGGACATGATTTCACCCCTTACTCTAAACCACACACTCCAGTGACAAAAGCAATTTCTGCTTTTCTTTCAGACCTCACTGCTCTCTAGTGCAGAGCAGCCACCTCCACTGCTCCCACAGGTGACCAGCACAGCCCGACACAGCCACTCCCTCGCCCCCCAGCCTGCTCTCGCTGGCCCCCAGAGGCCCCCATTTCTGGAAGTCAGCTGTCACCAGGATGCCCCCTTTCTCACCTCCTCTACCCGGTCACTCATCAAGCCTGGCGCGGCCACACCCTAAGTCCCACAGGTCATCTACTTCACTCCACCTCCTGCCAAACCTGAGGACTGAGGCCACCGCATCCCTCCCAGACTCGGGCAGTGGCTTCCGGGCAGGACGCCCGACCTCCTCCTCCTCGCACTTTTCCCCCACAGCCTGGTCTCCACACAGGGGCCGAGCAGGTCTTCTGCCTCGGGAGCCTTATTTCACAGCCCTGCTTCTGGCCCCGCCACAACTCTCGACCGAGTGAGAGCTCCTCACAGAGACAAGCTCCTTCCCAGCCTGCTTCTCATCCAGGCCTTGGCTCATCTGTGCCCGCCCCGCGGCTCCTCGCACTCAGACTCCCTCAGACTCGCAGCTTCACCGTCCCTCCTCCCAGGACAGCACACACTGTCCCTCCGATCATCGCCACAGCTCCTGCCACCCTCCTGCAGACACAGATAATGTCCTCGCTCACAGCCTACTGGACATCTACGTGACATCAGCGTGGCCGAGTGGCTCCTCTGTGATGGCCCATGCCGCCTGCCCTCGTCCCCATGCACAACTCTCCACACGGCGAGCACAGCCGCCCGGGAAGCCCGGGCTGGGGTGCAGTTAGGTGTGAAAGCCTCTCGGCCGGAGGACTCCGGGCAAGTTTCTGCAGCACTATGTCAGGCTTCCCACTGCTCTACAGGCTCGGAACCTCTACCTCATGGGCTGCGGCAAACACTAAACCCGACAAGGCAGGAAGGACAGGCCCCTGGCCTGCAGCAGCACCCAGGCATAGTGGTTATTTTCCCACCACGATGGACTCTGAGCCGGGCAGCAGCTACAGCTTGTCCCCAGTTTCCCAGCATTCGCCACGGGTACCCAGGAAACATGCTGATGACTGAGAACAGACAACAGAGGGGATGCGACACCCAAATGCCTCCACACATGTTTGTAAAAACTATTTTTATAGGGTAGTTACAATGTCCCCCACACTGCCTAAATCAGTGATGAACTTTTTAGAGATTTCAATGATACAAACAGCCTGCTGCAGCATGCGTATGGTAGGTTCAGCACCACTGGCCTAAATATTCAACGAATCTAACCCTATGAAGTAGATTTCACCTCTTCTAAGCTTGAAGAAACCAAAGCACAGGTACAAGTAATGATTTCCCCAGGGTCTTGTAATGCTGGTGAGTGGCAACTTCACAATTCAAAGCCTGCAAACCTGGCCCTAGAACCTGTCATTTTTCACTGTTGTCTGCTGACTACCAAACAAGGTGAGCAAAGTCATAACAGCTGTGAGGACAGAAACATCAAGCTTTTCCCCTAGCAGGAAAAAGAACATTGCAAAGGCAGAAGCAGCAGCACAAAAAGATGAATTTCAAGATATAATATGCCAGCAAGCATGGTGGCACACACCTGTAGTTCCAGCACTCAGGAGGCTGAGGCGCCGAAGAGTTCGAGGCCAGCCTAGGCTACATTGTAAGTTAAAGACCAGCCCAAACGACATAGTTTTTGAGACCCTGTCTCAAAAGAAACACCCCCAAAAAACAAATACATAAAAAAGATGGAATAGCCTATGTTAAAAATCCAAGGTGAGCTAGGTGCAGCGGCACAAGCCTGTAATTCCAGCTACTAGGAAGGCCAAGGCAGGAGGACTTCTCCTGCTCAGCTCCCGGGGGAGATTGGGCTGTGGGAGAGAAGTGCAGGTGGGAGGTCGGAGCCCTGCCACTGTGAGCTGCAGGCCAGCCTGGGCTACATAATAAGAATCTTGTCTCAAGAAAACAAAACAAACAAAACTACTGCTTTTGTAGGCCTCAAGTATAGCTCAGTGGTCAGGGAGGGGAAACAGGTCTTGGGTTTGATCCCCAAACCACCCCAAAAGAAGAGAAATAATTTCTACTCAATAACCTTAAAACAGGGCTTCACTGGAACGTGGTGGTGCACTCCTGTAATCCCAGCACTCAGGAGGCTGAGGCAGGAGGATTGCCAAGAGTTCGAGGGTATAGTGTGGGCTACATAGTGAGTTCAAGACCAGCCTCAACTACAGGGAGACTCTGTCTTAAACAACAACAACAACAAACAAACAAAATAAAAGAATGGCTTTGGGGCCGGGGATTTAGCTCAATGGTTTGGCTGCCTGCTGTGCAAGTGCAAGGACCCCAGTTCAATCCCCGGTACAAAAAAACCCCACAAAAACGGCTTGTTCTGCCCAGATCTGCCCATACTGACAGCAAAGTGACACCTGTAACGTCCTAAGTCATTGCTCCAGTTGCAGTATTAGGGATAGGTGGGCAGCTGATCACAGGGAAGACCATAAGGGAAAGGTGGAGCCACACCACACTCCCCACGTGTGCTTCAGCAGTAACACCTGAGACACCAGCGTCTGATCCTGTTGGCCCAGGGTACTGTAGGCCCAGGGTGCTGTATTTTTCAGAAATTGCACCAGGAAGCAGAGCATGGTGGTGCACACCTGTAAGCCCACCACTGGGGAGGCCGAGGCAGGAAGACTGCATGTTCAAGCCCCACCTAGGCTAAATAACGATAACACGTCTCAAAAAGATGGGCTGAGAATGTAGCCCAGTGGCAGAGGGTCCCTGGATTCGACCCCCAGTACTAGGAAAATCAATCGACCAATGACCAAGTGATCAAGTAAGTTTAAGAAATTAGTACACAGATCTACCATGGAAAATTAGTACCATCCCTACCTTTCGGCTCCCACCATTCTTATTGTGTTTTCCTGCATGTGCGAAATGGGCTTGAAAACTGCTGACCCGAACCCAAGTAGCAAGCACAACAGTCCCAAAGTGTCACACATTAAGAAAGCCCACTCCCCCGGCCCAGGCCTTGCTGGTGGCTTCTTCCGCTGGACACTGCCGCGGTCTAAGAGTCCGCAGAGCGCGGTGCACCGCACGTTCCCAGGCGGGAAAACAACTCCCCCTGCAGGGTCTGAGGGCCCGGGAGCCGGCCAGCAGCGAGGTTTCCGGGGCACAGCCGGTGGGCAGGCGCGGGTCCCCGAGGCCTGATAGCTCGCGGGACCGAGTCCTAGCTCCAGGACGCCCCTGCCCGAGAGGAGGCGGCGGAACCGACACGGTCAAGGGACACCGGGGACCCCGAGGACAGAGGGGAGCGCAAGGCGGGGACGGCCAAGATCCGGGACGCCGAAGCCGCGCGGACACGGAGGCCACACGGCCCGCAGCTCGCTCCTTACCTCCCCGGGCGCGGGCTCCGCGCTGAGACACCTTGGCGAGAGCGACGCACACTCCGCGCTCAGAGGCGCCCTGGCGGGAGCGAGGCACACACCACCGTCGCCGGGGGTCGTGCCGGACCGGAAAAGGGTTCACAGGACATGAGAAGGAGGAGCAAGAAGGAAAGAAAAGTTCCCGAGCACGGCGACCTTCCGCGCTTTACGGCCGGCAAGGGTACGGCGAGTGCGCAAGCGACCTGACGTACGCGAGGCTCCGCCCCCTCTACGTAAGCTTGTTTGGGGCTCGCGAGGCCCCGCCCCCGGGCGACGCCTCACCTTCAGCCTGAGTCTGACTGAGGCGGCTTAAAACTGTGGGCTTCCCACACAGGTGTAGGAGCTGAGTAGTCGCCCCACGGCAGCGAGGCGTCCTCGCGTCTTCGCCTGACCTTACTCCTTGTTCCTTCCTAGTCATTCACTGGAGGCTCAGAGAAGTGCCCTCGCAAAGTACTGGCTGCCTTTCTCACGGATATAGGCCCAGTCCTCTGACGACACACGCAGCTGTATTCTCTGGACCTCAGTGGTGCCTGGCCCATCTCCAGGGTGTGGTTGAGCCGGGGATTTAGCTCAGTGGTTCTTCTGCCTGCCTCACAAGCTCAAGGACCCGAGTTTGATCCCCAGTACCAAAAAAAAAAAAAGGGGGGGGGGTGGCTATGTTTTTTAGCATCTATTTAAAAAATCTATGCCAGGATTTCCATTGCACACCAAGACCTGCAGCTTGGAGAGCAGTTCTAGTCCCCTACACCCCATGACCACAGTGCTGGATGAGGCAGAAGGAAGGGAAGCGCATTCCAGTCGGTGGGTTCCCAGCCCCCACAGCCTGTCCTCCCTCAGAGCAAATGGCTGCGGGGTAGAAAGGTCTGCTGCTTGTTTTCTAGTTCAAGCTCCACTCCCTGCTCGACTCTTGGATGTACAAACCCACCACTGTAAGGGCTGTAAAGTCTGGTAACTCATTATTTGCAGCGTGTGGTTCTGTTGAGCCCCTTTCTGTTCCATGAGAGGTGACAGGTCATCCTGAAGACAGGTGACATCCTCAAGGGCCCGGGTGACTTTGGACACATGGGGTGACTGAGCCTTTCTGCCCTCTATGAATACAATATGTCTGGGGATTTAGCTCAGTGGTTCTGCCGCCTACCTCGCAATTGTAAGGACCTGAGTTCGATCCCCGGTACCAAAAAAACAAAACAAAACAAAACAATATGAACACTGAACTGTATGTGTGGCTGGATGGCTTTCAATGGGATTTTCTGTTCATGTTACTAGGAATGGACATGAATAAGCCGATATTTTAATTTTTCTTATCATCTCTACTTTTGAAATGTCTTTCATCTTCATTAACTTAGTATGGTGTATGTATTTGCCTTCAAAGGTTAAAGCCATTTACTTGTGATACTAAGAATTAAACACCAAGAAGACTCCAGCTTTTTTCTTTTTTTTGAGACAAGCTCTCACTAAATTGCCCAAGGTGGCCTTGAACTTGGCATCGTCCTGCCTCTGCCTCTCAGGTACCTAGAATTATAGGCATGCACCACCATGCACAGCTCATCCTATTTAATCTTCATGACAACCTTAGGAGATAAGCTTGTAGCAGATGACACAGATGCGGACACAGCATGGCTCTCCAAGGTCACACAGCTGTGGGGACAGCTGCACATGGAGATCTCAAATCTGCTTCATGCCAAGGCTGCACAGCGGAACCCATGATCTTTGTGTAGCAAAGGGAAGAGAAGTGGCCAGGAGGGCAGCTGTGGCTGGGGCGACCCAGTGACTGATAAGTGGAAGGAGCAGAGAGCGGAACAGGAAAGAGTCCAAGGAGCCTGGCGGACTGCATGTTATCTCAGTTCCTCCTTCCCTCCTGCTGTGTGACTTGCAGTGCATAAAAGAGGTGGAGATATCTCCTGTCCCACTGATGGTAGTGGCTTCTGCCAACCTTTTTCCTTAGGTGGGCAGAAGCCAGAGAGGGCAAATGTGGAGCTGGACCCTAGGAGGCGCTGTGCATCGTCATGGGCTTGAAACCACTATCTAGGAGCCGTGGAGCAGACAGGGTGGGAGATTCAGGGAGCTGACCTGATCCCAGCCCTGGGAGCCAGGCTGAAGCAGGGCTGTACAGCCACCCACAGGCCCACAAGTGTGACACCACACACAGGTTGTCAAGCCCTGGCTCTGGGGCTGGTTTGTATGCAAGCTTTTTCAGAGCTCTGACTATATAGGGACTATGAAATCACGTCCTTCACCACACGGAATTCTTCATTCACTGCTAAATTTGAAGTCAGTGGTCTTTATTCAGCTTCTCAATTTCCTTTTTCAGTACTAGGGATCAAATCAGGAGGCACTGTACCACTGAGTTATGGGGAGAAGGCAGTCATATATATATATATATTTAATTTTATTTTATTGGTACATTTTAGGTATACAATATAATATAATGACATTCATCATTGGAAATTTGCACCTTTACATAATCTCTCTTGGTTCTTATTTTTTCCCCCTTCCCCTGCCCTCCCTTCAACCCCTCTATCCCTCCCTATTTACAAAGACTTTGTTTCCATTTTTTCATTTTCTCATGTTAATTCCATTCCCTTGTTTCCTTTCCCCTATCCTTTATAATTTTTGAGACAAAGTCTTGCTAAGTGCCCAGACTTCCCTTGAACTTGAGATCCTCCTGCTTCAGCCTCCTGAGTAGTTGGGATTACTGGCATGCACCACCTCACCCCACACTCGGTGAACTTTTTCCCAGCTCCCTCTGGGAATCCTGCAGGCGAAAGTGCCTGCAAGCACCTCTTCATCTGGTCTTCCAAACCTCCTCCCTTTCAGTTTCCTAAAGAGTGGACCAAACCAGAAACTGGGAGTCATCTCCCCTCCCCTCCACCTGCACTTCCCAGGCCATCCTCTGTCCCCTGCAGCCTCCTGTGGACGCTGCCCCTGTGTCCCTGCTCTGGCGGCTCTGACAGTCTCTTCGGTGATTTCCCTGCATCCTGTGTCATCGCATCGTCACTCTGCAGGGTTTTCTTTCCAAACCCCGGCAGGCTTGTTTGCTCACTGGCTGAAAACCCTCACCCCGCAGCAGGGCAGACCGGGTCCCTGTGGTGTGGCTGCCAGCAGCGCCGCAGGGGTGACCCTAGAGTGAACCAGGGTCCGAGGCTGACCCAGCCAGAGCTCAGGGAGATGTCTTCGTCCAGTGCGCACCCCCACGCCCTCCCGGGCCCGCCCTGCAGTGCCTTGGGGAGCCCTGAGCTGGGTCCTGGAGTCCCCACCTCGCCCTCAGCCCAGCTGGAAGAGCCGGCTCAAAACCCTCAGCCACAGCCCCCGTCTCCTCAGCGGGGCCTCGCTCCCCAGGAGAGCGGGCCGCCTCGCTGTTCCCACTGTCCCCTTTCTGACGTCTCTGCTTCTTTGTCTCCCCCAGTGGGTCTGTCAATACCCCTTGGCCGGTGTCTCCAACCCCTAGCCTGTGCCTGCATTTCACAGTAGGTTAAGGGAAAGGGGAGAAGTGGAGAGCAAACCCTTTATAGTGTTTTCAAGGTTTAAAAACTAAATGTGAGCGGAGCGTGGTGGCGCACCCTGTAATCCCAGCACTCGCGAGTTTGAGGCAGGAGGATTGCCAGGAGTTCGAGGCCGCCTAGGGTACATAGTGAGTTCAAGGTCAGTCGTAACTACGCAGTGAGACTGTCTCAAAAAAACTAAAAAATGAATAAAATGTTAAATGTGTTTAGGTGTTTTGAACGATTGCTTGCCAATCTTTAACACAGGGATCCCGCAGCAGCGGCCTCATAGACCACGTGGGGGCCTCGGTCCGCAGCACCCACCAGTAGGTGGCGCTGGGGCCTGCGACTTGAGGGTCCCTGGACTCCACAGCCTCTCACAGCGAGTGGCCACTGTCAGGGTTAGAGACCCAAGGCACACGCATAACATCTCCTCACACAGGTTGGTAGCTCAGTGTGACCTACAGTAGGGGAGAGAATAGGAGCCTGGGGGGTAGGAAGTGTCCTTTCCTCTGGCTGCCTGTTCCCACCCAAGGTTCTGCCCATCAGGGACCCTCAGTCCCTCAGTGTTCCAGCTCACCACGGCTGGTGACTAGCGTGACCTTGGTGTCCCCCTGGCCTGGGCCTGAATGCCAGCATCACCTGTCCTTGGCCTAGGAACTTGAGGTTGTATTTCCTAGGCCTCTGTGTTATGAAGCTGAGAGAGAGAAGCTGAGAGAGAAGCTGTAAGAGAGGAGAGGAGAGAGAGAGAAGCTGTGAGAGAGGAGAGAGAGAGGAGAGAGAAGCTGTGAGAGAGGTGAGAGAGGACAGAGGAGAGAGAAGCTGTGAGAGAGAAGCTGAGAGAGAGAGAGAGAGAGAGAGAGAGAGAGAGAGAGGGAGGGAGGGAGAAGCTGTGAAGTCTGAAGTCATGGAGCCACCAGAGGCTAGACATTGGGGAAGAACTGAACATGCCATCTCCCGTCCAGAGAAAGTCTGGAGGCCAGATTCCTTCTTCCTCAGAGGACTGTAGTCTTCTCTCTTAAGGCTTTGAATATATTATGAGGCTAATCTGCCCTACTCAGTCTCTTGATTTTCTTTTTTTAGACAAGGTTTCATTATGCAGTCCAGTCTGGACTTGAACTTGCAGCAATCCTCCTGCCTCGGCCTCCACAGTGCTATAATTACAGGTGTGTGCTACCATCTCACTCGGCAGTCTCTTGATTTAAATGTTAATCACATCAAAAAAATAGCTTCACACCAATGTCTAGACTTGCACTTAACCAAACATCTAGGGACAATAGCCTAGCAAAGTTGACTCAGAAAATTATCACACCATCCACTTACTTACTTGTTAAATGAGCTATGACAGATTTGGGTTTGTTTTATGGTACTAGGGATTGAACCTAGGTCACTCTACCACTAAGCTACATTTCTAGCCCTTTTATCTGTCTGTCCATCCGTCCATTTATCTATCTATATGAGTTCTTGTAAACTTGCCCAAGCTGGCCTGGAACTTGCAATCCTCCTGCCTCAGCCTCCTGAGCAGCTATGATTACAGACATGGCCCACCATATTGGCTTTTTGATTTTTGAGATTCAACCAATGACAATGTTATTCTGTTGATGACCGGTCTTTTCTTGTTACTCTCACAGGGGCCTGGCCTGACCCCTAGGAATTGTAGCTTGTGGGAGATAGTGGGAGAGAGGCCAAACCGAATGACCCAAGGAGGTTGTCATGGTATTTACCGAGAGCCAGGGAACACGGGCCCAGCCCTGTCAGCCATACGCTTGTGACAGGAGCTGGGCTGGAGTCCCCAAGGGATGCAGGTGCTGATGTCTTGTAGCTCAGCTCATTGCAACTTGTTTACTTCTAGCACCAACCTCAGGGGCCTGGGTGCCCCAGGAGGTGACTGCAGCTGGCTGTGTGGCGAACTCTTTCTCTGAATGGAGCATAGCACCCGTGACTGCCGTTTGTCCTGTGACTCGGTCGCCTGAGCTTTCCAGTTCTCCAGGGCCCCGCATCCTTCATCTCCACTCAGACCAGCTGCTGCTCCACCCTGCTGTGCTCCTGATGGTCACAACTGGGCATGGATGGAAGAAAACCATTGTGAAAACAATTTCAGGTAGATACTTGGCCTCTGAGTCTCCTCAGCCCAATGCCACAAGGGATGATTCTGCAAACCCTGAAGACTTCAGTTATCAAAGCCCAGAAGTGACTTAGAGACAAAGAATTTGGACAGTCTTTTCCCAGAAGAGAAAGTCTATTCCTAGGTGTTCTTTGCTTCACTCCCAGGATTCATAGTTGAAGTCTAGCAGAGCGATGGTACAAGGGCTCTGAGCAACTGAGGCTTGAAATTAGGGCATGGCCAGCTGGCTGGTAAAGTGTGTGACCTGCCAATCACCAAGACCCAGGAGACAGGCGCCCAGGCTCTGCACCTGGAACCAATCAGAAAGTGCTGTCTTCAATTATTTATTTGTTGAGACAGGGTCTTGCTATGTAGCTCACACTGGCCTTAAACTCACTATGTAGTCCAGGCTGGCCTCAAACTTGCAGTGATCCTCCTGTCTCAGCCTCCTGAGTGCTAGGATTACAGGTGTGTGCTACCATACCCAGCAGCCAAATCTTCAATCCCCCTCCCACCCCGCCCTGAACCTTCGATTGAACTCAGGACCTTGTGCTTGCCAAGCAGGCACTGGTGCTACTTAGCTAAACTTCCGGCCTTCAATACTGGGGATCCGCAAGGTGCCATTGAGCTGAATTCCTGGCCCACATCTTCAATTCTTGAGAACTCAAGCAGGTTTTTGATAGGATGGTCTAGACTGACATTAGTCTAAGCAGTCAGAGATATAAAGATTGCAGCCCTTAAGCACGTGGCCACTGTGAGCCTTTTCCTGGCAGCTCTCACTCTGTATATTTCTTTTCCTACCTTTAATAGATATAAAAACAATGAAGTGGTAGAAGAAAAAAACATCAACCTTGTGATAGTTAAGTGTGTCAATTTGAGTAAGAAATGCCCAACTAAATTGGATCAGCATAGTTCTGGGTGTGACTGAAGGGATTTACTTAAAACACAAAACCCACCTTGGGTGTGAGAGACACCAACCAATAGGCTTGCCACCTGAATAGAATAAAACAGAAACAAAGAAGGAAGGCTCACTTCTCTCTCTTCAGAGGAGCTCATTTTCACCTCCTCCTTGGATGTCATCTTCTGGCTTCTGGTGCAGACCCTTCGGCCTCCTGATTTGGACTCATAGGACAGACACTACACTGAACTCCAGGCTTTGACTGGATCCTCTGGATCTCCAGCATGCAGACAGATCTTTTGCATTTTTTCACACCTGATTCTGTGGGTGGCCAGTGTGAGCCAATCTTGGAAATTCTTTTTTTTTGGTACCAGGGACAGAACTTGGGACCTTGGCTTGAGAGGCAGGCAGTGGAATGGAAATTCTTATATATCTTGCATTAAATCTATTTCTCTGGTAAGCACTGACTGATACAAACCAAGACTTCCACATCCAGCAAACTGTCCTTCAGAAATGACAAGGAAAGACAGATATTCCTAGATAAACTAACACTGAGAAAAACAAAATTGTAAAACAATTATTAGGTTCATAACACACAAAGAATTTGTATGGAAATAACAGCACAAAATAAGAGGGTAGAGAATGACTTTATATCAAATTTTCCATATAAATTAGTATTTTGTTTGTTTGTTTGACAAATCTTTAATAGGCTAAAACCTCTAAAGCTCTTGGAAATTAACTTTAAAACTCTTTGGCTGCTTTACTACTAGACCACACCTCCCTAGGAGGCCTTAGACAAAACAGTTAACAAAAAAATGGTTTACATTTGTGCTTTGCTACCTAAAAATGAGAGGGATCTCAACCAGCTTTTCTCTTCTTCTATGTGCTTGTGGAGACCTGATGAGTGTGCCTTGTAAACTTTGAACAATGTATAGCCTTTGTCTTGCTGCTGGAAAAAGCTGCCTAGGTGATCAGATAACACAGCTGTCTTGGCCATTTTCTTGGAGGACAAAGATCCCCACAGGCTTTTGTCCTCTTCTGTGTCTAAAAGTGCTATCTTTTGCAAAAAAAAAAAAAAAAATGGTGCAGCCATTTAATCTATCTGCCCCATTCTCGCTCAAAGATTTACAAAATAGTGACTTAGATACTTTGACTATTGGTTTGGCTAACAATATTTCCTTCAAAATGACATGGATTTATGACTAAAATCAATTATATCTTAGGCTTTTAAAATACATACTTAAAAACACAAGTTCCCTTGGCCAGGGATTTAGCTCAGTGGTTTCGGCTGCCTGCTGCACAAGCTCAAGGACCCGAGTTCCATATAAATTAGTATTAAAGTGAAGTGGATTGTTTATTATTTTTGTTTTGTTTTTTGAGACCGGGTCTCACTATGTAGTTCAGGCTGCCCTTTAACTTGAAGCAATCCTCCTGCCTCAGCTTCCTGAGTGCTGGCAATATAGGAATACACCACCATGCCCAGCATAAATTGTTTTAAAGTTCATATAGTAATGCCAAGAGAAATCACTAAAATTATCATTCAAAAAACATTCAGCCGGGCATGGTGGCCTATAATCCCAGCACCTGGCTAAGGCAGGAGGATCACTTCGAGTTTGAGACCAGCCTAGGCTACGTAGTGAGTTCAAGACCAATCTGAACTACAGAAGGGTGGTCTTGAGTTTGAGGCCAGCCTGGGCTACACAGTAAGCTCAAGGTTAACCTGAGCTATATCACAAGACCCTGTCTCAATAAACAAACAAACAAACAAACAAACAAACACAGGACCGGAGATTTAGCTCAGTGGTTCTGCCGCCTGCCTTGCAAATGCAAGGTCCTGAGTTCAATCCCTGTCCCCCCCCGCAAAAAAAGTCATAATACCCATATTTTTAAGCACAACCACTTTGGAAAATGGCCAGCAGTTTGTTTTTTGTTGTTTTGAGTCAGGGTCTTTTTTTTTTTGGTACTGGGGATCAAACTCAGGACCTTGAGCTTGGGGGCCAGGTGTGGTGCTGCTGAGCTAAATCCCCAGCCCAGTCAGGGTCTTGCTATGTACTTCAGCTGGCCTTGAACTCACTATGTACCCTAAACTGGCCTTGACTTCATGGTGATCCTCCTGCCTCAGCCTCCTGAGTGCTTAGATTACAGGTCTGGGTTTAAACTATGTAGCCCAGGCTGGCCTTGAACTCAGGGCAATTCTCCTGCCACAGCCTCCCAAGTGCTGGGAGGCATGTTGGCCTTACTGATTTTGTCATTTGTGAAGGGCCTGTTCCAGTCTTTTGCACATTTTTCTATTGGTTTGTTTGATTTTGCTCTCTCAGTGTCTTGCAGGAGGGCTCCATCAAGTCCAAATAGACATCTTACTTTTTGAATATCTTCTAGTATGGGGCTCTCTTTATTCCTGCTAATGGTACCTTTTGATAAGCAGTATCTCTTGATTCTAATGTTGTTCAATTTATAGTTTTTCCAATATAACTGATTTTTGGTTTTGGAGGTGTGGGGATTGAACCCAGGGCTTCAGGCATGCTAGGCAAGCACTCTAGCAACTGAGCTCCACTCCTCAGCTTGCCTTTTTTTTTTCTTTTTGGTGTTGTATTTAAAATGGTGAAATGATGGTTAAGGTGGGGGTCAACTTGACTGGCTTTGGGACGCACTGGGAACTGGTGGAGCACACTTCTGGCTGTGTCTGAGTGGGTCATGGAGGAGTGGCCTTGGGGTCTATATATGGCCTCTCCTTCCTTCCTTCTTTTTCTCACTCCTCCTCTCTGCTGCTGACCCTGCTCTACTTCCCAGCTGCCACAGGCAGCAGTTTTGCTCCACCACATCCTTTTGCCATGTTTCTTCATTGAGCCAGCTGGCCATGGACTAAACCTCCTGAAACCATGAGCCAAATCAGAGCTCACCTTCTAAGTTATGCGTGTTGAGGATTGTGTCCCAGGGATGAGAAAACTTACACTTATGTTCATAAAGATACAGGCCTATGTTTTCTTCCAAAAGTTTTACCTTCCAGATTTAGATACATAATTCAGCTGAGCTGTTTTCATTATGCTTTGTCAAGTGTAGAGGTTCATTTCCTGTGGATATCAAGTTGGCCCAGGACCATTTATTGGAAGTGCTGTCCTTTCCCTCCATATTGCATTACCACCTGTGGTGTAAAATTGTATAGGTACAGGGTTTCAGATTGTGTGTTCTGCTCCACTGGTCCATGTGCAGTGGACCACCAGTAGGAAGCTGAGCAACTGACAGTATTATACTCAGTTTTGAATGTCTTGGCTCCAAGGGAGTGAGTCTTCCAGCTTTGTTGCTCATTGGAATTGCCTTGGATATTCTAGGTCCTTCACAGTTTCATGTAAACTTTAGAATCAGCTTGTCAATTTTCTTTTTTTTTTGTACTGGGGATTGAACTTGGGTCCTTGCACTTGTGCAGCAGGTGGTGAAACCACTGAACTAAATGCCCGGGATTTATTTTTCTTATTTTTTATTTTTTTTGGTACCAGGGATCAAACTCAGGTCCTTGGCTTTTGAGGCAGGCGGCGGAACCACTGAGCTAAACTGCCCCCCTTGATGCTTTTTGATGGTATCATAAATGTTTGTAATTTCATTTTCTATTTGTGACTGTTATATAGATAAGACAATTTCTTTTTCTATATTCACCTGATATCCAGTGACCTTGGTGAATTAATTTATCAATTCTAATAAATTATTCATTGGGGGGGCAGTATTGGGCATTGAATTCAGGTCCTCCTGAGTTATAGCCCAGCCTTTTTTCATTTTTTATTGAGACAAGGTCTTGATAAGTTGTTAAATTGCCCAAGCTGGGCTTGAACTCACAATCCTGCTTCAGTCTCTTTTGTGAAGGAATTACAGGCATGTACCACTATGTCCAGTTTAATAGTCTGTATATTAAAAATTTTACTACATATACCATCAGGTTGCTTGCAAATAATTCAACTTTTATTTCTTCTTTTCCATTACTTATCCTTTTTTTTTTTTGGTACCGGGGATCGAACTCAGGATCTTGCACTTTTGCAAGGCAGGCGCCGGTACCACTGAGCTAAATCCTTGGCCCACTTACGGTTTTTATTTAAAACGTTTTTGAAATGTAAATATCATAAAATTCACATATTTTAAGTATACAAACTTAGCTCTTTTGGTAAATTTACCAAGAGGTACACTATCATTATAATCATTTTAGAACACTGTCATCATCCTAGTAAGTTTCCTCATATCCTTTTTTTTCCTTTTTTTTTTTTTTTCAGGCAGCGTCTTGCTTTGTAGTTGAAGCTGGCCTTGAACTCACTATGCAGCCCAGGCTGGCCTTAAACTTGTGGCAATTCTCCTGCCTCAGCCTCTCAAATGCTGGGATTACAGATGTGTGCCATCATTCCTGGTTCTTGTTTTTTGAGACTGAGTCTTACTATGTTCTTCAGGCTGGTCTCAAACTCCTGGGCCCTAGTGATTCTCCTGCCTTAGCTTCCTGAGTACAGAGATTACAGGTGTGTGTGTCTGGCTCATCAGTATTCTTTTTTTTGGGGTACCGGGGATCCAACTTGGGTCCTTGCGCTTGCACAGCAGGTGGCAAAACCACTGAGCTAAATTCTTTAGAAAAAAATAAAATTCTTTTCTGGACCCAGCTGAGGATCACATAACGCATTTAGTTATCTTGGCTTCGCAGTCTCCTTGCATCCATCGGTACCTTCACACTGAAGAGTGCAGTTCCCTCTGCCTTGGTTGCTGGCTCAGGTCAGACTGGGGCCCTGCACTTTGGCAGGAAGCCCAGAAGGATATGCCCTGGGGCACTGTACCAGGAGGCCTGCGGTGTCTATATGTTCTGTTTGTGACGATGGTGACTTTGAACCCGTGGTTACAGGCTGTCAGCTGTTGGTACTCTCAATTACTTTTTTCCTCTTTACAGTTAAATAATCTGTGCCAAGCTACCTTGAAAATATGAGTATCTCATATTCCAAACACAAAAAAACAAACCAAATGCCTGGGACTTTCATCCACATCTCCTCACCTGTTGAAGTGTCTTGTCAGTACAATTATTACTAAGAAAAAAAAATATTACTAAGGTTGCTGTCAAATGCAGATTTTCAAATTTCAGAATTTCATCCATGTTTACTAGCTGAATCTATGGACTGTCGTATTTGTTTATTTGTGCACTGCCACACGGGGCTGTCTCTCCTTCCGAGATCTGGGATGCTACCTTCCCAGGCCTGTGACTGCAAAATTCTCCTCTGCTCTACACAGATTTGGGCTCAGTTCCCCCAACACCAGTATTAAGGATTGAACCCAGGGCCTTCACAGCGAGCTACATCCCCAACCCTTTTTATTTTTTACTTTCACTACGGCACTAAATTATCCAGGCTCAGCTCAAACTTTTTTTTTTTTTAAATCTGTACAAGCTTCTACTCTGAGAACCGTTTGGTCTCCACAGAAGCCAGAACTGAGGAGGTGATTTATTTGTCATCACAGTGCCCCCAACTTGCTGCAGAGTATGTACATCAAGAGACAATATAGAGATTCCAAGTGACTGTGATCAAGACACCAAGGGAATTACTTACAAAGATTTTCTAAAATGTGTAAGTTCTACTGACTGCCCAGAGAGATGCCAACAGTTGCTGTAGCCCCAAATGCTGACACAAGATGGCAGCTAGAACATAAAACCCCATCACCCAGTGAACCAATCACTTCTCAATCAAGGGGCAGAGTGGAAGCAGCAGGGAGTGCAGGGAAGGCTGTTTCAGCAGGAGTGCAGGTTTGGTTGCAGCCACAGGACAGCTTTCCTTGTCTCCAACGTCAGCTCGAACTTTCGATCCTCCTACTGCAGCCTCCAGAGTGCTGGAATTACAGGCTTTTGCCCCCATGCCTGGCTTGGGCTGAGCTTCTTAGGTTTGCTCAGATTTCAGCAAATGGCTTGAGTCCTGACAATCTAGTGGGTGAGACTCACAGACACTCTTGAGGCCTCCTCCACACCTTCCGCCCTCTACCCGAGGTCCTTAGCCTCTGGCCAGTTGCAAATGCAGGGAGCTGAGCTCTGTACATTCCCCTGGCCACGGATCTCAGCCTTTAGTCATTTCAGCTTCTACAACTCACTCAAACCACACAAATCACTGGTTTCTCTGGCCTTTCTAGGTATTCTTTTTAGGACCATTTTAGAGTGGTAAATACTCCACTGTATCCTGAAGTGGAGTTAATTATACCTATAGGATACATTTATGGAGAGAATTTCCAGTTCAGAGAGCATGACGATACAATTAATCTGTCTTTATCTTCGCTCATTTTATAGGTAAAATACCTCACTTTAATTTAGTTTTACTTAGTACTGAGGCTGAATTATCTTCTCAGTTACAATGCTTCTCCCTACAGTGAAATTTCACAGGGACAGAACTTTCGTCTCAGTCTCTCCTATATTGGGTACGCCAAAAGCAGGCTCTGGCAGGCTTGGCATACACCTCTGATGCTCAAAGTCAACATGCTTGTTCACCGCTGTTGCTCGTTTCCCTGGCAATGTTTTGTTTTTGGAGTGGCAGCAGACACTGCTTCTTTACTTCTGACGTCCCCTGTGCTCTCCGAGGTGCATAGCTGCTAAGTGAGCTGGGAGTTATTTCCAGGTGGTGGCAACCCCATTGCCCCTCAGCTGCCTCAGCCTCTGTCCACTGTGTGGCACAGGGCAGCCCCGAGGCTAGGAAGGGTCCCACCTCTATGCTGAGTCAGCTACAAGTCAGTGACCTGTGGCTGGGATGTGACTCCTCACTTGCTGGAGGATATGGATCCAGCCCAGGGCCACACACCACAGGGTAGGCAATGACAGTCCTGCCACGGGAGCACCTACTAGAGTGCCCACTACCCGTCACACCCTGGGCAGAAGCACAATCCCCGACTTCCTGACCCCTGTGCTGAGCCTGCTCACTCCAGCCTTGGGTCCTCCCTCCCTCCCGCTATGTGTGGCTCTAGGACAGCACCTGCCCCTGTGAGGGTCCTGGAGAGAGGACTTCATGGGGGTCCTGGGGCCCTTGCTCAGCTGGCTTGGGAGGCGAGGCAGGGTAGGGCAGGGCCAGGTGACAGAGGACTGAGGTTCTCCTCTTCCTCCTGCAGCTTCTCAGATCTGGATACTGAATCCACTGTGTCTTCCGTTTTCCTTTGTGGATTTCTACTTTAAGACCTCCATGACAGCTGGGTGCGGCGGTGCACACCTGTAAGCCATACACTTCGGGATCCTGAGGCAAGAGGATCATAGGTTGGAGTGCAACCCAGGCAATGTAGTGACTTAGAGACTCTGTCTCAAAAAAAAAAAAAAAAAAAAAAAAAAAAAAATATATATATATATATATATATATATATATATATATATATATATATGGATGCATGCCATGGATGTAGCTCAGTGCAAAAGCCCAGGGTTCAATTCCCCAGTTAAAACCAAAACCAAAATCAAAAACCAAACCAATCACCCAAACAACAAAAATCAAATGCCATGGCTTTTCTGTCTCCTGAGAGTAAAGACAGGTTCCTGCTGTGTGGATGGCTACATCCTGCCTAAGGGAGAACTGGGACCTGTGCCGAGAAGCTGGGGGACAGCTTGCCCACCACGTCACACTACTGTCTCACTCCCCTTTCAGGGAGGTGGCAGAGGGGAGAGGCTGGAGGGCATGGGCTGTGCTCCAGGTGCAGAAGGCTAGAGCTGGACGCAGTGAGGCAAGCACCCCTGGAAGGATGCCCGAATCCTGACCTGTGACCCTCTACTGTCAAGCACAGGCACTTGGTAACTGCTGACAGAGAACTGAGCAGTCAGGTCAAGCAGTCTGAGCATCAGGGGTCTGCAGGCTGGGTCAGATCCGGAACCAATGTGTAGAGCACAGGGAAAATGTGCTTCAAGTCCTCTGAGGAAAAGGAAACCAGAGACCTTCCGGGCAAGGGGACCAGGCCCGTCCACAGCAACGGGGTTGGGCTGGGTTCTGCCCCCACCCTGCCCTTGGGTGGGCACCGCTCCACCACACCCAGCCCTGTGGTACAGAGAGAACAGAACAGAAGCCACTGTCTCCACAGGGTAGGTGAGTTTCTCACCTACTGAACGAACGGAACGGAACGAAACGGAGTGTCAGTTCCCGCACAAATCTCCACTGATACCAAACTCTCCAATGCTCTGGTCCCTTACAGAAAGTGAGTAGATTTGCATGTGACCTGCACACAACTTGCTGCATACTTTATATCACCTCCACATCCCTTGTAACATCTGAAACAATGCGAGCGCTATGTAAACAGTTGTGCTGTACTTTTTAGGGAATAATGACAAGAAAAGTCCACTCTGACTCTGGTCACTGCTCCCTCTGCCTGCAGGGGCCTCTCACTCAGGAGGGCAGAGCAAAAGCCCCTGGCAGCAGGCCCCAGCAACCTGGCAAGCCCTCTGGAGGGAAGGCAGTGCTGACAAGGAGCCCCGACCCTGGATCCCACTTCTGGAGCTTAGACCCAAACCAGGCAGCCTCGCCCAGATGCTGAGGGCTTTTGCCACCACACTCCTCACACTCAGAGGCTGCCGACAACCCAAGGCTCCAGACACAGGAGCATCTGTGCTTAGGACTCAGGAGGCCCCCAAATCCCACTCCTCCCCTCTTCTCTGCACCTTTTCCCACCTCTACTTGTGCGCAGGCCACTGTCCTCTAAGTGACAGCGCCAACACAGACTAGAGGGGTCCTAGGCTGTGCTTCCCTTCCACTGGATACCTGTGCCCCTCTGGAGGCACAGAATGGACATGACTACTTCAAGAATCCCTCTGCCAGTAGGGGAAAGGAAAAAATATGAGAAAAGGAAAAAATGGAAACAAAGTCTTTGTATATAGGGAGGGGTGGGAGGGTTGGAGGGAGGGCAGGGGAAGGGGGAAAAATAAGAACCAAGATACATCATGTAAAGGTACAAGATCCCACTGACGAATGTCATCATATTGTACATTTAAAATGTACCAATATGGGCCGGGAATTTAGCTCAGTGGTTTTGCTGCCTGCTGCGCAAGCACAAGGACCCGAGTTTGATCCCCAGTACCAAAAAAAAAAGTACCAATAAAACTTAGTGAAGGAAAAAAAAAAGAATCCCTTTGCCAGTCAGATCTCCCAAGTGATTTAACTTTCTTTTTTTTTTTTTTTCAGTTCGGGGGATTGAACTCAGGACCTTGTGCATAACCTCAGTGGTGCCACTGAGCTAAATTCCCGGCCCAGCCAATTAACTTTTAACACAGGGGTGCCCATTAGCTTTTTGGAGAATGGGGGCAGCAGAAGAAAAGGCCTCAAACACAGGGCTGGGCTGTTGGGTGGGCGGGAACAGGGCACCTCTGGCAGGGGCTCCCTGGGCTAGAGAGCTTCCAGGTCTGCTGCCCCCACGGCAGCAGGATCAGTGATGGTGGACAAGGCAGCCCACATCAGTAAACCCCAGATAGGACTTCTAGCTCTGTCCTGGCACAAGAACATGGGGCGGAGGTTCCTTTCCTCTACACACCCTGCAGTGCTGCCCTGTGGCACCCCATGGGCCACTGGTGAGGTCACAGCTCAGTTCCATAAACTTCTACCACATGAGCAGGTGGGTGGAGATTCCTTCCAGTCACCACAGAGAAGATTTAACAAGTACAAACCTGCAAACTCTTTATTAAATTCTCCCATTTCATCTGTACAGAAAAAAATGCACATTATGTTCAGAATCTCAGTAACATCTCAAAATTACACAGCATGAACATGTAAAAACAAGGAACTGCCAGGATTTTATACATAAAAAGGAAACCCATTTACAAAAGAGGCTTAATTGTACTTTTTTTCTTTCTTTCAAAAAAAACCCCAAAACCAAAAAACAAGTAAGAGGCCCCAGATCTCACACGGCACTAATATGCAGCCCATTTTCCTGCCAGGACGAACCTGGAGAGCTGTTCTACCACCTGGCAGGAGGCCGTCTGGGCTCTGGGATGCAGGGGCCAGGCCTATGTGAGGGGAATGGCCAATGCAACACAAAGAAGCGGTCCGCACTTCCTCCTTGCCTGTGAAGAGCTCTCCAGGGCAGGATCAAGGTGCCCGGGCCAGTGGGGCAGGGAAGGGCTCCCCGCTGTGGTGCTGTCACCATCAACCTCATCTTTGTGCCCTGGGTGACAGTCCCTTTTCTGTGTCCCTGCAGCAGTCTCACGGATGGCTCAGGGGAATGTGTCACCCTGAAGCCCACTCACCTGTTCTCTGAGGCCTGGGAGGGAAGGGAATCTGACTTAGACCAGACTGCCCTGACATGCGATCCTGGCCCTCCCTGGTGGAGGGTCCAAGGTGGAGTGTGGTTACGGGTGGCAGACCCAAGACAAATGGAAGGAGGGGAGGCTGGTGTGTCAGATCTGGCCTGGGACACCTTGGGAGCCAAAGCCAAGCGGTGGAGAGGTGAGCTGGGAGACAGACCCCTAAGGTGCCCGGTACCACATGTTATAAAAATCACTCAGGAGTGCTCACATGGCAAGGAATCTGAGGAGGCATTCTGAGCTTTGAGATGTTTCCACCTCATAAGAAGCTGAAATCCAAGTAAACATACTGAAATGCACATGTTCCATAAAACCACATTCTTCTCGTGGTTCTACGGCACAATTTAGGGTGCTGGTGCCACGCTGGGCTGACTTCCAAGGGCCTGCGTGTCCTCCCCCACCTGCCTCACATACTGAGATGGGTGCACGTGGAGAAAGGTGTTTTCGGGAATGGGGAGGGAACCTTTTCTTAAGAGGACTTGAGACCAGCCAGGAAAGGAGGCCCAGGAAGCTCTCTCGTCATCAATGACTCTTTACGGGGATTTTTAGGACAGAAGTGGTAGCACAAGCCTGAAGGTGGAAAGGATGGACAGTTCCAGAAGTCACAATGTACACAATGGTACATCTCCTCTTGGGAAGGTCAAAGGCCTTGAACTACAATATTCCCAATATGTCTGATAAAATGCAAATGGCAATGTCCTTGCCATTGGATTCTTCTTCATTTGACCTCAGGAAACAGGAAGACATGAAATCTGACAGTGACTTTCTGTTGTATCTTCTAGGAAAGTGTCCTCCCCACCCAAGTTTTTCACTGTATCCCAGGAGGGCAAGCACAGAATGAGACAGCGCAGCCAAGGTAGCTGTAGCAAGTTCCTGTCAACACCTGCTCATTAAATACTAACTCATCGCTTGCCCTAGAGTTCCCCTTACTTCTAAGGACACACTTATTGGCTCAGACAGCCCGGCTAGATCCACAAACCAGGCCTGGGAGTGGCAGCCATAGGTCTCCCAGGAATGCAGAGCACCAGAGGCACAGACCTCAGCCTTTGGTATGGCTCTGCTGTCAGCAGATCTTACCAAAAGATCTATCATGGGGCAGGAGCGATGGCAGAGAACTCCAGGGATGCACCACAGTAGATAATGGTAGATCGATCACTCACGGAGTGGGCCCTTCTGTGGGGGGAGTCCCATGACAGGGAGCAGTTAGTCCTGTCTATGGGATTCTGTCCGGATCTCTGACGGCCCCTGCCATACACAGCACCTCCAGCCCTGGTGTCAGGCTTCCAGATCCTTGGAGGGAGGTGGAGCACTAAGTCTACTCTCTGAGGTACTGGTATAAGCTGGCAAGGCCAGTGACCTGGCCGTTGTAATTTTTAGCAAGTACCTGGAGCTTTGGCTGTGGCCCAAATCCTACCTGAAAGGTGTATTCTTATCCGGGATGCATAAGGCCAAACCCCACCATCGGCTCCTGACTAGTTCCCGACTGCTGATTTATGACCTCGACTGACCTATGAGGCCAGGGACCCAGGTGGCCCAGAACCTGCTCTGTGATGCCAAATGAGGTGTAGGATGAGTGGGATGGGGCTGCCAATGCAGATGATGCTGGATCCCCTGGATTTAGGAAAATTTGCTCAAGACCTTTCCAGTCATAGGAAAACACTCACAAGAGGATGGTGCATACTTTCTTGTAACAAGCAACTCCAGATACCAGCAGAGTTATCCTTTCTAGTCTACTTCTAAATATGACAAATGTTTCATGAACCAAGTTCATTTAACCTTCAAATCTGCTGCAGACTACTAAGGGGATTTCCTGTCAGTTCAGAAGAATACAAATATAGAGGCGCATCAGAACCACAAGGATGCTTTACCGGGAGTGACACTCCCCACCCAAGGAAACAAGAATCATATCCCGAAAAGCACACTGCTGTAACATTGGCTGCATCCATGGTGCCTGGCGCCCCTTGATGGGTAGCCCCAGAGAGGGAGGGGCCCCCCAGGCCAGCTCAGCTCAGTCTGTAGAGCGTGCGGGCTAGCATGGTGCTCACACTGCAGCGTTTCAAGTCTCATGAGACTGAAGACTCCCAGGACAACTGCTGCGAATCAGGAAGACCCTAGAGCAGGACCCTGAGGGACCAGGTGGCTTAGCAGCTTTTCTTGGTGACTTGCATTACCCTAGGCTGGGGACATACAGCTGGCTTCTGGAACCCACTGCCTCTAGGAAAGGCAGCAAAAAAGACAAAGGAAAGAAAAGAAAGAAGAAAACCACAGTATTCAAAGGTACATCAGTCAGGTTAGACGAGGAGCATCTGGGTCGACAGATCCGCAATGGACGCAGCCTGTAGGGGACAGACTTCAGGGAAGACAGATGCCGCTCCGGTAGGTGCTGGCATTCATGGGCTGCACCCAGGGCCTAGGAGGAGGAGAGGTGCTGCGATGGGCCTGGGTCTACAGGGCCAGGTTTAGGCACATGATTTATAATACTTTGTGGACATTTAACAGGTTAATAAAATATATATTATATAAATATATCTCCTACTGTACATGCTGCCCTCCCGCGCAGCCACTGTCACGCCACTGCCACAACGCAACCAAAGGTGGCCAGGCTGAACTTCGATGCCCAGGCTCCCCCTCCTGTGCCCCAAACCTGTCGTCTCCACCCTGGAGGGACAAGGAGCGTGGCCACGAACGGTGCCCCTATAAAGCTCGGATTCCAGAATGTCCAGGTGTCACCAAAATACTGCACTTAGCTAGTGCCTCCCAGGGTGCGTGCAGCACCAGGGTGCAGCAAATGGACAGAGAAGAACGGAGACAATCCTCCATCTTTTAATGCCACCACTCACCATGCCCTCCATGTGAGCACAAAGGAGCCTGTCTGGGGATCTGCCTGGAGCGTGCGGGGTGGCCAGGCGGGGCACCAGTTACTCCCAAGACCACACTAAATCTCCACCAGCCACTGGCTCTGGTCTGTACTGTAGCTGGAAAATAAAGCCACGTGGGTCAGACCCTTGCGCTTTTCACCCTGTCTCGCAGGATCCTCTCCTGGTGGCAGAGAACTTCGAAAGCAATGGCCCCTCAGTTGGGGCGACCTTGCTGGACAGTCCCACACCATCCTGGGGAGGAAGGTGATGGCTCCTGCTGCCTGCACACTCTGAATCCGGTCACCCCGCAGATCCTCGGCAGGACGGTCCCACTTCAGACTCCTGAGCTGACCCCAGCTCACTTGCCCTCAGCTCAGGGAGGTGAACACCTTACCGCACTGTGGTAAGGAGATCACAGAAATACCCATGGCTGTGGGACTGTGATCAGCAGTGGCTCATTTTCAGTGACAACTGGAAGCAAACAGGACCCAAATCAGGCTGGTTAGTGGCTTCCCACTACCCAGTGAAGTCCCAGGCCTGGCATGGCCTGAAGATGCTGCTGGGAGACAAGCCAGACATCTCAGTGACTGCGTACTGGGCGTATGGGTCTTCTCAAGTTCCTGCCTTTATCTGACGAAGCTACATGGAAGAAACAACCCTGCTGCCCAAGTCAAGCCTGGAGGAGATGTGTTATTATATACATTTTTTTTTCTTTCTTTAAAAATTTCTTTCCTTTTTTTTGGTAGTTTTTTTACAAAAGCATGAGTTGCAGGTCAGGTGAGTTGGTTCTGGAAGAAATGGTAGTTCTGCTGTAGGAGAGAGACTTGTCTACAGGCAGGTAACCCAAGTTCGCCAACAAGGCAACCACCAAAGTGGCCAGCTGTGGACACTGCACAGATGGCGATGGCAGCGGTGGAGGAAGAAGACACCGTGGGCATGGCCAAGTCTGGATGGGACAATGCAGAGGGCACCTGCTGCTGCTCTATCGTGGGTGTTGGTGCCACCTCTTAGAAGGGCGAGGTAAGAGGGTACACTATACAGGAAGGCTGTACAAACGGGGCACTGGGCAGGGAGTTCCTTTGGTGCTCAAGGCAGCTCTACCTGTCCTTGAGTTCTCGTGTCACTCGTTTGGTGATCCGTCCACACATCAGACCGATCAGGAACAATATGCAGATGCTCCCACTGATCACAGACAGGATGTAGTTCTTTGATGGTGATGTCATCACTTGCATGGCAAGGTCAGAGAAGCCATCTGCTGGGGCCACCTGGAAGGAGACACAGCAGTGTGATGCTCTGGGGGACAGTGGGTAGCGGCAGTGCTTGGTCTTATGCGCTACAAAGAGGCACAGCTGTTGTGTCCAGATCGCGAGGTGTCCAAAGACCACCAAGGAGCCGATTCTGATGCAAACACACGAGGGTCGTTTATTTAAGCTCGAGCAGGGGCTCTCATCCGACACCGACGCAGCGGGTCAGGGTTGAGAGCCCCGGCTCTAAAACACCAGGGGTTTTTATAGAGGTTACAGCAAGGCGCGGGGTTTCAAAAAGGCGAGGGGTTTCAAATCACACACAAATCATACAATTGGCTAGCATTTAGCAAGTTTTGAAAGTTTAAACCTAATTGGTTGGGCCTTGCGTGCTGAACTGCAAACGGCTGTTCAAGTCATCGAAAAGAATATCTGGGATACTGGGGTATTGGGGTAACTACTGATTAGCTGTTGCAGGCCATTGAGAAGAGCATCTGGGACACTGAGGCAGCTACTGATTAGCTGTTGTTAGGCTAGTTGTTAGGGGGCTGTTGAACATTATCACAGGCAGGTGGCCAAAGTGTATCTTGTGGTTTTTCTTGGAACTAGAATTTATGTCCAGGCCACCTTACTCTAAAATGGGGCCAAAATTTTAAAATGGAGTCACTCAGGTCTCACACAGCCACCCCAGTTCCCTCACGATGACCATCACTGAATGGCCACACAAGAATGGCCCTTGGGCTGTGGACGTGACCACACCCACCAGGGGCAAGGGGTCTCACGATTCCACTTATGTCCTGTTCACCCCAGCCCCCGGGGGCAGGCTTATCATGCCCACGTCACAGATGAAGACCTGTGGCCTGGGTCGGGGGTGGTGGTGGTGGTGGTGGTTGGAACACTGGTACAAGGCCACAGGGTCTCATATGGTTTGACTTATGTTCTTCACCATGTTTGCTGCCATTAGGAATAACAGACACAGGGCCAGGGATTTAGCTCAGTGGTTTCGCCGCCTGCAGTGCAAGCTCAAGGGCCCGAGTTCGATCCCTGGTACCAAAAAAAAAAAAAAAAAAAAGGAATAATAGACAGGTAGAGATTGTGTTGTATGTTCTCTCTCTTGGGTTTGCTCATTACATCACAATATGCAAGCGTGGCCTGGATGCGCTGTACCCCTAGCTCAGACTTCATCCCATAGCACTTGTGCACGTTTATGTTTTGGTCACTTTTCACCTTGTTCCGATACTTTCTCCAGTGGAACTCTGTGCAGCTTACTACAGAGGAACCAGGACCAAAAGGTTCGGAGGGTACAAGAAAAGCTGATCTCTGAAGTCTCAGTCTGGACGTGAGGGAAGGGTCTGGCCCAGACACCCGGGCTGCTCCTATGTTCACCCCAACGTACACAGGACAGAGCAGGCAGAAGTGGGATTAATGAGGTTTGAGCACCCACACTTCCAACACAAAACAAAACACACACGGAGTCACTCTGGCTACAGGAAGAAGGGCAAAGAAGCAGAAACCAGTGTGGGAAGAAGGGACAGTGCAGTCAGTGTTGGCCTGCTGCTTCCTGGGGCACAGTTTTCCCTTGGAAGAAAGAGTGTGATCCTGTGACATTTCCCTTCCATCTAGGTATGAAGACTTTCTCTGGTTTCTTCCCCTGCCTTGTTACCCTTCATCTTTTTGTTTTGGACAGTCTTGCTATGCTGGCTGGGCTGGTCCCGAACACCTGGGCTCAGGGGATCCTCTTGCCTCAACCACCCCAGTAGCTGGGACTGGAAGCACATCCCACTGTGCCTGGTTTGTTAACTCTTGACCTTGAGTAGATGAGTGACAGACCTGGCCAAGGTCACTGTCTTGACCGAAGGTCACTGGGATGTCTCCCCCAGTGTGAGTCAATACAGAAGCATGGATCTCGAAACCCAAGGGACCTAGGGCAAGTCATAATCTCTAAAGTCAGTTTCTTCCACTGTAAAGTAAGGTAATAATCATCACCGGGATCCGAAGTGCCACCGAAGTGTTTTGTAAACTACAGAGCAACATACACAGGAGGCGAATGTGTGTAGGGGACCCTCCCCAGCCCTGTCTGCCTGCGCTCCATACATCCTGAAGCCCCTCTGCATCTCATCCTTCTCCCTGACCCAGCCAGCTGCGTGCTGGTTTTCCTTGGTGCTGGTATGTACTTGGTCTCCCAAAGCCTGTGTAAAAGTATACAAGTAAGCCTAAAGACTCTTGGATTTCTCTCTTTTCCCATGGGTGTGATGTGTCTTACCACTGAGCTAAATACCCACTCCTAGCCAGGAAGTTTTAAAGGCTCACTGGCTGATTTTTCAAAGTACACCTACTGCTCGTCTCCCAGCAAGGACAAGCAGAAGTCTCTCAGAGACAGGAAACCCACAGAAGAGATGGCCATGTTAGACTCTCTTGGTCTTACCTTTGCTGCATAACTCCACATTTCAATCCGGTCATTGAGGCGCTTTTTGCACTCGGGTTGTAACCGTACCCGTTTATCCTCCAGGGCCTCCATCAGGCAGGACATCTCTGTGGGAGGAAGGGGGTAAGAACAGTCTGCAACTGTACAGAGCGGAGACATCTGTCAGGGAGAAGGATCCCCAGCCACCAGAGATCTCGGATCAAATCCATTCCTGGGAACTTGGTGCAAGATCCAATATGGTGAGGGGTGGGATGCAGCTGCCAGGGGAGACCTCTCTTATGTTCACTGGTCATGCTGGGTGCAGAACAACCAACCTCAGAAAGCTGCCTACTGTGCATGCCTTTGCAGCTACCAAGGAAGCTCAGTGTGGGAAAGGAAGGGCGGGGAGAAGGCCATCGTGATGACTTAGCTTTTGCTTCCCTGGTAAGTCACTCAATTCTCTCCCTTTACCAAATCCTTAGCTCTGGTTATGGCCAGATCAGTTCAGACCTGCAGGATTATTCCTAAACTCATTCTGCCACAAAGGCCAAGTTTCAGCAGCAACCAGGCCTCCAGGGGACGCTGCAGCTCCCAAGAGAGCACAGACAGGGCTGAGTGGACAGAGAGACTTACGGCGCCCACGGCCAGGGGTGATGGCCGCACAGTGGTGTTTGATGTCCAGGGCACACGCGGTGTGAAGAACGGGGTCCACAAAGATGTCTGCCTTGCTTTCCTTCAGCATGTTTAACACTTCCTGAAAGGGAAGGTCATTGTGGAGAGAGCTTTTGTAAAGGAAATGCATCATCAGATCTGTTGCGTGTGAAAACTATATGCACACAAACAGGACAAGGAGCGAAGGGCGGAGGTTACACTACACTGGGAGAGGGGCCATGTGGCTGTGATGTACACAATGCAGACTTTCGGTCCCCGATTTAATTCACTAACTACTCTGAGGGCTCCGGCATGTGCTAAGGGAGGTGGGGACTGTGCTTGACTGGAGGATCAGAGATGGATTCTTGGCATTCTGTTGTCTTATTATTTTGCTTTTGATACCAGGGATCGAAATCAGGACCTTGAGCTTATGAGGCAGGCATGGTGCCACTGAGCTAAATCCCCAGCCATGTCTTATTATTTTAAAGAACCTAAATATTATTATTTATCTGTGTAATACAGTTATTTTGTAACTTTAAGAAATCTAAAAAAATATGAAATTTGAAAATCAGATTACTAGGTCATATATCCTCAAAAAGAAAAAGAGGATGCACAGAACATAACTTATATTGCAAGAGGAATTATTCAAATTTAAAGATGTTCTGAACAATGAAACTCTTTTAAACAAGGTTAAGCTTTTTTTTATAAAGGTCAGATATTTTATTTTCAACACTGCAAGATAATGTAGGTTAGAAGGCATATTTTGATAAATTTGTTTTTATGTGGTATTTCTGAAATGAACTATATCTTTACTTCCATTGGTTTTCATGAATGTGCAACACTTACTGGATGGCCTAGTCACGGTCATCAATCATTAGTACATCTGAACAAATGTTTAAAAAGATTAATGGTGAAGGACCAGCTTAAGGTTTGGAAGAAGGAACAATATGGAATGCTGATCAGGGCCAGGCATGGTGGCACACGCCCATAGCTCGGGAAGCTGAGGTAAGATAGCAAGTTTGAGCACAGCTTGGGCATTGTAACAACTTAGTAGGACCCAGTCTCAAAATAAAAAGTAAAAAGGGGTCCCCAGCACTTGGGAGGCTGAGGCAGGAGGATCACTATGAGTTTGAGGCCAGCCTGGACTATATGGTGAGTTCAAGGTCAGCCTGAATTACATAGTGAGACTCTGTCCAAACAAACAAACAAACAAACAAACAAGGGCTAGAGATATAGTTCAATGGAAGGGGCAGTCTTGGTGGCACATTTCTGTAATGTCTGTAATTCTAGCATTCTGAGGAGGATGAGGCAAGAGGACTACAAGTTTGAGCACAGCCTGGGCAATTTAGTGCCTTAGTGAGACCTGGTCTCAAAAATTTCTGGGCGGGCGTGGTGGCACACGGCTGTAATTCCAGCACTCCGGAGATTGAGGCAGGAGGAGCAATGTTAGCTCAAGGCCAGCCTGGGCTACACAGTGAGATCCTGTCTCAAAAGTGGCTGGGGAGGGGCTGGGGATTTAGTTCAGTGCAAGGACCCGAGTTTGATTCCCGGAACCGGGGAAAAAAAAAATGGCCGGGGAAATAGCTTGGTATGAAGATCCTGGGTTCAATCCCAAGTGAATGGCAGAAAGGGAAAAACAAAAGAAACAAAAGGAAGCAGGAAGGCTTGTTTTCAACTTCCTTATTAAGGAGTAGACGCCATAAGATCAAAAGAAGAAGGGGAAAATGGGAGCAAAGCCAGGTGCAGTGGTGTGGGGCCTATAGTCCCAGCTCCTCGGGAGGCTGAAGCAGGAGGATCACTTGAGCCCGGGAGTTCAAGGCCAGACTGGGCAACATGGGTGCACACACAAGGGCGCACGCACACACACACAGAAGTGGACAAACAGAGTGAGGGAAACCGGAAAGGGTTGGCTACCTTTTTACACATTTCCGTTTTGATCTTGAGCAGGTTGACCTTGAGACACTCCTCCACTTGACCTGTCTGCTCCTGGGCTGCTGCTTCCTCAGCACAGAGACTGGCAATCTGCTCAGGAAACAAAGGGAAACAAAGCCGTCCCACTGGGCACAGGAAGGGCCAGAGCCGAGGAGCCTGCTGTGTCCTGCCCATCCTGAACACCAGTGTCTGCGGTTGCTGCTTACAGACAGAAACTTGGGCCTTTAAACACATGCGCATCTCAAATAGCTTCCTGGTGAGGCACACCCCCTCCTGCACTGAATCCAGGCACCCAGGCTCTGGGCTCCTTCACAGAGCTGCAGTTAGTAAATGCACAGGAGTCAGGTTGCCCCCAGACTTGTCATCAACAAGACCACACTGATTCCACAGCAGGGAGGTAGATACCCAAGCAAAATCCAAAAGCAAATGCTTAGGATTTAGAGTTCAAAGTCAACCTCTCTCAACTTGGACAGACACACACATTCTTTTTTTTTTTGGTTCCGGGGATTGAACTCAGGAACTTGCACTTGAAAGGCAGGCAGAGGCACCACTGAGCTAAATCCCTGGCCCAGGACACACATTCTGAAACAGCCTAGAAGCAAAGATAACAAACTTGACTTTCTTTGCACAGTTTTATGGGTAGGCATCTTTGAGATATCTTTTGGTGTGATTTCCTAAAGTTGACACATGTTGAACAGCTATGCCTTTTCTTGCTATGAGGTCAAATAATTTCCAAGGAAGAGCACTTCCTTAAAGCTATATCTGGTCTAAGGGTATTCTGAGTTGATGATATGGAATAAGGAAAATGGAAGAACAAATAATATGCAGGAAGCAAGAATAAAAGAATACCCTTGTTCAAGAGAGACCCTGGGACTCAGAGTAGAGAGCCTTAAAGATGGGCCTGCAACTAACCAGGAGCTCAGGGCCGAAGAGAAACAAAGTACAGCAGAAAACTTTTCTTACACAGTCTTCCCCCAGCAGCTCTGGCCATACCAGTTTCGCTCTCCTACCTCATCTGAGCAATGGAGCTGGAGCTGAGGGTCGAGGCGGTAATCTAGTGCCGACTCCTGGATGATAATCCGGATCTGGTCCTCACAGTCTGAAGAGAGCCGCTACATGTGACAAAGGGACAGCCCATCAGAAAATGTCAGGTTTTTACTTCACCCCTTAGCTGCTGGCTTGGGGAAGGGCTAACAAAGGTGTTGGGAAAACAAGAGCCAGCTGGGCCTCCCACCGAGAAAGCTCTCACAGGGACAGAGGCGGCTCCCTACACACTGCCATGGAGCCTGGCCGGTTACCTGGTCAGCATATCGCAGCTTGAGGCAAGAGATGACTTGGCCTTCTAGCTCTGAATCGTCCTTGGCCTTGGTCAGGATGCCATGACAGAATTTTGGAATGTCAGCTTTACAGGCTTTCCTCAGCACAGGGTTTAAGCGGTAATCTAAAGCAGAAAGTGTAAATACACAAAATATTACATTGGAGACATTTTCACAAATTTTAGAAATCCACCTTCCAAAAGGGGACAATAACCACAACTACATGGCAATGCACATCAATGGCCCAGACTATAAGCACTAATTTGTTCATTCAGTAAACATCTACGGAACTCTTGCTTGGCTGTTGTTAATGAGCAATGTGATTTAGTTCAAAAGTACTATAGGTCCCCAGACATTCTACTTTGTAGGATTTTCTGGTCCTTTATTAAAAATGTCAAGGAGATATGAGCAGCCTTGCCCATGATAGCTATTTTTGAAAACGCCAAGAAAAAAATATCTAACATGGTTTGCCCATCAACCTATAAGGTCTTGCAGCCCAGTGCTCAAATTTCTCTGTTCTAAACCAGATCACCTGTATCACCTGCCATGTTCATGAAGCTGTATTAAATCTACACTTTTCTTTCCAAGAAGTTCTAGCACTGATTCCTTTGGATGTTCTTTTATTTTATTTTTGGTTTTCCGAGACAGGGTCTCACCATGTAGCCCAGGCTGGCCTCGAACTCATGGCGATCCTCCTGCCTGGGCCTCCCAAATGCTAGGATTACAGGCCTGCACCACCACGCTCGGCCCTTCTGTATGTTAAGGGCAGTCTCCAGACTTTCAGCCTCTCCTTTCCCCTGTCCCTCACTCTGTTTTCCTGGATGCTCTTCACTAGAGGAGAAAGGCACACCGTTACACCCAGTCTTCTCCTGAGTCTGCCAGCAGCAAAGCATCTGGTTGAACTGGGTAACTGTGTGCCTACTCTTGTTTCCCTTAGTTATATCCAATGGGACCTGGGAGAGCTGAGCCAAGACGTACCTGTGTTCTGGGTGATTTGGCGCTTGGTTATCATCTGTTTGCACTTGGGATCCATCAATTCACTGTTTTTATTTTGCTTCAAGCACTGTAACATGGTTTTAGAATCTGCTTCTGGGCAGAACCTCTGCAAAGAAACAAGGTTTTACGAAATCAGCTATCCACACCTGGACACTAACTCCCTTACAATCACTGTTACATCTCTCTGAGAGCTCACAAAAGCAGCAGCACGAAGGCATCGCCGGGACAAGTGCATAGCCAGGTCGGAGTAAGCACCCAGCCCCGAGTTCCCTTTCTGTACTCACTCTCTTCTATGCTTGTCAATTTCTCTCCATTACCTTTCTGGTAACTAATTTGCATGGAATTGACCCCTATGGCCATGGCTATGTTAAAATGCAAGCCATCTCAAGAACTTAACTGTTTGAGTATGAATATAACACTGTCCTCGGTGGCCATCAAGCCTTTAAACTGCTACCTACTCAGTCTCAGCAGAAAAAATGTAGGACCTGCCCACCAACCAATGCAAACAAGGATGTGGGGTAAGGCCACCTCTGGGATTGATTGATTGACTGATTGATTTAGAGACAGGTTATATAGCCCAGGTTGGCCTCAAACTCACAATGATCCTCCTGCCTCAGCTTCACAAGTGCTACGATTTCAGGCGTGCACCACCATGCTGGGCTGGTTCATCTTAAATATAAGGGCTACAGTCCTACCAACACTGTGGGGCTGTCCTCTACATTTACTATTGTCCTGTATGTCAGAGCGCAGTTTTGGACTAGTACTAAACTCTGTTTCTGCTTATTTAATCTAAAGGTCTTTAGTGTCACAATGTCTGATAAACTCTAGTTGGGGCACTTTAGCATCAAGCCTCTCTTCCTAAAGCATGTGTGATTATAATCTATTGACTTAATGCAAGCGTATGGATTATAGACTGATTTTTTTTTTTTTTGGTACCAGGGATTGAACTCAAGACAGCACCACTGAGCTATATCACCAGCCCTGTGTAGACTGATTTTTTTTTTGTACCAGGGATCAAACTCGGGACCTTGTGCTTGGGAGGCAGGCACCGGAACCACTGAGCTAAATCCCCTGCCCTTAGACTGATTTTTATAAAATCTTATAACGCTCTCTCAAACCAGAGCCTCGCATTTCCATATTTTCAGGATTCAACTGTGCTAGGCCTAGGTAAAGAGACTTATGCTTTCTGGGGGATGTTTGAGGTACGGTTTCACTATGTACTTCAGGCTGGCGTCAAACTTGCTATGCAGCCCAGGCTGACTCCAAACTCTTGATCCTCCTGCCTCAGCCTCTTCGGTACTGGAATTATAGGCATGTGCCATCCATCATGCCTGGCTTACACTTGTGAGGCTCAAATTATCTATGAAATTGTTTTTTAGAAAAGGATAGCCAGGCATGGTGGCACATTCCTGTAATCCCAGCACTTGGGAGGCTGAGTGAGGGAGAAGGACTGCTGTGAGTTTGAGGCCAACCTGGACTACACAGTGTGTTCTCAAGGCCTACATGAAATAGCAAAGGTTTTTTTCTGGTCTCAAAAAAAAAAAAGAAAAACAAATAAAATGTTGGTTTTCTTAAGGTTTCTTTCTTAGTATATGTGGACAGATCAAGGAACTTCTGATATTAAGGAATATTCACTGGAGAAATAAAGCAACAGAACCTCAGAACAGAAAAATCATAGCTGGGTATGGTGGTACTGCACCCTGTAATCCTAGTACTGGGGAGGCCAAGGCAGGAGGACTGCCATGAGTTCAAGGCCAGTGTGAACTACATAGTGAGACCCTTTCTCAAAAAACAAAGCAAAACAAAACAAATCTTTTGAGGGTGTGAGATGATCTGATCAGGACACTGGATGGTGGCTTTATCAGTACACCTATCCTCAACCACCCTCAAAACCAGTCACGTATGTACGGCACATCTATTTACTCATGACTCAGCTCTGGATTTTCAACTTGAGGCAGCATCATCTCACTGGGAGGGCTGTGGACAGATGGCCAGCTCCATGGCCAGAGCTTCTGATTCAGTGGATCTTGGGTGAGGCCCAGGAACCTGCAAGGTGCTGGGAGAGGCAGCTGCCTAGGAACCCCATCTTTAAGAGGTCACCATGCAAAGAAGTTTACACTATCATTTTCACGTACACTGCACTTGGCTCTTACCTTTATCATCTGCTTGCACACTCGCATGAGTGTATAGTCCAGTTCCGGGTCCATCATCTCTGTCTCCTGCAGCTTAAATACTTTCTGGTGACAGCGGGTACTCAGTTGCTTCTTGTTTTCTTTTAGACATTCAATAATCTATGACATAAAGAGTTATAGTCAAGGCCGAGGATTTAGCTCAGTGGTTCCAGCGCCTGCCTTGTAAGCACAAGGTCTCAAGTACAATCCCCAGTTAAAAAAAAAAAAAAAAAAAAGTTATAGTCAAGTGGAGGTGTGTCAGGGCATTCAGTTCTTAATGCATGGCCCTATTTTCCTACCCAAACACCTTGTTTGTAGTTCCCAGAAACAGGAATCAAGACTTCCTCAGTGAAGAGAATTACACTTGCAGATTTCCAACCTTAAGGCCTGTACCAAACCAAACAGTGTAAAACTTCAGGCTGACTAGCAGGTTGTACTGGGGTCTAAAAGGAAGGGAACCCACTCTGATGTCCTGGTTTCTTCTGCCTTCTAGAACCATTCCTGCTCAAGATTCCTTGGAGAACACATGAGGCTCCCTTACATGTGCTGCAGCAACAACTCTGACTCAACAGGAGGCCTGAGCTGGGGGGTTCAACTCAACTCACTGTACACCACATGAGAAGGTACTGGTAGATGCTACGTATGTATTAGACCCAATCTTTGGCCTTGACAAATACAATCCCACAGGGCAAGCTACAAATAACTATGACAGAAAAGATGAGTGATGACATAAAAGCAAAAGTGTCATGGGAGAGATTTTGAGATAATTAAGTATATCCTGAAAGCTTCCCTTCTCTACACTAAGCCTTAGGCGTAACAAAAACACCAATAAGGAAAGCAGAGGGGAAGCTATAGCATCCAGGGCAGTCATGAGCCTTCTCTCAAATCCTCAAGGGACAACCAGGAATCAGCAACTAGCAAAGGCAGACTAATACCTTAAGAAAAGATGACAGATAAATCAAGGACTCACAGCTGAGGGAAAAGGTAACAGAGCAAGCAAAACGGTAATTCAAAAATATCTTTAATATCCTCAGAACAACACAGAAAGAAATGGTAAATAAGAATCAAGAATAGGTAGTTAAAAAAAGAACGGGTAGTTATACAAAGTAATAAAGATCAGAAGGCATATAAGAAAAAGTTAAAGTGAGATGGAAGACAGACACAAGATGCTCCAATTCTTTATAGGAATTCAGAAGGAAGGAAGAGGCAATTTTTTTTGGTGGTACTGGCGTCTCACACAAGGAAGCAAGTGCTATATCATTTAGATACATTCTAGGCCATCCCCCCTTTTTTTTTGGTACTGGGGATCGAACTCTGGTCCTTGTGCTTGCGAGGCAGCCAGCGGAACCACTGAACTAAATCCCCAGCCCTCTCCCCACCTTTTTGAGACAGGGTCTGGCTATACAATTCAGGCTGGTCTTGAACTCATGGCGATCCTCCTGCCTCAACCTCTCAAGTACTGAGATTATAGGCATGGGCCACCATACCTAGCCCAAGCCCATTTTTAAAAAAAAATCGAGACAGAGTCTTGTTAAACTGTCCACGTTCCCCTTGAACTTGTGATCTTCCTACCTCAGCTTGCTGAGTAGCTAGGATTACAGAAATGTACCACCACACCCTTGCTATGAAAGAATTATCTAAAAGAATAATGACCAAGAATATCCCAGAACTAAAAGAAACGAATTCTGATATCAAAAGACCCAATCTGGACAAAGAAAACAGAAAAGTGTACCTAATCATATCTCACTGAAGTTATACAGCATTAAAAACAGAAAACATACTGGGCATGGTCATACAGGCCTGTAATCCCAGTGCCAAGTTCAAGCCCAGCCTAAGCAATTTAGTGAGACCCTGTCTCAAAATAAAATTTAAAAAAGGGATGAGGATATAGCTCAGTGGTAGAGCACTTGCCTAGTATAGGTTCAAACCTTAGTATCACAAAAACCAAACCAGACAAAACCAAACCCTACAAAACACAAACTTATCAGAAACAGATTACAAACAAATGAGAATCAGACTGGCTCAGACTTTGCATCCCCAATGGTAGATACAAGATAATAAAAGGATTATCTTAGAGGCTAAAATAATACCATGGCAATGCCCTTAACTAAGAGAAGCTGAGTAATGGGAAAACATTTTTAAAAAACCACTTGTCTGGCCGGGGATTTAGCTCAGTGGTTTCGCTGTCTGCTGCGCAAGCGCAAAGACCTGAGTTCGATCCCTGGTACCAAAAAAAAAAAACCCATTTGTTTGAAGTTAGGCATGGTGGCGCACACCTGTAATTCCAGCACCTAGGAGGCTGAGATAGAAGGATCAATGCAAGTTCAAGGGCGGCCGGGACTACATAGCAAGACTCTGTTTCAAAAAAAAAGAACTGGGGATGTAGCTCAATGTGGGACCTGGGTTCAATCCCTAGTACTGCAGAACACAACCAAAAAAACTCCTAGATGATCCTTATGTAGGATCTAATTAAAAACTTTGGTGTGCACACTGGGTATAGTAGTCTGTAATCTCAACTACTCCAGAGGCTGAGGTAGGAGACCCCCAGGTTCAAGACCTATCTCAAAATAAAAAGGGCTGGGGGTGTTGCTGGCAGTTCTTTGGGTGCAATGGGAACACAGGGTAATTCTGGAGGTACAGAGTCTTGGAAAGCTATATAGAGAAGGCACTTGAAGGATCACTAGGAATTTATAAGGGAGACAGGGTAGGGCAGGACAAAGTAACTGGAAGGAGGGAAGAAAATGAAAAGGAGACAAAGAGGAGTAAGTATGGGGAGGAACTCTCGGAAGAGTACCCTGGTGTGGCATGAGGCTGAATAGGATGTGACAGGTCTCCTCCCGCCAGCAAAGAATTAGTTATTACAATGATATTTCCACATGACCTCTGCAATTAAAAAATTAAAGTGAAAAGTCACCTGAGCATTGCCATACTGCACAGTGGAACAGTGGTTCCGGATGTCACTCTTGCAGGCTTCATAGAGATCTGGCTCCAGACGGATGTCCTCTGTCTGCATGAGAAAGGCAGCACAGATAGGTGGGCTTATTTCAGGCCAGAGATGTCAAATATCCTGCAGACCTATTTGCTGACTGGGCCTTGTCTAGTGACCACATCTCTTACAAGTGGCAGCAGCATGGCCATGTACCAGGAGAACTGGGATTTATTCCCAATCCTGCCAAACAGCTACATGGCTGGGAGCTTTCTCTGCAGAATGAAATACATGTCTACTCTGAAATGTCATGGCCTGTCCTTCAGAGGAGTGCTGACAGAGAAAATAGCATTGCATGAAAATCACTTCCAAAAGTTAAAAGCTTTATGTCAATGCGGGGTTTTACCTTTCTTGTTTTATCAAAACAGAGTCATCATTCAATCACTGGAGTGTATGTTAACATGTGGTAACTTCTCGGACATTAATAGTGTTTGGTCTCCGTTACTAGTTTTTTCTTAGACTGAAATGAACAATATGGTCCACAGCACAAAACATATTAAAAATATTTCTTAGGGAGGGGAGGGATGAAATAAAATAAAATATATCAAAAAAATATTTTTAGCAGTTTGGGGATGACCTCAAAAGGGAAGCAAGCAGCTTCTCTTCTTGTGCACAAGGTGGAGGACGCCCCCAGACCCATCTGCTTAGAGAGCTGTGGCTCCTTAGTCCATGGTGTGCCCCCGGGGACTGCTGCTAGTTAGGGAATGGGCATAGATCCCAAGCTGCCGCAACCAAACTGAAGGGAAGGAGCTTCATTTCACCATAAGGAAGGGTTCTCTGTCTTGTCTTCCTTTTCTTGCTGAAGACAAACAGCAGAGTAAGTAGACAGTCCAGCTGTTGCAGGCAGCCATCATAGAACAGTGAGGGAAACCAGCCTTAGGGTGAAGCCGATGCTACCACCACCAGAGTGGAGAGGAAAAGACCCTCAATCCTTGAGGACATGTTCATCCAATGATTGCATCACATACTTAAGAGTCTGTCTTATTCCTAGACTTCTAGGTGTGTGTGGTTAAAAAAAAAAATTTTTTTTTAGTGAGATCTCACTATGTAGTCTAAACTGTGCAACTGTGTGTACATTCCCCGTGCACACTTAGTGCAATGCTCCTGCCTCAGCCTCCCAAGTTCTGGGATTACAGGCTTGGACTAACACAACCAGTGTACAAAAAAATGCCTTATTCAAAATCAAAGCAAAACAGTGAAAATGGAAGCTAACTGTCACATGGTAGAATTTCAGCACATGACTCTGCATCTCATCCATCACAGCAGCTGCTAACGTCTCTCAGCTGGCCTAGCCCCTCCCCAGCCCCACTGGGTTCTAGGGACCATTACCATCTCCAGCTCCTCCACGCGGAGCTGCTTTCGGCACTTCAGGGACACTCTGTGCTCCTTGGCTTCCTGCAGAGTATCGTTGCGCACGGTGGTGCTCAGGCAGATGACCACATCCACCCTGCCAAGTGAAGAAGGTGTGAGACTGGCCTGAGCCACACGAGGCAGAGGGCCCGAGAGATGGGCTGGGTGGGGCAGGGACCACACCGGGACTCGGAATTCACTCTATCATGTTTCCAACATCTTTCCTGTAAGCCGCACTCTTTTTTTCAAGGTGCTAAAAGCAGTACTTTGACTGTACAGCAGTCTCCCCTTATTTTATATAACAATCACCCCAGGGCACAAGAGTAGTGACACTGGCAATTTAGATGTGCCAAAGAAAAGCTGTAAAGTATGTCCTTTAAGTTAAAAGGTGCAAGTTCTGGACTTAAGGAAAAATTATATGCAGAAATTCCTACAACATACAGTGATTGCAATAAGATACTGAGAGACAGAATAAGAGGAAGAAGAGATCACATTCATGTAACTTTTATTACAGTATATTGTTTTCATTGGCCTAATGTATTATTATTGTTATGGTTTTATTATTACAGTACTAGGGATTAAACCCAGGACCTTTGCAATGAGTAACATCCCAAGCCATTTCTTATATTTTTTAAATTCTGAGACAGGGTCTTGCTAAGTCCTCAGCTTCCCAGAGTGCTGGAATTATAGATGTATGCTACCATTCCCAGCTATTTTATATTCTTTTAAAAAATTATTTTCATTTTCATGTATTACAAATAGATATTAATAAAGAAAATATAAAAGCCATTCTATGAAAAAATAATTTTTCATAACAAAAACAATTAAGAGAATAACTATGGTAAATACATTGTGTATCATGATCTTTTTTTTTTTTTTTTTTTTTTTTGGTACCGGGGATCGAACTCAGGACCTTGCACTTGTGAGGCAGGTGCCGGAACCACTGAGCTAAATCCCCGGCCCTATGTATCATGATCTTAAAAGAATATATTTTCATTTGCTAATCTACCACTCAGCTAATTTCCTAATAAGACTATACCTTCTTTTTGGTATCTTATTAACCTCCTACTACATCTACTTTATAACAGGTATACAGGTATAGGGAAAACCTGGCATATATAGGGTCTGGTGCGATCTGTAGCTTCAGTCACCTGTTGGGGGCTGTGGAACATACCACTGAGGATAAAGGGCCTGTCGTATGTCAGGGAAGTCAGGCAGCACCCTGAATGTTGGTTATGTTCCTGGTGGAGCAAAGGCCAGATGTATATAAGGACAGCTCAACACTTGTTTGGCAGAAACACCCGCCCACAGAGGATGCTCCTCTCAGCTCTGGGGCTGTGCCTTTGACATACTGTGGAACTCATTCCTGAGAGGTCCAGAAACCTGGGCAACATGGGAGCCTGGTTTATGAGGGGAAATGTGCCCTTTCAAAGAGCACCATGGAAGCACTTGGGCAGCCATGCTGTCAAGCTCCTCAGTCTCCTCCCCAAGACCTAATTCTTTAGTGTACCAAGGTTCTGGTTCTTCACTACATATCTAATGCAGTGAGGCCACTAGATATCTAATTCAGTGAGACGAGAGCATGCGATGAGGTCGGAGGAAGCCAGTCACCTGCATTCACAGTGCAACTGCTTCTCTAAGTACACAGAATCCCTCTGCATTCGCAGTTGGGTAGCTGAGCCTGGAAAGACTGAGTCTGTTCCTGTAGCCTACGGGCTGAGCACATGAGACTGCCACACTGGCATCTCCTAGAAGCAGTGAAGACCTGGAAGGCAGTGGCTGCACAGATGGAGGCATTCAGACAGGGCTAAGAGGGACTTGGGGGAAAGAGAATAGGTCAGTTAAAAGCTACATACTTCTTTTTTATGTTGGGGCAAAGTTTCAACACATCCTCCTTACAGGCCATTTTGAACTTGTAAGAGAACCGAAAATCCTTCATCTGCACCTGAAAGATGATGAGAAAGGAAATCTGTGATGAGCCATAGTGAGTAGTGGGCATGACACAGGCCTCCTGGCACTCCAGTGACACACAGCTCCCTCGGCTGGAAGTGCTCTCCTTCAGATCTCATGTAGTGCGCTCCATTACCTCTTTCAGGGTTTTGTTGCAGGACACTCTCACGATTAACCTTTTCTGCTTCACCCTCCAACCTGCTTCAGCTTTTTTCCCCTTGAGCTCCCCAAGACTGTGCAGTCATTTTTATATTGCGGCACTGGAATCCAGAGACCACTCGGTAGTGTGCTATTAACCCCAGTGGAATGCAGGCTGGCTGTGGGCCATGAGAAGAGGTATACTATCTCACTGGATGGACTATCTCAGTTCCTTTAAGGAAATGCCTGCTACACTGAAATATCCCCTCCTTCCAGTATTCAGATGTATTGAGCTACATCCCCAACTCTTCTTATTTTTTGCTTTAAGACAGGGTCTCACTGGGCTGGGGATTTAGCTCAGTGGTTCCACCGCCTGCCTCACAAGCGCAAGGACCCGAGTTCGATCCCCAATACCAAAACAAAAACAAAAACCTGGGGCCGTTGATTTAGCTCAGTGGTTTTGCTGCCTGCTGCACAAGCGCAAGGACATGAGTTCAATCTCCAGTACCAAAAGAAAAAAAAAAGACAGGGTCTCACTAAGTTACCCATGCTGGGTTCAAACTTATGATCCTCCAGTTTCAGTCTCCAAGGGTGCTGGGATTACAAGTGTGTGCCACATGCAGGGCTAAAACACCTCTTTCCTTACATGTTTAACTACAAAGACTTTGGTCTAACCTTTTCTTTCTTTCCTTTTTTGCAGTACTGGGGATCAAACCTGGGGCCTCATACATACTAAGGACTCTGCTACTGAGCTACATCATTAGTCCTTTGTGGTTTCTGAGATAGAATCTTGCTAAGTTGCCCAGGCTGGCCTCAAAGTTGTGAAGCTCCTGCCTCCGCCTCCCAAGTAGGTGGGATTACAGCCACATACCACCATACCCGGTTGGTCTAACTTTCTTATTCAAATGCTGAATTTGAAAAAAGTCTGACACAGGAAATCAATAGCCAGGTGTCACTGACCAGCTGGAAGTGGGTGACTCCGATGGCACACTTCTCGTTCATGTCCTTCTGGTGCTTGTTCTGTATCAGACACTCCATCAGGTCCCCAGAGTCTATCTGGTTGTCTGCCACATCCTGAGGAAGACAGTGCACACTTAAGCTGCATTTGTAACAATTAGTAAGTGACACTTGTAGCTCAATCCATGAAAAAAGGAAAATGACAGATTCTGGATGCATCACAAAAATGACACATTATAAATAATTCACAGTAAGCCTGAGAAACCAGGAAAGGTAAACATTCACTAGACTAAAATTTACACAGCAAGTTTTGCTGCATGAAGCAAGCATCTGTACTCCGAGGGCTTTTACTCACTGTCCTTATGCAACACCAATAGCTGGCTTTGGGATCATATCTAACATGGCCTCCTGCAGTCAGAACTTAATTGCTCCTGGGTGTGTTTCGGTTCCACACTTCAGGTAGTTCACTAAGCGAGTAAGGGATATATTCACTCACCACTGAGGTAGAAAGGATACAACTGGAAGGGGAAGCCACTAATCCTAGGAAGCAACTCTACTACACTACTCGGGGCTTCTTTGCTCCACCTTTTCTTCTATAAAGGGCATCAAGTATGGCTGCTACCCACATCCCTGCTCACCTCCAGAGGCTAATCGAGCAAGCTTTCCCAGGACAGCGACCCCTGTCTCTCGTTCTTGTAACAATTCCAGCTTTTACTTGTCAAAGCTGACTATCATCACCCAGGAGGAATGAGGCTGAAGACAGAGATGATCCAACACCCTCAGGGCAGAGTCCCAATTAATTCTAATCCTGGTCCTCTAGACATCACTTACGTGGCAAAAGTTCTGAATGATGGGCTCGCAGGCTCTCATCAGCAAGGCTTCTATTTGAATATCCTGTAGATTAAATACATGAATCATGCAGTTTCTCCTCAATCAGCAGTATGGATGGACAAAGAGTCTAATACGTACTTTTAGGAGCTATTCTAGTATTTAAGTTAGACAGCCCCAGAATACACAGAAGTGGTCCTACACTGTATTCTGAAAGGCAAATTTCCTAAAGTCAGATGGCTCTTGTACTTCAACAAAAGACCAGGCAGGGGCTGGGGATTTAGCTCAGTGGTTACACCACCTGCCTTGCAAGCACAAGGCCCCAAGTTCAATCCCCGGTACCAAAAAAAAAAAAAAAAAAAGAGTAAGGCAAAATTAAGAAAAGTATCTGGCAGTAATTTTAGAGAAGTAAGGGCTATGGAGTTGTTTTGCAACCAGTAAGCAATTCAAACTGAAAACAGTGGCAACTGACATCTGTCTTTTGCTTTAAGTTCATGACCAGGTCACTGACTGGGACCAAATAAGGACTTGCACTGCTGTGCAAGAAGCATCGTCCATGAGACAGTGACATGGAGCCACGAGGGCAGGGAGAATGGGAGAGGAGAGGTGGGAAAACCAGAGGAGGCAACAAACTTTTGAAAACTAGAAAGCAAACAACTAATAAAGAAATGTAATTTTTTTATCTTGCCAATTTTGACAAATCAACTAGTATGAAAAGGCTTATGATGAAAAAACCAGCAATTTTTCATTTTTCTGATTTCTGCTCCACAAGATAACTTTAACATTTTTAGCTGCCTCCTTGCCACAGTAGTAAACTATTTCTGAATAATATGCCCACGTTTATGAGGTTTTAAATTCTCGTATTTTATATCTTAGTGGTTTTGAGAACAGAACAGGGATAACTGCCTGAGTTACTCTTGGACGTGACTTGTAGATGTGAGGTGCAGCAGTTATCTCTTCTAGCGGGGAGAAAGGCCTAACCACTGTGATAACTGTGAAGGCAACCGAAAGACTAACTGCATGGAGTGCTGTCCAGGGCAGCGAGGAAGGGTCCGGAGACACCACGGTGCCCTTCTTTATAAGCATGGGGAGAGTCTGATTAGGCTTCCTGACTGAAGGGGATCCACATTCTCGAGAATGCAGACAGCAGAACTGAGCATCGGAAGCCCCTCTCCTTCAGGGAGCTGCACACCACGTACCTCTGACTCCAGCTCGGTGAGGTTGCCCACTATGTCTCTGCATTCCACGGCCAAGTCATCCAGATGGTCCTGGAGGCACTCAAGCTCCTGCACATGAAAAGGAGACAGGGTCTCAGTCTGTAATTCAGGCTGACCTCAAACTTATGGTGATAGGGCCAGGGATTTAGCTCAGTGGTTTCACCGCCTGCTGCGCAAGCACAAGGACCCAAGTTTGATCCCTGGCACCACAAAAAAACCCCAAAAAACAAAAAACAACAAAACTTGTGGTGATCCTCCTACCTCAGCCTCCCAAGCGCTGGGATTATAGGCATGTGCCCCCATGCCTGGCTCCTTTTCCTTTTAAAACTACCTTACTGTACAGAACACAATAGCTTTATCTGATTCCCCACACTCAAACTGTTGAAAAAATAACTACTTGATATAGCAGGGTGACCAAGAGGGCCAAGGGGGTACAAATCCCATGGAAGCCCAAATCTACAAGTCCAATAAGAGTCAAACCTCTAATGGCCTGAAAGTCTAAAATTGCACCAGGCTTTTATCCCATTCCATCAATACTCTGCCATTCCTTTTTTTTTTTTTTCCAGACAGGATCTCACTATGTAGTTCAGGCTGACCTTGAACTCACTATGTAGCCTAGGCTGGTGTTGAACTCGAGGTGATTCTCCTGCCTCAGCCTCCTCAGCCTTCCAAGGGCTGGGACTACAGGTATGCCCCACTAAGCGCAGCCTGACATTTCATTTTTAATCTGCATTCTGGTAATTTTTACCTCCTATTTGAAATATGCACTTTGATAATGATCACTGAGCAACATATTCACAGTGAAAGACATGGATTACATTAAGACTATGGGCAAAATAGATGGGGACCAGGGACCCAGAATATAGGATAGGGCTGAAAGCTTTTGCAAGTTAGATCTGGGATTCTAACCCAGCCCATGGCAAAAGGATCCTGTGAGGAAAATTCCAAAAACAAGTGAGCACATTAGAGTTTGGATATTTAAAAGCTATTTTGTCCTAGTTGGGAGTACCCTGCTACCTTAGTCTACTACTATTCCTTTCTGAGGTTTAGAGGTTTAAGTGCAACCTTCGCTCACTTTCCCAAAGAACATCAATAGCTATTTATACAGCTTACTGACCACTCTGCAAGACTGTTTATTTATTTATGGTACCGGGGGGCCGGAGATTTAGCTCAGTGGTTCCAGCGCCTGCCTTGCAAGCGCAAGGTCCCAAGTTTGATCCCCAGTATCAAAAAAAAAAAAAAAAAATTTAAAAAGCAGGGGATTTAGCTCAGTGGTTTCACCACCTGGTGCACAAGTGCAAGGACCTGAGTTCGATCCCCAGTACCAAAAAATAAATAAAATATTTATGGTACCAGGGATCGAAATCAGGACCATGCACTTGCGAGGCAGGTGGCAGCACCACTAAGCTAAATCCCCAGCCCTGCAAGACTCTGTTTAGAATTAGAATAGGAAGATAGGAGAAGGGTTAGATGAATCATACAACAGCCAGAATGGGGTGGGGATTGGGGAAACACCACACTTTGGGGAATAAAATAAGCAAATGGCTAAGGGAAACATTTTATTCACAGAACCCTTTCTTAGGTAGGCTTAGCTTCTCAGTAACAGGCTGCAACTCAGTGCAACTTTCTTGATGCTTACTGCACAGAGGGGATGAAGGAAACTGTCTCCTGGGATTCTGTGTGAACACAACCTTTGTTCCACTGAACAGAGGCAGCAGAAAGCTAAGACGACAGGCATTTCCTAACAAACCCAACAGAACAGTAGCAGGCTCACGAAGCAAACTGCTGAAATAGATTATCTCTCCACCCAGCAGAGCTAGTAGGCAGCTATGTTGCTTCTTTAAATGTCCAGCTCCCACACATGTGACTTTTTAGCACTTTCAGTCCAGAAGGGACATTGCCGAGGTATAAATGGAGTCTGGAAGCCCAAGTTTACTCCTTGTTCTAGTGTTAATACAACTTTGAGTGAATAGCTAATAATCACTGCTCATCACCCTGCTTTACGATGGAAGACATGCTAACTCCCAAGGAACTTGCATTCCTGTAGCTGTTCTTTCTTTCCCCCAAACCAAGCACACAATCCTAAGGAATTCACAGCACGCTCGTAATTCTTGAGAGCTACTCCTCCATGCTTTCCTAAATGGGCAGGGCATGATAAATGGGACAAATGCTACTTAGGCTTAGACTTGACTTTTAGGTAAGGAATTCAATACACTTCTTTGAGACTCAATTTGGCAACTAAGTTTAGTTCTATGTATTTTTTTTTTTTTTTCGGGTACCGGGGATCAAACTCGGGACCTTGTGCTTGTGAGGCAGGCGCTGGAACCACTTATGTATCTTTTTTTATTTTGTTTTCTGAGACAAGGTCTCACTACTTATTCCAGGCTGGCCTTGACTTCACAGCAATCTCCTTGCCTCAGCCTCCTGAATGCTGGAATTGTAGGTATATAGTGCTATTCTAAGGCATGTAACCGGTTCATGCATATCAGTACATATTTCCATACATATGAATAAATGCATACTTTGGTTATCTCAAAAGGACTTAAAGGGGCTTATAAGAAAAAAGAAAAGGGGGCTGGGGATTTAGCTCAGTGGTGCTGCTGCTTCCCTGCAAGCGCAAGATCTTGAGTTTGATCCCCGGTACCAAAAAAAGAAAAGAAACAAGAAAAGAAGGAAATGGCAAGACAAAACAAATTAAAAGTGAGTAAAAAAGAGGAAAGAAAAGGAAAAATACGTTAAGGAAAGCAGGATGGAGCCAGTACTAAGCCTAGTACAAAACTGCCATATATACTTTCTAGAAGCAGGCCATATATTTGGCTCTAAGCCTTCTAAGGGGCAACATAAAGAGGGAAAATAATCAATTACAAATTGTAGTAACCATAATATAAAGAAAAAGTAGCTACTTAGGAAAGATACAATTATTCTTTTTTCCTTTTTTTTTCTGGAGACAAGCTCTCATTATGTATTTCAGGCTGGTCACAAACTCACTACCATTATGTAGCTCAGGTTCTCCTTGAACTCACAGCAATCTTCCTGCCTCAGTCTCCTAAACGCTGGGAATAAAGCCATGTACCACCAAGCTCAGCTTGAAAAAATACAATTATTCTTGATATAAGACCAAAGAATATTTTCCTAAGCACTTTGTCTAGAGAACACTCAATATAACAAATCATATCTGTGAAGTAAGCACCGAGATAAACCGCACTGTGTGCCCTACATAAAACACTGCTGTTATCATAAGACAATCAGGGTGCCCTGTCACTTACCTGCCCAGTCTCTGTTTTCTCACTACACCACTTCCCCAGATCTATGAGGCACTTATCCTGGAGGGCAGGGTCCAGCTTCACATCCATGGCTCGCTGGTGCAGGATCCTTTGGACTTCAGCTCGGCACTCCCGAGAGAGCTGCACAGGAAACAATGGCAAAAGGCTTTAAAGGCCACAAAGCCTTTATACATGAAGACTCTAGCAGAGCACACCTGTTGTCAGGGAACTAACAAATAACCCTGTAGTTTATAGCAGTGTCTCTGTTCACGAACTCAATCCTCTCCACCATTCTGGTTACAAACCGAACTGAATGAGAACTGAATCAAATTTCCTCATAAGGTCAACATTGAACCTAACCACTGAATTGATTCAGTTCTTGTCTAATTCGGTCTGTGACCAGAATCATGGGAAGAATTACGTTTGTGAATCGAGGTACCAATGTAATTTCAGAAACTTTATACCACAATCTCTTCTAGAATAAGAAAGAAATGTTTCAGAAAACTTTTTTAAAGTCCCTATCTCTAGGAGTGCAATTCTACATTTGGCATTTTCTAATATACTATAAAAAATGACATACTTTTCCGAGAACTGGATCCATTCACATTAGGTTAGAGTTTCTGTTTAGCAAAATTAACTTGCAACTCTGTGCATACGGATACCTCAGATCCAAGTCAGGTGAAAACACGTACTTGGTTCAGGAGTTCAACCTGGCCAATCAAGTGAGCACCTGCAGGAGCCCAAGTCACTAGGTCAGGACCAGACTGTTCTAGGTGAGTATGTGGGATGAACAGAGGGAGAAAAGAGGAAGCTGGCACATTCTGGAAGGGCTCTAAGAAAGCTGTCATTGCAGACCCAGTTTCTCTTCCTGAACACTTGGCACACCTCATCGCTTCTCGGCCTTTTGGCTAAGATCAAGTGTAGCACACTGAGGGCAAGGGTTGGACCTGACTCCTTCATGGGCATGAGGTTTCCTTTGGAGTCATGGAAGGTTTTGAAACTAGATAGAGGTAGTGACTGCACAATACTGTTAAGGTACCAAACTGATTTCTCTTTAAAATGGGTAATTTTATGTTATGAGAATGTCATTCAATTTTTTTTAACACCCACCTCTCACCCTGGGCCTCTGCACTGAGCTGCATTCCCAGGACCCTTTGTGTTTTGTTTTTTGGGGTACTGGGGATCACACTCAACCTTGTGCTTGTGAGGCACATGTGGTGCCACTGAGCTAAATCCCAGGCCCTCCACCCCCTTTGTTGACACAGGGTGTCACAAAGCTGCCCAACCCGGGCTTGAACTTGTGCTTCTCTTGCCTCAGCCACCCACTGGGCTGGGATTACAGGTGAATGCCACCATGTGTGGCCTAAAGTTTTTTTTTTAAAGCTATTGCAACCAGGACTGGTGGCACATGGCTATAACACCAGCCCTCTGGGTGGCTGAGGTAGGAGAATTGCCAAGTTCAAGTCCAGCCTGGGCAACTTAGTGAGACACTGTCTCAAAATAAAGTAAGAAAAGGACAAGGGATGTAGCTCAGTGCAAAGGCCCTGGGTTCCATCCCTAGTACCACACATACACATCCAAAAAATAAATAAATGATTCCACCCCTTTCTTCATTCATAAGAAAAGGAATGCCATACTGTTATGACTAGCCAGATGCCAGATATAAGACCACTTGGGGTTAATGACAGGCTCATTATATGAATAAAAATGTAACAAAGTCCCATGTTTCTTGCATAGTATAAAAACTGGGTTAGGCTTGCAGCAACTGAAGAACAGCATTTTTCTACTTGAGTCTCCTCTTTCTGAGTCCTTGCCAGTCACCCTTTTGCACTGAGCCTAGGTCTGTTTGTAAAAATACACATGAAGTAATACCCTGGCTACCTTCTGCAACAAATGTAGGATTGCCTTGTTAATAGGCAGTCCTCACTTAGAAAGCGAGGCAAACAGCGTGGCAGGTTGACACCACAAGGCGGTTCATGCTGCCCAAGAGTCAAGCATGGACTAACATTGCATCCGAGGGTAGCAACTAGAATAGACGAATGCCGAGAGACTGGACTATGGGAGTCTGCTCCGACTAGTGTATCGCCAGAGCCGCCACATTCATACAGGCACTGTGGGTCTAGCCCTAGGGCAGAAGGCAACAAAACCATTTGGATCCTGGCTAAAAGCTTCTAGTGGATCTTTAAAGCTAAATAAGGACAAAAAATTTAACTGTCCACTGGGATTCAGATTTTAGTAACTTAAAGAAAAAATCTTGAAGCGTTCCTCTGCTCACCTTTTAAAAATCAGATGGGCAGAAGCTGGTGAAACAACTGCTGGTGCAATCCCCTCCCCACCAGATATACTAAAGAAGTCTGCTGGGATGACAGAAACCAGAACACTATGGAGCAAGTGATTGAAAGTAAGAAGCCAGCTTTGCTGGCACGGGCATACCCTCCGTCCCTGCTCCTCGGTGCGATAGGCGTGTCTATACAGACAGGAGAAGACGGCGCCGGGGGGCATGAGCTCGCTGGTCTCGTTCCAACCGTGGGTGTGGCACAGCCGCGAAGCATCTCCCTGGCATTTGCGGTACAACACCGGGTCCAGCCTGTAAGGTGCGAAGAGAACTGCTACTTCCTATGCTTTTCCTTCTCACACATGCTTAGGGCTCGGGCAGGTGCATGCTTGTGTAACTTGCTGACAATCACACCCAGTGTAGTGGAGACAGCAAAAGTATATTCTCAAATGCTGTTCTCCCTAGACACACAGTGGCCAATTTGTAGAAGTTTGTTAACTTTCACACATAAGGCTTACATTCTACCTTCATGTTATTTTGGCTACATAAATTATGTATCTTACCTAATACCACATTAAGGTGGTATTCATGTGCCTGGGCTGATTTACTAACTTCTTTTTCTTTTTTCTTTTTAAACTCAGGGTCTCGATATGTATTTAAGGCCTCAAACTCAGAATGTAGCCTTGGGCTGGCCTTGAACTCGTGGCAATCCTCCTGCCTCAGCCTCCCAAGTGCCACCACACCGAGCTACTAAGTACTTTTTCCTGAGTATGAATGTAGTTCAAATCTACATATACTAAATTCAACAAAATCAGGAAATAACAAGATAAATGGAGTCTTCTACTCAAGTTTTTCTCTAATAAAACGGCTCCTCTTCTTATCTCTTGTAAAGTCAGGCAGTGAGTTTTTAGTTTATCTGAATAAGCTTATCAAGTTATAAAAGGGGATGTTTAATTTTGAATCTGGAGACAGTGGAGAGTGATAAGCCTGCTTTTCTCCAAATTAGACTATGGGATGCTTAATTCTGTCCACATTACACTATCAACTGCGAGAGAATTATTTAATGGGAAGAAAAAGGCCAATATTTAATAAGTAGACTAAGACCATGAAGGACTTTTTTGTTGGTGGTACTGGGGATCAAACCCAGGGTGTTCTACCACTGATCTACACCCCTGGCCCTTTTTTCTTTTTTCCCTTTGGTACTGGGGATTGAACTCAGGACCTTGTGCTTTCCAGACAGGCGTGGTGCAACTGAGCTAAATCCGTGGCCCCTTTTTTATTTTATTTCAGGTACCTGGGATCGAACTCGGGACCTTCTGCTTGTGAGGCAGGCGCCGGAACCACTGAGCTAAATCCCCGGCCCCCCTTCTTTATTTTTTGAGACAGGGTCTTGCTATGTTCCCCAGACAGGACTTGATCTTATGATTCTCCTGCCTCTGAGCTCCCTAAGTGCTGGGAATTTATAGGCATGTGCCACCTTGACCAGCATAGGAAGCACTTTTTGTTCATGGGGGAAGGAATTAACGAGAAGAGAAACTAGACTGGATTAAGGCGGCACACTCAGGGAACTCTTGGTTATTTCAGTTTACATGGCTGGAGTAAGCACAGGGAAGTCACAACCCAGCTTTCTGTGGTCCTCTCCAGGGGTAATTTGAAGGAAAAGATGCTAAAAACAGGTCAAATCTTCAGGTAACCTTGTTCTACTGAATACATGGGGAAAAACAGATTAATCACCAGCAAAGGTTACTGACCACAACAGAGTGGTTTAAGCAATCAGACACAGTACTGACAGCTCTAGAGGCAGAAGAGAAAACAAGACACAGGAAGAAGAGGGGAATGCAATAAACTACTGATTTTGATGGTAGAAGAGACCCTCCTAGTTCATCCCCATCTACCTTTCTTTCCTTTCCTCCTTTTTTTTTTTTCTTTCTTCAGTACATGGGATTGAACCCAAGGAACTCTGAGCTACATCCCTAGCACTTTTAGAATTTTGAGTCAGGCATTGCTAGGTTGCCCAGGCTGGCCTCAAACTTTCAACCCTTCTGCCTCAGCCTTCCAAGAAGCCAGAATTACAGGAATGCACCACCACACCTAGCTCTCCCTTTTCTTGGTAACAAGATGAGAAGGGAATTCAAGAATCAAGTTGCCATTTATTGACAAGAACCTCTCAAGATAGAATAAATTCAATAACCTTGAATAGTTAAAGAAATAAAAGCAAATTCCCATTCTCAGTGCAAATCAATAAACATATAAATGCACTATTATCTCCTTAGAGTCATATCTGAAAATGTTTCTGTTGCCCCCACAGGTGCCAGAGTTCTTTCTAGATAGATGTTTGTGGCACTAGAAACATTTTGACCCTGACTTCTAATCCAAAGTAGTGGGGAATAGGGACGTTTGGTGTAGACCTGCAGCGGACTGACTCTGCTCTGAGACACTGGTGTCACTGTTCTGGAAGCAGTAAGATGGCAGGTGTGTGTTAGCTATCCCAGAACCTGAAAATAATTCCCTACCCATTGTTACAAAATAGACAGGTTGGGGAAGGGAGCGTAGCTCAGTGGCAGGGCAGGTGCTTAGCATGCTTGAGGCCTGTGTTCAATCCCCATCACCAAGACGCCCTCCACTCCCTCACAAAGGTGACACTGACTACACAGGAGAACAGGGTGGGCAGTGCCATATGCCGGCTTCAAAATACTCACTTCTATGGGGCCGGGGATTTAGCTCAGTGGTTCCAACACCTGCCGTGCAAGCGCAAGGTCCCGAGTTCGATCCTGGTACCAAAAAAAAAAAAAAACTCACTTCCAGTCCCGGGAGATGAAATACTGCAGCTCCAGGAGACGATGCTCACAATCTTCTACCATCTTCTCTGTGTAGAGATGTTCCATCAGGCACGAGAGGATCCTAGCCACAATAGAGGTGGAATTATACCAACAAAGAGATAATGTTCTGTCAACAGGTTCACAACTCTCACTTCCATATAATATTGCCTGTGGTTGGTAGAAAAAGCCCTTCAGCTATTTTTCTAGGGCATTCAGATTCATTTTCTGAGAATCACTTAAATTAACTGAACTTGACAGTGATTATGTCTTCTATCAACTCTGGAGCCACTCAGCACACAAAAGATCTGTGCACAGCTGCTTTATTTTGAACAATTTATCCCCAAAATTTTCCCACACCCACAAAAGTGAGAATGGTGCACTGGCTACCTGCCCTGCTCATGGCTTTATCTGCCTGTGGCCAAGTTTGCTTTACCTCCAAGACCCTTGCCAGTATTCTAAAGCAAATCTCAGACCTCACGTTTCTTTAGTAAACACTTTAGCATGTTTCTCTGAAAGATGAGAACATAATACTGTTGCCACACAACTAAGAAATTTAAAAATCCTTAATATCATGTAATATACTGTTTGTTTTAAAATTTCCCAATTATCTCATGCCTTTTTACATGTTTTCTCAAATCAAGACCCAGCAAAGGGCCACACATTGCATTTATTTAAAATATCTTAAATCTGTTAAAAATCTGGAAAGTTCTCCTTTTCTTCCCTTTCCCCTGCACTTCTGGTCGATGCAGTTACTTTTATATTAGCATTAAGCATATTAAGCATATTGGTGAATATGCTTAGTCTCAAGCGTATTCTCTCCTCCATGCATAGAAAAGGCTTTAGGGAAGAATAGCGGGTTTTTTTTGGTACTGGGAATCGAACTCAGGACCTTGTGCTTGCCAGGCAGGCGGAGCAGGACTGAGCTAAATCCCCAGCCCTAAGAACAGAGTTTAAACTCTCTACCACAGAGGGAACACCAGGAGCTCTCACAAAGCAGAATAATGATCAACCTGGGCTATGTTCACATATTGTGAGGTATGGCCAGCTGCAAGCTATGAGGATTTTTATAGAATGGGAAACCTGTTCTTACCTGCAACCTGGTTTTGAGAACTGTTTTCACATCACACAGAATAAAACTAATGCAAGAGAATCAAGTGCTTATCATAGCATTTTTCAGCTTTCCTAGATCTTGGGTATAAGCCTAGTATTCATTTTGTTCATGACCACACCCTCCAGATATCAGTTTGCTTTCTGTTTCAATTACAGTGAACTACTTTCTAATGATTGCAGTGCAGCCAACATATACAATGGATTAATGTACAAACAGGATGAAAAGTACAGAGTGCCAGTGTACTTGTCACTTTATCCTCTCTACGGTTTCCATCTACATTAGAGGAAGTTATTAAGTGACCTTATGAATAAAGCCGTATGTGTTCAATCACTGTCAACAAACATCATCACAGTGCTGGGTCTAGGTGTCTCTCTACAACATGGAGGAGACAGAGATAAATCGGAATTCTGAATTTCAATATAGTTTTAAGCAAAAGTTGGTATATCTTCCTGCTCAAAAAATTTCCTCTCACAATGTTATATATAAATAACCCACCCAAAAGTCATTTTGGGAAGGTTTCCCGTGCTGCCAAGTAAAACACAACATGGATGAATACCACAAGGAAGATAACCTACATTGGGTCTCCCGATCGTATGTGTTTGCAGGCTGTCTGTATTACAGATTCACAAGCTTCATTCAAAGCACGGTCAATGCGGTAATCTGCACCTGGGTCCGTCTCCTGAATCAGTGTTTGAAGCTGGATTTTTAAAAATTAAGAAGAAGAAAGTCAGGCACCAGAGCAGCAATGTCATCAGCTTCTCAGGCTGGCACATCACAACATTGTCTAACAAGGGACACAGTGGTCACTGGCCAAGCTCAAGAACTCTTGCCAAATTTGTTCTGACTGGTTTCTCCACCATGCTGCACGTTTCCTGTTAAGTCATTGTGCAGACTGCTTATCTACAGTTCTGAACCATGGCCCCAAGTCTGTAAAACAACAGATCTTTACAGTATAACTATGTGGGCTCTCTCCTTCCTCTTATCTGCATTCTTGTTAATCAGATTACTAAACCTGACACTCAGGGCAAAGCCAGAATTCACTGGACAGAAAGAAAAAGATTTCCTAGGGCTGGGGTTGTTGCTCAGTGGCCTAGCATGCATAAGGCTCCAGATTGATCCTGAGCACTTTATTGGAAAACATGGTGAGACCCTAACTCAAAAAACAAAACAAAAACAACAGAAAAAAAAAAGCAGAAGAAAAGGTGCCTCAGAGTCTCTTGTCTTTGAGGAGAAAGGATTTGAGATTTGAGGCACAGAGGAAAATGTTTTACATTAAAAGTCAGAAAATCCAAGTTCTATTAATGGTTCCGTCTCTGCCTGGTACTAGCTTTAAGAACATGGACAAGTTGATTAACCTCTAAATTTCAGTTTCTAAACTACAGATTACAAGAAACAATACTACATGGAAAGCCTGGGTAAATGGCAAAGCACCTTACAGATAATAGATCATTATTACTACAGATAGGTGGAAGATGGTGTTTGGGGGTGGGAATCTTAAATGAGTGAAAGAAAATTTGAAAATTACAATTCTTACTGGTTTGAGTTCCTTTTTTCCAAGCTAAAGAACAGGGGCCAAGCAGGGATTTAGCTCAGTGGTTTGGCTGCCTGCTACGCAAGAGCAAGGACCCGAGTTTGATACCCAGTACCAAAAAAAAAAAAAAAAAAAGAACGGGTCCTTTGGTATTGCTGGCTTATCCTCTCTGGGAGCCTTCTCTGATCTGCACACCTCTGACCTGCCATCTTCACAGGGCTCATGCAAAGGCCCTAGCCCCTTCACATATTTGTCACAACCCAATTCTATTAGCTATCTCCAAAAGAAGTCAATAATCAAGAGAGGAATAGAAAAGATTTCCAATATTAGGGGATGGAAGTTCTCTATACTGATTCTTGGTGGCAACTTGAAGAAACTACAACATGCTGTGGTAAGCTGGTAGGAAGACTATGTTGGTGAGGAAAATGATAGTCGATGCTATTTATGACATTTGCTGACAAAGACCAAAATAGTTATATCTTTTCTGAGGACAGTTAAGAGGAGAAACAGGAGTCTGGACATCTCTGCAAGGACTGCGTCAGTTACATGTCCATGGCTGACAGGCAACGGTGAGAACTTGTGATGAATGCTCTGGTCTGCAGCTCATATTAATAGGAGAAAATAGAGCCAAGTAGGCTAAGGGCTCAAGGGATCACTGCCATGACTGTGGGAAATACACACAAAGAAGGTGAACTGCTACAAGACTGTGCATCTATTCTAGCCCCTGACACACCCAGGAAGCCCTGAGGAAAGCTTTGGAGGAATGATTAGGCCCTGAAATGATTGGGTTGAACTCATTTGGCCATAACTGAAGAGAACGTAATAGTCTATGATTGGATGAATTTGATCACAATTGACTGAAGAATATGCACAATTAAGATAATTATCCTTATGTTTTTCAGGTTACTATTTGTTGAGAGATCACTAAATCAAAGCAGATCACTAAATCAATCCAAGCAGCAAACTGGGAAAATTAATGGTCAATCACAAACAGGTACTGAAATCTGCTGTACCAAAGAAGAAAAGAAGAAAGAAACCTACTCAAAATAAATAATTTCAAAACACTCCTCAATTTGACTGAGGATGGGTAATACAGAAGACAACAACTGAGGAGATTTTTCTCCCTTTGGAGAAATGCCTTCCGTTTTTGTACGAAAGCTAAAACCATGGGCCCTAAGAACGTGTCTCCTCCCCAGTGGCTGGTCTTACTGCAGGCAAAACCAGGCAGTTCACTACTTGAGGCTCTCCTCTAGGTTGGGAAAGCACTTCCTTCTGGGCACAAAGGGTGATGTGGGTGCTACTTATTTATCTTTCAGGTTGAGTCACTCCTTCTTTCAAAGAGCTAAATTTTAAAAGCCCTGGGAGTGGACTAGATGCCTCAAAATAAAGTCAAACCGGTCTACTTTCTTTTTTTTTTTTTGTATATGTTACTACAGGTGTAGGCTGAGTCAAAAGACAGGTTTATTCCTGACCTTCCTCCACAATGTTCTGTGCTGAATCAGGGAGGAAAATCAAACACAGCAATACGCTCGCTACCGACTTAAGTCTTGTGTGGAGCCCAGGCACATTTGCTGGCACAGAAGTTTGCTAGCGCGCCCCTGCCAGGCCACAGTGACACTGTGACACTCAAATCACAGCAGGTCTCAGAAGCCTTCCTTTCAGCCGGGCTGGATATTTTAGAAGAGGCTACATTTTTCCCACCATGGTGTGTGTGTATAAAATTACGTACACCGCTGTCTACTCTTGTCAGGGTAAGAGAAGCTAAGAAGAAATTTTACTCCATATCTCAAGTCTATGGAAATTTGTGTTTCAGATTATGAAATTCTGATTTTACATGATTGTAGAACAAAATTCAGTACTCAATTTCCTTCTACTTTAGGATATAAAGGCAAATCATCTTTTGTGCTTCCTAAAGGCAAGTTCATTGTACAGGGTACTATTGTTGCATCTGATATTTTAAACTGTTTAAAGACTCTTATTCAGGACAAAACAACAAACAAGGATAATGATAATGAAATAGATGCATTATATCTATAATATTGTTAGCTTTGTATTATATAACTGCCCTATAGTTTATAAATGCTGGATCAAAAATAACTTCTAGGGCCGGGGATTTAGCTCAGTGGTTTCGCCGCCTGCCTTGCAAGCGCAAGGACCCAAGTTTGATCCCCGGTACAAAAAAAAAAAACAAACTTCTAAAGCAAAGTGTGCTATCTGGGGTGACAAAAGGAAGATCTTTCCACTCATAGCCACCCTGGTCTAATCAGAAAAATGGTGTACTTCTGAAAATGATGGGCTTCTCTGGCCGGGTATGGTGGCACACACTAGAGATCCCACCACTCGGGAGGCTGAGGCAGGAGGATCACTGAGTTTGAGGCCAGCCTGGGCTACACAGTGAATTAAAGACCAGCCTGAAATACACAGCGAGGTTCTGACTCAAAAAAAAAGGCTGGGGGGCAACCCACTCTCTGGTTCCCCTTTTGTCTCTCTTAGACAGAAGCTTTCTTTCGCTCAATAATTTTTCCTAATCTTAAAAAAAAAAAAAAAAAGTGACAGACACTCAAGGCAGCAGTAGAACATTCTTCCTTACCGCCTGCTGGCAATTCATCCCCAGGTTCCCCTTCTCCCCTCGAACCACTTTCATCAGACAGTGCAGGGTTCGCCCTTTCCGATGTAACCCAGAACAGTGGTGTTCGATCTCCCCTCGACAGCTCAGGATGATCTCAGGGCTCAAGGAGAAGTCTTCCATCAGCATACGTCGGTAATCCAACATCTCCCCTTGGCACTCACTGCTCACTTGTCGCCCTAAGGCAGGGTGGAAGTTACACATTAGGAGGGTGAGCACGAGGGAAAAAGTAGACATTTCTGTCTGGAATGTTAATATTTCAGCTGAAAAGCTTAGATCTTGGCAAAAGCTTTTGCAGCATAAAGTGGGCTTAAGACTCCAGACTCAGGTTTATCTTGCCAATGTTTGCATTATATAGATTTTATACTCCTAAACTAATAATGCAAATGTTTTGCTACTGAAGTCTTTTTTGTGTGTGTGCTGGAGATTAAACCCAGGGTCTCATGGATGCTAAGCACACGAACACTGAGCTACATCCCCAGTCCAGAAACTTTATCAAGAAGAAAATTACTGGCAGTAAAAGTGAAAGCCAGAAAGAACAATCCCTATTGGCCTACTTGTGCTTAAAGCCTGTGGAAAAGACTACACTTCAAATATTTACTTTATGTCCCAGTTTCTTTAAGCTATAAATGCCAACCAGGAAAACTTAAGAGAGACTAAAAACAAACAAATAAGCAAAAACATAAAAAATGGTCACCTAGCCAGTTAGTTTAGTGATATAGCCATATAGTGGACCTTCGAGTTATGACAGGCCTGACATATGAACAACTTGGGTTACAATTGAATTTTAGTTTTAACTTACAAACAAAGACTTGAGTTAGGACCTGAATGCTGGGTGCGTGCTTCCAAATGGTCTTGGATACAGATTTAACCCTTAAAGAGTTCTGGAAGGAACATTACAACATCCTTTCCTGTGTGGGGTTAACTGAGAAATCCTGGGCCAGCGTCTCTCTAAGGACCCTGAGATCTGCCTGTGTACAGGAGAGAGAATTTGAAGGCTGGGTAGAGGAGCCTGAGCCTTCAACGGATCAACCTGAGTCACAACCAGCACTTGGGAATGAACTGAGTTCCTAAGTCAAGGGTCCACTGTAAATCGAAGCCAAGTCTCTCTGACCCAAAGCTGATGTGCTAAACCATGTTATCTCAACTCTCAAAAGTGCTACATAATATGGATTTTAAAAGTTAAAAATACTTAGAGGAATAAATATAGGAGGAAATTGACATTTAAAGGTATGAGAAGCTTTGGAGTGGGAATCCAAACAAGGAATGAAATGAATAGAAAGAAACGAAGCCTTGCCTCTGTGCACAGCTGACTCCAGGCACATGAGAAGGTAGGAGAGTCTGGCTTCCCGGGACCGAGGAAGGTTCTCCACATTGCACCGGTACTTCTTCAAGTCACTCTTGCATGATTTGGCCAGTGAATAGCTGACTTTATAATCCTGGGCAATCAGCTTCTGGCGGGTTGTCAGTGCTTCCCGACACTGAGGAAATAGGGCAAGACAGCTATAGACTTCTCACATGTGGCTCATGTGTATACTTCCAAGACAAGTACATCTCAACACCTGCAGTTGCTACCAATATGCCTATCTGTGAGTTCAGTTAAAATTCAGAACAAGTGTCTTAAAGTTGTGTGGGAAGAGGCAGGAGAACATGGATGGGGAACCCTGAACCTCTACAGTGAACTGCTAATTGATGCTACAAAAGTAGTCTTTTTCTTTTGAAGAATATCCCCCATATAAATTTCACTAGAATCAAAGTGACAACTGGTATGGACACTTGAGATGCTCCATTTTATATTTTCATCAGACAAATAGACTTTGGTTCTCTACTTAAACCCAAGTATCTTAACTCTGAAAAAGGTGTATATGTTTTCTTAGTCATTTATATTTTGGCATAGTCAGCCACTGCATCTGGAGATTAAAAATATTTAGGGGGAAAAAATTGTGTTTGTACTAAAACAGACTTTTTTCTTATCATTATTCCCTAAACAGTTCAGTACAGCAACTATTTAAACAACACTTACACTGTATTAGGTAGTGAAAGTAATCTAGAAAGGATTTAAAGTATATGTGACAGGTTATGTGCAAAATACTGTCTCATTTTACAAAAGGAACTTGAGCATTCTTGGATTTTGGTATCTATGAAGAGTCCTGGAATCAAGTCCTTGTGATACTGTGAGACAACTGTAAAGAGATTTGTGAAAGCTTTTAAAAAGTTAATAAAGTATTAATTTGTTTCAAACAAATACCTTTTCACTCATGGATTCTTCAAATTTATGGTTGAAGAGGCATTTATACACTCTGCCTTCACCAGCTTGTGTCTGTAAGATGAAACACTCATATTATTATTACTGTTTGCTAAGTAGTTGTGGTGTACATAATCTACAACCCCATATGGAACTTTCTATTAAATATACTGTTAGAGAAGCAAAAGAAGTGTTAGAGTCTCCTTTTTGACAACTTAATGCTGGAGTAAAAAAAAACTTATTTTCAGTGGCTCTGATACTTAATGCTGTTAATTCTAAACAGCAGGCAGAGACGAAGTGTATACAAGTCACTCTCAGTTCCATGTTATGAAGACAGAGATTAATTCTGTTTGACGTGTTAGAAAGTTGTCTATGGGGCTGGAAGTATTCATTGGTAGAACACTTGTCTAGCACCCACAAGGCCCTGGGTTCCATTGCAAGCACTGACAAAGCAAGGAAGGGGCAGGGGAGGCAGAGGGAGAGGTGGAGTGAGGGAAGGAGCGAGGGAGGGGGCTGTCTAATGGGTCATTAGGTAGTAATCAAGGATTTGGTTTTAAAAATTAAAACCTGTTGTTTTCTATATCTTAGCCAAAATCATGTATGCTTTAGCCACAGAATAAATCAGAACAGGATTCCCTGGTAAAATAAGATTCCTAAACATAAAATAGACTTCTAAGAACTGAAACTGAGAAGTGAGATAAAGTAGAAAAAATGTGTGGAGATTGGAGAAGCCAACTGTTAGCTCTATGTTAAATCTTCAAGGCTGAGCATCCGATACTATTTTTTGTCATCTTGGGACCAATTCCACCTTCCATTTCAGTGGCTTTTTCACAGTAAGGGTTTGTGATGGTTTATGTTATTTTAGAATAGAATATTAAAGATGTTTAAAAAGAAAAGGAAGAAAAGAAGAACAGCTTCTGAGCTGACTCACATTTTCACAAAACCGCTCACGATCATCTCGACAAGCAAAATATAAATGCCGGTCTAGATGAAAGTCGTCTGAGGACAGCTCAGCCACCCGGAGAATGGCTTTCTTACAGAGTTCAGAGACCTGAATCTTGGGTTCTTTTTCTTCTGCCTCCTTCACGAGGCCTTTCTCCAAGCACGACACCACTTCACCTTGTGAATGTGCATCCTAGAAGAGCAAGATCACCAATATCTTCTAACTTTCACTACATGGGTTTCAAATAAACATCATTTTGTTAAGGAAAAAAAACCCCAATCTATTGTTAATTTATTGATGTTCTACTGAGAAATCAAGTGAGAATCAAACACATGTGAAAATTAAAGAAAATGGCCTCAATAATCTTTGTTAGAATCCATATGCCATATGCTACGAATGAAATAAAGATACTGGGAATTTTAAATATAGGTTAGTACCAGAAGTAAGAACTTGAATTTTTAAAGCTTAAGCATTGAAAATTCTTAAGAAATGGCATCAGCTCAGCGCTCTGATCACAGGTCATGTCAGTACTGAAGTAACACTGCACAAATCTCTATACGTTTACCTCTAAGAGCTAGGCATTTCCTAAATAACAGTGCTTTCAGACAAACCTGGTTGGGGGATGTGGCTCAGTGGTACAGCATGTGCTTAGCATGTGCTAAGTCCTAGGTTCAATCCCCAGTACCAAAAAATAATTAAAAAATTAAAAACCCAGAACAAACCACAAAATCTATTGAGCAAAGATATTATAAAATCTCGTCTCCTTTTTCTTTCTTTTTTTTTTTTGGTACTGGGGATTGAACTCAGGACCTTGTGCTTGCGAGGCAGGTGGCAGAACCAATGAGCTAAATCCCCAGCCCCTCATCTCCTTTTTCTACTCTATAGTGTCCTCAAACTCCCCAATATATGCCAGCTGGAGTGCAATATTTTGATGTTTTGGATTGATCTGAACATGATTTAATAAGATTATCACTATCTATACAAACTGTTTCTAAAAGTTCTTCTAAAACCATTTCTATCATCCCCTACCAACCACAAGCATTCATTTACCTGTACCAGAAGAAAGTTCCCCTAAATTGTTTCAAGTGACCTAAACTTCTATACTCATGAGATACATAACAACAGTATAAAAGGTAAACTACTACACTAAAACCAAAGCAAGTGAAAATACAGCGTTACTACCTATTTATATGCATATAAAATGTTGCAGTAAAATATAAGTCTATGAAACTATTAGTATATAATAAAAAGATTCCTAAAGTCAGATAGGGAAACATCTACTTCAGGCAAAATTTCAGTAAACATATGTATTTTCTATCTTGGTTCTACAATACATTGATTTCCAGGTGTTTTCATGAAAACGTCCACGTTCTCTCTTAATCTACCTATGAAGAAGGGACAGGGTTGTGGTAGCTACAGTGCAGATGAATAAGCAGAGGCTCAGGAGTCTGCAACTCATCCAAGCTGCAGAATGTAAAGTAGTCTATCATTTATTTTTCTGGTCCTGGGTTTAATTTGGGTGGGTGGGGTCTATGAAACTTCTAAAATTTATATGGGGTTGTGTATATTTTTCTGAGGCAGGTTCATAGTTTTGAGTTTTCAAAAGGCTTGCTGACCCAAAAGTGATAAAGAATCACACTGCAGTAGTAGATTCTCAGCCCACCCTACTGTAGTGGGACCTTGACTTTCTCACTAGGCGGAGGAGTTTATCCACTGATTAGAAATGGGATGACCAGAGTGCTCTGGGAAAGCAGTTGTGAAGAGATAAAACTCAGGGATAAGCAACATCAAAATAAAGACACTGAGAAAAGTAGACACCCCAGAAATTTGGACTAAGACTGACTTTTTCCTTCCTAATTTATGAGTACCACTTAAACAAGGCCTACATATTTCTGTCTCCCAAACAAATCAAAGATAAAGATCTGGACAGAAACATAACAATCACTTATTAGTTATAGTACACCAGTGATTATTATAAACATATTATAAAACAGCAACCTAGTCCAAATTTTAGTAGGTCATAAAAACTTAGATGGCCACTAGCAATTAAATTTCTTCTTCCAATTTAAAAAAAATTAAATCTTGATCACATATAACAATGTATAAAGTCTACAGAACCACACTTTTGCCACTAAGAATCAAAAGACTTGCATTTTTTCATCATAAGATCTGACAGACTACGGATCATACAGAAAGTCATCTAACAAAGCATCAAAAGAAGGTTAAAAATAATAGCATGATAGGTAACTCTTGATTGAAGTTCAACCTTTAATCCTGGCATTTTATAAAAAATAAGGAAATGACTTCCGTGTAATGATTCTGCTTGCTAAGTGTTCCCCTGTATATTTAGGTTTATAATTGTTTTAAATATGTCACTAGAAAAATTAAATATTTAGGATATTATGTTTCTTACTGGTTTTCTCTGCTTCTTACCAGATGTAAGGGATTTCATTTTAATTACAGCAACTGTAACACCTCACATTGGCATTAGGTCACAATACCACTTCCATTAAACCTTTTCACTGTATTATTTCAGACAGATAATTTTTTCAAATAAAGATATTTCAGGAGCTCCCCAGAGTCTCTGAGCCATTTGAGATATATAATTGAAATGTATATAAACATCTGACAATGAAGACTACATGGCTAATTATCAAAGATGAATGAAAGAGAGTGAGGTAAACTACATACTTGTACATTATCTATGGGAAAATAAAATTAGCTTAGAATAGTTTGGTTACTAATATGCTGACTTGACATATGAATAACAAATGATCCTGTAAATGGACTTAATGGGGGATCGGGGGAGTTTTGCTAGGGACTGAACCCAAGGCTTTGCATATGCTAGGCAAGCACTCTTACCACTGAGCTATATCCCCAACCCACAACAAATTTGTATTAATGTTTAAAAGTGTCTGCTTGAAAAGTACTGCCAGTGTCTTGATCAGGTTTTAGAAGTCTGAAATAATTTTTCTTCTTCCTCATATTTCTTATCCTTAAAAGACTAAAACACCCGAGTTCGATCCCCGGTACCAAAAAACAAACAAACAAACAAAAACCAGACTAAAACAACAACAACAAAAACACAGAGAAAGAGAACCCTAATTCAAAATAGTAGGAGGGGCCGGGGATTTAGCTCAGTGGTTCTAGAGCCTGCCTCGCAAGCACAAGGTCCCGAGTTCGATCCCTGGTACTGGAAAAAAAAAAGAAAGAAAGAAACAAAATAGTAGGCAAGTACCTAGTTTTCACCTCTGCTATAAACCTTTTTTTTTTTTATGCTTCTGGTGTCTCCTACAATCTACTTCGAGAGAAAGAGAATGTCTAAATTACTCAAAGTAATTGGTTAAAAGCAATAAAAAATAATTACTGAAAGTATAAAAGTAAAAAAAGTATACAAGCTGTAGTACTATGGCACAAGTCTACAATTAGTTCCTTTTGAGGCCACACCCTACTTTTTCATTGGCTGATATAAATCAATTTACACTTCTACTTTTGGAAATTTTGGGACACGGCTCTTTTATTGTTTCTTTTGTTTTGTTTTTTGAGACAGGGTCTTACTATGTAATTCAGGCTGGTCCTGAACTCAACCATCCAGTGCAAGCTGGCCTCGAACACATGATCCTCCCTCCTCAGCCTCCCAAGGGCTGGGAGTACAGGCATGTACCACCATACCAGCTTACTGTCCTTTTATTTTAACAATATTTAGAAAAATTCCACAGATTTTACTAATATATTTTCTCTGTTCTAAAATTTAATATGTTGGAAAAAATTACTATAGTTTTGAAATCGTGACGTTCATGTGTTCATATGGACACTGCACAACAGACAACCACAAACTTCTCCTCTCACCTCTGGAGGAGGTCAGTTTTCATGTTTCAGTGGCAACAAATTTGGGATTGATGAGCCTATCTCTCCTGTGGTCAGCAGCCAGATAATTTTCGTATACAGATAACTGACTTTGGAGATGCAAGCTACAGTTAGAAAAAGCAAGGAAGGGACTAGGGATTTAGCTCAGTGGTTCCGCCACCTGCCTCGCAAGCACAAGGATCCGAGTTCAATCCCCAGTACCAAAAAAAAAAAAAAGAAAAGAAAAAGCAAGAAAGAGTTGAGTGCATGTACCCTGTATAGGAAGGGAGTGCATAGGAACCAAGATGCTTTCTCCGAGGCAGGAGCACAGGCACAAGCCCATCTCACGGTCCCCTACCTACAGAAAGCCCTTGACGTGAAGGTGGTGAGCTGATAAAAACAGGAAGCTCACCTAACGGGCAGAGACAGAAAAAGACAGAAACAAACAGGAGGTGCATTGATGATCCACACAAACATTCTTTGTTATTTTATCAAAGGGGAAAAAACTTTGTGCATGCCTACAATCCTAGCACTTGGGAAGCTGAGGTAGGATTTAAGGCCAGCCTGGGCTACACAGTAAGACTCTTGTCTCAAAAACAAAACACCCTGAATAAACAATTTTATCATGGCCTTTGGCTCCAGCAGGACTACTTCCTGTTGCTAATTCAACCCACTGCAGACCTGGAACTCATACATGCAGTTTAAACCATGTTTTACATTAACAATTTGGGAGCTGGGGGAAGCTAATTAACTATTACCTTGATGTCAAAGGCAAGAACTACCATAAAGAGGGCCTGGATTTAGATCAGTGGCGCTGACCTGCCTGGCAAGCACAAGGTCCTGAGTTCAATTCCTGATACTGAAAAAAAACCAAAAAACTACTATAAAGAAAAGGGGACTTCAAAACTGTCTACTCTATCTTGTGACCAAGGATCACAAATGTGAAAAAATCTCATCGTTGATTGCTCTAAAGTATGGCTAGAACACTATGTGGAGATTTTCAGAGGAAAGGTTTGGAATTGGTTATAATCTCTATCACCCCACATAAAGTCAGAGGAGCTTCCTGAATCATCAGGGTTACTTAAGGCTTTTGTGTCATTTTCTAGTTTTCTGGGAAGGAAAAAAATCTGTCCTTATTAAAACTGACCTTTCTTTAGTTGCTGGAAGCTTTATGCCAAGCTTATAGAACTTTCAAGATGACTCAGTTACCTGAAGGGGACAGGGGCCTGTTCTTATAGAAAAGACAGGGCACCAAGGCCTGGTGACAACCAGACAAAGCCCAGCACTAAAACCTTCATGTGAGCCGCTGTGCTCAGTTACAGATCCTAACACCAGGCTCCCTTTGCAAAGACACTTGTAAACCAAAAGCAAAGAGAGGGCAAAGAGACAAATGGGTTAGCTGTGACAGTGCACATCTGTAATCCCAGCACTGGGAGGCTGAGGCAGGAGTCACAAGTCTGAGCCCAGCTTGAGGGACTTAAGTGAGACCCTGACTCAAAAAATGAAGGGGCTAGGAGATACAGCTCAATGTAAAGGCCTGGGGTTCAATCCCCAGTAAAGAGATAGACATAGGGAGAGGGAGGGGGAGGGAGGGGGGAGAGGGGGAGGAAGAGGGAGAGAGGAAGAGAGAAAGATAGAGACAGAGGGAAAGGGAGGGGAGGAGAAAGGGAGGGGGAGAGGGGGAGGGGGGGAGAGAGGAAGAGGGAGAAAGGGAGGTTTTATTTTCCATCCTATGCCCTTAACAGCAGATTAATGAGCAGCAGCAACTAACAGCTGATGCCAGAAGTCTCAGGCCACCTCTCCCCTCTCCCACCGGTATTCATTACTTTTCAAGAGTTCCTTTTTTTTTTTTTTTGCTGAGGAACAAATTCAGGATAAACCTGGCCAATCCTCCATTGGGACCTTCTGCTTGTCAGGCTAATAATTTAAAACATAAGACAGCTATAACTAAGGAAGAAGAAACTAGCTAGTGAGTTATTTTCTGTATTTACTAGAATCGGTTCTGAAATGAAGATAATAATATATCACAATTTCAGAGGACCTTTCTTCTGATAAGTTAGAAATACCTTCACATGTTAAGTTTTCTAATATTTAAATATCTCACTTTACAGATGGAGATGAACCGAACCAGTGTTTGCTAAGTAATTTTTTTTATGGCAAACATGAAGAGAAAGATTTGCCAGAGATGCACTATAAGTAATATTTTGAAGATAATGCCTTTTATTTTTTTCTGTACTGGAGATCGAACCCAGGGTGCTCTACCACTGAGCTACATCCCAGCTTTTTTTATCAGTTTTTTATTTTGAGAAAGTCTCATTAAGTCGCCCAGGCTGGCCTTGAACTTGCAATCCTCCTGCCTCAGCCTTCTCGGCAGCTGGATTATGGGTACATATCACCATTCCCAGCAATACTACCTTTAGCTGATATTAATCCTTCTACTTCCCCATACAATACTGAAATATTTTGTTACAAACACTACAGTCAGAGATCAACTAGTTTCAGATCCTATAGGATCTGACTTTTTTTTTTTTTTTTTGGTACCAGGGATCGAACTCAGGCTCTTGTGCTTTTGAAACAGGTGCGGTGCCACTGCACTAAATACCTGGCCTAAGGCAAGTTTTTAATTTCAACTGTAGGATCCCTGCTGTCCTGAAGTTTGCCCCTTGCGTGCTGACCCATGGTTTTCATTTACCAAGTTCACAGATAGATACCTTTTCACCAAGTCGAATGCTTCCACATTTCAGAATGTTGATGTCATTTTTGCAGTCATCCATGAAGCCACAAATTAAACGGTAATCACTGAAAATTATGGCCGTCATCTTGGTAATGTACTGGTGACACTGATACTCAGTGATGTTGCCTCGATGATCCACCAAGCAGGAAACCATGTAACCTTTTCCAACTGGTTCATCAGCACATTCTTTAATCTGCTCAAAACAAAGTGGCTGTGTTACAAGTATTCTGTGCTCATATAAAACAACATTTTTTCTTTTTTTTTCTAGTACCAGGAATTGAACTTGGGACCTTGCGCTTGCCAGGCAGGCACGTTACTACTGAGCTACATCCCTGGACCTCTTTTTGTTTTTTAGACAGGGTCTTGCTATGTAGTTCAGGCTGGCCTTGAATGCACTATGTAGCCCTGTCTAGCCTCAAACTCACAGGGATCTTCCTGCCTCAGCTTCCCAAGAGCTGGGATTATGGGCATGTACCATCATGCCCAGCTTTAACTGGTTTTTTGAAACCAACAGATCAGTGGTGGCGAACCTAAGGGATGTGTGCTGCAGTAAGTTATTTATAACACTGAAAGTTCTAAAAGGTTTGCCATCAGTGCAATAGATCATTCCACAAGTTATCCTATAGGAAACTGGGTCTAACTCCAGCAGCAAATCTAGACCTAGTTTAAGACAAAAGATTTTGTTTACGTTTAAGGAAAAAAACCAGGAATTTAACTAAATAGTCAGCCAATGGCTTCAGAGGCAACAGAGATCTTCAAGAGTCAAGGTGAACATTCTTTTGGCTTAACCTTGAATACTTTTTTTGGTACCAGGGATCGAACTCAGGCCCTTACACTTTCGAGGCAGGCGGTGGAACCACTGAGCTAAATCCCAGGCCCCTTGAACACTTTTTTGGTAACACCTAAAATCCAGGGCCCTGAGTGTATTTCTAACTTTTGTTTTACTTTTTAGCAAAACAACATTAAGTTCAGAAGTAAAAAAAAGAAAGGGAAATGGACGGTTCAAAATCCCAGTATTTGCAATTCAACCACAGGAAAAAAATCCTGTATAAAGGACTAGTTCTGGGTTTTAGGACTTAATGGCATAAAGAAGTATTCATATGGGCCCTTATACTGGACAATCAGCAGTTTAAAACTGTAGAAAAACCAAGAGCACATTTTGAATCAGAGCCCCAGTAATAAGCCAAACATATTTAGCTTCAATTACTTGAGATTTTCCTGAGATGTGGAGACATAGTACTTATTTGTATTTCAGTTCACCAACTATTAATTACAATAGGGTATAATGTCTGAATGAGAAGTTTCAACCATTCTACTAGATAATACTTTCCTTTAGTCTAAGATTAACAGCAAAAACAGCATAAACTGGGCGCCGAGATGCACATCTCTAGTCCCAGGACTTGAGAGGCTAAGGCAGGAGGATCACAAGTTCAAGTCCTTCCTGGGCAGCTCAGAGAGACCCTATCTCTAAATGATAAAAAAGAAAGGGACACAGTGCCCTCACTTAGCTTAGTGAAGGCCTTGGGTTCAAGCCCCAATACCACAATAACAAAAATTAGTATTAAAACATCAATATGTGATATAGCATGTGCCCAGCATGCACTAGGCCATAGGTGCATGGGGGGGGGGGGCTGAGGAGCTGATTCATTAGGTGCACTAGAAAAATGCTTGAGTATTTAGCTCAATTGTGGAGAGTAAATAAGTTTGGTTTGCAGGGGTTTTTTTGGGGGGAGGGAAGGGGACAGGGTCTTGCTGTGTAGCCCAGGCTGGCCTCGAACTCACAGCAATCCTCCTGCCTCAGTTTCCCCCAGTGCTGGGATTATAGGCATGTGTCACCATGCTCAGCTTTGTTTGCAGGTATTCTTGTGATGTTCCTTTTCTCCATGAAAGTAGGATTCCCAAATTAAAAAAAAAAATAGAAGGGTGACACAAAATAAAAGATTTTATTTTCTTTTTTTTCTTTTGGGTACCGGGGATTGAACTCAGGAGCTTGCGATGTCGAGGCAGGCGGCGGAACCACTGAGCTAAATCCCCGGCCCTTGAATAAAAGATTTTCTGACAATTATGTTCTTCCTGATATGGTACTTAATTTTCCCAACTCCTGTGTAATCTCTTTATAAGACAGGAGAGGTGTCCTTGTTACTTGGATCTTTTACAAAACTGTAACACAGTTACAGGGTCACGGGTCACCACAAAATATCACTAGTTACATTATGAGGAAGGCAGCCTAATGCAGAGTGAAATTATCATGATGAATATGCATATACTCTGAATTAAATTTCCACATGGTAATTAATCTGCACAATCTAATGCTGATATAAAATGAGACAAAACAAACATGTATATATATTCTAATGTGTCCAAAAAAGAAAAAATAACCTACTTACCAGTTTTTTTCTTCTTTTCTTCTCCACACTGAAGGTTGAACCCAGGGCCTTGTGGTTATCAGGCAGGTGCTGCACCACCGAGCTACATCCCCAGCCCCCTACTTACAACTTAGTTCCATAATAAAGTGAGACTATACAAGCCTATTTACAGTTCAAGCCTGGGATTGTTTCTTTGTTAGTATTTCTTTCTATTACTAAGTAATCACTTTTCCTTTTTGAGATTTTTGGGTTGGTAGTTTAGTCATATAGCCAGCTAAGGGAGTTTAAGATGTAGAATATTAAAGCTAGAAGCCAATGCTATTCTATTCTAAAGCCAAAGTAAATATGAAGGGTCATGACTTTAAAAGACTAAAACATGTCTAATCAAGTACTGGAAGGGCTAGAATTGATAGGTTCCACTAGTCCCAGAAATGATGTAGATGTGAAACACAAGCTAAAGGGGCCCCTGGGTGGGACAGGGCCTTCCTTCAGAGCTCTGACTTATGTTATCCACACTGTCAATTCAAGCAGATTTTAACTTTGGAGTAAAAAAACCGCAACCGTTTTCTCCACAATTTTCATATTTTAGTGTGGAAAAATTTAAGGCTTTCTGGGATTTCTATTACTGATTCAAAACTTTCCTCCCAAAAAGAAATCTCAAATACCACAATTTTCAGCCCAGCATGGTGGCACATGTCTATAATCTCAGCACTTGAGAGAGGCTGAGGCAGGAGGATTGCCACGAGTTTGAGGCCAGCCTGAACTACATAGTTAGATGCAGTCTCAAAAACAAAACCACCACCACCACCCCCGAAAAAACTAAAAACAAATCCCCACAATTTTCATTAATATCATTTGTTCCTTACATTGAGCCAAGATAAATAATTCAAAAATTTCTCCCATTAGTATCTGTGTAGTGCTATCCATTTTTTCTTTCTTTCCTTCCTTCCTTCCGTTCTTTTCTTTCTTTCTTTTTTTCCCTAGTACCAGGGATTGAACTCAGGACCTTGGGCTTTCGAGGCAGGTGAGGTGCCACTGAGCTAAATCCCCATGCCCTAGTGCTACCCATTTTCATTATTTGTTTTTGTCTTTCTACTCAGTATCAATTTATAACTGTATGACTGTGAATATCCGGAACCTTCCTAGCACTAACTCCTGTTATTTGAAGCATATGCCCCTGTGGTTCAATTGATCCAGCTGCCAAGCCAGAACAATGGGAATATTTATAAGCCTCCTGGGGAAAGTTTTGGATTTGCCTCAGGCACGGCAGATGTGAAAGGTGTGAGAGCAGCCATGATAACCTCTGCAGGTGCACGGACATGTGGGGACCAAGAGAACCTGATTCTGAACTATTCCAGTCAATAGCATCCCGCTGTCAGTGTAGGCGGTGTTAACAAAAAGAAGTCTAATTACGCCCCCCTTCCTATCTCTCAACCAAGACAGATGTGAATTCTAAGAAAAGAAAAATATCTGAGTCATTCCTCTCTTAATGACTGGTCTGGTCAAGAGATGTTAATTTTCTCTTCTAAGTCGTAAGTATTCACAAAACTCTTTTATCACCTACCTCTGATATGGTTGATTTGCAAACCTCTCTGGCCACAGATTCAAATTTGGGATCAGTAGTCAGGTTCAGTTTGTAATTCCACAACAACTACGTTCAAAGAGAAAACCATACAAAGGAAAAAAGACTCCAGTTAGAATAGTATGACATTTATCATCAGTGGTCACTACAGATGATAAAAACCAATTATACAGTCAGATGAGTCATACTTACACATTAGGTAACAAAAGGTCACCACATCACAGATAGAAGGGAAACAAAAGCAGTACCATTTGCAGACAAAATAAAAGCAGTAGCATTCAGACATTTTTTCTTTTACTAAAGGCCAATTTTTTAAAAAATTATGAATTTAAATCATTTAGTGTCAAGAAAAAATTCAGTATTTAAGTCCCTGATAAAAGCTTTCAGAGAAAAAATAGATTACAGAAGCAACTTATGCTTAGACCAGAAAGTGTAACCCAGAAGTTCAGATGGGGTAGATTCTGAGATTGCATTACCAACAGTGCTTTTTGGGTATTGTTTTGGGTTTTTTTTAGTACCGGAGATCGAACTCAGGACCTTGCTCTTTCAAGGCAGGCAGGGGCACCACTGAGCTAAATCCCCAGCCCTCAACAGTGCTTTCTTTTTTCTCATTTTTGTTTTTTAGACAGGGTCTCTCTATGCAGTGCAGCCTGGCCTCAAGCTTGCAGTAATCCTCTCCCTCAGACTTCCTGGTGCTGGGATTACAGGTGTGCACAACCAAACCCAGTCCAACAGTGCTTTCACTGATCAGTTTTATGGAGTCACTCAGGGTCTACTTTCCACAGTGATCTATTTCACTCCTTTAAAACACTTCACCATACACTACCTGTTTTTTTCTTCCATTCTTTTTTCTCTTGTTTTGTCCTTTTGTTTGTTTCTTCTTTGTTCTTTTCTCTTTTTTTTGGTACCGGGGATTGAACTCAGGACCTTGCGCTTTCAAGGCAGGCCACCGAGCTAAATCCCTGGCCCTGGTTTTTTTCTTTCAGTGCTGCTGGGGGAGGGCTCTACCACTGAGCTATAGTCCCAGTCGTGTACAATTATTTTAACCTGTGGCAATCTAAAATACAATATATCCAAAGCCATTATTATTCTTAGGTGAGGGCTGAACATTATTGTCTCTTTGGAGCTTCTGTTAAATATTTTTATTGAGTGATTCCATTTCTCCCCCCCAGCCCCGCCCTGTATCAGGGATCCAAGTCAGGACACTGTGCTTGCAAGGCAGACATGGTGCCAATGAGCTAAATCTTCAGATATTTCTGAAAAGCAGCACTACAAGCCTTCAAACCGTTTAGTAGGAGAGGCAGAGCAGAGGCTCTAGCTAATGCAGAACATGAAGAGACTGTTTGGGAGGGGATCCATTCCTTTCTCTCTAACTGCTATACTCCAGGACAAAGGAACGCAACCAGCCATTCACTGGATTAGTACATCTGCTTAGCTCGGCACCACAAACAATCTAGTTTCCAGGAGTTTGGGAGGAGACAGAAGCAAGCATTTATGGAGTGCATACTGCACTACAAGCACTGTGGTAGGGACTGCAGCATAAAGCAGAAGGTAAGAGAGACAGACTGCTCAGTAGTGACTATGGCCAACTGCAGGGAGCTGTGAATGGCATCACGGGTACCGCGGCAGCATGGGAGGAGCACCCCATGTGGAAGTGGGATGACAGTTTGGCCAGGAAAGGTTTTCCAGGGAAAACACTATCTACGATGATGATCCCGGAAAGTCAGGATCAGTCAACAGGATAAAAGGGTAGGGAAAGTATTTTAAGTAAATGAAGCTGCATGCAATGAGGGTGGGCGGTAAAGGAACTCAAAAGTCCAAGGGAGGATGACTCGGGAAAGGCAGGCTGGGGCCAGACCAGGAAGCTGTAGGCCATGTGCGAACTTTAACCCCAGAGGGAGGGTCACTGAAGGAAAGTAAAGGGGTGACATGACTGGATCTGCTTTCTGGAAGTGGAATGGAGGCACAGAAAAGTGCCAATAGGCACGACATGGAAAGAAGTAGGTAAATCCAGGAATGCCGAGAAAGACTCAATGAAGAAGTAAAAGGATGAACAGGGTCTCTTCCTCCATCAAAACAGAGTTAATAAGTTCCAGCCTCCCAACCATCATCAACAAGCTCAGCCATCCGAGGACAAATGAAGGAAGCCAGAAGAGAACAGCAATAAGCAATACTCTGGGAACACAGGAAAAACACACCTCAGTGAGTGATGGAGGAGGTGGAGTGATCAAGTTGCCCTGGGCTTGTTGCTCGGGGATTAGAAGAAATTCTGTCAGATGAACTGGGGAAACTGGGGCTCCGGGTATGTAAAAGTAGAAGGAAAGAAGGGGTGAGGATGATGCATGGGAATCCTACGTACTTCAAATCGGCTAGAGTGGCTGGTATGAAAGATAGGGACGGGGGAGACAACAGGAGTCAGATTACATTGAGTACTGCAGTTCATATCAAAGAAATGGGAAGCTAATACATAATTTATTTGGGTTTTTTTTTGGTATCAGGGATCGAACTCAAGTCCTTGCGCTTGTGCAGCAGGCGGCAAAACCAATGAGTTAAATCCCCAGCCCAAATACATAATTTAAACCAGCACTCAAAAGAGCAACTCTGAGAAAAGTATGGAGAAGGTCAAGACTGGGGGTGTTAGATTAGTTAAGAGGCAAGAACTGACTTGGATGGGAGAAAAATGGGAAACATTTGAAGTAGGAGGAATAAAGTAATTACAAAACCAAGGTGTGAGAAATGAAGGAAAATTTCTTTACAATCAATTCTTGGGTATTGTCTATGGCTGGGCATGGTGGCACAAGCCTGTAACCCCAGCATTTGAGAGGCTGAGGCAGGAGGATCGCTGTGAGTTCAAGGCCAGCCTGACTACACAGTGAGTTCAAGGTGAGCTCAAAATACATAGCAAGACCCTGTCTCAAAAAACAAGGGCTGGGGATTTAGCTCAGTGGTTCTGCTGCCTGCCTCGCAACCACGAGGTCCCAAGTTTGATTCCCCGGTACCAAAAACAAACAAATAAATACATAAAATCTGAGGAGCAGCAAAGAGGAAGCCACTGTGGCTTAAGTGGGGCAAGGGACAACAGTGGTAGAAGAGGTCAGAGAACAGGCCATCGTCAACAGCTGTTGAGTGTAACAGTGAGGACGAGGCTTAAAGAGTTGGGGCAGAGCAGTTACACAATCTGACTTACGTGTCACTGAGGTCACTCAGGCCATAGCATGGACCGCAGAGGGACAGGAAGAGGAGACCACTTAGGAGGCTCTCACAGAAGAGAATGGGAGGCTCGGCTCAGCGACAGTGGTCAGACTTGGGATATACATCAAAGGGAATAGGGACAGAGAGGAAGAGAGGAATGAAGGGTTTTGATTTGAGCAACAGGAAAAATAAAGGGCTACTAAGATGGGAAAGAATGTAGGAGGTGAAGGTTTAAGGGTGGGAAATCAAAAGTTTGGTTCTAGAAATGAATATCAGACAAAGAAATGTGGACTTCACAGCTGGAGTTGAACTCTGTGGAAGGCCTGGGATGGAAGAAAAGACAAGAATCACAACTACCCACAGGGCAGCACTGATTGTCCCTCTTGGGCCGGGGATTTACCTCAGTGGTTCTGCCACCTGCCTTGCAAGCACAAGGACCCGAGTTTGATCCCCGGTACCAAAAAAAAAGAATGCACCTGATTGTCCCTCTTCAAGAAGGAAATGCCTTCACTTAGAAGCCGTATGCCCCAGGGGAGTGCAATGTTTTAACACTCCTCTGGCATAGCTTCCTGGGCTCCTTCTAAGGACACACCCAAGTACAAGAGTCACCACATTCCGGAAGTGCAAAGTGCAACACATCTATGGGGTTTTATAATTCATTTATAGTTCTTTCCAGTCCATATGAAATTTACCAACTGGGTCACTTTGATCATAAGCAATGCTGCCCAGAAATTCAACTGACATTTTATTCTTATCAAGTTAAGAGAATTGAGCTGAGAAGTTAGAATTCACAGTTGTGCACACCTATAATCCCAGCACTCTGGGAGGCTGAGGCAGGAGGATGGCAAATTCAAGCCCAGCCTGGGCAACTTATTGACTTAGCAAGACCCTGTCTCAACATATAAAAAGTAAAAAAAGGACTGGAAATGTAGTTTAGTCTGGAGGTCCTGGGTTCAATCCCCAGAACTGGAAAATAAATTAGAAGGATTTTGCTCATGGTTTATAGGGCTATTACAAGCTGCTACAAATGTTCTTGTACAGGCCCTTTTATGTAGATTTATATGCAGTTCTGTTGGATAAACATCTAGAAGTGAAATGGCTGGCCATACACTACGTCTGTGTTTTCAGCTTTAGTTAAAAATGCCAGAGTTTTACAGCCAGGCATGGTGGTGCACACCTGTAATCCCAGCACTCGGGAGGCTGAGGCAGGACTGCCTCAAATTTGAGGCCAGCCTGGGCTACATAGTGAGTTCAGGACCAGCCTAAACTACATAGCGAGACCTTAACTCCAAAAAAAAACCCAAAAAAAAAGCCAAAGCACTTTGAAAGTAGATGCACTAAATTACGGCAGTGCACAAAAGATGCCTTGTTCCTTATTCATACTAATATTTGATACACTGTCAGTCCTTTTAATTTTTAAATTTGTCTTTTTCAATTTCAGTGATTCTAATAGCAGGTATCTGATCACTAATGAGGTTGAGCACCTCTTTTCCATGTTTATGCCATTAGATATCATCTCCATTTTTTTATTCCTTTGTATTTCCTTTACTGTTTTGAGTTCTTACATATTTTGGCTATATTGTCAGATATATATATATATATTTTTTTTTTTTTTTAATTTTTGGTTTTTTTTTTTGTTTTGGTACTGGGGATCGAACTCGGGTCCTGGTGCTTGCGCAGCAGGCAGCAAAACCACTGAGCTAAATCCCTGGCCCTATTGTCAGATATATTAAAAATACTTTCTCCTCTATGACTTGCCTTTTCACTTTCAATATTGTTTTTCGATTTTTTTGTTTTTGTTTTTTTGAGACAGGGTCACACTATGTAGTTCAGACTGGCCTCAAACTTGAATGATCTTCCTGCTTCAGTCTCCTGAGTGCTGGGATTACAGGAGGGCACCACCATGCTTGCCTTACTATTGTATTTAATAAAAAAAGATTTAAGTGTGGCGCTGGAGATTGAAGGTTTTATGCATGCTAGGTAAGGGCTCTACTACTACTGAGGTACATCCTAGCCCCAATAATAAATTTTATGTAATTCAATTTATTAATCTTTTAATTTATGTTTAGTGCTTTTTGTTTCTCTCTCTCTCTCTTTGTGCAGTACCAGGGCTCAAACTCAGGACCTTATGCTTACAAGGCAGGTGCGGTGCCACTGAGCTAAATCCCCGGCCTTGTTGCCTATTCTTGACACTGTTTCCATATACATTTTAGAGCCACAGAATCATTTCAATAACCACAAATATGGAATTGTAAGGATCTACAGGTAATTCAGTAAGAGCTAACATTTTCATAGTAATAAGATTTCCAAGTCATGAGCACAGTTGCTCATTGATTTACTTCATTCTTCAAGTTTCTCTTAATATTTTATAGCTATCTGCAGAATAGTCTTACACATATTTTTTAAAGTAATTTTATGTAGGTATGCTGTTCCAAATAGCATCAATTAAAATTTTTACTTATTTCTATTATATAAAAACATAATTGAGTTTTACAACTGACTCTATCTAGGAATTTTACAAAATACGTCTATTAGTTACCCGCTAATAATCTATCTTTTGGATTTTCTTTTTCATTTTTTTTTTCTTTTTTTTGAGACAGGATCTTGCCATGCAGTTTGGGCTGGCCTTGAACGCACCATGTAGCCCAGGCTAGCCTCCAATCCTCAGCAATTCTCCTGCCTCAGCCTGCAGTGCTGGGATTACAGGTATGTGCCACCACGCCTGGCTCATCTTTTGGATTTTCTACTAATATAACCATGTCATCTATAAATAATGATAGTTTAATTTTTCCTCTCTAATTCTAACCTGTTTTCTTTTTTCTCACCTTACTGAACTGGTAGGACCTCTCTTACAGTGAGCAAGTGTGCTGTGTTGCCAATCTTAGGTAGAAAGCTGTCAATATTTCACATTTACTGTAAGTTTTTTTCACAGCTACTATTTAGGAAATTAGATAAATTCTCTTCCAGAATGAGTGCTCAAATTAGAAATTTGAACACTAACCAGATATTTGATTAGGAATTATGCAATTTTAAGACATACAATGGCATTGTGGTTACGTTTTTCTGAAAGTCCTTAACTTTTAGAGATATTTACTGGAATATTAACACATGAAACAATATGATGTTTGTATTCTGCTTCAAAATAATACAGAAGGAGAGAGCCAGGGATTTAGCTCAGTGGTTTCACCGCCTGCTGCGCAAGCGCAAGGACCCAAGTTCGATCCCCGGTACCAAAAAAACAAACAAAAAACTACTTTTAAGGACCCCAGTTTGATTCCTGGTACCAATAATACTACTACTAATAATATAGAAGGAGGGAAAGGAGATAGGAGAAGACACAGGATCCATCTGAATTAATAACTGAAGCTGTGTGATGACTGCATGGGTGCTGACTATAGATATAATGCACCCCGTAAAATCTACTCTTCCCAAGTCCAACTGGGCAGTGAACGTGCACAAGGTTGTGCACACATTATCACTGATTGCAGAACATTTTCATCATTCCCCAAAGAACCTCCACGCTTATTAGCAGTCATTTCCAGTTTCCCCATTCCCCCAGCTCTTAGCAAACAATAACCTTTCTCTCTGTGTGGATCTGTCTACTCTAGACAGTGCATATAACCGAATCATGTAAATACGCGACCTTTTAAGTCCAGTCCTTGAGGTTCAGACATGTCGTAGCATGTATCAGTGCTTCATCCCTACTTGTGCCAAATAATATTCCAGTGTATGAATACATCATGTTTTATTTATCACTCATCAGGTGACAGACATTTGAGTTGTTTCTACTTTTAGATCATTATGAGTAATGGTGCTAAAAATGTAGCCTTGGTGGGGGTGGTAGTGAGGATTGAATGGAGAGCCTTTACACTGAGCTACACCCTCAGTTCTTTTTTTGGGGGGGGGGGCGGGGACACCAAGGTCTCATTAAGTTGCCTACATTGGGCTCAAAATTATGATTTTCCTGCCTCAGCCTCCCAGAGTGCTGGGAATACAGACATGTGCCACCACACCCAGCTTAAAAACATACACATTTTTATGTGAGCACGTTCTCAGCATTTTTGGATACTGTGATACATTTACATATACTTATTTTTTAATTTCGTTTTTTGTCTTTGGGGTATTGAGGAATTGAACCCAGGAGTGCTCCACCACTAAGCTATAGCCTCAACCTTGGTTTTTGTTTTTCTTTTGAGACAGGGTCTCACTAGTCCAGGCAGGACTCAAATTTGTGATTCCCCTGCCTCAGCCTTCCTAAGTGCTAGGATTACAGGTGTGCACCACTGTACCCAGCTATATTTTGGGTTTTGTCCATGGTTCCTGGCTCTTAACCTCCTCTTCACAGACGAGCATAGAAACTAGAATTTCTTTTCCCTGACACAGGTCACAGAAACTCTAATCTTCCTCTACTTTTCTGTCTTGGAATAGCCATGAAGAAACTCTCTAACCTACTCTTTTCCAAGAGTAAATTGTAAGACCCTGCTCATTCCAGAGGGCTAGTTGGTGTGGTGGTACACACCTATAAACCCAGCAATTAGGAGACTGAGGCACAAGGAGCTGAAGTACAAGCCCAGCATGAGCAACTCAGTGACTTAGCAGGACTCTGTCTCAAAATAAAATACACACATAAATAAATAAAAATGAAAAAGGGACAGAGATATATCTCAGTGGGAAGGTCTTTGGGTTCAATTCCTAGTACTACAACAAAACAAAAGAAGTGAAGGGGAAGACTACAGCACTGGTGGTTTGCCAATGGCATCTAAAATGTATGTGTGGTTGGGCCAGGGATTTATTAGCTCAGTGGTGTCACTGCTTACCTTGCAAGCACAAGGTCCCGAGTTCAATCCCCAATACCAAAAATAAAATTAGAAAATTAAAAAATTAAATGTTTGTGCAGTAGTCTTGGGGACTGAGTCTCTCAAGACAGTGCTGGGACCAGAGGACACCCAGATGGTGTTCACTGCTGTAGAATTTGTTGCTTGCTGATGGGACGAAATCCCCACACCTTTTGAGGTCACAGAAGTCTTCCATGTTGACTGTCATGGTGGAAAACATGTTTTTTGGACAGACAGGCAAACACCTAAGAGAGGAACTGATGGGTCACGACTCTGTTCAACTCTGACCCTGCCGCCCTGTCTGCCACAGTGGGCGAGTTGCTTCACACTCCCACCAGCAAGGTAAGCAGACGTCCATTTCTCCATGTACCGAATACACCGACATCTGTTCCTGCCCATCTTGCTGGTTACAGCCGTCCTGGCAGGTATAAAGGAGAATCTCACACAGCTCTGATTTGGGCTTCCTTAATGACAACGGTGCCAAGTGCCTTCTGTGAGTCCTGGCTTTTAGGGAGAGATGTCTATTCGCACCCAGTACCCACTTTAGTTCGGGTGGTGGGATTGAACTCGGGAAGTCACATGTGAACCACAAGCTCTACCACTGAGCCGCACACTTCACCCTAAATTTCTTTACTCTGGAGTTGTAAGAGATTTTTATATTCTCGATGTTAACTAGCTCCTTTATCAGGAAATGTGTGCAAAGTATTTTCTCATATTTTGTGGGTTGTCTTTCAATTTTCTTAACAGTATCATTTTTCACCTTTTGAGACAGGGTTTCTTCATGAAGCTGCCTCAAATTCATCATCCTTTGGCCTCAGACTCCCAAGTGCTGGAATTACAAGCATATGCCACCACAGCCAGGCTTGGCAGTATTCATGAAGCACAACAATTTTTTAATTTTGGTGAATTTATCTTTTTTTTTTGGCACTGTGCCACTGAGCTACATTCCCAGCCCAGATTTATCTATTTATCAAACTATTTTGCTTGTTTTTTAGGTGTCACATCTAAGAAAGCATTGCCTAATCTAAACTCATAAAGATTTACACACACATATATATTTTTTTGGGGGGGCGGTACCTGGGATCAAACTCAGGACCTTGTACTTGCAAGGCAGGCAGCAGAACCACTGAGCTAAATTCCTGGCCCTACACCTATATTTTATTCTATAAATTTTACAATTTAGCTCTTTCGTGTAAGTTTTTTCACACAGTGTGAGGCAGGGTTTCAAATTCATTCCTTGCATGTGATTTCTAGTTGTTCCACTCTTATAAAGATTTTTCTTTCCCCCACCAAAGTATCTTGGCATCTTTGTTAAAAATCAATTAACTACACACACACAACTGTAATCCCAGCACTCAGGAGGCTGAAGCAGGAGGATCACTACAAATTCAAGGCCAGCCTGGGCTACACAGTGAGTTCAAAGCCAATCTAAATTACACAGTGAGACCAAAAGAGTAAAATAAAATAAAGCAAACAAACAAAAAATATTCCCCCCAAAATAAAAGAAAGTTTAAGCCTAAGTACATAAATATTATTTGGCACAACCTGCTGTTTCTGCAATGAAGGGGAATTTGTGGATTTTGCCAAGGTTCTTAAAAGTTTATCATAATTTTAAGATTAAGAGAATCTAAGAGGGGCCGGGGATTTAGCTCAGTGGTTTTGCCGCCTGCTGCGCAAGGACCCAAGTTCGATCCCTGGTACCAAAAAAAAAAAAGACAATCTAAGAAAACATAAAGCTTCCTCAAACAACAGGAAAAGCATCCCAATATGTCATCATATATATAAAGCATATATGGTGAGTTACAGAGAATCCATACTTACATGATTGCAATCTGAAGAAATTTCATTTTCAGGCTGGAAGGAAAAAAAAAAAGACATGATATTTTAAAAAACAATAAATAAATACAAAAACCTCAAAATTTCAAGTACCACCAAAATAAACTCAAAACCAGAAATGTGAATATTCAATTGAACATGTTTCTTCGCTATACACAGTAAAATGGCATGTATGTCTTGTACATGCTGGGGAGAAACGAATCACAAAGTACAGACAAGCCATGATCCCCTCTTACCTGATGGTACAAACTGGAAACGGAAAGAGCAGAGCAAAATGTACTAAAGCAGTAATAACACAGGGACACTTTCCTTTGACCTGATACTTTTCAGTTTCATGGTTTTTGTTTTGTTTTGAGACAGGATCTTGCTTTGTCATTCAGGCTGGCCTTGAAATCTCGATGTGACTCAGGCTGGCCCTTGACATGTGGCGAGGCCTCGGCCTCCGAATGCTGGGATTACAGGCGTCCACCATATGCCCAGTGATATATTCCAATTCTGAAAGCTAAAGACTGGGCGTGAAACAAGTACACTTTCCTTAAAGAAAGCTGGACATCTAAAGATACAGGCTTGTAAAAGAATGCAGAGGTCTAGGAATAATTTAAAACTGATCTTAAATGTCACCACTGGGGGAAGCTGTGTGGAGGGTACACAGGATCCCCGTTTGCCCGACGCTGCAAATCTCCTTTGGTGTCCTTGTTCAGGCCAAAAGGGAGATAGGGTTATAAAAACACACATCAAGGGTCGGGGATTTAGCTCAGTGGTTTCGCCGCCTGCTACGCAAGCACAAGGACCTGAGTTTGATCCCCGGTACCTAAAAAACCACATCACAAGGAAGTGCTGTCTCCTTTCCATTACTAATGATATTCCAACATGTTCAAATAAATTCTGTGTATTTTCCATGAAACATTACCAATTTTGGCTGTAAAAGCTGTCTCTCTTTTTTCTTTGCAGTAGTGGAGATTGAACCTAGCAATTGTATATACCAGGCAAGCACTCTAGTACTTACTACATCTTTTTATTTTGAGATGGCCTCACTAAGTTATCTACACTTTCTTTAAACTTGTGACCCTCCAGCCTCAGCCTCCTCAGTAGCTAGGAATTACAATGTTTGCCACCCTGGCCAGCAAAGGTTCCATTTTCAAGATAAGAAGATATTTTTATACACAGTTTTTTGTTGGTTTTTTTTTGGTACCAGGGATTGAACTCGGGGTCCTTGAGCTTGTGCAACAGGCGGCGAAACCACCGAGCTAAATCCCCAGCCCTAAGAAGATATTTTTTATTCAAAGGTAAGGAATCCAAGCGTGGTGGCCCAAATCTGTAATCACAGCACTTTGTGAGGTCGAGGCAGGAGGATCAAAGTTCAAGTTCTGCCTGGGCCACTTAGAGATCCTGTTTCAAAATAGGGGCTATGGTCATAGCTCAGTGGCAGAGTGCCCGTGAGTCTGAGCCCAAGAATCCCAGTATCCCCTGACACACACAAAGATTAATACATATTAACAAATCAAGCAGCCACACTCACCACACTTTAAGCAGCAAGTAAGTTTCTAGGGAATTTATTATTAAATTCTGCCGCAGAATTTAGTTGGCAGCAGCAAAAATTCTTTTAAAATATTACATTAAAATTTAAGTTGACAGGCAATCATGAGATCATAATACTACTTCTGAACTTTCTCCCTACTTGTCTAAGTGAGAACAGATACTTTTTTTTGGGGGGGGGTACTGGGGATCGAACTTGGGTCCTTGCACTTGCGCAACGGGCAGAGAACAGATACTTTAAGTCTGTTTTTTTTGTTGTTGTTGGTTTGGGTTTTTTTTTGTACTGGGGATCGAACTCCGGACCTTGCACTTGCGAGGTGCTTGCGAGGCAGGTGGCAGAACCACTGAGATAAATTCCCTGATGTTGAGGTTTTTTTGGGTCTTGCTATATAGTTGAGGTTGGCTTTGAACTCACTATGTAGCCCAGGCTGGCCTTAAACTCATTCTCTTGCTTCAGCCTCCCAAGTGCTGGCATTACAGGTATGTGTGCCACCATGCCTGGCAAGAACTAATACTTTACTGCCTTTCTGACTCTCAAATTCAGCCTCTACACTATGGGCTTAACTCTTTCCTCTCCACTTCAATTTGAAGTGCTTAATTTATATTTAACAATTTGTTAACAATGGTTATTGGCATAGGACCGGGGATTTAGCTCAGTGGTTCCAGTGCCTGCCTTGGAAGCGCAAGGTCTGGAGTTCGATCCCTGGTACCAAAAAAAATTATATATATAAATAAATAAAACAATAACCATAGGCAGTTTTCTGTTCTATTGCCATCCCCCTTTTTTGGTCTATTTTGAGACAGGGTCTCGCTATGTAGTTCAGAATGGCCTTGAACTTGCAGCAATCCTGCTGCTTGAGCCTTGTGAGTGGTGAGGTACAGTTGTGCGGCATCACGTCAGCTCTATCCCCTTTTAATCTACCTCTTAAATTTTCCAATCAGCCATTCTAGTACTTTATCAAACAAGGCATGGAAGGCAACATCACAATCCTCTGCTTGTACACATTTCTACTAAACAGTAACTTTGGCTAAAAGGAGCATTTTTGAAAGAAATCAATCATTTTGGAAAGAGCACTGGAGAATTTAAAAAATAATGTAGTCAAGATGAAAACTACTTATGGAAAGCAAGTGCTCTCATCTTTATAGCCCACAGGAAGTGCACTAGCAAATTAATGATTGTTTTAATGGCTTGCTTCCCTACACAGGATTTGTACACCAGATCCTTTGAAAAATCCTGCCTTGGGCTGGGGATTTAGCTCAGTGGTTCTGCCACCTGTCTTGCAAGCACAAGGACCCAAGTTCAATCCCTGGTACCAAAAAAAAAAAAAAAAAAAAAAATCCTGCCTCCTGCTATGAACTGATCTACATCCTGGGCCACTGATGGTGAACTAGACCACAGGCTGGCTTTGGCCAATGTGATTTTGGCAGGCATAGCCAGGAGCAGAGGCTTTAAGTGCTTGGGAGGTTTGGTTGGTATTTTTGCACTCCTGCCTTTTCTCATGAGAAGAACATGTGCAGGTAGCTGGTTGTACAAGGAGGACAGATGTGGACCATATCTGAAGCCAACTTTCTGCCTGGGGCAAAGCAATTCCAAATAACCTGCACAGCCATGGGCAAGAAAAATAAATGAGCCACTCAAATTTTGAATGTTTATATGAAGAAAAATAACTAATATACCTATCAGGCAAATAAAATAATTTTTTAGTTTCTTTCTACATTTAGTTCCTCTAGAAAAATGAGAATAGAGGAATGCCGTAAGAACAGCATTGTGATGTTAGGCTTGTAAGATTTATGGAACCACAAAGCTACTGTCTTCAGAGTCAAAGAAAACAGCAGTGATTTTAAAAATGAACAGAGCCCTGCGAAATATAAAATTCAAAGCAGTATTTTATACAAGTTTGGCAACATCAATGCCAACACAAATTAATTACAGAAAGCATAAAAAGAAAATGCTATGGTTTACCACCTTGCTGTTTGATAAGGAACTAAAGGACAGAAGCCTCAGGAATAAAAACAGATGTGGGTGCCAACTCAGGTTTGGTTCTCAGAATGCACTATTTCCCTGATGTCCAAATCAAATCACTTCATCGAACATAATGTATCCACTCCTTCAAAATGGTAAATGTGAATAGGCTTGATTATCTCTAATCCTGGAAGAGCAGTACAGAGTATAAAACCCAGAATTAGTGAGGTAGAGTAAGGTTAAAGACATTTTTTCTTTTGCTGATAATCAGTGAAATAATACTCTGAAATGATCCCAAGAAATAAATCAACAAGTATATATTCAATAATGATGTACCTATAATTGTGCTAGACATTGTTGCAAGATACAAAAGAAACAAAAGACCTCATCTAGTCTCTTCTTGGATATTTTACAATCCAGTTGCGCAGCTAAGTAATGAAACCAACAATAAACCAAGTGCAGGGACAAGAGGTGGGCCTAACGAACTAGACAGAAGACTGAGCAGCAGAAAGGGCTACAGTGATTTGCCCAGAAAGGAAGCTGCATGATCCCCCAGAGTTCAGGAATAGAGCTACTGCTGCTTTGTTTTATGTTACTTTATTCATTTATTTTAGTTTCTCGAGGTAGGGTCTCACTATGTAGCCCAGGTGGGCCTCGAACTCACAGCAATCCTCCTGCCTCAGCCTCCCAAGTACTGGGATTACAGGCCTCCACCACAATGCCTGGCTCTTACTGTTTTTTGTTTTTTTGGTTCCAGGGATCGAACTTGGGTCCTTGAGCTTGTGAGGCAGGCAGCAGCACCACTGAACTAAATCACCAGCCATCTTACTGCTTTTCTTTAAAGCTCAGTCTTTAATTTATATTTTAATGTATTTTTAAACATACGAACTATTAAAACAATTGCCATTTTGTGAATAAATATATATCTACTTGGGTAAACCATGATTTTTTTCTAATTATAATAAGAACACAATCAAGATACAGGATTAAGAGGTGAAATCCCAATCAGTTTAGGACTCCTACTTTGACCTCTACCCACAAATCAGAGCCAGTGTTGGCTCCCTGTCTGCAGAAGCATCAAATTAAAAGCTGAGCCAAGCTGTTTTATCAGCGGGTTTTCATCACCCTGGAGCCAGAAATCTGGGCTTACAAAAGAAAGGTCTCTTACCTGGAGTGTTACCCCCCGGAAAGAAAACAACTGCCCTCTTACAATGGAAAGTTGGGGGAAAATTTTTATTAAGTTTCATAAATCTAAATCAAATAAAATAAAATAAATAAAAGTTTCATAAATCTTTAACTTAATGATCAAATTTTACAGAAGAGACTGCTGAGGCTGCATACACTAGTACCAATACAGAAACTATTATAAATGGAGGAAAAAGAGGACCTAGTATGGTTCTCCACCCCAAAAGATTAGTGACTAAAACCCAGAAGGCATTTAGTTAATGGTGTATAAATGATACACAGTACATGATACAGTGGAGCGTTGAGTACTTGGGAGACACTTGCCTGACTCCTATTAAGAATGTGGGGCTGGGTATTAAGCTCAGTGGTTCCAGTGCCTGCCTCAAAAGCACAAGGTCCTGAGTTCGATCTCTGGTATATAAAAAAAAAAAAATCCAGGAATAATCACTTTATGGGCCAGGGATTTAGCTCAGTGGTTCCACCACCAGCCTCACAAGCTCAAGTGGGAGGACCCGAGTTAGATCCCCGGTACCAAAAAAAAAAAAAAGAATGTGATGGGTGTGGTGTTACATAAAAGCTGCCACTTAACTAAGCCAGATGCTACATTTCTTTCATTTTGTTGTACCAGGGATCGAACTCAGGACCTTGTGCTTGCAAGGCAGGCATGCTAACATTTATTTCTTACAACATGAGACTGCAAAATAAATGGGATTGTGTCCAATTTTATAGAAGATACTGAGCAATCTGATCAAAGGTACACTGCTGAGATAATAAAGCTGAATGTAAATGATAGTAAGTGACAATTTAAGCTTATGTGATGTTCCCGCTTGAGGCTTCCCCCAAAAGGTGGGATAGGTGGTATGACTCAGACGTGCACAGTGAGGGGAGGCCTTTGAGAGAAGCAAGAAAAGGAAGAAGCAGACATGACCACGCATAAATGTAGTGATCTACAATGATTTTTCTGACAGTTACATGATGGATTTAGGTGTTGCCAGTCCAGATAAGAAAATGATGAAATAATGAGATATACTGTACTAGGGATCTGGATTAGCCCTAAATAACCACAGTGAGTTATAAAAACTTTGCTTAGTGTATTTGGCTTTTCTAAATCACTGACTCAAATGTTTTGGGTATCCTTGTACTTTTCTAGTTGAGTGGAAAAAAAAAAAGCCGAAATCATTGATTTTAAGGACTGAAATCCCTAGCTCTTCCTCTAAGTTCTATAAATTCAGAGTTGGTTTTAAGGAAAGAGAACAATGGAAAAAGAACTAACAGGAGTATTCAGCTTCAGGAGTTTTGCGGCCTTACATATGTCACTTTGCTTCCCTAGACCCCGTATGGGCAGGCTTTGGACTAGAACAGGGATTTCTCCTCTAGGATTCATCAGTATGTTTTAAGAGGTTGAGACTGTCTTTTGACATATTTTTAAATATTTATAACAAGAAACAAACATCGGTTGAACACTGGCTGAGGTCCTTTCCAATTTTATGAGTCTATAAAATCTGGGATGTGGAATTTAAAATAGAAGTATTTATTGAATTTCAAGTCTTTTAAGGCTAGCAATTTGCATACTATGATGACTCCTGCTGCTTTATTTTAATCATTCTCTGCTGGTCAAAGTCACAAAAGCAGGTTTCAGAATAAACTACTGAGAAGTTTGGGTGTGAATGTCTCAATTAAGCCAACCATCCCATTCACTTAGGAGAATGTTTTATACTTAGAATGAGTCTAGAACTATGATCTCCCCAAGGTGAACAACCTGAGTTAATGAGTCTGGCTAGAGACATCAAAGGATTCCCAAAACTAACCTGGAAGCTGCCCTAGTTTCTGAAATGAATGCTTGGGAGATAGATGGTGTCTGAAAGACGGAACATTCAAATCAGGCATGGGGTGGTGCATGCTTGTAATAGTAGTACTCTGGGAGTCTTGAGTCAGGAGGATTGCAAGTCAAGCCTAGCCTGAACAACTCAGCTCAAAAATGTTTTCAAGAGCTGGGGAGGCAGCTCAATGCCAAGGTCCCTGGTTCGGTCCCCAGTACTACTAAAAGAGACAGCACATTTTGCAGTTACATTGACTTAAGTTCAAACAGCCAAGGATCACAAAGGCATTTTTCTAGGCACCTGACAACAGCTTTAGACTCATCCCAGGGAAAACAAACAAAAACCATCAACAATATGCCCGCTTTTATGGCTTTGCAAAAACCTGAAGGCAGCCACAAACTGCTGCTTCCTCTGGACTGGAAATATTTTTGCTGCAGTAGTAAGAAAACTCTCCTGGGAGTTTTTTCATTAAGAACTCAGTAAACTCCCAATCACACGGACAAGTAAGTTATTTGTTAACCTAGTCCAAAGCCCACTGCCCAAAGCAAAATGAATACAGTTGCTATCTAATCAGATAAACACAATCTTTTAGTCCAGGAAAATTTCCCCGAGCAAGTCTAAAGGGAATCTTAATCCTCAACCAGATTCTTAACTACTTTCCTTTTGGTGCCATATTCCTGCTTAATAAAAAGAATTTATTGTTCTTATTTGTCTCCAGGGATAGCAGGGATGAGTGTTATTTTTCCAAAGGATAGTGATCAGCATCAACTCTATGCCCTCCAACAGAGCTAATTTACTAAAGGGTTGTGCTTTTGTATGACTTCAACATTCACTGACCTTTCAAAAAGATTTACTTTACAGGTTCACTGGGAGGGTTTTTTTATTTTATTTTTGTACGAAATACAGATGCTGTCTCTAGTAAATTAGTATGGCAAAGAAGATCAAACATGAGTCCACACATAATCATCTAATCATCAGTGACTTGAACATGGAGTTTATACTGGGGAAGAGGAGGGTAATATTATAAAAAAGGAAAAAAGCACCATCAAGCCCAAGAGTAGGACAGAGAGGAAATCAGAGAGCACTGCATGCAGGAAGACACATTTGAGGTCTGTGCAGAAGGCAGAGGCCCAAGAGAGAAAGTGAGGAGCCCTATAGAGACTGCTCTTAGGCATTATTTCTTTTTTTTTTTTTCTGGTACCAGGGATTGAACTCAGGATCTTGAGCTTGTGCAGCAGGCGCTAGAACCACTGAGCTAAATCCTCAGCCCTTCTTAGACGTTATTTCTTTGGGTACCGGGGATCGAACTCGGGTCCTTGCGCTTGCACAGCAGGTGGTGAAACCACTGAGCTAAATCCCCGGCCCCAACTACAGGGTTTTGATAAAAATTTCAACATTGGTTCAATAATGATTTCCCATAGTCCAAGTATGTTATTGCTAACTACAATGTGTTGGATTTAGTTTACTTTTGTTGCCTGTGTGCTTCCCAAGTGGGTGGTAGGAATAATAGTATATACAACAGATTAATATTACCTAGCTACCTGCTTGTACAGCAACATCTTGAGTTCGCAAAGGGGTAGAAGGGAAGACACAGTCAGGGCCACCTGACCCCTGGCTACTGGATAGCCACACACAACAGTGCTGGGCTACGTAGAGACCATGACCTCCTCGGTGCGCTCAGCTCTAGTAAGGTCAGATGTCCATCAAGGAGGGAGTCAGCAGAGCGGCTCACAGCACACTGACTCATCGATATAAGTACTGGCAAGACAGTGAGCTCTGTCAAATACTAATTAACTCGTCTCCAGTAAAGTTAACTTCTATTCTGAAAATATGAAAACACACAGCAATCTGGCTAGTTACTGAAAACCACTGCTGTGGTCTTAATAGCTGGCGCGCGCGCACACACACACACACAAGACCCTAAGAAACTTGACTCATGATGACTCATTATAACCTTAAACTGAGAAGTCAAATTACATATATATTTTTCTAAATCATTTTATTTGAAAATACTTACAACAGTTTTACCTTCTCTTTTAGGATTTTTTTTTTTTTTTGAGACAGGGTCTTGCTATGTAGCTTAGGCTGGCCTTGAACTCACTATGCAGCCCAGGCCAGCCTTGAACTCACAGAGATCTTCCTGCCTCAGCCTCCCAAGTGTTGGGATTACAAAAGTGTGCCACCACACCAGCCAAATTACATTTTATTTCTAGTTAAGAAAACTCGAAAACTAGTTAAACTGACCAAATAGAAATACTAAAAATTAATAAATTTATCACCTGTGTACAGAGCAGGAAATGAAAAATACCAAATAAGGATACAGTAATCTAATTATTGAACAAAAGCTCCATGATTATGGCAAACACAATGATTTTCTACATTGAATTATCATTTTACAAATCCATAAATTTGTGTTTTATAAGTATAAAATATAAATTTTACAGTTTGTAAAAATATAAATTAGCCAGATATGGAGGCACACGCCTATAATCCCAGCACTCTGAAAGGCTGAGACAGGAAGATTACAAATTCAAGCCCAACCTAGACAATTTAGTGACTCAGTAAGACCCAGACTCAAAATAAAAACTAATAAAGGGCGGGGGATATAGTTCAGTGAGAATGTCCTGAGTTCTATCCTCAGTTCCCCCCCGAAAAAAAAGTAAATTATGGGCTAGGAATTTAGCTCAGTGGTACCGCTGCCTGCCTCGCAAGCCCAAGGTCCCGTTTGATCCTCAGTATCAAAAAAAAAAAAAAAAAAAAAAGGTAAATTATAAGCTGATACAATGGCACACATTTGTCATCCACACTAGGAGGCTGAGTTTGATGGCAAGTTTGAGGCCAGCAGGGCAAATTAGACCCTGTCTCAAATATAAAAAAGGAAAAGGGCTATGGACGTAGCTTGATATTCCTTGGGTTCAATTCCCTGTAACCCCACCCAAATTATAAAATCATGTCATTTTTCTCATAACAAATAATGTGAACAACTACCCTCAAAACCTTATTTTCCAGTCTGCACTGTCCAATTGCCTGGGGATCAAACCCAGGGCCTTACTCACTTTAGGACAGTGCTTTAGCACTGGAGCTACATCCCCAGCCCATTCTGCTGATTCCTCATCTTTTGTTCTTACTTTATTACTATGAATTAGAAATGAAGTACCTATATACTATAGGAGAAAAGTCACTCTCAAAGGAATATATAAGCCCAAGACATTTCTTTTCATACATCAAGCTCAGCCAACTTTTTAAAATCAATTTTCCAATTGGAACTGGCCAATATTCAAGAAATGTGAGGACTCTTTGACAATGATAAGACATTTTCCTCTAGTTCTGAGGACTGAACCTAAGCTTCTACACTGAGCTACATCTCTAACCTATTTTTTAAATTTTGAAGCAGAGTTTCACTAACCTGACCAGGCTGGGCTCCAACTTGCCGTCTTCCAGCCTCAGCTTCCCAGAGTGCTAGGATTATAGGAACTGGCCACCACGCTGGCTTGTATAGAACTTTTGACACCAAAGATACCCTTAAGCACCAAAAGCAACACTGCTGCTATCCAAAAGGCCATACTTCACGCAGGCAAAGAACAAGAATTCAAAATACATGATACAGGGCCAGGGATTTAGCTCAGTGGTTTTGCCGCCTGCTGTGCAAGCGCAAGGGCCAGAGTTCGATCCCCGGTACCAAAAAAACCCCCCAAAAACCAAAAAAACAAAATACATGATACATATTTGATCGTGTGTACATAGATATCTCCAAAATAAACTTATTTTTACTATATGTGCTTTGCACTTTTTAAATTTTGTACCATGAGGCTGAGCATGGCTCACATCTAAAATCGCAGCACTCGGGAGGAGGCTGAGGCAGGAATATTGCCACTAGCTTGAGGTCAGCCTGAGTTACATAGTGAGTTCAAGGCCAGCCTGAGCTACATAGCAGACCTTACTTTAAAAAACAAATAAAATTTTGTGCCATGTGTCAGGACAGAAGAAAGAGAGGAAGGAAAAAAAAAAATCAAAGGCAATTTCACTTTAAGATATATACAGGGCTAGGGCCAGGGATTTAGCTCAGTGGTTCCGCCACCTGCCCTGCAAGCGCAAGGACCAGAGTTCGATCCCCCGTACCAAAAAACAAAAAACAAAAAACAAACAAACAAACAAAAAGATATATACAGGGCCAAGGATCTAGCTCAGTGGTGCCACTGCCTGCTTCACAAGCGCAAGGTCCTGAGTTCAATCCCCGGTACCAAAAAAAGAAAAAAGAAAAAGAGAAAGACAGATAGATAGATATCAGGTATGGTGGCATATGCCTGTGATCCCAGTATTTGGGAGGATGAGGCAGGAGGATCCCTGTGAGTTCGAGGCCAGCCTGTGAGATCAAGGCCAGCCTGAGCTACACAGTGAGACCCTGTCTCCAAAACAATAAAAGAAAAGATACAGATAGATAGACAGACAGACAGATAGATGTCCCTAAAAATATTTGGAATATATCTTCATGGTTGGGACCCTAAGGGAGTTTAATGATAAACGCACTCTCTCTCTCCATATCTTTCTGTTTTGTTCTCTTCTGCTGCCTATTTCAAAGGGTGGTGAGGACCCTCTGGGGAGACATGACAAGTAGCTTCCAGCTCTCCGAGCTCTAGACTGGTAGTTCTGCTCTAAGAAAAGCACACCTGATGGTCTAGTTTCCTTAGGATGAACAACCCCACCCTGCCCTCAGGACTGGGAATTGGACCCAGGGCCTCTTACTGAGCTACAGCCCCAGCTCTCTTTAGAGACAAGATCTTGCTAAATTGCCCAGGTCACAATCTTTCTGACTCAGTCTCCCAGAATGCTTGGATCACAGGGGTGTGCCACCAAGCACAGATGGAATAAACCAACATTTATGAGAGTTTAAAATGAGGGGTAGGCTGGGCATGGTGATATGCACCTATAATCCCAGCACTTGGGAGGAGGCTGAGGCAGGAGGACTTCTGTGAGTTCCAGCCTGGGCTACATAATGAGATTGAGGAAGGGAAATTCTTTGAGGGGCATTATATGAATAGTGCACAGAACATCAATAGCGATAGTGACACAAGAGGAGGCTTCCGGGCTGCCAGTGAGCCACTCCCAGCACACAAGAGGGCTTCTCGGCCGCTGTACCATCCCCACCAGCACACAGGAGGTGAGCTGCACGGGTGCCAGCAGCAATCCCCCCCAACACACCCTCATCAAAATGAGAAGGCACATAAGCAAGTCTCAAAACCAGACTTCCAGATCACCTACAGCAACCCCAAAGGGAAACGAGATGGAACACTCTGATACTCAACCACTTGGACTCCCTGAACTGGCAATAAAAGAAGATCTGGAAAACATGAAATCAGAAATAATTTCTCAGTTAACAGCAGAGATTGTGCCCATAGTGCAAGACATGATTAATAAATCTAGAGAGGAGCTCAGGAACATGATGGAATCCCAACATAGGAAACAGATGGAATCCATAAAGCAGATGCACACAGATTTCCAGGAGATTAAAGACTCCACTGAAAGTCTACACAGCAGAATGAGCCAATGTGAGGAAGGAATTTCAGATATAGATGATAAGATTGCAATTAGTGACCAGGAAAAGAAAAACTGCTTTAAAATTGTAAGGGACCATGAGAAATCAATCCAGCAGCTGCTAGATGGTGCAAGAAGAATAACGTAAGACTGATTGGACTCAATGAAGAAACAGAAGAGAGTGCAGATAACATAAAAAAACTGTTCACAGAAGTAATGGCAGAAAACTTCCCAAGGAGGGGAAAAGAACTTGACATACAGATAAGTGAAGCATATAGGACTCCAACTAACCTTGATCAAAAAAATCTACACATAGGCATATAATTGTTAAGATTCCAGAAGCCCAACAGAAGAACAAAGTTCTATAAGCAGTGAGAGAAAAGAAACAAATCACATACAAAGGAAAGCCCATCAGAATCACAGCAGACTTCTCAATGCAAACCCTCAAGGCAAGAAGAGCTTGGAGTGACGTATTTCAAGCCCTAAAAGAAAACAGCCTCCAACCCAGACTTATGTACCCTGCAAAATTATCTTTCAAGGGCCGGGGATTTAGCTCAGTGGTTCCAGCTCCTGCTGCGCAAGTGCAAGGTCCCGAGTTCGATCCCCGGTACCAAAGAAAAAAAAAAATCTTTCAAAATTGATGGAGAAATGAGATACTTTCATGACAAAGAGCTCCTTAGGAATTTCATGAATACCAAACCAGCACTCCAAAAAATTTTAGACAATATCCTAGGAAAAGACAACGAGGATCACAACCCCAGGAAGCCCAGTAGAATGAATCTGTCAGGTGCGACAAGAAATTAAACGCAAAGGGGGAGAATCGAACAAAAAGAAAAAGTCATGACAATGATAAGTCAATATGTATGAGTTATAACCATCAATGTTAATGGTCTCAATTCACCAATCAAAAGAAATAGACTGGCAGAATGGGTCAAGAAGCAAGATGCAACAATTTGCTGCATACAAGAAACACATTTAATTCAAAAAGAAACTCACAGCCTGAAAGTTAAAGGGTGGAAAACAACACTCCACGTGACAGGAACCCGAAAAAAAAGCAGGAGTAGCTATCCTCTTTGCAGATCAGGTGGATTTCAAACAAAAATCTGATATACTCTGGTCCCAAGAATTTCAGATAAGGGATACTCAACTTGTATATACAAATCCATTGTGAACACGTGTTTTCATTCCTCTCAAGTAAAAACTGAAGAGCAGGACTGTTGGTTCTTAACAACAATACAAGAAATTTCTATATTGTTTTCCAGAATGGTTTTATTATTTTACATTCACATTAGCAGTATTAGAAAGTTCTTACTGGTTCACACCTAAGGTGACATTTGTTCTTTCAAAACTTTTAACTTTGGGCCAGGGATTTAGCTCAGTGGTTCTATCGCCTGCCTCGCAAGGACAAGGACCAGAGTTCAATCCCCAGTACCAAAAAATAAAAATAAAACTTTTAACTTCATCTCCCTAAGTGTATAATTGAATCTGGTTATTGTTTTGTTTTGTTTTGTTTGGTACCGGAGATCAAACTCGGGTCCTTGCGCTTGCGCAGCAGGCAGCAAAACCACTGAGCTAACTCCCCAGCCCTCAATTTTGTTATTGTACTGATTATATTTTTCTGATTCTAGTGTCGCACACCTTTCCTTGTGCTGAACTAGCTATTTATCATCTTCTTGTGTCTACTTTCTAATTGGGTTGTCCATTAATGAGCTGTAAGAGTTCTTTATATATTCTGGTCATAGGTTATGCATTGTAAATATGGTCTGTTTAAGGACTACTTTTCATTTTCTTAACGATGTCATTTAAAGTTCTAAATTTTGATGGAATCTCATTTTTCAAGTTTTTTCTTCTATACATCATGTTTTCTATATCCTAGAAAATTCTTGCCTACCCTAAATTCATAAACATTTTCCCTTATAATTTCTTCTTAAAGTTTTATACTTTTAGGCTTTCATATTTAGGTTCATAGATCCTTTCAAGTTATTTTTATATATGGAAATAAAGGGTTGAGGTTAATTTTTTATATACAGATACCAGGTGTTCTAGTGCCATTTGCTGGAAACACTATCTTTTCCTCAGCTCTTGAATTGAGTTTATGTTCTATAAAATGTTAATTTTAAATAATCTTTCAAAACTCAGTGGACCATATATGTGTGGTTCTATTTCTAGATTCTGTTTTATTCCAATGATCTATATGTCTTTCCTTACACCAACACTGCCTTGATTACTGTAGCTTTAAAGGAAGTCTTAAAATTACGTACTAAATGCCGGGGATTTAGCTCAGTGGTTCCTTTGCCTGCCTTGCAAGTGCAAGGTCCCAAGTTCAATTCCTGGTACCAAAAAAAAAAAAGAAGAAGATACTTTCTAAGCCCGTTAGGGGCCAGGGATTTAGCTCAATGGTTTCACCGCCTGCTGCACAAGTGCAAGGACCTGAGTTCGATCACCAGTACCAAAAAAAAAAAACCAAAAAAAAAACGATACTAAACGTCTTCCAACACTGTTATTTTTTTTTCTCTTTTTAATTTTCCAGGTCCTTTGTACTCCTACATAACTTTTAAATTTCAATATCCAAATCTTCATTTATACCAAGTATACATAGATCTGAATTTTTTTATATACCTTGTGTTTTCTAATCTTGCTAAAATAAAATACTAGTTCTAGGGGCTCTTAGAGATTTCTTAGTATCTTCTCTGTGGATGATCATTTCATCTACATATTAAGATTTTACTTCTACCTTGCCAATCCTAACCTAATTGTGTCATTTTATTGCCAGACTATTTTGGTTTGGGCCTATGTTTCAAAGTTTAATGGACAGATAAAGAGTAGGTATATCTGCCCTTGTTCCCCACCTTAGAAGAAAGCATTGTATCTTCTCCATTCATATAAGGAGTTTTTGCTGCAAGTATGGAGTACATGTCTTTGATCTGTTGAGAAGGTTCTGTTCTACCTCTAGTCCCCTGATCGCTTTTACCATGAACAGCTGTAGAATTTAGTCCAATACTTTTTCTCCAACTACTGACAGGATCATACGGCTTTTTCCTTTCCTCTGTTAAAATGATAACTTTTGGGGGTGGATTGTCCAATGCTGAACCAACACTGCCATCCTATAATAAAACCACTTTCTACATACTGCCAGATCTGACTTCTAATAGTTTGTTTTATTAAACAAATTTCTATCTATATTCATACTTCTTTCTTCTATTATCTTTATCCAGTTTTAGTATTAGCACAATGTTGAGTTCCTAAAATGAGGGGAGAAGTGTTCCTTTTTTCTACTTTAAATGTTTGATATAATTTATTAGTTAAAATGTATATGAGCCTGTTGTTGTCATATAGGTAGGTTTTCAAGCTAGGAATATACTTTCTTTAATACGTGCTATTCAAATTTTATATCTCCTCCAGAGTTAGTTTCTTTTTTTTTTTTTTTTGGTACTGGGGATTGAACTCAGTCCTTTGCACCTATGAGGCAGGCAGCAGGCAGTGGAACCACTGAGCTAAATCTCCGGCCTAAGAGTTAGTTTCATTAGTCTTCCAAGGTACTTCTTAGAAGTTGTCAAATTTATTTCAAAAAAGATTTTTGTAATATGCTTTCTATATCCTTTTAAATTCTGTAAAATCTGTCATAATGTCTCCTAGATCTTGATATTGTAATTTTAAAAATGCATAATTGATATTGTGTAACAGGAAGAAAAGGTCTAAAGGAGCAGGGGAAGTGGGAGGGGCAGGGGAAAGGAAAGAAGGGAAAAGAATAAATATGACAAAAGGAAGAAAATGGAAAAGAAGTCTTTGCAAATAGGGAAGGGTGGAGGGGGTGAAGGGGGGGAGGGGAAGGGGGAAAAAAAAGAACTAAGATCCTCATGTAATGCTACAAGATCCCAATGATGAATGCAACTCTATTTTATTTTGTGTTTGGTACTGGGGATTGAACTCGGTTCCTTGTGCTTGCGAGGCAGATGGCGGAACCACTGAGCTAAATCCCCAGTCCTTGTAACTGTATTTTATACCTAAAATGTACCAATAAACTTAATGGGAAAAAAATATCAATATGGCATCCTTGATAGTCTTTATTTCTCTGTCCACTCAGATCATTTGGACAATGGAACACAGTTACAAGTTTGTTAAAGCAGTAGCTAAGATAACCAAGTACAAAGGAGAAAACCATAGTAAAACAGAAAAAACATTTCCAGACATGTGACAGCACCAAAGTCAATAATATTCAGTAGGTAAGGGGCCAGGGATTTAGCTCAGTGGTTCCACCGCCTGACTCGCAGCCACAAGGTCCTGAGTTTGATCCCCAGTACCAATCATCATCATCATCATCATCATCAGGTGAGAAATGACTCTGTCAATCTGTTACTTCTATAATTTTAAAAGGATTTTAAAAGGGCATGTATGATTGCACGGTGAAAAAAGGTCAAGAAATTAAATATTTTTCATGCCCCAACCCCAACCAGACCAGTGGTGAACACATGGTTTCCCTGACTGGCCTCGGCAGAGGAGCCAACGGGGCTGAGTTCCAGAGTGCACAGCCTCCCTTCGTGGAGCTCTCTCAACTACTGGTGCTAATGAAGGATGGCAGGCTCGGCCACTGGCCTTCCATCTGTATTTCAGCAGCATGCAACAGTACTGCACCATTCTTAAAGCCACGTAGCTCAAAGGCGTGTAGGCTGAATTAGGGAAAATTTAATTGATATTATTTATTTTTCTCATGCATAGTCAAATATTTAATAACCTTATACAAAAACATACTATCTCACACAAATGCCCATTTGCTTAAATCTTACTATAACAAAATAAATCCAGCAAAGAAAACAATGAATCTGGTTAGAGTTCAGATCCATAGGAGGTTTTTAAAAATTAATTTTCGTGGTCCACTTTATACATAAAGATCACATTCATCATAGGGAATTAGTACCTGTACATAACATATCTTGATTCTTCTTTTTTAATATATTTTTTGTGATTTTTTTTTCCTGTGTACTGGGGAATCGAACTCGGGACCTTGAGCTTGCCAGGCAGGCACAGCACCACTGAGTTAAATCCCCGGCCCTTTTAAAAAATATATTTAAAAAAGTAGATTTGGGGCCGGGGATTTAGCTCAGTGGTTCCAGCGCCTGCCTGGAAAGCAAAAGGTCCCGAGTTCAATCCCTGGTACCAAAAAACCCCCCAAAAACTAGATTTGCTAGGGTTCATAAACATTAGTAATATGCATAAAGTCTGATAAAATCTTCTAAGAGTCTCCACATTTTTTCTTGCTCTGATAACATCATTCTACAGTTGGTAGAAAAAAAGGTACTATTAAACATTAACAATCACCACTTTATCAGACTATAAATGCTGAAATGATACAAACTAAATACTTATTTTAGGAAATACTGACAAATTAATATAAACATTAACACAAATGCGATCTTTACAAGAATTCTCCATAATCTCCAAATAACACCTATGCACTCTAAAGTGGTGATTTTCCATTATAAAATTAGCTGATTTTATAACCAGGTGGTTGGTTTTTTTTTGGTACAGAGGATTGAACTCGGGACCTTGTACTTTCGAGGCGGGTGCCGGAACCACTGAGCTAAATCCCCGGCCCATAATTTTATAACCAAAGCACAAAGCATTAAAGATAAGGAGGACACTTTGAAGGTACTCCAGCTGAGCAAAAGATCACTATCCCACTTGGACAAATCACTGTGTTCCAATGAGAAGAGGCAGAGAGAACAAAGCAAAAAGACATTTTGACTCCAATTATTGCAAATCTAATACAATTCCATAAAAAAAAATGACTCTTGTGGCACATGCCTATGATCCCAGGACTCTGGAAGGCTGAAGAAGGAAGATCCTAGTTTGAGCCCACCCTGGGGAATCTAGACATTTAGCAAGACCCTGTCTCAAAAAGCACGCGCATGTGTGTGGGGGCCAGGGATTTAGCTCAGTGGTTCCTCCACCTGCCTCACAAGCATAAGGTCCCGAGTTTGATCCCTGGTACCAATGTGTGTGTGACATGTAGCTTCAGTACCCCTGGATTCACTTCCCCAGTGTAGGAGGGGAAAGTTTACCTTTCCAAGAAAGAGGAAATACTGTCAAAGAAATGACCAAGAGAAAGTGAAAGGAAAGAGGGTATTGAGGTTTGTTGTAGAAATACCATTCTAAAGGGCAGGCATGGTGGCACACACCTGGAATCCTAGCATTGTAGAACTTGGGAGGCTGAAGCAGGAGGATGGAGGCGAGTTCAAAGCCAATCTGAACTACATAGCCAGACTGTCTCAAGAAATGAATGAATGAATGAATGGTAATAGAATAAAAATAGAATAGAAAAAAGAAATAATGCATGAAAACACTTCGTACGTATGTCAATGACTTAAATTTGCATCACTTCCATAGCACACCATTTACTTCCAGCAAGGGTGACCCTGTCTCAAAAACAACACATAGTCCAGGCTGGCCTCAAACTTATGAACGATCCTCCTACCTCAGTCTCCTGGGTGCTGGAATCACAGGCGTGTACCACCACGCCCACTCTCACTTTTATTTTTTGTTTTGAGACACAGTCTTGCCAAATTGCTAAATTGCTCAGGCTGGGCTGAAGCTTACCTCCAGCCTCAGTCTCTTATTAGAGTGGTGGGATTACAGATCTATGCCACCTCACCTGGCTTAAAAGCTATATCCATGTGATGTATTCATTTAATCTACCTATGATGGCTTCAACTCACATTTCTAGAACAACAGAATAATTGAGAAAAGAAAAAAAAACCCCCAAATTTAAAGTCAATACTCAGTTTCTGTTTCTAAATGAGAACCTGACACTGAACCTTTTAGCTGTACTCCTCTTCTAAAACCATCGCCCACATACGTTATGCCAAGATGACAGGAACTTTGAACCTATGCTGCAACTGCGACATCACAGAGCAGGCAACTGGGATATACTTGATTCCAAACTGAAATTCTTCCTGAAACTAAAATGAAATAAATTCTTGGTTGATCACATACCCCCCACACCCCGCATCACATCTATAGAATTTTTCTTAATATAACAGTCCTGATACTTAAGAAATTTCTTAGGAGGCAGGAATCTCAACCTGGCCTTCCACAATACTAGGTACACACTGGCATGTGTCTGTTACTTGGTTAATAGGAACTCTATCTGACCTCTTCATTCCCAAATGCAAGCTGTCAGTTACTTGGTCAAACTCCAGTATAAACAACTTCTTTTTCCCAAGTGTCTCCTTTTCTGGTATATTTTTCAGGCCTTTCAACATCAATTCTCTTGACTTAATAGTTCCAAATCAAGACCAAAGCTGGGGATGGGAGTGAAGATGTGGCTCAGTGGTGGAGTGCTTGCCTAAGCATGCACCAGCCTCCAGGGTTTAATCCCCAACATCTTGAAACACAAAAATAAGAAAAAACACTAAAAAAAGGACAAAAGCTGTTAGACAGAATCAAGCTGGACAGAACAAGAAATGATTAAATAAGGCTATCAGAGCACTTTTAGAATTAATGTTATTCTCTGAAAGTCAAACCCACTATTATGTTTTCTCAAGGAAAAGCAGTAGCAGGGGGGAAGAATAAGATTATCAAAAATTAAGCTTCTGGGCTGGGGATTTAGCTCGGTGGTTCCAGTGCCTGCCTTGAAAGCTCAAGGTCCCGAGTTTGATCCTCGAAACCAAAAAAAAAAAGCTTCTACCAGGGTGTGGTGGTGCAGCTGATAATCCCAGAACTCTGGAAACTGAAGCAGGAGGATCAGTTAGGGGCCAGCCTGGGCTACATAGTCAGTTCAAGGTCAGTCTGAGCTACATAAAGGTGACCCTGTCTGAAAAACAAAACAAAACCCCCAGAAGTATGCTTCTAGCTGGGCGTGGTGGTGTATGCCTGTGATCCCAGTACTCTGGGAGGATGAGGCAGGAAGATCACAAATTCAAGCCTAACCTGGGCAATTTAGCAATGACCTTGGCTCAAAAATTTACCCGGGTGTCATGGTGCATGCCTGTAATCCCAAAATCGTGAGTTTGAGGCCAGCCTGGGCTACCTGGGCTACATAGTGAGACCTCATCTCAAAGAAAAAAAATTTTTAAATGTTGGGCTGGGCATGATGGCATATACTCAGGAGGCTGAGGCAGGAGGACTGCCATGAGTTCAAGGCCAGCCTGGGCTACATAGTGAGTTCAAGGCCAGACTGGCCTAAATAAAAAGATCCTGTCTCAAAATAAACAAACAAATTGGGGCTGGGGATTTAGCTCAGTGGCCCTGTGTCTGCTTCACAAGCACAAGGTCCTGAGTTCGATCCCAGAGGGTGGGGTGGGGTCTCAAAATAAATAAATAGTCAAATAAGGGGGTGGAGGTGGGATATAGCTCAGTGCAAGGACTTTGAGTGCAATCCCCAGTATCAGGGTGGGGTAGAGAGGCTTCTGCAGTTCCTCTGCACACCTGTAAATGAATCAATGTTCATTTCATTCCAATTCCCCCAGAGGAAACTGATCGGCCTTCAAATGAAATTTTTAGAGATGATCCAGGGGAAAAAAAATTCCATGAAAATAAATACCAATGGATTACATGAGAGAAACTTCTGAATGAAGTTACAAGCCTAATTACTTCATGAGGACAATTTTAACTCTTTAAATCTTTCCCCCAAATATATCCTTTTAAGAATTTCTGGGGCTGGGGATTTAGCTCAGTGGTTTTGCCGCCTGCAGTGCAAGTGCAAGTGCAAGTGCAAGGATCCGAGTTCGATCCCTGGTACCAAAAAAAAAAAAAAAAAAAAAGAATTTCTAACAAATTTGGCTGATGCATCACTGGCTACAATACACGGGAGGGTAACTGCTACGGTTTTTCCGTGCCCCACAGTGTACACATGCCGAAACTTTAATTCCTCAGCATGGCAATGCTGGGAGGTAGGGTCTAGGGAAAGGTGCTTAGGTCATGGGGTGGAGCCCTTGCTCATGGACAAGAGCCATGGTGGCGAACTTATGGCGCATGTGCCGCAGTGGGCATACAGGACCAAGTTGTCCCAGTAGCCAAGCATTGGAAAACAGCTGATTTTCTAAACTAAAACCTCAGCATTCAGGTTTAACTGCAGAGCTGGCACTTTGTGATAAATGAGCGGGTTTGGGGTTGCAGTTTGGGCACTTGGTCTCTAAAAGGTTTGCCATCACTGGCTCAGCTTCCCTTTTCTTCCCGTCCCTTCCAGTTCCTCTTCCCACTCACACCAACATCTGAGATTCATACTTGCATTTGCCTTCCCTTCTGGATATGCAGTTAGGGCTAGGGGCAAGTATGAGAGGAAGACATTATCATCAAGAAAAGCCAGGGCCCGGTGTAGCTCAGGGGTACAGTGCCTGCCTAATGTGCACGAGGCTCTGGGTTCAATTCCCAGTATCAGGCAAAAGAAAAGAAAGGAAGGGCATGGTGGTGGGGCAGTGCTAGTACTTAAGAGATACTAAATATTACTGATTGGATTCTAAAAAGTGCATACTCTCTGTGGTAGTCATTCAGCAGCTCCTTTCTGAAGTTGGCTAGGGACTGCAAGAAATTTTGAGTGTTTTTATAAGGTGGTCAGATGCCGACAGGAGAGAGCGGAAAGCCTCAAGTGCAGGACACCTCTATGCACTAGAACCCTAATATACCCTGTCGATATGTTGGCTTTAAACAGATGAGCATAGGGGAGCAGTGGGTCCACTTTGCGTTTCCACAGCATGCAGGTTTCTGAGCAGAACAGCAATCCCACCATATGGTGCGGCATTTGTTGGCACTGGCAGGAGGGAAGAGGCCAAAAACTCAATGTGCTATTTTGGGCCATGAAACGTGATAAATTCCAAATTTAAAACATAAGAATTTTTTAAATTAAAAGATACTTTTAAATTTTAAGCTTTAAAAAATATTAGATTTTTATCATTTAAGGCTCATTAGGAATAACTCCCAGTAAGATAGACTCAAATAAAATATGACTAACAACAGTGGCTGCTCACACAAGCTCATCTAATGCCTGAAGTCAGAGTGACCTTGGAAAGACTCAGGAGGAAAATAACAGACAAAAGATTCAGTCCCTACAAACTCAGCCCTGGCTTTGAGTCATGAGATTCAGAGTTCTAAAAGCAAGAGTTTCAAATTGAGGCTGGTAACACTAATTTTAGGAAAGCAATTTTTGAGCTTCCTTGCTACTGGCCTTTCAAACTACAAGGCTGCTCCTTTCCTCTCATTAGGTAAATTATAGGTAATAAAAATAGCTTCTTATTAGCCTGAGCTGACAAAATGGGTTTTATGAACTGCTTTGTATAAGACAAGAAGTTTTTAAGATCAGGTTGAACTTGAAACTGCAAGAGAAAATTCCATTTTACTTCCCTGTGATACCCTGAACAACAAACACAAATCACCTAGAGTAAGGTGAACTGTAAAATGTTATTCAGCGTTTACCTAAGGAGGCCACCCGAAGTATGCAAAATACCCAAGCTGCAGTGTTTTCATATTGTGTGAGTATTAGCATCACCTGTCAGAAACTCAAGACCCACTGAATACAAAACTGGAGGCGAAGCCTGGCAACCTATGTTTACTAGGCCTCCCACATGATTTGATACACACTCAGCTTTAAGAACCAACGAGGTAGCTGGGCATACTGGCATGTGCCTGTAATCCTAGCAACTTGGGAGGCTGAGGCAGGAGTGTTACACATTGGAGACTAGCATAAGTAACTTAGAGAAACTCTGTGAAAATTAGGGGGCAGACTTGCTGAAACTACAGTTCAGTGTGCCCAGAGTGCTTGCTAGCATGTGGTCCTGGACTCAACCCCAGCACCACCAAAGGTTTTAAAGTGTCAGTTTGGCTGAGTTGGCCCAGAATGACTGTATGCTGCATAAGGATGGGATATGGCTTTAGGTGTCACTGCTAAAGGCTGTAACGATATTATGCAGTCCACTTCAAATGCACCAGAAGATCTACTGGAGAGAAGTAAGGAAGGCATTTTTTTTAAATACTTTTTTCCAGCTGGGTGTGGTGGTTCATACCTGTAATCTCAGTATTCAGGAGGCTGAGGCAGGAGAATGCCTTTGAGGCCAGCTTAAGACTACAGTACAGTGAGTTCAAAGCCAGTCTGAATTACATAGAGGGTGCGTCTCAAAATAACAAAAATAATAATAAAATACTTTGTCCACATTCAAGCTCTTAAGAATTTTCTTTTTTCTCTTTTTGGTACTGGGGTTCAAACTCAGGACTGTGCACTTGCGAGGCAGGCACAGTGTCACTGAGCTAAATCCCCGGCCCAAGCTCTTAAGAATTTTATCCATGGGCCGGGGATTTAGCTCATTGGTTTTGCCGTATGCTGCACAAGCGCAAGGACCTCAGTTCGATCCCCAGGACCAAAAAACAAAAAAGAATTTTATTCATTAATAGACATAACAGAAGGCAATCTAGAAAAAGATGTGAATTATAACTAGATGAAACTGACAAACATCTTGCTAGTTTTTCTTTCCTACCAGTTCTTCACTTTTTTTTTACCTCAGTATTGGGAATTGGAACTCAGGACTTTGCGCTTGCCAAGCAGGCTCGGCACCGCTGAGCTACAACCCTGGCCTTCTTCACATTTCCTAATAAGAGTTAAGTTCTATGCAAGTTAAAGTTTATATAGTTTAAGCCGTAGCTATGACCTAGTTCAGGATATGCAGAAAATAGGCTATACAAAAATTTTCCTTGCTGGGCACGGTGACATACACCTGTGGTCCCAGCACTCTGGGAGGCTGAGGCTGAGGCTGAGGCAGGGAGGTGTAAATTCAAGCTCAGCCTTGGCAATTTAGCAAGAAGACCCTGTCTCAACAAAAATGGGGGCGGGATTCCAGTGTGAAGGCCATGGGTTCCACCCCCAGGACCTAAAACAAGCAAACAAGGCCAGGGATTTAGCTCAGTGGTGCCGCAGCCTGCCTCACAAGTGCAAGGTCGCAAGTTCAATACCAAGTTCGATCCCCCATACCAGAACAAACAATTTTTTCTCTGAGCAAAGCATATCCAACATCTACTTGAGATACAACGTGGTCAGGGATGTTTTACCATCTTTTCTTTCAAGTGCCTTAACTTAGAAGTCACAAACTCTAAATTACAGGGCCTTTTGCTTAAGCCAGCATTTAACCTATGCTTTGGAAACATTTTAACTTGCATTTAAGTCCACAGCTGAGTCACAGGACCTTGCTGTATTACTTCTTTCTTAAAGTTTGACTATTTAGGGGCCAGGGATGTAGCTCAGTGGCACCACACCTGCCTGGCAAGCGCAAGGTCCTGAGTTCAATCCCTGGTACAAAATAAAAAAAGTCTGACCATTCAGATTAACCGTGTTAATTACGTAAGTGGCAATTTTCTATAACATTCTTTTTTTGGCGGTACCAGGGATCAAACTCAGGACCTTGCAGTTTCAAGGCAGGCGCAGCGCCACTGAGCTAAATTCCCAGCCCAAGATTCTTTAAAATAGCTGTAGACTCCACAGTCATTTCAACTTTAGCTCTCATGTTTTGCTATCATTTTGGTCTACTTATAGCTTCCAAAAACTGAATTTTCCTTGTCTATTAAAATTCCAGAAATAGATAAATAAATATTCCATAATTTGGTAAATAGGTCTTTTATAAAAATAACCATCTGAGCATATGGGAGGCTGAGGCAGGAGGATCTTGATTTGAAGACCAGTCTAGGCTACACAATGAGTTCAATACCTGCTTGGAGTACAAAGTGAGACCCTGTCTCAAAAGAATCATCTGATAATAGTAAGGCTCATATACAAAGATATAATTCATCAATCTAGATTTATTATGGGGTTACTAGAAAAATACTAAACCATATGCATCCAATCACAGCCTGGTAAACAAATAACAGATGTATTAAAGAACCAGGTACAACACAAATTAATAATCCATAGGAAATAACCAGGGAACTACTGTTTGGACAAGATCAGTCTTAAAAATAATTTGGTACAGGGCCAGGGATTTAGCTCAGCGGTTTCGCCACCTGCTGCACAAGCGCAAGGACCCGGGTTCAATCCCTGGTACCAAAAAAAAAAAAAAATCATACAATAACCCAGAATTATTTTTAAGCCATACTTTGTTCCAAAATTATTTAAAACAGGGGTAAGACTTATGCTTCTTTCAATTTATTCCTCCTAAATATGAGTTGGCCATTTATACTCTGCAGATGGGTCTTCCTTAAATCACGATGAAAGGAAAGTCAAGAAAAGAACTATTTTATGGTCAAGAACTCTAGGGCCAGGGATTTAGCTCAGTGGTGCTGCTGCCTGCCTTTAAAGCGCAAGGTCGCAAGTTCGATCCCCTGTACCAAAAAAAGAACTCTGATAAAGTGCATGGATACAATTACTTTTTGAGTTGGGCGTAGTGGTACATGTCTGTAATTCCAGCCCTTGGGAGGCTGAGGCAGGAGGATCAGGTTAAGTATGAGGCCAACCTGGGCTACATAGTGAGTTCAAGGTCAGCTGGGACTACATAGCTTGACCCTGTCTCAAAAAACCTTTTATGTACATATCTTACTACTATTCACTTCCTCAGCTTGCAAAGTCAATGACATCATTGGCCACTTTCACTCACGATGAGAGAGAGAATGAAAGATGTAGCTTCCCTCGGTTTCCTTGCCAGGACTGCACGGTGAAACCAGGCACGGGGAGGGGGGACAGTCACAGCCAGACTTGGAGACACCAACCACACAGACTATTCCCATGTACTGACCAAATGATCCTATGGTGCTTTAAAACCCATTCACACCAGGCGTGGTGGTGCACGCCTGTAATCCCAGCACTTGGAAAGCAGGAGGATCGCTGTAAATTCACAAGTTTGAGGTCAGACTGGGCTACACAGTGAGACCTAGTCTCAAAAAAAAAAAAAAGTACACACACACACACACACACACACACACACACACACATATATTCACCAACAGCAACTTTTCCTTTACTGAAAACTGGATCAGGTCACTAAACTCCCCAAATTATAATTATTATAATTTTGTTTTTGTCTTGTGGCTCTGATCCAGATTGACAAAACATAAACTAAAGTAGTTATTCATGTTGTGAAAGGATCAAACAGAACCTAATACTTAACACAAGTTTCCTTCAATTCCATCAATATACTTAAAATATGATTCTGTTTTCCAGAGAACTTGCAACAATTTTTTATGCTTCTGTATAAAATAATGAACATCAAGGTTACTGTTAATGTGTGTTAATCAGTTTCTATAATACAAAGCAGCAAGTGGCAAAAATTTTACCTCCTACACAGGCTGGCATAAAGTCTCTTGCTAGAATCTTCTATAGTAAGAAACAGAATCATTCTTGTGCTTTCCCTTACTTATGCTAAGGAATTCAATTTGGAGTGTATAAATCTATGTTGCGTTTTACTGTTTCCTTTAGCAACCGATTAAGGTAATTATTAAATTACTGAAATGTGCTCTTACTTTTTAACAAAGGCTGACTAGTGGCTCAGAAACACTGAGTTTCAGGAACAATTAGTCACACACACACACACACACACACACACACACACACAAATCTCTTTTGCTCTAAGAAAGCAAAAATCAGTCCTATGAGATATGCATTAAGGGATAAAAAGGTAAAACAAGCTGGACTTTTTTTCTTCCTTCAGTGCTAAGGATCAAACTCAAGGCTACATCCCCAGCCCAAAATTAGCTTTTGTTCCCAAATAACTAGTATGTGAACCATCCCCCCCACACACACCCAAAGAAAAAACAAAAACAAACTAGTATGTGGTCTGTAAAAGAGAACTCTCTTATTTCTCCTTCTGTGGAAGAAAAACTGGTCAAAGACCTATGCTCTTTAAGTCAGGACAACTTCTAGGGAGGGCCTGAGCTCCTGGGACTTGGTTTTCCAGCCCTCCAGCCTCTGCTCCCTGACCCTTGCTCAGTCTCAGATCTCTCTGGTTTTGGCCTATCCGCTTGCAATCTTCTGCAGCAGCTGGCCAGCAGCTTGCCAGGAGTTCTACCTACCAGTATCAGCTGTGCTCTTACCCCTTAAACTAGAGACCACGTATTTTGTGTATAATCTGTGTTCTCCATACAAATGTTGGTTAAATAAAACTTTAAAAGAAAAAATTTTTATATGCTATGGACACATACTAATATAAAAAGAATGTACTCCGCCACCTGCATCGAAAGTGCAAGGTCCCAACTTTGATCTCCAGTACTAAAAAAAAAAAAAAGAATGTAGCTCAGTGGTAGAGCACTTGCCTAGTGTAGACAAAGTCTTGAGTTCAATCCCTTGCACAGCAGAAAAATAAAGGAGAGAGAGAGAGGGATTTTTAATGCCAGGCAATACATTGACATAAAGAAAGCAATAGGTTGGGCCAGGGATTTAGCTCAGTGGTTCTGCCACCTGCTTCGCAAGCATAAGTTCCCGAGTTCCATCTCTGGTACCAAAAAAACGAAAACACACACACACACACACACACACACACACACACACACACACACACACACACACACACACACAAAGAAAGCAAGCAATAGGTCAGTGTGGTGGCCCATGCAGGTTTCAGTACAGCCTGGGCAAATTAGGGAGACCCTGTCTCAAAAGACAATGAAACCTTAAGAAGTAAGAACTTAAAATGCTTTTATTGTTATTTTTATTTACAGATGGTCTTCACCTTTTACAGTTTGATTTTCATATAAAATATATAGTTATATACCTGAGAGCCTTTTAAATGCTCATTTTACATTTTGTGTTTATCATCTAACAAACTTTTAAACTATTGAGCAGATGTACTACTAACCCAACATTTGACATTTTTGCAGAATCACCACTCTGGTGTATATTTGTAAAAAATGCAAGTGTTATTATTATTAAAAAGAAGCATCTCAATCTAATTGAAGCTTTCTGGTTGTAAGCCAGTCTTCCAAGTACTTAAAGATGACGGACAGGGCCAGGAATTTGGCTCAGTGGTTTCACTGCCTGCTGCGCAAGTGGAAGGATCTGAGTTCGATCTCTGGGACCAAAAAAAAAAAAAAAAGATGACCGACAGACAATAAAACAAAAGAATGTGCGTTGTCTCAGTGCTTTTACTGAAGACTGTACCTAAAGTGTTAGGTGCACCTCAGGATCCTGTAATATTTGTTAACTCACTCAGTACCTAGTTTTAAACATGAAAGTTTGACTAACCTGTCTGGCTTTCATCTGTGTCTCCATGGATGCACATCCATAAATGGGAGGGGCTGAGAACGTGAAGATATTTTTAGAGGATGTGAAGAATCTGCCCCGCCACCCCGAGTGGAACCTCATACATGCTAGGCAAGTGCTCTCCTACTGACATCCCAAGTGCTCTGCTAATTCACTTTTCCGAAATTTACTATAGCTAATTTTTTCCCCTATGAAGAAGTTTTATGCATTAGTTAATTTGGCCTACAGGTATCATGGGGGAATGAAGCAGCCAAAAGAATTCTGCCTTCAAACCTGTAATCGCACCTGAAAATAATATGTATCTTGTCTATAAACAGTTCTGTCTTGTGCATCTTTTCACTTTAAAGGCGGAAGCTGACTTATTTCCTGCTGCATGTAACTTTTTACCATTGAGGGTAGTCCTTCCTACCCCTTCTTTAGGCTTTCTAATGTTTCTGTTAATGTTTAAAAAAAAAAAAAAATCACTCTCCTACTTAGCGCGGTCCTCTCCTCTTTAAGTCAGGCTCACTCCTTATTTATTTTGTTTTTTTTTTTTTTTTGGTACTGGGGATCGAACTCAGGTCCTTATGCTTGCAAGGCAGGCAGTGGAACCACTGAGCTAAATCCCTGGCCCCTCACTCCTTATTAAACCTCTCTCTTCTTTAACTTTAATTTTGGACAGTGAATGGTCCCAATAATCTTGTCAGTACATCCTTTTTCCTTCCTATAACTCTAGACATCCCTAGGATTTCATTCTCTGCCCACATTTTCCTTGCTACTCATTCCCTTGGTCACATCTCCCCACAGACTGTAGCATCTCTGCTGGTGTTGACCTCATTTCATCTTCAGCCCTGAACTCTGATGTTTATCCCCCCCTCTTCTCGCTTTGGAGACAGAATCTTGCTATGTTGCTCAGGCTGGCCTCAAACTTACCATCTTTCTGCCTCAGCCTACTGAGTAGCTGGGATTACAGACATGTGCCATCATAGCCAGCCATCTTTTCAGTTACTTGATACACCTGTCTTGAATGTCATCATCACCCAACATAAATGCCTAAAACAAAATGTATTTTTTTTATTTTGAATCTTATTATTTTTGAAAATAAACTTTTCATTTTATTAATTTTTTTTTTGGTACCAGGGATCGAACTGAGGACCTTGCGCTTGGGAGGCAGGCAACGGAACCTCTGAGCTAAATCCCTGAAAAGTTTCCTTAGATTCTTATTTATATTCTTCCTGTGGTTTTGTTTTTGTTGTTTTGTACTGGGGATTGAATGAAGAGCCTTTGCACTGAGCTACATCCTCAGTCCTTTTAAAAAATTTTTGAACCAGGCAGGGTCTTGCTAAGTTGCTAAATTGCCCAGGCTGAACTCAAACTTGGTATCCTGGCTGGGGATTTAGCTCAGTGGTTCCATTGCCTGCCTCGAAAGCGCAAGGTCCTGAGTTCGATCCCCAGTACCAAAAAAAAAAAGAAAGAAAAGAATAACTTTAGGCTTAAGCTTGGCAGGCATGGTGGTTCATCCCAGCATTCAGGAGACTGAGGCAGAAGTGTCATGAGTTCAAGTCCAGCCTGGGCTATATAGTGAGTTCAAGGTCACCCTTAACCACATAGCGAGACCCTGTCTCAAAAAACAAAGCGGCATAGACAGCATGGAGTCCCTACTATAGATACCTTGCCCAGTCTTCCTCTTAACAAGTTACACTGTTACGCAACATAATTTGCCACAGTTGAAGAACCAACAAATACACACTTGATTCAGATTTTACTAGGTGTGATGGTTGATTCTGCATGCAAACTGACTGGGCCACAGGGATCCCAGTCATGCGGCCATCTATACTTCTGCTATGTCTAGGACAGTGGTTTAGACGGGATTAACGTTTTGTTCATGGGTGACAGGTTTGGGGGAGAAGACCACGAAGGTAAAGTGCCACCCCAGGTACCTCACAGCGGGGTGTGCAAGCCTCTGCTCTGTGACAACACTCCCTCTCTCCTGCCGTGATCGGCTTAGGAAGCAGCACACTGAGCTCAGCCTAAACTCAAGGGGAAAGAGGGAGTGAAGCCCCACCTCCCAGAGGTGAAAGACAGCAAAAGAAGTTACTCGTGAGTCTTCTTCCACAGATATGCCTCTTCTTCCCTGCCTATCTTCCTTTTCTTTTCTTTTCTTTCTTTCTTTTTTAAATATTTGCTGTTTCTGGCGGTGCAGGGAACGGAAGCCAGGGCCTCACGCATCTTACGCAGTGCTGCATTGACTGAGCCACACCCCCAGATCCCCCTCTGTTTAACAGGATTTAATGTCTTTCTCCTACCAGACTCACCTCTTCCCCAGAAGCAGCCCTCATGTTCCAGTGCTCATCTGTGATTCCCCTTTGCTCCTGTAAGTCCCACACTTTCTCCTTTACCAAGCTCTCCTTAGCCATCCTTTTTCAGTGTTGTTCAGTCTTAAGTCTCCTTTTCCTGTCATCACTGTAATCTGGCTGATCTCATTTTCTAAATGACAACCTCTGCACAGATCTCTCCCCCACTCTAGGCGCTATTCTGCTATCGTCTTTCACATCATACACTTACAGTGTCAGATCAATGTTCTCAGAGTTTTAGGAGCATGATTTTAGTAGAGGCAGGCGTATTCTCTACCTTAGAAACATTCCCAGAATGTAGAAGGCATATAATAGTTGACGGGAAGTTGAAGATACAACAAAAACTTTCTCCACTACTATTTAATGTAATTTCCTACGCTAAGAAAATAAAAACATATTGCTGGAAATTAGAGAAACAATAAAAATTTTACATGTCAATTATTTAAAACCTAATAATATATTCTAAGATGTAAATTTAAAAGTACGGCATATATATTACATATATCATATATGTCAGAAAGTGCCAGGCATGGTTGCACATGCCAGTAATCCCAGCACTCAGGAAAGCTGAGGCAGAAGGATACCAAGTTTCTGGTGTTTTTTTTGGTACCGGGGATCAAACCTGGGACCTTGTGCTTGCGAGGCAGGCAGTGGAACCACTGAGCTAAATCCCCAGCCAGGATACCAAGTTTGAGTTCAGCTTGGGCAATTTAGCAACTTAGCAAGACCCTGCCTGGTTCAAAAATTTTTTAAAAGGACTGAGGATGTAGCTCGGTGCAAAGGCTCTTCATTCAATCCCCAGTACAAAACAACAAAAACAAAACCACAGGAAGAATATAAATAAGAATCTAAGGAAACTTTTCAGATCACTTAATTGTCTGCTAAAAGCTGGTGTTGAACTTTCTCTAAGAGAAAATTTTGACTACAATTCCACATCCTGTATGCTAGGGATCCCACTCTTGTTTCTTGGCCTGTAAGTGGGGGACACTAGCTAATTAACATATGAAATAAGGGCAAATAAATGACAAAATAAAAAGAGGGCTGGGGGAGCACATCTTATTTTTGTGGAAGAAATAAAAGATAAATAAATAAAGTGTGAATTCCTCAAAAGCCATTTACCGTTCTTGGTTTTTATGAATATTAACAATCTATTTCATTGTCTATTTGTTTTTTGTGGTACTAGGGATCAAACCCAGGGCCTCGTGTATGCTACTGCAAGCAAACACCCTACCGCTGAGCTTCACCTCCAGGCCAATAATGTACTTGAGTAGAAGGGATTAAAAATTACTCTTCTGGCCAGGAGAGGTAGTACATGCCTATAATGCCAGAACTTGAGAGGCTGAGACAGGATTTCCATGAGTTCAAGGCCTGCCTGGGGTACATAGTGAGTTTAAGGCCAGCCTGAACTACACACCAAGAACCTGTCTCAAAAAAAAAAAAATTACTATTCTGAATATAGGCAGATTGATTACATAAAGGTAGGAAGCTATTTAAATCAGCAAACCACCAAAACTTCATAACTATAAAGTTCTGATCTCCTGGGGTTTTGTAAGATCCTGATTTGGGTCACCCAAAAAGTAAAACTTCCTTGCTAGGTGTGGTGGTGCATACCTGTAAGTAATTCCAGCACTGTAGAAGGCAGAAGCAAGAGGGTGGCAAATTCGAGCTCAGCCTTCATAACTTAATGACCTAGTAAGAAGCTGTCTCAAAATAAAAAAATAAAAAGGGGTGTGGAGGTTGCCTTGAGATGTAGCTCAGTGCTAAGGCCCTGGGTTCAATTCCTAGTTAAGCTCTCCAAAATAAAAACCACTGTTTCCATTTTGACCCCTCACTACACATGGTGAAGTTTTGTGTGCCTTCCCAGCATGCCGGCTTTCTTTGGGGAATTCGCTCTCTTCTCACTCTTCATCCAAATGCTCCAGGTAGGGCCTCATACCTGAGACAGAGAAAATGAGTCCAGTCTAAATTCCTAGCTGCTTCAGGGACTCAGACAATGACAAGCTACTTTGGCCACCTTGCCAGAGAGTGAAGGCTGGGAAGGAAGCCATCCCAGAGACAAGAAATCAGTAATTGAGTTGAGTTAAGCTAGTGGTATGCCTTATCTTTATGGTTATATGAGGCAAATTCTCCTCTTAGTTGTAGTTTGGTTAGAACTTCTAGTTACTACAAAGAAATTATTAACTTCTAACTGATAAAGTGACAGCATGTAGTTTTCCCTTAAATCTCACTCTGATATAGCCGAAGAAAACAGGAACATAACTTCACTACTTTTTAATCTAGCCCATATTTAGAACTGACATGATAATGAAGGCATTTCTGCTTTAAAAATAGAATCCTGGGGCCGAGGATTTAGCTCAGTGGTTCTGCCACCTGCCTCGAAAGCGTAAGGATCTGAGTTCGATCCCTGGTACCAAAAAAAAAAAAAATAGAATCCTGTAAGCCAGGCGTGACGGCACATGCCTGTAATCCCAGCACTCAGGAGGCTGAGACAGAAGGATCACTGTGAGTTTGAGGCCAGCCTGAACTACATATCCTGTCTCAAAAAAAAATCAAAACCAAACCAAACCAAACCAAACAACCAAAGAAACACCTTGTCAGGTAAAAGGGCTGAAAATCAAGACCAGACCAGGCCACAACAAGCCTTTATTAGGGGAATAGATCTGCCAGGCTGTCTTTGAACAAAAGAGAAACAAAAGCAATATGGCTGGGGCAGGGAGAGTCTTTTATAGAGACTGGGGTGGGGTTTGTAGGGGTTGAGCAGGGGTTGAGTGAGGTAGTGACTAGGGAATGGAGGAGCCAGTGACGTCACTAGGTGGTAGGAGGTGAGCGAGTATTAGGTTACTCTCTAGGTGAGAACAGGGGCATGCTGGGAAGAAGGGTTTGTTCTTTGGTGGGAGCAACCATCTTGGCATGACGTCACACAGGGGAGGGGGCAAGGCACAATAGGAAGAGGGCAGCTACTATACATAACAACAGCTGCTGAGGTAGTGGGAGACCTATCACACCTATTGTGTTATACATACTATATACTAAATGCAGTGAGTTACCCAGTTAAATTCAAGAAATACAGGGGGAAATGGTCATCTTTAAGACATTTAAGCTAATTATTTTGTACTCTGACAAACAGACCTGCTTAACCCTAAAATACATTTAACAATGATTTGTCTAGTATTATTTAAAAATAACAGGACAAACTTTCATATTCATTATCTATCAAATCTCAGGAGGATCTGTTAGCCTTCTAAATTATATTTCCAGCCAGGCATAGTGGTGCACCTCACCTCTGTAATCCCACCACTAGGGCAGGAGGATAGCATGGCCATGAGTTCACTACATAGTGAGTTCACTACATAGTGAGTTCAAGGCCAGCCTGAGTTACATAGCAAGACCCTGTCTCAAAAAAATAAACAAAATTTTCAGTAAGGCCTAGGAAAGGTACTTATCATGTGTTTACTGGAAGTCTCACCTCGGTTTTTGTTTGTTTGTTTTCTTTTGTTTGTACTGGGTATCAACTGAGGGGCCTTTGCACTGAGCTACATCTCTGGCCTTTCTATTTCTGAGACCAAGCTGGGCTCAAACTTGTAATATTCTTGTCTCAGCCCCCCCAGAGTGCTGGGATTACAGGCATGTGCCAACACACTCAGCTTCAACCTGTTTTTTAATAGGCAGATGGCAAACTACTAATTCCATATGTCAATATTAAATAAATTCCATTTACATATCTCTGGCTGCAGCTACAACATGCTGAAATCCCAAAGGGGATTTCCATGATCATGTCACAGAACAAATCAAATGAAGTTCTGTGAAACTACTGAAAATCAAATCCCTGCCTCTCTGGAAGTCCAGAAGCTGGTGGCATGTAAGCACCCCAAAAAGGCGTCACCATGTTGTTTCCTTAGAGGTTACGATTGTGAAATCAGACCCATCAAAAAATAGTTCTAAGGCTGTTGGTTTGTAGTAGATGCTATAACCACTACAAGGGTGTAAGAGCTAAGAGAGAAAACAAAAAACAAAAAGTGTATTAAACAAGCTAGATGTGGTGGTGCATGCCTGTAAACACAACACTTGGGAGGGTGAGGCAGAAGGATGGCAAGTTTGAGGCCAGCCTAGGCTATATAGGAAAACCTTGTCTCAACCCGCTAAGTTTCTTAAAGAAAAAGACAAGTTTAAGAAGAAAATTTGCAGGACTGGGGATGTAGCTCAGTGCCTGACATGAGAGGAGCCCTGGGTTCAATCCCCAGGGCATGTGTGTGTGTGTGTTGTGTATGGGTACTTGTTCATGCTTTCATAACAATGGGGCAGGATCATTGATGTAAACATGTGGTAAATGTTTATAACCTGGTAAGCATTAACACACTCAGTGGTGTAATTCAAAGCATTCTGACTTTTTCACTGCCTGGAATAAACCCAGTTTGGTTTTGTCATGACTCTCTCAGTGGACAATGACCCAGACAATTCATTATACAAAATGCAAACATCAGTGTTGACTTTAATGCGTAATAAACTAACCTATCATGTATAGGTATGTTATAAGGCACACTAAGAGTTGTCAAATCACATAGAAGGCAAAAGTTTCTTTCCTTATGGCACAAGTACATTTATTTCTTCTTTCGCCTTTGTCAATTACAAATTTCGATGAGTGGGACAGAAGTACTCACAGTACACACATAGCATCCATTTACTTTCATGCCAATTTGATGCACTTTCTCTCATATCTTCTGATACACTGCTCTAAAACATTTGTTTGGACGTTAAAGAAGACACATCTGAGACAGCTAACCAAGAATCTGCAGCAACCTATAGCTTTACTACTACCTTGGGTAATCCACAGCAATATAAACCATTGTTAAAGAAAGGAAAGTAGCAAGCAAAGCTGCTTGTTAAGTGATAAAAAGCTGTCATTTAGGCCAGGGATTTAGCTCAGTGGTTCCGCTGCCTGCCTCACAAGCGGAAGGACCCGGGTTCAATCCCTGGTACAAAAAAAAGCTGTCATTTTTCCAGCTACAGCAGCATGTAAATGTAACAGAAAATAATTAGGTAGCAAGGAAAAGAAAATATATACAGAATAGAAATCTTTAGGAAACCAAATAGTTAGATGAAAGGCTTTTACATCTTACCACTAGGACTTAAGATAGACAGGAGGATGTCAAATTACCATTACCTTGCCATACTGATGTAAGATGGTTTAGAAAAATGAGAGAGAGAGAGAGACAGACAGAGAGAGAGAGAGAGGGAGAGCAAGCTTAAAATAAATTGAACCACTTTCAAAGTTAGGTTGATCTAAGACTTGAAACCCTAAATTTGCACCAGGCATGACAAACTCCTGAGCACAGCATGTACCCTCCCATCACCCAGCACCACCATGGCCATCAAGAAGTGGGTGTGGTCAGGGCCTGGGATTTAGCTCAGTGGTTCCACTGCCTGCCTCGAAAGCACAAGGTCCTGAGTTCAATGCTGGTACAAAAAAAAAAAAAAGAAGTGGGTGTGGTCATCGTTTTTTTTCCTTGTAAGCTTGAATTTCCCACATTGGTAAGCACTCAACTTCCTACTGCCTCAACTATATAGGACCAACTCAAAAGCTATAAGCAAAGACAACAAAAATACTGTTTCGCCTTTTGTTTTATGACTAAAGAAAGCTTCCCTCTGTGTTCATGGATGTATACACATGTGTGTACTTACACTGAAATGAAATTATCCACTGACTTAATGACTCGAGTTCTACCTCCCAAAATGTGAGTCCTTGTTTAATTTTTTTTTCTTTTTTCTCATTTAATTTTTATAGTTCTACATATATGTCTACAATTTGCAGAATGCTTAACCACTAAGTACCCTAAATCTAACACATGCACATGTGAATTAACAGGGAATAAGGAGAAAAAACGTGGTTATCCACTTCTGATAATGGTAGGTTAGATTATTCAGAACAACCCTCTAACTATAAATAACTAAAAATGTGGGGGGGGGGGAGTGGGAAGATAAAAAATTTGAAAAAGCAACAGAGCATTAACAATACTATTACCAAGACAGCTAAAGGAGAAAAGGATACATACTCAGAAGCTTAGGAGAGCTCAATTCGCACTTCTGCCTTGAGGGTACTTGATAAACCTATCAAAGTACCTTTCCCTTTTGAAGGGCCATGTGGGCAGAAATCTAGCCCAAGAACTGCCCAAATCTAGCCCATAGTCACTGCTTTAAGCCAGCATTTCAAAAAACTATGATCTTCAGGCAAGGGCAAGCCAGGAGTAAAAACAAGCCTTTCTGCAGATCTGAACACAAACTTGCATTGTCTAGGATTTCTGAAAACCTCAGAGTATGAAAATGACTTAGGATGGTCTTAGAATGATAGTGGTTCAAACTGCCTGGCAGGAGTAAATGACAATCATTTCCTGAAAAACAGCATCCTCATCCTAGGCCCAAAATTATTCTTGCAAATAATTATCCAGTTAGCAAGGCAGGTGTTGTGGCACACACCTGTAATCCCAGCTACTCAGGAGGTTGAGACAAGAGGATCAAGAGTTTGAGACTGTCATGGGCAATGAAGCGAGATCTAGCCTCAGGGGAAAAAAAGAGAGCGAGAGAATGAGCAAAGAGCAGCATAAAATAAAAGTGACTCCATACACTATAAAACAAAACACCAAGCACCAGAGCAGCAAAAAGACAAAGTGATCTTAAAACTTTAGGGTCTGAGGTGTGTGGCTCAGGGTCATTGTGCATGCTTACGTACGTGCTGAGCTACTGATTCAATCCCAAATCACCTCCCACCAAAGCTTTAATTACTGGAATTATTAGACAGAAACGATAAAACAATCACACTGACTGGCTTCCCTATAGAAAAGTAGGAAAAATAATTAACATTTACTTATTTTTGGGTCTCTCTCTCTTTTTTTTTTTTTTTGGTACTGGAGATCGAACTCAGGACCTTGCACTTGCAAGGCAGGCACAGCGCTACTGAGCTAAATCCCCGGCCCTGTTCTGAAATTTTTGATGGTTCATAATTTTGTTGAAATCTCGAGAACAGTCTCATTTTTGCTCTAAAACTGCAAAACACTTTCATTCATATGCGTGTGTGTGTGTGTGCGTGCGCGCGCATGCACAATTTTTTTGAAACAGGGTCTCGCTCACTATGTAGTTGAGGCTGGCCTTGAACTCACAGAGATCCTCCTTCCTGAGTCTCCCAAGTGCTAGGATTACAGGCATATTCCACCACACTTGGCTTTCATTCTTTTTTTTCATTCTTATTAATATAAAATAATTATGTTTTTAAAATATTAATAATTGATAATTTTACATTAATAATTCTTATTAATATAAAAATGAAAGCCAGGTGTGGTGGTGAATGCCTGTAATAACATTCAAGAGGCTGAGACAGGAGGATCAGCTTGGACTACATAATGGGGCCTTGTCTCAAAATCCAGCCCCTCCCAGAAGGCTTTTAAATATAGTAACAGTATCTTAAAGGATTTTTTAAAATTGTAATGCCTATGGCCACTTCCAGATGTTAATTTAATTTGCCTGAAACATGTGAGTATTCTCATTTTTAAAATCACCTTAGGGCTGGGTATTTAGCTCAGTGGTGCTGTCGCCTGCCTCGAAAGCCCAAGGTCCCGATTTTGATCCCTGGTACCAAATCACCTTAGATGAAGCTGAAGTTTAGAACCACTGACTTAGAAAACTTATGGCTATATATTTAAAGCATTAACCCTCACCTTCCTTCCCCTTTTAATCATCTTGGCTCTTTTTAAATTACTGACTTGTGGCCGGGTGTGGTGGTACACGTCTGTAATCCCAGCACTCAGGAGACTGGAAGCCAGCCTGGGCTACACAGTGAGTTCAAGGCCTGTCTGAACTACATCTTGAGACCCTGATTCAAAAAACCAGGAAAAGAGCCAGGGATTTAGCTCAGTGGTGCCACCACCTGCCTTGCAAGCACAAGGTCCTAAATTCAATCTCCGGTACCAAAACAAAATAAACCAAAAAAATTACTGACTTGTGATTCTCCATTGAAATCCATTTTTTAAATCTTTTTTTTTTTTTTTTTGGTACTGGGGATCGAACTTGGGTTCTTGCGCCTGCAAAGCAGGCAGCGAAACCACTGAGCTAAATCCCCGGCCCTTTAAATCCATTTTTAAAAAGACTAAGGACTTAGCTTAGTGCTAGAGTGCTTGCCTAGCACATACAAGGTCCTCGCTTTTAATAACCAATACTGCCAAAACAAACAATCAAACAAACAAAAACCAAAAACTTTGCTGCATATAATACAAAGTGGCTTGGCTTGTGTGTGTGTGTGTGTGTGTGTGTGTGTGTGTGTGTGTGTGTGTGTGTGTGTGTGTGTGTGTGCGCGCGTGCGTGTTTTAGGACACCGTCGTGCTATGTATGTACTCCAGGCTGGCCTTGAAAACTTGGAGATCCCCCTGCCTCACAGGCTATTCCCATGATACCCAGCTTGGATTGGCTTTAGAGATCTCAAAAAGAATTACTATGTAACTTCTAATTATTTTTTTATTAACAGCATATTACGATTTAAATTCACAAGTGTTCACAGTTAACAAGAATCCAAGAAAATTTCAGCTAAGGCTATGCTAAATAGATTTTCTGGTTAATGGTTTTCTTTTTTGGGGGGAGGTACCAGGGATTGAACTCAGGACCTTGTTCTTGTGAGTCAAGCAGCGACACCACTGAGCTAAATCCCCAGCCCTGGTTAATGTTCTTCTACAGTATATTCATTAAATAGTAACTAATATAAAAGACCAGGCTGAAAACAATGAATCGAATAGGTAAACACAAATCAGTAGAACACATGAACCATACTTTATTGAATTTATTATGATGCACTATTTATTTTATACTAGTAGGGGGGAAAGCCTCTGTCAACTACAGGTAAAATTATGTCATAAAATCTAAGTACATTCTGATTTCAAAGATGTTAAAAAAGATAAAAAATAGCTTAGAATCAATAAAATATGATGAATGACAAAATATTATAACCAGGCAACCAGGTTTTTTTGCTAGAAGTTAGTCACCAGTATTAACCCTCTCAACAAAGTTGAGTGTGGTGGAACATGCCTATGGTCCCAGCTACCTGAGAGGCTGAGGCTGGAGAACTGCTTCAGCCCAAAGATTTCAAGGTGAACCCGGCAACAGAACAAGGCCTCATCTCAAAAACAAAACAAAACAATTCTCAACCAATTGCAACCACACAACCCACTTTAACATGCAAATACAACCTCAACGATGTGACTCACTCTATGCTGTAGGCAAAGTTATCAATGAAAAAATGTCAGCTAGGGGGCCGGGGATTTAGCTCAGTGGTTTTGCCGATCGGACCAAGTTTGATCCCCGGTACCAAAAAACAAAAAAGAAAGAAAGAAAAAAATGTCGGCTCTACAGACAAACGAAAATATTCAAAATTCATGACTACCACTCTAAAGCAGTGTCCCAAAAAAGTACACAATGAACAGCAAGCACAAAAGAACAGGTGAATGTGCGCACACTGTGCAGATGCAGACACTAACAATCCAAACCAGTTTAATCAAAGTGTGATATTGTATATACACACACTTGGCCCTGGATAGTCAATGTTCAAACTAACTATAAAGACTGAAAGATTTAGTAAATTCCTACAAAAATATAACATATGTAAAGAGAAGATAGCAAAATATTTTCTTAATTGAAGATGATGCCAACGTAGATGGACTGCAGTCCATTTAAAAAGCGCCCCACATACCACATGTACAACAGTCTAAGACAAGTGTCAGAAAACCTTTCCTGTAAAGGGACAAACAATTATTTTAGGCTTCATAGATCAATTTAATCTCTGTGCTGTCTTCTTTTTTTGTTTTGTCTCGTTTTGAGACAGAGTTTCCCCATGTAGTTTAGGATTTCCTTGAACTCACTATGTAGCTCATCCTGGCCTCGAACTCACTGCGATCCTCCTGCCTCAGCCTCCTGGGTGCTAGGACTACAGGTGAGCACCACCACCCCCAGCAACAGACTTTTAAAACTGTAAAAACCATGCTCACTTCCACTGCCACACAAAAACGTCTTGTGGACTGGATTTGGCCCCTAAACTACAGTTTGACACTGGCGAGGATAAAAACATGCACGAAAGCATGATTCATAAAGTAATGGTGCTATAGAAATTAGAGAACAGGGCCAGGGATTTAGCTCAGGGGTTCTGCCGCCTGCCTCGAAATCACAAGGTCCCAAGTTCGATCCCCAGTACCAAAAAAAAAAAAAAGAAAGAAAGAAATTAGAGAACAAATCTACTCTTGATATTTAAGAAAAACACTTAAAAAAATTATTCTTTTCATGTGTGAGATAATCTTTGATTAGACTCTGTTTACTCGCAAATAAGATTCTGAGGGTCTGGGATTTAGCTCAGGGGCACTGCACCTGCCTGGCAAGTGTGAGGTACTGAATTTGATCCCTGGTACCAAAAAAAAAAAAAAAGATTCTGAATTGAGTAGCTAAAATAGATGCTTTACTTCTTGGAAAAAATTATGTACCCTGCATACAAATTCTAACTGATCCTAATTAAAAACAGCCAGGCATGGTGGTGCATGCCTTAAATCCTAACACTTGGGAGGCTGAGGCAGGAGGATCACTGCAAGTTTGAGGCCAGTCTCAGCTACATAGTGAGTTCAAGACAGCCTGAATCACATAGTGAGACCCTGTCTCAAAAAACAAAACAAAACCAAATAAATAAATAAATAAATAAAGAGGCAATGAGCATGTCTTTTTTTTTTTTGCTACCGGGGATCGAACTCAGGACCTTGCACTTGCACTTTAAATCCCCAGCCCTATGACCATGTCTTTTAATGACTTCTATCATGCTTTATATATAGGACTCCACCGACAAATATATACTTCAACACAAATACACAAAAAATTACTTAATACTTTTGCTAATAGCTACCTCTGTCTAGCCTATGATGAGCATCAAAAAAGAAAAAAGAAAGTTTTGTATTACTATGTTTCTTCTTTGTAAAACTCTTTTTTGTTTCCAAGTAATTACTTTGAAGATAATGGTAATACTGTGTATTAACTATTGTTATTCTCTTATTACTTTGTTATGAATTTTTTATTTTTTAATAAAATATGATTAATCTCTGCACCAATGAAAAGCCATGGCTAAGGAAGCAGCTTTTGTATTAATGCTGTTTAATATGCACATGTTTATAAAAGGGAAAATAAATTTACTGCTGTTTTATATAAACAGCCAGGAGTTATTGAGAGAAACTGAAAAACTAATACCAATTTAGGAGAATCTCTCTGTCAAATTACCCAGACAAGTAACCTTAGGCATTCTAAAGTAGAAAACTAGCTGGGAGTGGTGGCCCACACCTAATCCCAGCACTCGGGAGGCCTAGGCAGGAAAACTCCCAGTTCCTGGCCAGCCTAGGCTACATAGTGAGTTCAACACCAGGCTAAACTACAGACAAAGACCTGTCAAAAAAAAAGGGGGTTCCAAAAATAAAAGGGGGGGAGGAAGGAAACTTTCAAATGCTAGATTTTCACAAATTCTAAATATAATATATGTATTTGAACAACTTGTTTGAATTACACAAGAAATCACCAGAAGGTAGATTCTAGAAAGAATAAAACCCAGGTGCAGTGATTACAAGCCTGTAATCAGAGGCTAAGGCAAGAGTGCCAGGCCAGCCTTGGCTACACAGGGAGGCCTTGTCTCAAAAGAAATTAAAAAATAAAGAACTCTACAAGATTATAAAAGGCCATGACTTTGGGGCCAGAAATGCAAAAGAAAAAAGATTAAATAAGACTATAATTTTTAACAAGAATCGCAAATATAATAATGAAAATTATAAAAAGAGGGAATCACATGCTTTTCTCTAAGTATTCTGGCTTCATACTAAAATATACTATAGCAATGATTGAGATTTGCTCCTTGTTTGCTGTTAAAACTAAAAGAATGAATAACATATAACTTTGGGTCGTTTAGAGACGTTTTTGTTGCATGCTTTTTTTTTAAATCATCAGTCCTAAGCAACAGGAAACATTTTTAAAAATGTTTACTGTATGAGTATGGTGATGACTCATGACTGATGAATGAGTCTGGGACAAGAAGAAATGGACTAAAATTGATCTCATTAAAGTAGGTAAAAGCTTTCTGTAGAACTCAGCCAACTAATGCCACATTCCAGCTACTGACTTGTCAGAGCTCTGTTTGCAGTTCACCATAGTTCATTTTATGCTTCAGCTTTGTAAGATTTCTTGCTCTGGGCCAGGGATTTAGCTGAGCGGTTTCGCTGCCTGCTGCGCAAGAGCAATGACCCAAGTTCAATCCCCGGTACCAAAAAAAAAAAAAAAAAAAGATTTCTTGCTCTATGAAGTTCAACTTCAGAGTTCATACTGCTGAGTGTGTTTTATGAGGATTAAATGTAAATTTTAAGAAATGAATAGACAGGCCGGGGATATAACTCAGTGGTATAGCACATCCTTAACATGCTTCAGACTCAGAGTGATCCCCAGGGAAAATGTACATACGATGTATATAGACAGACAGAGCCTGCTATCAAAAAACCAAGAGAACAGCTAAAGTATTCAAAAATTAGGCAATAGCATAGAGAAGGCTAAGCTTCAGACATTTATAGCTGAATGAATGGACCTTGAGACAATACTCTTAAGTGAAATAAATTGGACACACATGTTTAAATATCACACTATTTCTCTGGTGTAAGAAACTGAAGGTGGAAATAAGGACTGAGATGTATGATGGACGTTAGGAAATGGGAAGAAAGTGTTCAAATGGGAAGGGGAACAAGGAAAAAGGGAAGGAGAAAGGAAGGAAGTGACATGAAAAAAAGTAAAAATAGAAGGAAAAAGTGGAAACAAAGCTTTGTACATGGCGGGGGGCTTGATGGGGGAATGGAATAAAATAAAATGTATTAAAAAATAAAATGTAAAGGTATACATATTCCTTATGTAATTTTTTAAAATTAGGCAATATAAAAATAAAGAGTGAAGGGGAAGGGGAGGGGAAGGGAAAAAAGAATTAAGAAATGTCATGTAGGGGCCAGGGATTTAGCTCAGTGGTTCCGGCACCTGCCTTGTAAGCGCAAGGTCCCGAGTTCAATCCCTGGTACCAAAAAAAAGAAATGTCATGTACATGTACCAACTCCCCATGATGAATATAATCACTATGTAGTACCAACATGTGCCAAGAATAGTTAAAAGGGTTAAAGTGTGGAGAGCTAAGATGGATTAGTTATTCATATAAACCCAGAAGCACTGGTTTTAAAACTATGTACATAGAAGATGCATTACTATCCTACTCAGCTGTGCTTCAGTGCACACAAAGTCTGGTCTAGGGATATTTGCTGGTTTCATTTTAATATCCCAAAATACAATTTGCATAAATTATCTTGAGTCATCCTATTGAACAAGATTTAAGAAAAGGCCTCTGAAACGTTTTTTCCAAGATGGTCTTACAAAGCACCTGAGTAATCTTTAGCTGGAAATAAGTCTATGAGCCTGGGAAGCTCTGTACTTACTGAGAGGTGCCTCTTAATCTATACAAAGGGTACAATCCTGAACCAAGTTTGCCCCAAGAATGCTGAGCAGCAATTACATACCAGGATTTAAGAAATTAAATGCATAAATGTTTTAAAAATTCACAAAATTGGGCCGGGGATTTAGCTCAGTGGCACTAAGGTTCTCAGTTCAATCCCCAGTACCAAAAAAAAACAAAAACAAAAAGATCTTCATTTAAAGACTTGTATAAAGGGCCCGAGATTTAGCGCAGTGGTTTCGCCACCTGCTGTGCAAGTTACCAAAAAAAACACAGCAACAAATAAAGACTTGTATAAACCAGACATGGTGGCAGGCACACACCTGTAATCCCAGCAGTTGGGAGGCTGAGCCAGGAGGATCACCATAAATTCAAAACCAGCCTGAACTACATCAGCAAGATCCTGTCTTAAAAAAAAGACCAGGGATTTAGCTCAGTGGTTCTGCCGCCTGCCATGCAAGCAAGCGCCTGCCACACAACCAAGTGCTAGGTCCTGAGTTCCAGCCCTGATACCAAAAAAAAAAAAAAAAAAAGCTAGTATAATTTTTTCAGAATAATTAAATCTCAGGTTGGGACCTGGCTCAGTGGTGCCGCACCTACCTGGCAAGCCCAAGGTCCAAAATTTGATCCAGTTTAATCCCATACCAAAAAAAAGATAAACCAAGCTGGATGTGGTAACCCATGCCTGTAATCCTGGCTACCTGGGAAGGGAAGGCAGGAAGATGACAAGTTAGAGGTCAGCCCAGGCAATTCAGTAAGATGCTGCTAGAAAGAAGGAAAGAAGGAAAGAGGGAAAGAGGGAGAGAGGGAGAGAGGGAGGGAGGGAGGGAGGGAGGGAGGGAGAGAGGGAGAGAGGGAGAGAGGGAGAGAGGGAGAGAGGGAGAGAGGGAGGGAGGGAGGGAGGGAGAGAGGGAGAGAGGGAGGGAGGGAGGGAGGGAGAGAGGGAGAGAGGGAGAGAGGAGGGAGGGAGGGAGAGAGGGAGAGAGGAGAGAGAGGGAGGGAGGGAGGGAGGGAGGGAGGGAGGGAGGGAGGGAGGGAGGGAGAGAGGGAGGGAGGGAAGAAAAGGGCTGGGGATATAGCCCAGTGGTAGAGCACTTGGCTAAGCATGTGTGAGGCCCTAGGTTCAATCTCTAGTACTGACAATCAATCAAAGAACCAAATGTAAAATACAGTGGACCCTTGACTTATGAACTTGATCGGTTCCTGAGGGCTGGTTGTAATTCAAGTTTAATCAACACAGCTGGGATCTGGATGTTTACCTGGGTACATGCTATAGATAACAAGATGTAGCTGAATCTTCCATTAACCAAATTAACCCAAGTTGTTCGTATGTCAGTCTGGTCATAACTTGGGGGTCCACTGTACTGTCCTTTTTTTTTTTTTGGAGACAGGGTCTCCCTATGTAGCCCAGGCTGGCCTCAAACTCACAGTGGTCCTCCTGCCTCAGCCTCCCAAGTACTGGAATTACAGGCATTCGCCACCACACCCAGCCACTGTACTGCTCTTAATAGGAATAATAAACAATTCTAGTGAGGCTTTTCTTGGCCTAGCAGAAAAATAAATGGGATACACAAAGACCAAGTATGAGAAAAGCAGCAGTTCATCAAAGGAAGTCCTTAAAACTCACAAGTGGCAGCCAGGTATAGTGGTATACAGCTGTAATCCCAGCATTCAGGAGACTAAGGCAGGAGGATCGCTACAAGTTCCAGGCCAGCCTAGGCTACCTAGTAAGTTCAAGGCCAGCCTGGGCTACATAGTGAGTTCAAGGTCAGTCTGACCACAAAGAAAGACCTTGACTCAAAATGAATGTATGAAGGAATGAGACAATTTAAAAAGTGGCACAATTATTGTGGCCAATAGTGTTTATCTCTAGTTTTGTTTAAAGTTAATGGGAGAACAAAAGGTTCTGAGGAAGGAAAAAAAGGAAGCAGAACAACCTCTATTCTGGATGAGGAGATAACCAAGAGTCCCAATTCTTCTAGGAAATAATAACATTTTTTAAACTCAGAGGGCAATAATAGCCTCATTTTGGGGTTTGGGGGAGGGTTGGTTGTTTTCTTGGTGGGTTTTTTTTTTTTTTGAGTCAGGGTCCTACTATGTAGCCCAGGCTGGCCTGGAACTCGTGGTGATCCTCCTGCCTCCCAAATGCTGGGATTACAGAAGTGCACCACTACAGCTGGCAATACTAACCTTTAAAGTATGGGGTTATTGGGGATGGCGGATTACCAAGTATTAAATCCAGAGCCTTCACACTGAGCTACATCCTCAGCCCTTTTTATTTACTTTATTTTGTTGAGACAGGGTCTCGCTAAGTCACTGAGTTGCCCAATTGAGTTTGAATTTATATCCTCCTGCTTCAGCCTCCAGAGTGCTGGGATTACAGACATGCATCACAACACCCAGCTTTCTCTTTTAAAAATTATAAATATTTTCTGACACCAACCTGATTCAAATTCCTTTCCTTTCCCTTGTGTGCGTCAGTGTGAGTGTATACGTATGTGTGTGTAAACCCAGTGTTATGGTTTCGGTCTAGATGTCCCCCCAAAGCCTCATGTGGTCATAGGCTGGATCTAGATAGAGCATGTGAAGCTGGAATGGATTCATGATGCAATGCTAGGCTCAAGGGCACTAGGATTAAGGGTGTGAGCGATACCCTCCTAAGTAGTCTGGATAGGGCCTGGGATGTAGCTCAGCGGTGCTGCATATGCCTGGCAAGCTCAAGGTCCTGAGTTCAATCCCCAATGTGGCAAAAAAACCAAACAAACAAACCCTAAGTAGTCTGAATAAGATAAAAGGGGCAGAAAAATGCTGTAAAACTCTCTTATTACCTTTGGTACCTTGTGCATGCCATGTTGTTTCTCCTCCGTAATGCTTGTTTGTCATCCCAGCCTCAGAGCCACCCAATTATGGAAATAAACTCCTTTCCCCTTAACTTTTGGTATCAGGTATTTTGTCTCAGCAACAAGAGAAAAGTTAACTAACACACCCAGGGACTTGTATTGAACTACATCTCTAACTTTTTCTTTTTTAGGGGTGGAGGTCAGGATCTCACTATGTAGCCCTGGCTGGGCTTGAATTTGTGGGATTACAGGTGTGTGCTACCACACCCGGCTGCTAGCCCTTTTTTGAGTCAGTGTCTCCCTAAATTGCCCAGGATGAGCTCAAACTTGCAATTCTTCTTCCACAGCCTCCCAAGGAGCCCTTTCCCTTCTTGATAAACACTTATATTCATCCTCCTCCTCACCAGTATTTACAATCACCCATCCTCTTACTTGTCTTTAAAATAGATTTTCCAAGCTGGGTGTGTGGGGACACCTGCAGTCCTAGGGGAGGCTGAGGCAGAAGGACAGCAGCTAGTTCAAGGCTGGCCTGGGCTACACAGTGAGACCCTGTCTCAAAAAACAAGAAGAAAGAAAAACAGAGAGAGAGAGAAAGGGAGGGAAGGAGGGAGTGAGAGAGATTGATTGAGATTTCCCAAACTGGGCTTGGCACACGCTTGTAATCCTAGTACTCTGGGAGGCTGAGACAAGAGAATCCTAAGTACAGACACGCTCAGCCTGGGCAACAAAGGGCTGGGACGTGACTTAGCCCAAAGGCCCTGAGTTCAATCCCCAGAACACCCCTCCTCAAAAAATTAAAAGTAAATTTCTGAGTCCTTTCTGAGGGGTAGGGAGATTGAACCCCAGGCCTCCTGCATGCTAAGCTCATGTGCTACCTACCTACCTATCACTGGGCTACAGCCAAAGTGCCAGCTTCCTTAATCTTGAAAGATCTTCAGTTAACCAGGATATTCTCCCTTTTACACAGTCTCTCTTTTCACTATCAAACTTCTCAAATAGACTAACATACTCAAACAGTTTTTCTTTTTTCTTTTTCTTGGCACCGGGAATCGAACTCAGGACCATGCACTTATGAGGTAGGGGGGCGCTGCCACTGAGCTAAATCCCCAGTCCCATACTCAAACAGTTGAAATACACATTCTGTAGTACTTTTCCAAAACACTTGTTCTTTTTTATTTTACTATTTTATATTTTGTGGCCCTGGGGATTGAAAGCAGGGAGTCCTGAGCTATATCCTCAGCCTTTGTTATTTTGAGACAGAGTCTCATTAAGTTGCCCAGACTGGACAGGAACCTTCCACCTCCTGCCTCAGCCTCCTGAGTTGTGGGAATAACGTCACCATCCCCAGCTCAGGCCCTGCAGCTCTTTAATCTGTCTTTAATTTTAATTGTGGGCTTCTATGTAGCCTATGATTACTACCACCTCCATTTAAACTTCTCTCTCCTTGACTCCCACAACTAAAATTTCTTTCCTTGGGTTCCAACTAAATTCTTATAAATCTCCTTTTAATTCTCCACCACTCCTGTTCCCCGAATTTCCCTCTACAAGCCTCTTTCCAGCCCTTAATTGTGAGCATTCCCCAGGGCTATCCTTGGAATCATACTCTCTATTTACACATTCTTTAAGGAGGCCCGACCATTTCCATAGCTGCAACTACAGCCCTTTATTTAAGCTAGATGATGACTGCAAAATTTAGATCCAGTTCAAGATTCAGTTCCAAATTTACATCCTCTTACTGGAAATTGCTTGAAATGCCTGAATGTCATTTCAAACCCAACACACACTAAAAATTATATGCTTTTGTAAGTAGTCTAGCAGTTAAACTTTGGCTTCTTTCTTCCTTACCTAGTTAACTTCTGCTATTCCTTTAGCTCAATCATCATTTTCTGAGAAAAACACTTCCTAGCTCTCCCCCTAGCTCAATGTCCATGCAACTCTTTCACAGCACTTACACAGCTACAATTTTCTATTTATTCTGTGATTCTGTAATGTCTACCTCTTCGGAGTGAGGTACACCTGTAATGTCAGCACTCAGGAGGCTGAGACAGGAGGATCATCACAAGTTCAAAGCCAGCCTAGACTACAAGACCTTGTCTCAAAAGACCAAAAAACAAAACAAGAAATTCACCACATTCTCAGTACCTACGATTAAGTTTTTAGCATATACCAAGTAATACTTATTGAAATTTGTTCAAACAAATGAACAAAAGCTTCCTAAACTTTCTTGTGATGAATCCCCATCAGTCCTGTCTCCATCCTTCTTGCTACCAGCTCACCGCAGCCTGAGTCTTTACACTTGGAGCTTTTATTACAACAGCAGCTCAATCATCTCCTTCCAGTTTTCTTCACTTCAATTCATATTCACAAGAATAATTTCCTTAATTGATTCATCATTACATTCTCCTGGCCAAAATATTTAGACTTCTTCCTTCCCTCAAAAACAAATCGAATGCTGGTTGGGATGGCACACACCTGTAATTCCAGCCCCTCAGGGGCTGAGGCAAGACAATCAAGAGTTTGAGGCCAGCCCTGGAAACTTCGTAAGCCCTATCTAATAAGCCCTATCTCGGCTGCAATCTCCTGGTTCCATCTTCAATACACCCCAAGCCCAGCTAAACTAATCCAGGCCCTTCACTGAAGGACTCAGTCTGCCAACAACAATAGTGTCACAGCTCAGCCCAGTCCTTCCCACTGCCTGTGGCTCTGAAAAACACTGGTTCTTTTCTTTTATTTATTTATTGATTTATTTATTTTCTTTTTTTGGTACCGGCATCGAACTCAGGACCTTGTGCTTGTAAAGGCAGGTGTGGTGCCACTGAGCTAAATCCCAGGCCCTCTTTTATTGTCTTTTTTTCTAAGTTCCTTGTCAGCCAACAACAGCAATATTTCCTTGGAAATGTTACTATTGACTGCACCACAAATGCCTAGCGTTAATTAACCAAGTATTGTCAGCAATGCACTTGTAAACCATAATTAAACAAGTTTTGTTAGCAATATATTTGTAAACCACCTCTTAGGGTATGTTTCTTACAAGGCATGATTAATATTATTCTTTATAATATTCTTATCAATTAGTGTTTCATTTTATAAATTTGGTCCTTATATTCTTTTTTTCCCCAAAATCAACTTTAATAATACATATGGCCCACGATGCTTGGACCAATACACAAATCATTCCTGACTGTATAAATAGACATGGAGAATCATTATTCTAGGCACAAGTATGGGAGGGAAGGACCCGGGAAGAGTCAGTGTGGAGAAACATGTGAGGACGGCAGCAAGCAACAAAGGTACCCGGCTCGGTGACCACAAGGGCACGGGCAGGTACCACATAGGGTCCTCATATTCTAATGATTACAGGTTGAAAAATTCTAAGTAGAATTATGACAAATCAAATTTAGCTATCTAAAGTAACAGATGGTGGTGCGTACCTGTGATCTCAGCACTCCCAGCACTGGGGAGGCTGAGGCAGGAGGATAATCACAAAAAGTTTGAGGCCATTCTTGGCTACCTAGTAAGTTTTAGACCATCCTGGACCATATAGCAAGACCTTGTGTAAAAAAAAAAAAGCAAAATTTAAAATATAAAATTAACAGGTAAGCCAGGAGTGGTGGCACACACCTGTTATCCCAGCACTTGGGAGGCTGAGGCAGGAGGATCACCATGAGTTCAAATGCCAGCCTGGGACACACAGTGAGTTCAAGGCTAGCCTGAACTACATAGTGAGACCCTGTCTCAAAAGAAAAAAATCAACAGGTGTGTGCTGCCTCAGCATCAGAAAAAATGTGCTAATGTAATATATGGCATTAAGAAATCTGCCAGGCATGATGGTACATGCCTGTAATTCTAGCATGTGAAAGGCTGAGGCAGGAGGCTCACAAGTTCAAATCCCATCTGGCCAACTTATATAGCAAGGCCCTGTCTCAAATAAAAAATACAAAGGGCTGGGGATGTAGTTCACTGCAAATGTTCTGGGTTCAACAAACGGAAGGAAGGAAGGAAGGGGGAGGGAGTTTGCTTTTCAAGAGATTATTTCTTCACAAAATAAAATTAACAGAATATATATGTAAAAATAAGAAATTGAACTAAATGTGTATTATGCTATGACACTAAAATCTTCATAAATAATAGTATGTAATACAATCAAGTAGCTTAGCTTCTCTTCATTATTTAAACCCAATGATTTAAATTGGGTTTTATAATGCTAAGTACAATGCTTTTTGCTGAGATGAATTATTCACATCATTTGCAGTAAGACTCACAGGGAAAGGAATATTACCCAGCTTTTTAAAGATTCTTTGATTTCAAAACACTCATAACACCTGTAAATAATTTAATCATAATTATACATGCTTCAATATAATAAACTTCCTGAGAAATTCCATCATTAAAGTTTGAATGCTTCTATTTAAAAAATAATAGGGGCAGGGGATTTAGCACAGTGGCTCCATGCCTGCCTAGCAAGCGCAAGGTCCACAGTTTGATCCCCGTACCAAAAAATAATAATAATAATTTAAAAAATAAAACAAATAACAAGTAATAAAAAAGAGTAGCCAGAGTCAAGTGTGGTGGTCCAGACCTGTAATTCCAGGACTTAAGAGGCTGAGACAGGGCCAGGGATTTACCTCAGTGGTTCTGCCACCTGCCTGGAAAGCACAAGGTCCCGAGTACAATCCCCGATATCACAAAAAAAAAAAAAAAAGAGAGGCTGAGACAGGAAAATCACAAAATCAAGCCCAGCTTGGGCAATTTAGCAACTTAGAAAGACCCTGTCTCATAATAAAAACTAAAAAATGAACTTGTGATGTAGCTCAGTGTAAAGGTCCTGGATTCAAACACCAGAAATTGGGGGAGGGGAGCTTTAGACATCATGAGCAAAGATTTCAGCCAGGAGTGGTGATGCATATCTATAATCCTTGCACTCGGGGAAGCTCAGATGGGATCACAAATCGAGCCCAGCCTGGGCAATTTAGCCATTCAATAAGAACCTGTCTTAAAATATCAAGAGAGCGCTGGGTAGCTCAGTGTGAAGGCCCTGGGTTTTATCCCCAATATCAAAAAACCCCAGAAAAACAAAACAAAAATACCTCTAGATTAACAAGAGTAGCCAGAGCTGGGTGTGGTGGCATACACTTGTGATCCCTGTAATCCCAGCACTCCGGAAGATGAAGCAGGAAGATCACTACGAATTCAAGACCAGCCTGGGCTACATAGTGAGGTCAAAGGCCAGCCTGAACTACAAAGAAAGACCCTGTCTCAAAAAACAAAACAGAGGGCTGGGGATTTAGCTTAGTGGTGCCACTGCCCGGTTCGAAAGTGCAAGGTCCCAAGTTTGATCCCCAGTACAAAAAGAGAGGAGGGGAGAGGGAGGGAAGAAAGAGGGAGGGAAGAAAGAGGGAGGAGGGAGAGGGAGGTGGGAGGGAGGGAAGAAAGAACAACACAACTAGAAGATTACTAGTAAACATGACCCAAGAATCTTTTTTTTTGAGGCAGGGTCCTGCTATGTAGTTCAGGCTGGTCTCAAACTTGTGGCCATACTCCTGACTAGGAGAGAAAACTATTAAATAGCCCTGTTAAATTTAGTGCTTACAGACAGTAAAATAGACCTTAGTTCCTTATTAAAGACAATTTCTAAATAAACGAAAACATTGGTAATTACACTCTTAACTTTACATAAATAACCCTGGCCTTACCCTGCATTTAAACTGAAAAAGACAATGCAGTTAAGTTAGGCATGGTGTCTCTGGTCCCAGCCACTAGGGACACTGAGGCCAGAGGATCATTTGAGACCAGGACTTCCAACCAGCCTGGGCAACACAGCAAGACCTGGTCTCAAAGAATGAATAAATGAATGAATGAATGAATGAAATTTAACCACAAAATTTGAAAAGAATTCCAGTTCGGTTTTTCAAATGGAACTAAACAAGGATTCCAATTGTTCTGTGTTTTATCTCCCGTGTTGTATTAAATCAAGAGACATTAGGCAATTCACCCAAAATTAAAATTAAAATGAGGGAGGAAGAACATAAGCATGACACAGTGGAATAAACCCAGAACTTGCCTTACAAAGATTCTGAACAATCACCCTGGATGAACGTTTAAAGCAAATACACAGGTCAGGGCACGGAAACCAAAGGGCAAAGAGGGCCCGCAGTAAGAGGTCTCTATTGTTGCGTTTTTTGTTAACATAGGAAGGAGCCCAAGGTCAAACCTAAATATTAAACTAAATCCAAATTTGCAGACAATTATCAAGTTAACTAATAATTAACAGGACTAGTTACTTCAAATTATCTAAAAACATTTCTAAAATACATTTAGGTATTTTAAAATACATAAACTGCCCCAAACTTTGAACAAAACACCCAAGATTCTCTCTTCCAGGAAACACTACAATGCCATCAGATGGTCTTACAGCTGCTCTTTGTACAGATAAGGAAGCTAAAGCAAACAGACCACACAAAATCATTCAGCTTCTATTCTTCTCCTCGGAGTAAAAAGAAAATAGTGAGTGGAGTGTGGCTCCATGGTACAGGGCTTACCCGGAAGGTCTGAGGCCTTGGCTTTCACCCCAGCACCGCAGAAACAGGAAACAAAAACCACAGTCCCAGAAGAGGAGAACAGCAGGGAGTCTGCACCTGATAACCAGGGACAGGCCCCAGGTCCGACCCTACAGCAAGTATCAAACTGGAACTGAGATTACCACAGGCTGAAGCTACTTCCATATTTTAAATCAAATCAAAGAAATTAGAACACTGAAAATTGATCACCAAAAGAGCATCTACTTTTCTTATGGAAAGCTGAAAAACTAGGTGTAGAGGTACAGTTCAGGGGTGGAGCACTTGCCGAGCACACAGGGGTCCTGGGTTCAATCCCAGCACGACACTCACTCACTCAACCAGAAGAAATAAAGGCTTAATGACATTTTCTAGAGAAAACAGGAAGAATGTAAACTTCCAGACAAGACAAATCAAAGGCTTGTCCTAACATGCCCAAGGCAACTATGGTAGAGCTTGCTAGCTGTCCGAGTCTAGAAGGGTTCTCGGAGAGCATCACCCACGCCCCATGTATTCAGGTACAGCCGTGTGAAGAACTATCACCACTGCAGTGTGAATAAGAGCAGAACTGAGCAACTCCTCCCAGCACTCAGGCTAAGGCAGGAGGATCACCGCAAGTTTGGGACCAGCCTGGGCTGCAATAGTGAGCTTAAGGCCAGCCTGAACTACATAATGAGACCCTGTCTCAAAAAGCCACCAAAAATTAAAATTAAAAATAAATAACCTCAATGGTTGGGGATTTGGCTCAGTGGTTCCACCGTCTGCCTCGTAAGGACCCGAGTTTAATCCCTGGTACCAAAAATTAACTAACTAACTAACTAACTAACCTCAGCAGCACAGCCTTTAGGGACAGGATGTTAAATGGGTGGATTTTATTGATAAGAGTTCTCTGCTAGATAAAATGGCTCTGGCAGCCCTACCTCCTAAATGCCTCTTCCCGGCAGATAATAAATCACTCAGGGAAACAATAACCTAACTTTCCAGTCTCAAAGCTCTCCTGCTTATAGTCCTTCCCACCAAGAAATTCAAACTTGCCAATGGATTTAAACCTCACCTCTGGCTGCAGCCAAACATCTACCTCCACTATGCCCCCGCCCCTGGTGCCCCTTGGCCATAGAAGAGGTCACCTAGCCAGCCCCTGGACATTGCTCTCGCCATTGTTCGAGACAGCCCAGCACCCCAACCCCTAATAAAGGCCTAGTCTCGGGTGTTCGTGTTTTCGCTCACTCTCATCCTCTCATGTCTGGTATGTGAAAACATGCTTCACAGGCCTGGGGAGTGATAAGAGCTTTTTAAAAGAAGCAGCAGGCAAAGGGGCTGGGGATTTAGCTCAGTGGTTCTGTCGCCTGCCTTGCAAGTGCAAGGACCAGAGTTTGATCCCCGGTACCAAAAAAAAAAAAGCAGCAGCAGGCAGGACTTCACTTCCTTTCCTGATGTACACTTAAGTCTCCAAAGCCCTAGGAAACAGCCCCAAGACAGAGGGCATCTGCGTCTCAGATCACCAGGTGGCTAGCAGTTGCCCACAACTTCTCCGTGCAGCTGATACTTGTGGGTCTGTTACGACAGTTCATTTTGCCCTAAATAACACATAAACTGATTTTTTTTTCCAGTAATAGGGATTGAATCCAGGGCGTTGCACACACGAGGCAAATGCTCTACCCCTGAGCTACATTTTTATTGTTCATATCTCTCTCCCTCCCCACCTGTGGTACAGGGGTTACACTGAGATATATCCCCAGCGGCTGCCTCCCTCTTTGTTTTTTTAAGATAGGGTCTCACTCTGTAGTTCAGGTTGGCCTCGAATTTGCAGCAATCCTCTTGCCTCAGCCTCCAGAATGCTAGGATTACAGGCATGTGCCACCACACCCAGCTGCCTGCCTTTTTTTTTTTTTCTTTGGTACCTGGGATCAAACTCTGGTCCTTGCACTTGCAAGGCAGGCGTTGGAACCACTGAGCTAAATCCCAGGCCCTGCCAGTCCTTTTTTGATATTTTATTTCCACACAGGTCTTACTAAATCACTAAATTGCCCAGGCTGGGCTCAAACTTGAGATCCATCAGCTTCGGCTTCCCAGAACCTTGGGATGGCAAGTACCACCAGGCCCGGCTTAATTCTTCCTGCTTCATTACAAAAAAGATGGTGCACCATACTGAGGTGGACCTTTCCTTTCTTCATTTACTATCAGGTCTTATGAATCTTTCCGTACATGACATAAAGAGCTTCTTTTTCACAGCAATACAACAGATCATTGTGTGAATGCACTATAACCTATTTAATCACTACTTTACCGGCAGGTGTTGGCTTGTTTCCAATTGTTTGCTATTACCAAAGAAATGCCTTCTACATTGATCTTACTGCTTATGAATAAGTTTATCTGAGTAAATCTTCAGAAACAAGGCCAAAAGATACATATCTCATACACACACATTTGTAATTTTAGTAATTCTTACTCTTTTCTAACAAGTTTCCCTACTCACTTCCATTTAATATACCAGATATTAAAATTCAAGGAGTGCTTATTTCTACTCTCACCCATGAAGGATTAAGTATGGTACCATGGGAAGTGTCTTTCTTACTACACTGTGAATGACTAGACAAATATATGAATACTCTTCAGTCACTGGACCACAGGAAGAATGGGACCATGATCCCCAGAGCAGGAAATGAACCAAGGGAGCCTATGGTTAGCCCTCCTCATGGCCTGGGAGTGGTTTCCTAGCTACAGCAGAGGCAGAGGGAACCCAAACTAACCCTGCTGGTCTTATAAATAGAGGAAGGAAACCACAGTTCAGGGGATCCAAAGTGGTTAGAATTTGCATGATTGAACACTGGAATACAGAAAGCAGAAGAGCAGAAACCAGAGAAAGCACAAGAGATCAATGTAAGCCCAACAATTATCTACCACACTTATTAAAAAACAGGAGAGCTGGATGTGGTGGTGCATGCCTCTAATCTCAGCACTTGGAAGGCTGAGACAGGAGGATCACTGGGAGTTTAAGGGCAGCCTGGGCTACATAGTGAGTTCAAGACCATCCCGAACTGAACTGCAATAGTGAAACCTTGGGGGAAAAAAAAAATAGTGAGACCTTGGGAGGGAGGGAGGGAAGGAGGGAGGGGTGCATGCTAATAACAAGAAAAATTAATCAACAGAAAAAATACCAAGAAATGACCGAGATGATGGGATTAACATGAGGCCCTTTTTCTACTAAGTACTTGGGTTTTGAACCTGGGGCCTCATGCACGCCAGGTCAATGCTCCACCACTGAGTTACATTCCCTGTCCATTCTTCTTTTCTTTTTTTTTTTTTTTTTGCCATGAGGACCTTAAAACAGGTGTTACACTGATGGATGTCAAGGAAAATAAAAACACAATGAAGAGAAGTGGAACATATTTTTAAATGACTCAAATCGAACTTCTACAGATGAAACAATATCTAAAATAAAATGTAACTGGCCACAGTAGCACACGCCTGTAATCCCAGCACTTGGGAGGCTGAGGCAAGAGGATCACCTTTAGTTCAAGGCCAGCCTGAGCTACACAGTGAGTTCAAGGCCAGCCTGGACCATACAGTGAGACTCTGTCTCAAAAGAAAAAAAAAAAAAAAAAAGAGAGAGCCCAGAAGAGGAGGGCAAGAAAATTGATTCACATAAAAATGGGGAAAGACAAAAAGGAACAATAATGTGGAAATACAGTAGCTATGTAAATGTGAAAATTAGCTGAGAAGCAACTTCTGAAAAGATTTTTAATTTTAAAACAGTTGGGTTGGAGTCTAAGCTCTGTGCAACTTGGGCAAAGAGAAACCTATCAAGGGCTTTTGTTCCGTAGTACTTGCATTCTTCTGAGATAAAGTCTCACTCCTGGCGTAGCCTCAAATTCCTGGGCTCAAGCAAGCCTCTAGCTGGGACTACAGGTACGGGCACCACACTTGGTTTTTGGTTTTTTGTTTCGAAGACACAGTCTCACTACATGGCCTGGGTTAGCCTCGAACTGAATGTTGGGGCTACAGGCATGCACCATCACACCCAGCTTCCAGCTTGGTTTTTTAATCTGTGAAATAAGACTGATATCTCTAGGGGCTGGGGATTTAGCTCAGTGGTTTCCGCTGCTTGCTGCGCAAGCGCAAGGACCCGAGTTTGATCCCCAGCACCAAAAAAAAAAAAAAAAAAAAAGACTGATATCTCTTATCTACTCCACGTGATTATCAAGAGCTAAAAATGATTTTTTTTTCCCCGGTACCAGGGATTGAACTCAGGACCTTGTGCTTGCAAGGCAGGCACAGCGCCACTGAGCTAAATCCCCAGCCAAATGATTTTTTTTGGTGGTGGTGGGGGGTACCAGGGATCGAACTCGGGTCCTTGCACTTGCGCAGCAGGTGGCGAAACCACTGAGCTAAATCTCTGGCCCTAAAATGATATCTTTTTAAAAGGCTCTATAAACGAACTGTCAAAGATTGCAGCTGGAGCCAAGCATGGTGGTGCATGCCTATAAACCCAGCACTCCCAAGGCTGAGGCAGGAGGAAGGACTGTCAGAGGAGTTTGAGAGGCCAGCCTGGGTACATAATGAGTTCAAGGCCAGCCTGGACTACACAGCAAAAAAAAAAAAAAGATTGCAGCTGGACTCAGAATAAGTTAACTACCTGAAGAGAAGGTTTTAGAGCAATACTCAGTTTTCAAAAAAATCAGGATTATTTGCTGAGTTCCTCTACAACAGCTGCACCTGGTTCTATATTTCTTCTTTATAAGAGAGTTAGAAAAGTTTTGCTGTGCATAGTGGTGCACACCTGTAATTCCAGCTACCTGGGAGGCTGAGACAGGAGGATTAAAAATTCAAGGTCAGCCTGGACAATTTAGAGAGACTCTGTCTCAAAATTAACAAGAAGGGGCCGGGGATTTAGCTCAGTGGTGATGCCCCTGCCTTGCAAGTGCAAGGTCCTGAGTTTGATCCCCAGTACCGAAGGGAAAAAAAAAATGGGCTGGGGATATAATTCAATGGTACAGTGGTTGGCTAGCAAGCAATCCTTGGTACTAAAGGAAGAAGGAAAGGACAGAACAGGGCAGGATGGACAGGACAAGACAGGACAGGGGTAAAGGAGGGGCGGGGGAGGGGGAGAAGGAGAAGGGCAAAGGAAAGGGGAAAGAAGAGCCACAAGTTTGGCTTACTTTCATGTTCCCATTACTGTGGGAGGCTGAGGCAAGAGGACAAGTTTGAGTCCAGCCTGGGTAACTTAGCAAGATCTTGTCTCAAAATAGTATAATAAAGGACTGGGGATGTAGCTCAGTTCAACCCCCAGTATTGGGGGGGGGGGTCGTCAGAACATGCTATTTTAAGAAACAACAAGAAGACCACGGATATAGCTCAGTGGTTCAGCACCTGCCTGGCAAGTGCAAGGTCCTGGTTCAATCTCCAGTACCAAAAAAAAAAAAAGGAACAGTAAGAAAGATGTGGGAAGTGTAAATACCAAATAGTTTTCTCTGGTGTGAAAAACTAAAAGTGTAAATAAGGTTCAAATGATATAATTGATGATGTGAAATAGGAAGAAAAGGTCTAATGGAGCAGGGGAAGTGGGAGGGGTAGGGGAAAGGAAAGAAGGGAAGAGAAAAAATATGAGAAAAGGAAAAAAAGGAAACAAAGTCTCTGTAAATAGGGAAGGGTGGAGGGGGTGAAGGGAGGGCAGGGAAATGGGGAAAAAATAAGAACTAAGATACACCATGTAAAGGTACAAGATCCCTAGGGCCAGGGATTTAGCTCAGTGGTGCCAGTGCCTGCCTCGCAGTCCCAAGTTCCATCCCCAGTACCAAAAAAAACAAAAAAACAAAGGTACAAGGTCCCAACGAGGAATATAACTGTGTTTTGTACCTAAAATGTACCAATAAACTTACTGAAAATTTTTTTAAAGTTGAAAAAAAGGGGAAAGATATGGGAAAAAAGTAATAAAAAAGAACTTTTTTTTTTTTTGGTATCGGGGATTGAACTCAGGTCCTCGCGCTTGCACAGCAGGCGGCGAAACCACTGAGCTAAATCCCCGGCCCAACATGTTATTTTATATGACAGAAAATTCCCAAGTCATCATTTCCATGAAAATAATTAATTAAGCCATACAGCAAGAGGTAAGGAAATATTTTACAAATTAATGTGTAAAAACAGAAGATAATCTACACAGGTTCTCTTTCGTTAGTCCTGCAGGCAGATACATCAAAAGAAAAGTTGAAAAAACTTTTTTCAGAAAGGCTGCCAGGGGGAATGAAAGCCCTGCCCTAAAATGACTAATTTCTCCAGATCTAACTCTTAATAGTACTTTCAATATGACAAAGAAGGAAACAATGAAATGGTTGGAAAGACAGATACTGTTTACTCAAGTGTGAATATTAGGTTTGAACTATATGAAAATGCTGCTTTATAAGCCAAATATAATGGGATATTAAAAAGTTCTAATGGTTCAATCATAGAAAACCAGGTGGTAGAGAGAGGGGTCACGGGGTGTGGAGAGGAAAGGGTACTGTGAAATACTCTGGTGCAGAAAATTCCCAAATCACTGACTATAACATCTCTCCACTGGGCATAGTAGCACACATCTGTAATTGCAGCACTTGGGAGGCTGAGGCAGGAGGACTGCAATGTTTGAGGCCAGCCTGGGTTACACAGTGAGTTCAAGGCCAGCCTGAACTGTGTAAGGAGACCTGTCTCAAAAAACAAAATATTCGGGCCGGGGATTTAGGTCAGTGGTTTCACCGCCTGCTTCGCAAGCACAAGGACCTGAGTTCAATCCCCGGTACCAAAAAAAAAAACAACAAAATATTGGGCTGGGGATTTAGCTCAGTGGTTTTGCCACATGCCGCACAAGTGCAAAGACCCGAGTTCGATCTCCGGTACCAAACAAAAACAAAAACAAAAAAAAACCCCAAAATATTTCCAACAACTAACATTTATATATAAACCCTGCAAACTCAAAGCTGTAACTGGATCCTCCATAGAAGCCCACACCACTGCTCGATGCATCTTCGGGTATGGACAGCAAGATGGGCAGACAGCAAGTGCAAGTTAGGCTGGAAAACAGGCTAAGCAGATCAGGCTAGAGAATGTGAACTGTTTCCCTAAGAAAAAGGGAACCTTACCAGTATTTTTTCTGACTTCCGCCTTCTCTGTCCTAATTTCTATTTGAGACACTTTCAATTTAAAAGTAAAAATATACAATAGTATAAATTATTGAAGCTTTTTACAATGTGTTAAAAAACAACTGCCAGGGGCTGGGGATTTAGCTCATTGGTTTTGCCGCCTGCTGCACAAGCACAAGGACCCGAGTTTGATCCCTGGTACCAAAAAAAAACCAAAAAAAAAACCCTGCCAGACAAACTAAAGGCCATTATTTATACAAAAAGTAACACAGGTCCTCCCAAACCTGTCAAAGAGCTTTAGTTTATGCACAATTTCTTCTATTAACCCTGCTGCCTAACCACCTCTGCAAAGCTTACAGACTGAAAGAATTGTGCACTGTCCTTAATGTGACTAAGCTTAATTTTTTTTTTTTTTAATTTTGTGAAACAGAGTCTCCATATGTAGTTCACCCTGGCCTTGAACTCACGGCAATCCTTCTGCCTCAGCCTCCCAAGTGCTGGGACTACAGGCATGCGCCACCACACCTAGCTAAATGGTTCTTAAACTACCACCAAATTCTTTATGTCTTTGAGGTTCATTTCTCTGTTTCCTCCAAGTTCAAGTTCCAACTTAGCAATATAAAAGCAATTACCAATTACCTTCTCTGGAAAGTCACCAACTTGCAGGAAAACAATAGTGAATTTTTTAAAACTCTAATGTACACAGATACAGAGATACAATCAATGCCTTCAAATCTATAAATGGTAAAAGCGTTTTGCTTTGCTTTTTTTCCAGTACCGGGGATCGAACTTGGGTCCTTGCGCTTGCAAGGCAGGTGGCTGAACCACTGAGCTAATCCCCGGCCCTAAAAACAGTTTTTAATAATTCCATTCCAAGCCAGGGATTTAGCTCAGTGGGTCCCGAGTTTGATCCCCAGTACCAAAAAAATAAAATAAAATAAAATAAAAATTCCATTCCACAGAGGGAGATCTGTTTTAAATAATGCTACCTTGACAAGAATGACTTTTTTCACTCTTATACAAGAGAATGAAGTTCTCCTTTGACAGGCAGCACATTCCAAAGTTAGCCATCTTTGGCCCTGAACACTAAAGAATATTGGGGAACATGGATTTTTTGAAACTTTACCCATCGAGTCTGCCCTTTGCCCTCCACAATCTCAAAGTGAGCACATTTAAATATCTGGTAAGGGCTACACCAAAAGGGGAAGCGCCACTGAACCTTCCCACTTAGCTACATTCCCAGTCCTTTTATTTATTTATTTTTTAATTTTGAGACAGCACCTCACAAAGCTGTTAAATTACCCAGGTTGGGCTTGAACTCTGAATCCTCCTGCCTCAGCCTCCCAGAGCACTGGGATTTCAGGCCATACAGATGTTCTTGACTTTAAAAGTTTTCTTGACTCAAGACTTGGAAGAAGTATATAAAAGGCACTAAGGGCTCGGGATTTAGCTCAGTGGCACACCTGGCAAGCTCAAGGTCCTGAGTTCTATCCCCAGTGCACACCCTCCCCCCAAAAGGCGTGAAGTGCTAGATTCATTTTACATTTCTCCTAAGACAGTAAATATAGAGCATTATCTTGAACAATTTCATCTGCAACAACAGAGAAAGGGAAAAGAGAGACCATTTATAGATTTGAAAATTGAAAATTTTAGATTACTGTAATCTGTCCAAGGTCATGGTGAGGTAAACAAACTAGAATTTGAATCCAGGACCATGGTTCCAAAGCCCATTTTGTTTTTCCACTTAGCACAGTGTGTTTCCTCATCTCACAAGCCACGCCTGACTATACAAGACCACCTCTCCTGACTTTCCCTTTCTATATAATAGGTATATACTCTCTGGAGGGCGCTATGTTCATTAACTCTCCATCACATCCTCTTCTCCACCCTTAACGCCACTGCCCGCCTCATGCTGTTCACATTACAGAGCTAATTCAACCTGCATAAGAACTCTAGGAATTATTATGTTGACTTATGGGCTGACTTTCTACTCTCTCAGCTTTGTCTTTACAGTACTGGGAGTCAAACCCAGGGCTCATGCATGCTAGTTAAGTGCTCTACTCCTGAGCTACAACCCAGACCTTACTTTCTTACTTTAAATTTAAATTATAAATGAAACCTTCTGCTGGGGGCATGGTGGTGTATGCTTATAATCCCAGAACTCAGGAGGCTGAGGCAGGAGGATCACCTGAGTTCAAGGCCAGCCTGGACCATATAACAAGACCCTGTCTCAAAAAACCAAAAATATTTTTAAAATAAAAAATAAGTGAAACCTTCCTAGATACTATAGCACTCTTTGAACATGATTTCTTTTGCTTTCTTTCTTTTTTCTCCTTATTTTTGAATTGATTTAAAGCTTGCACCCTTGCATGCCAACATGCCAAAAGAATTGAAATTTTTTTTTTTTTTGGTACCGGAGATCAAACTTGGGTCCTTGCACTTGCACAGCAGGCGGCAAAACCACTGAGTTAAATCCCCAGCCCAAGAACTGAAATTTTTTAAAAAAATTTAAAAAGCCAGAGGGACCAGGGATTTAGCTCAGTAGTTCTGCTGCCTGCCTCGAAAGGGCAAGGTCCCAAGTTCGATCCCCAGTACAAAAAAAAAAAAAAAAAGGCAGATGTGGTGACGCAGGCCTGTAATTTCAGCACTCAGGAGGCTGAGACAGGAGGAACGCCTCGAGTTCAAGGTTAACCTAAACTAGATACTGAGATGCTGTCTCATAAAAAAAAAAAAAAAGATTAAAATTTAAAAATTAGGGCTGGGAATGTAGCTCAGTGGCACTGAGCCTGCCCTGTAAGCACAAGGTCCTGAATTCAATCCCTAGTACCAAAAAAAAAAAAAAAAAAAATTAAAACAGAGCTGGAGACGCAGCTCGGTGGTAGAGCATGTGCCTCAGAATAAGGCTCTGGGTCTGATGGGGGAGGGTCAACAAGAAAAGCGAGGTTGGCCGGGGATTTAGCTCAGTGGTTCCGAAGCCTGCCTCACAAGTACAAGGTCCTGAGTTCAATCCCCAGTGCCAAAAAAAAGAAAAGCGAGGTCAATGAAATGCAAACTTACATCCACATTCTCCTGGTAGTATTTCTTACATTTCAGTTCACTGTTTGTCTTCCTTATTGTTTTAAATATATACTAGACTTAGAAAAAAAAAAAACAACTGTGAGTTTTTTTCTATGTTACAAGTGTATAGATCCAGAAATTTCAGTCAGCCCCTGTTTTCTGTGATTCCCCTAGTGGGGGAACATTATGCAAGCCTTCAATAGGAGGGTTTACAGGTATCAGAAATATCACACATTTGATCTCAACATTTTCTGCTTTCAGTAAGATTACAGCTGAATAAAAAATAGATGCCTGGTTCTCTGCCTTCATTGTTTTTAGATTCCAGT